>NC_092379.1:113305064-113984564 GCF_030028105.1 Mobula birostris
TGAGAGTACTAAATGTAACATTTTCAAATTTGCTTCTGGTACTGAATTAGGTGAGATTGTAAGAAGAGGAAGATGTATAAAACTGTTAAGGAGATATGAACAAGATCTGGACTATAATGTGGAAATCTATGAGGTCTTCCATTTTTGCATACATAACAAAATAAAACAAAATTTTTGTTAAAGGGTGAGAGTTTGGATAATGTTCATGTTCAAAGGAACTTGAGTATACTTGCACACAAGTTCCTGAAGGCCAATTGGCAAGTGCAACAAGTAGTTAGGAAGGCAAGTCATACATTTGCCTTTATTGCCTGCTCCTGAATTCAAACCCTCTTCAATTCTTGCTGCTATTATACAAAACCTTGCTGAAACAGAAGTAATTTGTACAGTTGTTGTCCTTTATAGCAGGTTCTTCATTGGGCATCTGACAATTAACCCAACTTTGATTTTAACTAACAAATGATACACTCGCATTGGCGGGAATCCCGCTAAGATTTACTAGACTGATTTTGAGATTAGAAAATTTGTCATATAATGCGACATTGATTAATCTGGAATTATATTTACTTAGGTATCTATACGTAGACATAGAAACATAGAAAACCTACAGCACAATACAGGCCCTTTGGCCCACGATGCTGAGCCAAACATGTACTTATTTTTAGAAATTACCTGGGGTTACCCATGGCCCTCTATTTTTCTGAGCTCCATGTACTTATCCAAGAGACTCTTAAAGACCCTATTGTATCCAAAGCATCATCAAAACTTTAAAATTCTTATAGGTCTTGAGAGACTACAAGCAGGGAAGATGTTTCCCTTTGGTGAGGAACCTAGCAGAAATGCAAACAGTTCTATGAAAAGAGATAATTGTCTAGACAGAGATGAAGCAAAATGCTATAGAGATTTAATCATCTTGTTCACTTAAAACAGAGATAAACAGATTTTCAAACTTTAAAGGAATTATGGGAGATGGGGATATATATATGTATTGTTGCACACAAGGGCAGCAATGTCTTTCGGATGTTCCAGCATTAAGAATTTTCAAAAGTGACAGGGAGAGAGTTAAATGAGATGGGGGAGTAGCATTGCCATTCAGAAACAGGCAGGGAACAATCACTCTATAAAAGGTATTCTATGAGCCGATAATAACAAAAGGGGCACCGAGGAGCAGATCGGTAGGCAGATTTTGGAAAGGTGCGAAAATAACAGGGTTTGGTCATGGAGGACTTCAAGTTCCCTAATATTGATTGAATCCATCTTCGTGCAAGAGGTTTAGATCAAAGTTCAAAATTAGAAGTAAATTTATTATCACAGTACATATATGACACCATATAAAATCTTGAAATGTATTTCCTTGCGGGCATTCACAGTAAAAATAAGAAAAACAATAGAATAAATGAAAGACCACACACAACAGGACTAATAAACAACCAGTATGCAAAAGATAACACACTGTGAAAATAGAAAAGAAAATAATAATGATAATAATAACACTTTCACTATACCTATATTAACCTATTAGCATAAACAACGATCTGAAACTGATCTTGAAAATTTACAAAGAAAAATAAGAACTGAAATGACAAATTTCATAAAATATTATTTACACTCAAATGCGCTTAGATTAAATACCTAGAACAGAGGGGGATAGGGGAATAACACACATTAAAATCTACACAACAGTCAGATAAAACTTCGAAGGATATATTTTCATCAACAAAAACGGGAATCAGCGCTCCATGCAAGCGTATGCAATGCTGGTATACACCACAGACTATAACCAATGTGAATAAACACATTGATGAAGGAAGAGTAGCAGATGTTAAAGTTAAAGTCTGTCCCGAGCCTTGTGGGCCGGTGCTTATGCTGGTTTCTGTGGCGTGAAGCGACTGAGAGTACAAGACTACCCCCCCCCCCGATAAGACGCCAGTCTATCGTGAGGTTAACCCCCAGCATTTTTCCGGTGCCCATTTTGAGCTGGGTGGACTGGAGAAGTGTGTGGTTAAGTGCCTTGCTCAAAGACACAACACGCTGCCTTGGCCGAGACTTGAACCCTCGACCTTCAGATTGCGAGCCCAATGCCCTCACCACTTGGCCATGCGGCAGCAGTAGATGTAGTGTATATGGATTTCAGCAAAACATTTGATGAGGTACCCCATGCAAGGCTTATTGAGAAAGTAAGGAGGCATGGGATCCAAGAGGACATTGCTTTGTGGATCCAGAACTGGCTCGCCCACAGAAGGCAAAGGGTGGTTGTAGACGGGTCATATTCTGCATGGAGGTCGGTGACCAGTGGTGTGCCTCAGGGATCTGTTCTGGAACCCTTACTCTTCGTGATTTTTATAAATGACCTGGATGAGGAAGTGGAGGGATGGGTTAGTAAGTTTGCTGATGACACAAAGGTTGGGGGTGTTGTGGATAGTGTGGAGGGCTGTCAGAGGTTACAGCAGGACATTGATAGGATGCAAAACTGGGCTGAGAAGTGGCAGATGGAGTTCAACCCAGATAAGTGCGAAGTGGTTCATTTTGGTAGGTCTAATATGATGGCAGAATATAGTATTAATGATAAGACTCTTGGCTGTGTGGAGGATCAGAGGGATCTTGGGGTCCGAGTCCATAGGACGCTCAGAGCAGCTGCCCAGGTTGACTCTGTGATTAAGAAGGCATACAGTGTGTTGGCTTCCATCAATCATGGAATTGAATTTAGGAGCCGAGAGGTAATGTTGCAGCTGTATAGGACACTGGTCAGACCCCACTTGGAGTACAGTGCTCATTTCTGATTGCCTCACTACAGGAAGGATGTGGAAACTATAGAAAGGGCGCAGAGGAGATTTACAAGGATGTTGTCTGGATTGGGGAGCACGTCTTATGAAAACAGGTTGAGTGAACTCGGCCTTTTCTCCTTGGAGCGATGGAGAATGAGAGGTGACCTGACAGAGGTGTATAAAATGATGAGAGGCATTGATCGTGTGAATAGTCAGAGGCTTTTTCCTAGGGCTGAAATAGCTGCCACAAGAGGGTACAGGTTTAAGGTGTTTGGGAGTAGGTACAGAGGAGAAGTCAGGGGTAAGTTTTTTATGCAGAGAGCGGTGAGTGTGTGGAATGGGCTGCCGACAATGGTGGTGGAGGCGGATACGATAGGGTATTTTAAGAGACTTTTGGATAGGTACATGGAGCTTAGAAAAATAGAGGGCTATGGGTAATTCTAGTAATTTCTAAGGTAAAGACATGTTCAGCACAGCTTTGTGGGTCCAAGGGCCTGTACTGTGCTATAGGTTTTCTATGTTTCTATGTAACCCAGAAAAATTAAGAATTTATCACTATGGAAGAAAAAGTTAACTAATGGGAGAGCATGACCCTCCACTGAAGACATCCCCACAATCTGAGCAGACTAGCTGTTGACAAGGAAGCATCAAGTACCTTGCTCTGAATTGGAGACCTCTTCCAAGAAACAGAAGTGTTCCTTGTGGCAATACTGGACCAGGTTGTTAACACACACAAAAAAAAATCAAAAGTACATAACAAAAAAACAACAAATTCAAGATACTAAATGTAGAAATTGCCAAGGTAAACCAGAAACAATCTAACGAATTGCTGGACACTGTAGCAGTTAAACTCAATCTGATTAGTTACACAGGCACAATCAAGTGGCAAACATCATCACCAAAATCCTGCTTTAAAATACAAACTCATAGAAGAAGTCATACCTTTCCATAAATATAAGACAGATCTAGTTTTAGAGTCAGAATACCACAAATTTTATTATGACTGATCCATTAATACAGAAAGGACAATCCACAATAACTGTCTGGATATAATAATACAGGATAAGCAAGCAAAAGCAGCTTACTTAATAGGTATAGCCATTCTAACACACAGCTTACAGAATTCAATAAATGAAAAACACCAGAAATATGCTGAATTAAAAGAGGAAATTGAAAGACTTTGGAACATGAACAAGGTATACATTGTTCTGATAGTAATATCTACAACTGATACTATCTCAAAGGCAGTACAGTTAAGACTATACAGCAATATCTATGTACATAAATCTTCAAAAAGCCACAATACTAAACACCACTGGAATAGTGTGAAAGATCCTAGCCATTAAGAAATGAGTATGCTTGGCTATGCCTGCACCTCAGGTTTTACCAGCTTGATTTGAGAAAAAATGTTTTAAATTGCTATAGTAATAATAAATAAGCAATATATATAGAGAGAGCATGAGATAAAGTGTTCTTGAAAGTGAGTCCATAGGTTGTGGTAAAGTTGAGTGAAGTTATCCCCTGTGGTTCAAGAGCCTGATGGTTGACAGTTAATAACTGTTCCTGAGCATCATGATGTGGATCTGAAGGCTCCTGTACCTTCTTCCTAATGGCAGCAGCAAGAGGAGAGCCTGTTCTGGAAGGTGGGGGTCATTGATGATGGATGCTGTTTTCCTGCAACTGCTCTTCATGTACATATGCTCAATGGAGGGGAGGGTTTTAACCGTGATGGACTGGGCCGTAATTACTACTTTTCGTAGATTTTTCCATGCAAGGGCATTGGTCTTTCCATACCGGGGCAAGATGCAACCAGTTAATATATTCTCCACCACACATCTATCAATGTTTGTCATAGTTTTAGATGACATGCAGAATCTTCACAAACTTCTTTATTGGAGGTACAGCAGTGCTTTCTTCATAACAGCACTCACATGCCAGACTCAAGACAGATCCTCTGAAACTATAACATTGAGGAATTAAAAATCTCTGCCTGATGAAAACTGGCTTATGGACTTCCAGTTTTTTCTTCCTGAAGTCAGTAATCAGCTCTGCGGTCTTGTTGACATTGAGTGAAAAGTTGTTGTACGGCATCACTCAACGAGATTTCCTATCTCCCTCCTATATACAGATTTGTCACCACTTTTGTTTTGGCCAACAGTGCCGGCATCAGCAAATTTATATGTGACTTTGGACTGTGCTATGGCACTAACTGAGCTTAGTCACACAGTCATAAGTATAAAGTCTAATGGTGCACCTGTGCTGATGGAGATTGTGGAGGAAATTTTGTTGCTAATACAAACCAACAGGGGTCTGCAAGTGAGGCATTCAAGGATCCAGTTGCACAAGGAAGTACTGAGGTCTAGTTTTTGAAAACAACAGGAATTCTGCAGATGCTGGAAATTCAAGCAACACACATCAAAGTTGCTGGTGAACGCAGCAGGCCAGGCAGCATCTGTAGGAAGAGGTACAGTCGACGTTTCAGACCGAGACCCTTCGTCAGGACTAACTGAAGGAAGAGTGAGTAAGGGATTTGAAAGTTGGAGGGGGAGGGGGAGATCCAAAATGACCGGAGAAGACAGGAGGGGGAGGGATAGAGCCAAGAGCTGGCCAGGTGATAGGCAAAACGGGATACGAGAGAATCATAGGAGAGGAGGTCCGGGAAGAAAGACGGGGGGGGGGACCCAGAGGACGGGCAAGGGGTATATTCAGAGGGACAGAGGGAGAAAAAGGAGAGTGAGAGAAAGAATGTGCGCATAAAAATAAGTAACAGATGGGGTACGAGGGGGAGATGGGGCCTTAGTGGAAGTTAGAGAAGTCGGTGTTCATGCCATCAGGTTGGAGGCTACCCAGACGGAATATAAGGTGTTGTTCCTCCAACCTGAGTGTGGCTTCATCTTTACAGTAGAGGAGGCCGTGGATAGACATGTCAGAATGGGAATGGGATGTGGAATTAAAATGTGTGGCCACTGGGAGATCCTGCTTTCTCTGGCGGACAGAGCGTAGATGTTCAGCAAAGCGGTCTCCCAGTCTGTGTCGGGTCTCGCCAATATATAAAAGGCCACATCGGGAGCACCGGACACAGTATATCACCCCAGTCGACTCACAGGTGAAGTGTTGCCTCACCTGGAAGGACTGTTTGGGGCCCTGAATGGTGGTAAGGGAGGAAGTGTAAGGGCATGTGTAGCACTTGTTCCGCTTACACGGATAAGTGCCAGGAGGGAGATCAGTGGGGAGGGATGGGGGGGACGAATGGACAAGGGAGTTGTGCAGGGAGCGATCCCTGCGGAATGCAGACAGAGGGGGGGAGGGAAAGATGTGCTTAGTGGTGGGATCCCGTTGGAGGTGGCGAAAGGTACGGAGAATAATATGTTGGACCTGGAGGCTGGTGGGGTGGTAGGTGAGGACCAGGGGAACCCTATTCCTAGTGGGGTGGCGGGAGGATGGAGTGAGAGCAGATGTACGTGAAATGGGGGAGATGCGTTTAAGAGCAGAGTTGATAGTGGAGGAAGGGAAGCCCCTTTCTTTAAAAAAGAAAGTCATCTCCCTCATCCTAGAATGAAAAGCCTCATCCTGAGAGCAGATGCGGCGGAGACGGAGGAATTGCGAGAAGGGGATGGCGTTTTTGCAAGAGACAGGGTGAGAAGAGGAATAGTCCAGATAGCTGTGAGAGTCAGTAGGCTTATAGTAGACATCAGTGGATAAGCTGTCTCCAGAGACAGAGACAGAAAGATCTAGAAAGGGGAGGGAGGTGTCGGAAATGGACCAGATAAACTTGAAGGCAGGGTGAAAGTTGGAGGCAAAGTTAATAAAATCAATGAGTTCTGCATGCGTGCAGGAAGAAGCGCCAATGCAGTCATCGATGTAGCAAAGGAAAAGTGGGGGACAGATACCAGGATAGGCACGGAACATAGATTGTTCCACAAACCCAACAAAAAGGCAGGCGTAGCTAGGACCCATACGGGTGTCCATAGCTACACCTTTAGTTTGAAGGAAGTGGGAGGAGCCAAAGGAGAAATTATTAAGAGTAAGGACTAATTCCGCTAGACGGAGCAGAGTGGTGGTAGAGGGGAACTGATTAGGTCTGGTATCCAAAAAGAAGCGTAGAGCTTTGAGACCTTCCTGATGGGGGATGGAAGTATATAAGGACTGGACATCCATGGTGAAAATAAAGCGGTGGGGGCCGGGGAACTTAAAATCATCGAAAAGTTTAAGAGCGTGAGAAGTGTCACGAACATAGGTCGGAAGGGATTGAACAAGGGGTGATAAAACAGTGTCGAGGTATGCAGAAATGAGTTCGGTGGGCCAGGAGCAAGCTGAGACAATAGTTTTTGAAGTTTATTCATTAGTTTTGAGGGGATTATAGTATTGAATACTGAGCTATAATCAATGAGGAGAATCCTGATGTTCTTCTTAGGCACCAATATAATTGATGCCTGCTTCAAGCATTTGTTGGGTATATCCAGGAAGGACTCCTGACACAACATGTGGACAGGCTCACTAGAGGAGAGGCCATACTGGAGCTAATACTAGGCAATGAACCTGGTCAGCTGATAGATCTCCTGAGGTGAACATTTCAGAGACAGTAATTACAATTTCCTGACTTTTACCATAGCTTTAGACAAGGATAGGAGTAGACGATATGGAAAAGTATTTAATTGGGAGAGCTAATTATGCTATTATACTGGAACTTGACAGTGTAAATAGGTAACAGACATTCTCAGAGAAATGTACAACAGAAGTATTGAAGTTGTTTAAGCAACACTTGCATTTGATAGGTTTGACCCAATAAAGGACAATAAGGATCATCCTGGGAATTTTAGACCAGTGTGTCTTATATCAGTGGTGAGCATATAATTAGAGGTGATTCTTGGAGACAGGATTGACAAGCATTTGGAGAAGCATAATCGGATTATGGATAGTCAGCATGGCTATGTGAGAGGCAGGCTATCCCTCATCTGGCTCATTGAGATTTTTGAGGAAATGACAAAACAACTTGATGAAGGCAGAGCAGTGGATGTGGTATATATGGATTTTATTAAAGATACCCTGTGGTAAACCTACTCAGAAAGTTCAGGATGCACAAGATCCATGGAAGCCTAACTGCGTGGAATCAGAAATGGCTTGTCCACAGGAAGCAGAGAGTGGTAGTGAATAGTGCATATTCTTCCTAAAGATGTGTGACCAGTGGTGTTCCATGGGAACATATTCTGGGACCCCTGCCCTTCGTGATTTTTATAAATGGCGTTGTTGAGGAGGTCGCAAAGTAGGTTGGTAAGTTTGCAGAGGACACAAAGTTTGGTGGCGTTGTGGATAGTGTAGAAGATTGCTGTAGCTTACAGTGTGACATTGATTAGATGGAGAGTTGGGCTGACAAGTGGCATATGGAGTTCAATCCAGAAAAGTGGATTGTACATTTTGGAAGGTTGAATGCAAGATTAATGACATGATTCCTAGTAGTGTGGAGGAACAGCAAGATCTTGAAATCCAAGTCCATAGATCCTTTGAAATTGCCATACACATTGGTAGGGTGGTTAAGAAGGTGTATGGTGTGTTGGCCTTCATTAGTTAAGATCATGTTACAGCACTATGAAACTCTATACAAATAAAATAGATGACATGGACTATTGTATTCAGTTTTGGTCACCTGATTATAGGAAGGATGTGTAAGCTTCAGAAGGGATGCAGAGAAGATTTACCAGGATTCTGCCTAGGTTAAAGAGCATATCTTACAGAGCAACGTTTAGTATCTAGGGCTTTTCCTTTTGGAGAAAATAAAGATGAGAGACAACTTGAAAGAGGTGCAAACACAAGGAAATCTGCAGTTGCTGGAATTTCGAGCAACACACATAAAAGTTGCTGGCGAACACAGCAGGCCAGGCAGCATCTCTAGGAAGAGGTACAGTCAGCGTCTCGGGCCGAGACCCTTCATCAAGACTAACTGAAAGAAGAGCTAGTAAGAGATTTGAAAGTGGGAGGGGGAGGGGGAGATCCGAAATGATAGGAGAAGACCGGAGGGGGAGGGATGGAGCCAAGAGTTGGACAGTTGATTGGCAAAAGGGATATGAGAGGATCATGGGACAGGAGGCCTAGGGAGAAAGAAAAGGGGGAGGGGGGGAAAACCCAGAGGAGGGCAAGGGGTATAGTGAGGGGGACAGAGGAAGAAAAAGGAGAGAGAGAAAAGGAATGTGTGTATATAAATAAATAACAGATGGGGTACGAGGGTGAGGCGGGGCATTAGAGGAAGTTTGAGAAGTCAGTGTTCATGCCATCAGGTTGGAGGCTACCCAGACGGAATATAAGGTGTTGTTCTTCCAACCTGAGTGTGGCTTCATCTTTACAGTAGAGGAGGCCGTGGATAGACATATCAGAATGGGAATGGGACGTGGAATTAAAGTGTGTGGGCGCTGGGAGATCCTGCTTTCTCTGGCGGACAGAGCGTAGGTGTTCAGCAAAACAATCTCCCAGTCTGCGTTGGGTCTCGCCAATATATAGAAGGCCACATCGGGAGCACCGGGCGCAGTATATCACCCCAGCCGGCTCACAGGTGAAGTGTCGAAAGGTGAAGAGGTGAAAGAGGTGTGTAAGATGATAAGAGGCATAGATTGAGGTAGCTCCTTTTTCCCAGGGCAGCGATGGCTAACACGAGAGGACATACTTTCAAGGTGATTGTTGAAAAGTATAGGGGGAATGTTAGAGGTTGTTTTTTTACATAGAGAGTATACATGCATAGAACATACTGTCAGTGGAGATGTTAGAGACGTTTATACTCGAGACATTTAAGAGACTCTAAGATAGGAATATGGATGAAAGAAAATTGAAGGTCTATAAAGGAGGGAAGGATAGATTGATCTTGGAGAAAGTTAAAAAATCAACATAGCACTGTGGACCAAAGGCTCTGCACTGTGCTGTACTGTTTTATGATCTATGTTCTTTATCCTTTCAAACATTTTTAAAAGAAAATACTTGAAATCATGAACATCACTACAGCCACAAATGGATCGATTTATGTCACTAACTTTACTATTTCAACATCATTAACTGAGCCATGTGGTACTATTAAACAGGAAATAGAAGAACTGGCATGTTTTCATCATGGTTCCATCTATGTGCTGGGCCCAGGAGATATCGTCCAGGATATTAACACCCAGAAACTTGACAGTGCTCACCCTTTCCATCCCCCATTGAGGACTAAGTTCTCATTCAACTGACTTGCCCTTCCTAAAGTTAACATCAGTTTTTTGGTTTATTCTGACATTTTGTGCAAGGTTGTTGTTACAATACCACTCAACTAACTGACCTGTCTCGCCCCTGTACACCTCATCGTCATCCATGATTCTACCAACAACAGTGAGGTCATTGCCAATCTTTAGATGCCACTGGAGCTCTGCTTAACCACACATTGGTAGAGAGAGAGTAGATAAGGGGCACGCAGTCCTGAAGTGCACCTGTGTTGTTGGCCAGTGAGGAGTAGATGAGATTGTTGAACTGTGATCTCCCAGTGAAGAAGGTAAGGTTCCAAATGCAGAGGGAGGTACAGAGATTCATGTCTTAGAGTTTTGATCAACAAGTTTAGCTTAGTCACCAATGTTACTGACACCAGTATTGTATCCAAATTTATTTCCACAATACTCCTATGTAAAAATAACATGTCGAAAATTCCCACTCCCACAGATTGTGGTAATGTGAAATAAGAACAGGGACTGCAGGCCAGACAGTACCCATGGAAGGAGAAACAAAGAAAACTTTTCCTGTTAATTGCCTTTTGTCTGAGTATTCCAGCATTCTTTTTATATTTCAAATTTCTGCCATCTGCAATTTTTAAAGCAAAATTTCAATTCTGGTTGTCAATTGTAACCTTTTTATTATTGAGACCATAGCAAAAGAAAAGAAAATAGACAATTTATTGCAAATTCTCTGCCACCATTTCCCAAACAAGTGAAGCCCTGTTGTCCATATTTTATTTTTCTATCGTATATAAAAATAGGATCACATCCGTAGGTATTTGTCTTGCCTTTTCCTGTGGATTATAAATAAGGTCATTTTAATCCAGCCCAACCAGAATCTACTTAGCCCTGAGGTAGAGAGATGAGGTGATAGGTCTTTCCATTTCATGAAAAAATGTGTGTTTTGAAAGCCCTAGTGTTCCAAGAAAAGCCAGTTCAATGTAGGATTGATTTTGCTCCAATATACTTCTTCGAAAGAATGTGCAAATCATGTGCCTAGCATCCAGTGCTTTTTGGAAAGGAAATGTGGATTCTGCAAAATTTTGGACAAAGGTACATTTTCCTGATTCTGTTTTCATTGCCAGAGTTAGATGTTTTACTCCATTATATTTTATAAAAGCTTATATTGTATGTTATATATCTATTTTACAAAGAACAGTCATTAAGATAAAAGTGCACCTTAAGAAGGGAGGTTTGTGCTTCTTCAAATGGATTTGCTGACTTGGAATTCAGAAAAAGGTTAACTTGCCTTCCAGTCACAAGCCTACATATTGTATGTACATCTACTAGCAGCTAAAATTGCTATACAATATGTGTCGATTGTTTCATTAAAAATTCATTACAACCAACTGTTATTTCTATAGTTGACCTGTGACCGATCATTTCAATGTTATTATTTTCATATTGGAAGAATCCAGCTAAGAATTTCGATCTCTTCAGTAAGGAAAAAAAATCTAATTTCCATCACATAACTATAAAATAAAGAGGAATAGAACAATGAACATAGCTTCTTTTTTTCTCCCTTTTTCTCTACTTCACACACACAGACAAGCATAATCTATCTGTCCATCTCTCTCTCTCTCACACACACACAGACACACTCACTCACTCTCTCACACACAGTCTTTCTCATTCATTTATACACTTTCATATACAGACACTCTGACAGATATGTCCACACTCTTATGCACCCATTTATGTTTGTAAAGGTTAATATATATAAGGGAACCTCCACCAACACCCCCAACCCTACACCACACCAACTGAGCAGCAAAGATGGGTAAGCAGAACTGGAAGCACAGAGCACACTCACTTGCTCACTCACTGAGTCACAGAGGCCGGCTGGCAGCTGCTTTCCTTGCCCCCACTTGCTCTCGCGTCATAGTTGTTCCTGTGATCAGCTCCTGCACACAGCTTCATTCATTTCTGACTTACAAACAAAATAGATTATGAAAAGCTCTGAGAAACAGAATCCTATCCTCACCTGGGGGCTGTCTGTACTAAAATTACCATTGGTATACAGGATATCAACATTAAACAGGTTGTATTTGGTCAAGGGACATTTTATAACACAGGAAAGAAGTTTATAAACTTTCACTAGAGATGATATAAAAGATTACCTACTTTGATATTTTTCCAGCTTTTGAAAAATATGAAGTGGAAACATTTACTTTCAGTGTTATTATAGACTCAAACAATCTACACATTTTACAGTTTAGGCTGTGGTTAAAGTTTTAATTCAGATTTGAAGGCTTGATGTAATTTCTTAAAAAAATGTGAAACATATCTTGTCAATAGAATTTAATTTATGAGACTTGATTTATAATTTATTATCACAAATTTCATCTTTATAATGGTCTGATAGTACATTAAGTAATTTTATCAGATTCAAAACGATTTCCAATAATTTTCTTCTGAATGCAATTTTATTATCAGCTATTCTAGGAATATTTAAAATTAGTTGTAATGTTATAGTTTAACATTAATTTTGCTTGTAGATTTCCTAATGAAATTTGTCAGAAAGTACTACTTAAAGAACAAATCCATCAAGAAGCAAAGTTGTTGAAAATGGTGTTGATCATTCCACAAAATATAAAATGTAATCAATATATTGTTTGTTAGATGTTGTATACCACATGTCAATTAAAGTTGTTAAATCTCTGATTATAGGAAAATTATTTATTGTGGTCAATAGCGCTAAAGAAGCAATATTCTATTAAAAATTACATTAGCATTCAATTTAAATGCTATTACATCACAGTTGGAAATGTGCCCAAATTAATTGTGGAAGTAGTTTGGAAAAAAAAAACAGATGAAAAATATGATTAAAAGGAATTCATTTTGGACCTCCATACAAACTAGTTTTCAGGATGGTTTAAGATCTGGAATATTATCGACTTTGATTCATTGGTGTCATTCTGGATAATTGCTAGATATTGCTGTAGACTCTTCCATATCTGTATCCTTGTAAGCTTGTCATCACATTCTTGTGTTGGCTTTCATGAACATGCTGAGTTATTCCAAACACTTGTTCTTCATGGATATTTCCAGATTATAGCCAAAGGTAATCTTATATTACTAATATCTACTGATAACAAATTTAAGGCAGCATTTATTTATATCATTTATATCAATAGGTTAACCCTATTGCTACCTTGGGCAAGAATACCCAACCAGGGATCTCAATACATCCAGCCCACATTTACCAATTAAACCATTAGAAAGTTGTGATTCAAAAAGAGAGATCAAGAAGAGTGATGCTGCACTCACAATAATCAGGCATTAAACTCACAAATTACCAAATCTAATGCAGTGCGACTTCAGGACCAAATAAGATTTCAAACTTGATTCCTATGTCATGCTGAATAAAATGAGTTAGTAAGAAAGACAATGAGTCAGAAAAGAACAGGGTAGAGCCAGATTTGTTAAGGAAGTAAACACAGGAATGTGTTCAAAGGCACAGTGTGGTATTATTACCATGGAGTGAACAAAGTTAGAACTAACTGGAAGATGACAGTATTTGAAGGAAAAATAACGAAGTTGTTTGGAAGAGAAGAAGCAACACAAAAATAATATCATAAACATATCAGAGAATAACAAAACATTCTGTATGCATCACAAACTTTACACTGATGTCGAAAGCATTTTAGATGCAGAGTGCAAGGCACTTAAGCTCTTGTGTTTAACATTACTGACAAAAAAGTGCTTTTTTTTAACTATGAGCTTATTCTTCTTCAAAAGGTACTTTCCAACAAGCTGCTTAAGTTATCTGATTGTAAACACGACTATGTAATTATTGGCCCAATCAAATGGATTTACTCACAACATACCTAATTGTGTAATACACACAAAATATTGGAGGAACTCAGCAAGTCAGACAGCATCTATGGAAAGGGTCAGAGAGCCTTGATCAGGACTCACGGTCTTGGCCTGAAATATTGACTCTTTATTCATTTTGATTGCTGTTGCCTGACTTGCTGAGTTCCTCCAGCATTTTGTGACTGTTACTCTGGATTTCCAGCATCTTCAGAATCTATTGTGTTTATATGCAATGGTATCAAGCTTCTTAAGAGTTGTTGGTATTGTACTTATCCAGGCCAATCAAGAGATTTCTGTCACACTTCTAACTCGTTCCTTATAGATAGTGAAGGGATTTGTGATGTCAGATGATGTGTCACTCTGTATCAGATACTGAACTTCTGATTTGCTTTTGTCCCCACTGTATTTATTGGTCCAGCTGAGTTTCTGGATAATAGTAATGCAGCAGATGCTGATAGTAGGGGATTTGCAATAGTAATATTATAAAATGTTAAGAGTAGGTGGTGACTCTCTTGTTGTAGATGGTCATTGTTTCATACTTCTGTAGTTTGAATGTTACTCTTAATCAGCCCACATTTGTAAGATGCTTAGGAAATGTTAGGTGCAGCCAGAGATCAGTTCATTTACTGCAGAGTTGCAAACAGAATTAAATATTATGCCATTATCAATGAGCATCCCCACTTTTGTGAAAGGAAGGGCATTAATAAAGCAGCTGAAGATAATCTGTCCCAGAGACATTGCCTGAAAGACCAGACCTGAAGTTGGGATGATGGACCTCCACTGACTACAACTGCCTTCCTTTGCTTGAAATTTGATTCCAACTATAACAGTGTTTTCTCCTTGAAGCCCATTGACTCAATGATGCCTGACTTGGTCATATACAGGCATGCTCCCAAAAGCAGTCACACTCATCTCAGCTCTGCAATTCAGTCCATTGGTGCACGTTTGTACCAAAACTGTGATGAAGCCTGGGTAAAGCGGTCCCGGCAAATTTCAAAATGGCCATGAATGAATATCTTATTGCATGTAAGCACCTATACAATATTCTGTGGGTAACAGCTTCCAACTCTGCTGAAGATTAAGAGCAGTTTATTCACCAGATTGAGTCTGCTTTGTTTTTGTAAATAACCAGGTTATTTTTTACATTGTTTTTGTAAATATAACCCTACTTGATCAACAAAGTTAAAAGTGCAGCTAGTTCTGGAAAAGAGACACTTTAAATTTGACACCTTCAGCTCTAGACTGAGTTTTTCTCCATGAGGCGTCATTAGTGAGATCCATTGATTTTTGCATGAATTGAACAGGATAAATAAAATTTCTCCCTCCTCCCCTCCTTCTTTTCCCATTCCCAACATGGACAAACTGCTAGGGGAACTCAACAGGCCAGGCAGCATCCTCTTCCTCACACTTCTTTATTCTTCCTTCTATCCCCTTCTTTTCCAGTCCTGATGAGGGGTTTTGTCCCAAAAAGTCAACTGTTTATTTCCCTCCATAGATGCTGCCCGGCCTGCTGAGTTCTTCCGCCACTTTGTCTGCGTTGCTCAAGACCTACAACATCTGCAGAATTGCTTGTGTTTATAACAAAATATACAATATTCAGCACAAGCATTTAAATCATTTTTAACTAATTAAGAAAAAATTACAGCTACTGTATCTGGACATGACGGCAGCACCATCTCTCTCATGCCATCCCAATTTTTTTATTTAGGTTCAGATAAACACATATTGATATTTCTTATGACTGTTTCTGTAACAAAGTTCTTTTTGATTGCTTCAAAGAGTGTACATTTCTCTATGTTATATCCTGGATGTTCCTAGAAAATTATTTTAATAATTCTTGAGGTTTACAGAGGTGTTACTGACAATTCTCATAACATGAACTATTTTCAAAATGATTATTTTTAATCCCTGTTTTCCAATTTCAATAAAGATTCAAAGAATCAAAGCTTACTTATCATCAAAGTATGTACGCAGTCTACAACCCTGAGGTTCATCGCTCCACAGACAGCCATGAAAGAAAGAACACCATAGACCACGTTCAATGAAAACCTCAAATACCTAACACTCAAAAAAAAAGAAAAAAAATCATGCAAATGGCAAAAAAATGAGAGAAAAGCACACAGAATGTAAAAAGTCAAACCACAGAGACCTTGAAATAGTCTGGGAATGTTCAGTTTAGTTCAGTTAGGTTCACCTTAGTGCTGTGTCATTTGTTAATTTCAGGCCACAGAGCCAGTCTGCCCTGATCAAAATCACACTAAATAGCAATAAAAAAAAGAGTAACCAGAAAACAGAAACACATATAACATGAACTGCAGAGTCTAATCCACAAACGACATTGATTCCACATTGCCCAAGATCCAAGGCTCCAGCAGCAGTCAGCAGGAAGGAGAGGAAGACCGGTCAAACTCAGACAAACGGTGCTGAACCCTCGCTCATCTTACATCTTATTCTCATTGATTTCCATCTTGCTCAATGCTTTACTGAGTGAGGTCAGTGAGAAATGGAGTCAAGCACTAGGTTGTGCTACAAAGTTTTGAATTTGAAAGTGATGTTCTTTCACTTATAAAAAGACCCCAATGTTTCAATATCTCCATGTAGTGAAGGAATTATAAATCTTTCACAATCATCCCATTCAGTTTCTCCCTCAAATTTGAAAATATATAGTTCCATTTGAAAACAGGTGTCTGTAAATTCAAATTCAAGTTTATTGTCATTCAATATACTCTGTCATGTATGTTGTCAAATAAGACAATGTTCCTCCCGATCAACTTGCGAAACACAGTACATATAACTCACATGCATAACACATAAAGTAATATTACCACAAATAAATTAACAAATAATAAGGTGCATATATGATACAAGTTTAAAAAGTAAACAGTATAATGCTACTGGTGCTTCATATGTGGTGAGACCTGGATGGTGGCAAGAAGTTCAGTAGTCCGACTGCTTAAGGGGAAGAAGCTGCTTCCCATCCTATCAATGTTTGTCCTAATGTTTTGGTACCTCCTTCTTGATGATAGGGGGTCAGAGAAATTGTTGGACGATGGGGAAGAATCACTGACAATTGGAAAGGGTCCACTGTAGCAGGAAGATGGGATTCAATACAACCTATAATTAGCCGTTCAAAGCACTTCGTTATTGTTGAGGTCACTGCCATCACACTGCGGTCATTGAGGTAGATTACTGTCGCCCTCTTGTGCACCAGGATGATGGTCGTTGCTTTAAAGCCTGAAAGGATAGTGGACTGTTCTGGAGAGATATTGAAGTTGTCTGTAAAAACCACAGTTAACTAGGCTGCACAGTCCCTTAGCACCCAACCAGGTATGTTATCGGGCCCCGCAGCTTTACGTAGGTTGACCATGGTGAGGGTTTCCTCACATCGGCCAGAGAGAGTGCCTGTTCCTTGGAGGGAAGGACACCTTCCTCGCTGGCACATCATTCTGTGCATCAAACCGAGCACAAAAAACCTTCAGCCTATCTGGAAGAGAAGCTGTCATTGCCACACAGGTGGACTTGAAGTCTATTATTGTCTGGAGGCCCTGCCACATATGCCTCATGTCTCTGGAGTCACAAAAATAGCTGTAAGAATTTCCCTTTCACAAATTTCTGAAATACTGGCATTGCCAGCATTCATGACCCACTCCTAACTGCTTTTGAGAAGCTGGGGAATTGCTACAAACTGTGTATTGAAGAAGTTTCATCATTCCGTGAGAAGGGAGGACTACAATTTGTCCAGGTGCCAAAGGAGAATTGCTGGCATATTTCCTGAACAGGAAAAGCTTTGAAAAACTAGTTAGGTGACTCACTCACCATGGGACACCCAGTCTCTGATCTGCTTTCAGTAATTACATGACTGGAGACACAATGGAACCTGCAGATGCTGTAAATCTACAGCAACAACAGAATGCTGAAGGATGTTGCAACATCTACGGAGGAAAGCGAATGGTTGATATTTCAAGCTGAGATCCTTCATCAAGACTGGGAAGAAAGACGACAGAAGCCTGAAGAAAAGCATGAGGAGAGGGGGAGGAGCTAAAGCTGGTGGTTGATAGATCAATCCAGATGACAGGGGAAGATGGTTAAAAGGGAGAGAGGTGTGGGGATGAAGTAAGAAGAATGGAAAAGGAAAAGAGCTGAAGAAAATGGAATCTGATAGAATTGTACATGAAATAATACTTGGCTGGTCCAGTTTATTCAACATTGGTCTCCCATGACATGGATGGTGGGGCAATCAGCACTGGTCGATCCTTTGAATGCCAAGAGTAAATAAACGGACCCACTCTTGTTGGAGACAATTGAGCTAGTATTTTTGAGTGCAATTTTGCTTAGTGTTTATCAGTTTGGACCTAAATATTGTTAGGTCTTTCTGGATGCATGTATAGATTGCTTTTTTTTTTGTTGGGGAATTGCAAATGGAATTTGACATTGTGCAGTCAATGTTTCAGATTTAATGAAGGAAGGAAGGCCTTTGATGAAAGAACTGAAAGTGCTTGTGTCTGAGATACTGCAATGACGAACTCCTGCAGTGATATTCTGGAATTGAGAAGATTGACCTTCAGCAACCACAACTATCCTTCCTTGCACAAGAAATGGCAGCAGTCATGGGATCCTACTCTCTTTAATGTCTATTTGACTTCAGTTTTACCAGTGTAACTTCATATCACATTCAATCTAAAGATGTCAGAATGTCAAAGACAGTCACTCTACATCATCTCTGGAATTTAACCCTTCAGTCTATCATACCTAGGTTGTGATAGAGTTTAGTGGACCTGGTAAAAAGCCAAACTGGTACTCAGGGAGATTATTGATGAGGGTATGATGCTTTTGATCAGGTGGCAGCCCAGACAATCATGCAAAATCCTTCTGCTGCAGATTTACAGTTGTACATGATTGTCTGGGATATCAAAATCCTGTTGTCCTGCTTGTTATCCTTATCAATTGTGTGACAACATTTGAGGTAACTGAGTGACTTTGTAGGTTAGTCCATTGCTGTTGAGTGAAATCATATTGAAGCCAAGCATGCAAAGGTGGTGGATTTCCTTTCCTATTCAATATTAAGGAACCAGATGGGATTTTACAACAATCTCATGATACCATCACTGATACTAGGTTTTTAATTAATTAATGTAATTTAAATTCCCCACCAGCTGTGATGGGATTTGAATTTGTGTCTTTAATTATTAGTCCAGGTTTCTGCATTGTTTATCCAATAGTTATGTTTCCCTGATGTCATGTCCCAGAATGCTGAAAGTTTTTTTTGCCTAGAAAGGATTTAGTAATGAATTACTATTTACTGTTTCTGGTTAGGGGCACAGAAAAATTGCATGGATTCAGTTTATCATGAGTTGAAACTACTGAATTCAGTATTTGAGGCTTTATTGAGTTGGCTGATATTAATAAAAATCAAAATCTAAAACAACAAGTGAAGGAGTTGATATCTCTCTGTAGCTAAATCCATACCTTTGGAACAAATTTGTTTCAGGATTAAATTCCTTAACTAGAAAATCACATATTTAAACAACAGTTAAAGTGGAATGTATGAATGTATTAGTGTGATAATACATATAATCACATTGAACCGAATTCTCCTTGTGAGCAAGATGGTGCCAGCGACAAATGTGATCAGTAGCGATGTCCTGCAGACAGTTAATAAAACTACTTCCTCTTCTTCTTTTAAACATGCTTCAACTTCTAAACTGTGTGTGATTAGAACCTGTAGTTTACATTTGGATGATGTGTTTTTGTGCTGACTGTGTGATCTGGCACTTTTGCTGTCTCCTGAGGAAGTTGAGAGTAGAGAGAGAGAGAGAGAGAGAGAGAGTGTGTGTGTGTGTGTGTGTCTGTGTCCTAAAGGTGGCGCCCGAACCCTTGATCAGGTCCATTACTTCTCACCGATTAAAGCCTCAAGCAAGATTGAAACTGACAAGGAGGAACGCCAAATGCGAGCAGATGTTCAGTGTTGTCTTGCTGTGTTTGATCGATCTCTTGCTGCTGCCAGTGGAAGATGCAGGAGTCTTCCTCAAGCTGTAAGGTTTGATCAGCAAAAATAATGGCTGCAGACTCATTTTGGATGACTCTGTGGTTCATGTTACATGTGTTTCTGGTTTTTGGTTACTCTCTTTTTGCTGTTTTTGATTCAACTGGAACACTTTGGCGCAGGCTGTCTCTGCATCTTGCAGGCACTAAGTGACACAGCACTAAACTGAACTGAATACTTCTGGATCATTTCAAGGACCCTGCAGCTTGATGTTTAATATTCTACTTGTTATTCACTCACTCTTTGCCGTTTACACAATTTGTTCTTTTTTCGCGTGTTGGCAGTTTATTGATTTCTTTGAACGAGGTCCATGGTTTTTCTTTGTTTCATTACTGCCCGTAGGAAGACAAATCTTAGGGTTGTATACTGTATACCTACTTTGGTCGGCTGGTGGTGCAGTGAGATTAGCGCCGGGCTCGAGAACGGAGGTTCCTGAGTTCGATCCAGTGACAGACCACCCCCCCTGTGTGCTCTCCATCCATGCCGGGTTGGCAACTTGGCCTCGTAAAATGATACTGCGAAATATCTGTGCGAGGAGTGGCGCCCCACACAGCCTTTCGAACTGTGCCTTGTAAGGCATGAAAATGCTCGATGCTGGCCTCTCAGGCCTGAGTCGACGTCATCATCATCATCATCATTACCTACTTGATGATAAATGTACTTTGAATCTTTAAATATAGAATCTGTCTTCATTTCCTATTATGCTGGCTTACTTGTCACCCATAAAATAACGAAGCTTAATACTTTGTATTCAAAGTAAAGATTTCCTCAGTTTAGTGATAGTAAGATTGGAGGAGGCACTTGAGAAAGCAAAGTTATCCTTATGAACTGCTGTGTATCAGTGTTCAGGTTGACATTAACCGGAAGGAAAATTTCGTGATTATTGGTGTTTAATCTGACAGGACCTGAAATTTGCAACACTATTATTATACCCCTAAAATAGTTGGAAAGGAAATACTATTTCATGTTTGCATCAGACATGCTGGAAGCAAATGTTTTGCTCAGAGCTGGGTAATCATTGTGGAATGCAAACACGAGGAAACCTGCAGATGCTGGCATTTTAAGCAACACACATAAAAGTTGCTGGTGAACGCAGCAGGCCAGACAGCATCTCTAGGAAGAGGTACAGTCGAAATTTCGGGCCGAGACTCTTCGTCAGGATTAACTGAAAGAAGAGCTAGTAAGAGATTTGAAAGTGGGAAGGGAAGGGGGAGATCCGAAATGATAGGAGAAGACAGGAGGGGGAGGGATGGAGCGAAGAGTTGGACAGTTGATTGGCAAAAGGGATATGAGAGGATCATGGGACAGGAGGCCTAGGGAGAAAGGAAAGGGGGAGAAGGGGAAAAAAACCAGATGATGGGCAAGGGGTATAGTGAGAGGGACAGAGGGAGAAAAAGGTGAGAGAGAAAAAGAATGTGTGTATATAAATAAATGAATAACGGATGGGGTACGAGGGGGAAGTGGGGCATTAGCGGAAGTTTGAGAACTCAATATCCATGCCATCAGGTTGAAGGATTCCCAGACAGAATATAAGGAGTTGTTCCTCCAACCTGAGTGTGGCTTCATCTTTACAGTAGAGGAGGTCGTGGATAGAGATATCAGAATGGGAACAGGATGTGGAATTAAAGTGTGTGGCCACTGGGAAATGCTGCTTTCTCTGGTGGACAGAGCATAGGTGTTCAGCGAAACGATCTCCCAGTCTGCGTCGGGTCTCGTCAATATATAGAAGGCCGCATTGGGAGCACTGGATGCAGTATATTACCCCAGCCAACTCCAGGGAATACAACCCGATGCGGCCTTCTATATATTGGCGAGACCTGACGCAGACTGGGAGATCATTTCGCTGAACACCTACGCTCTGTCTGCCAGAGAAAGCAGGATCTCCCAGTGGCCACACATTTTAATTCCACGTCCCATTCCCATTCTGACATATCTATCCATGGCCTCTTCTACTGTAAAGATGAAGCCACACTCAGGTTGGAGGAACAACACCCTATATTCCGTCTGGGTAGCCTCCAACCTGATGGCATGAACATTGACTTCTCAAACTTCTGCTAATGCCCCACCTCCCCCTCGTACCCCATCCGTTATTTATTTATTTATATACACATTCTTTTTCTCTCTCTCTCCGTTTTCTCCCTCTGTACCTCTCACTATACCCCTTGCCCATCCTCTGGTTTTTCCCCCTCCCCCTTTTCTTTCTCCCTAGGCCTCCTGTCCCATGATCCTCTCATATCCCTTTTGCCAATCAACTGTCCAGCTCTTGGCTCCATCCCTCCCCCTCCTGTCTTCTCCTATCATTTCAGATCTCCCCTCCCCCTCCCACTTTCAAACCTCTTACTAGCTCTTCCTTCAGTTAGTCCTGACGAAGGGTCTTGGCCCAAAACGTCGACTGTACCTCTTCCTAGAGATGCAGCCTGGCCTGCTGCGTTCACCAGCAACTTTTATGTGTGTTGCTAATCATTGTGGAATTCATTTGCTGACAACTCAGATATATTTGACTGGATGTAAAGTAACATACAACAGTGATTTGAATTCAAGTAACAAAACTATAATTGACATAGTAAATATGTTAAATGCTATGAACACAATTCCATACACCTTAGAGCAAGACCATGCGGATTCACAAACGAAGGTTCAGTTTCTGTTATGTGATGAGCAAATGTAAAGGAGACATTATTGCGAATTATCAGGAAGAGTTCTGAGTTAGATGCATTACATTGATTTTGTAACAATAAAATGTGAGAAAATCATCTTACAGAAACAAAATGTAGTAATTACAAAGTGATGGAAATTGTAAAGTGATGAAAATAAGAGCATAAGACCATAAGATATAGGAACAGAAGTAGGCAATTCAACCCATTGAACCTACTTCACCATTCAATCACGGGCTGATTCAATTCTTCCAGTCATCTCCACTCCCCTGCCTTCTCCCCATACCTTTTGATGCCTCGGCTAATCAAGAACCTATCTATCTCTGCCTTAAATGCACCCAAAGACTTGGCCTCCACAGCTACTCATGGCAACAAATTCCACAGATTTATCATCCTCTGACTAAAGTAATTTCTCCACATCTCTGTTCTAAATGGACGTCCTTCAATCCTGAAGTTGCACCCTCTTGTCCTGGACTCCCCTACCACGGGAAATAACTTTGCCACATCTGGCCTTTTAACATTCAGAATGTTTCTGTCAGGTTCCCCCTCATTCTCCTGAACCCCAGGGAATACAACCGGAGCTGCCAGACATTCCTCATATGGTAACCCTTTTATTCCTGAAATCATACTCGTGAATTTTCTCTGAACCTTCTCCAATGTCAGTATATCCTTTCTAAAATAAGAAGCTCAAAACTGCACACAATACTCTGTGTGGTCTCACGAGTGCCTTATAGAGCCTCAACATCACATCCCTGCTGTTATATTCTATACCTCTAGAAATGAACAGCACCGGAAAAAAATGTTGCACTAGATACTGCACAGCAAATCTCTGCTGGTTTCATCAAGATCTCAGATTCATCAGTTGCAAAACAGAGAAAAAGGTGTGCACACTGTGTCCCATGGATAAATGGGCATGGTGAATGTAGGCAACAGTGAGGAATATAAGTGAAAATTTAGCTCAGGTAAGAAAGTCCCTTAATCTGAGTTTGAGCTGATCATCATCCTCTCTTGCTGACAAAGCCAGTCATTTTTTTTCCTCGCACATATCCGCATTCCAGTTCTGAAGCAATAATTTAAAGCATGCATTTTGTACCAATTGCTGCTGTTGTATGCTCCCAGTATGTGTTGTTTGGTAGGGATAGAGGTGAACCAGTTTTCCGTTGTGTGCTACAAGTTTACAGAAATGCTATTTGTGTCTCAGGAATGGTTTTGACCTTCAGTTCAAACCTGCAGTGTATATAAAATAAAGGTATTGAATTTCTAACCTAATCTGCACCATATATACATATCCATCATATAGCATTTTGATTAGGGGTCATGACAGTTTGAAATATTAGTGTGATTTTTTTCTACCTGAATAAGTAAAATATAGTTGGAGACAGTGGGAAAGTAAATATCCATTATTTGCTATTAGCAGATTAAATATTTATCAAAGCATTATTCTGTAGATAACAATTCTTCAAAGTAAAGCCTTTAACTGAGCTTGAGGAAAGTAATTTTTGATTGGGTGTATGGCATAGGAAATGCAAAAGGCAGTGTTACTCAGTATGAATAGCACTTTCCTTATGGGTGGGTCTTAATTTCAATTAATATTCACAGATGTGAGCAATTTATTAAGTGTGACAGTACTGCATTAGATTTCCTGTAGTTGTGAATCAGGAACTAAATGAGATTTATGGCCATTATAGTTGATTATTCATTGTGAGTGGTGGGGGAGAGAGCAGTAGTACATCAATTGTTTAGAATCTGGCTGCATTAATAAGTAGAAAGTAATTTATTTTAACCTTTTAGTTTGTATTACTTCAAAATGACAAGGCAGGAGGAATCACAAAGATTAAGAGGATGATGTTAACTTCCACAACTTGTGAATCTATTGTGAATTTGATGCAAGTCTGGTTTATCTTGTTGACAATATTTATTATGTAGAAGGTTTATGTCTACTTACTAAGGCTATTTTTGCGCTCATCAGAATAACGAATATTGGTGTTGGAGAATTAAACATCTTCATTTCACACCAAGCTTTCCGGGGTTGGCTAAAATAGATTGAAATGAATAAAGCTCTTAACAATTGCTAACAGCCCCGACAATCTTTCTCTCATCACAAGTGTTATTGTAATATTAATGTTAGTCATCCTTATTTAATAAGGAAAGACATCCTGAAGTTGGATTGAGTAAAAGGAGTTCATTATTTAAAGACTGACCTGACAGAACATGACAATAGGAGACCACATGATATAAGAGTAGAATTAGGCCATTTGGCCCATCAAGTCTTCTCCACCATTTCATCATGGCTGATGCAATTTTTCTCTCAGCCCCAATCTCCAGCCCTCTCCGCATATCCCTTCATGCCGTGATCAGTCAAGAATCTATCAACCTCTGCCTTAAATATGCATAAAGACTTGGCGTCCACAGCTGCCTGTGACAAAGAATTCCACAGATTCACCACTCTCTGGCTAAAGAAATTCCTCCTCATCTCCGTTCTAAAAGGGTGCCCCTCTATTCTGAGGCTATGTCTTCTGATCTTAGCCTCTCCCAAGGTAGGAAACAGTCTTTCCACATCCACTGTCTCAAGACTTTTCACTATTTGATAGGTTTCAATAAGGTCACCCCACCGCCCCCCATTCTTCCATTCTTCTGAATTCTAGTGAATACCGGCCCCAGAGACATCAAACACTCTTCATATGACAAGCTGTTCAATCGTAGAATAATTTTTATGAATCTCTCCAGTTTCAGTACATCCTTTCTAAGATAAGGGGCCCAAACCTGCTCACAATACTTCGTGAGGCCTCACCAGTGCTTTATAAAATTTCAATATCATGTGTTTTATGTCACTAATGTCCATTACTTGCAAGTTTAAATTTCACACAAAGTTGAGGTAGCAGCAAATTTCAAATCTGTAAGCAGAATTGAGGAAGTTAGGGCAACTTAGTTGTGCAAACATTTCCTCACAGCCATTGACCCAGTTTCATTCCTAAGCTCTGGGGCCATTTTAAGGAGCTTCGATTTTGTGCCTGTGTTTCCTTCAGGTGCTCCCATTTGTTCCCTATCTCCAAGACATGGCCATTAATAGGTTCATCACAACAGATTCTGCAGATGCTGGAATTCCAGAGCAACACACACAAAATACTGGAGGCATCAGCAGGTCAGGCAGCATCTGTGGAGAGTTGTAAACAATCAATGTTAAGGCCGAGAGATACCCAATGTTTTAGGACTGATAGCAGGTATCAACTGTTTATTCCTCTCTATAAATGCTGCCTGACTAGTTGAGGTCCTCCACCATTTTGTGTGATTTGCTGTGTTAATAGGTTAATTGGCTCTTGTGTGCAGGTGAATGGTAGAACTGTTAGTGCACAGAAGGGGGAGTGGGGGGTGCTTTGTGGATCTAATGTTTTAACTGCCACTTTCTTTGGTGTACTCTTCTGTTTTTGTGGATATCTGTGAAGAACAAGAATTTCAGGATGAATACTACATACATATCTCTAATATTAAATGGAACTATTTAATATTGTATTCTGGAGTTATAGAATATAGCAAATATTAATTTCAACAGCAACCAGCCTTCGGATCTGAATGTGGATTGTAGATTGAATTTAAAGTGCAACTCAGAACAATGGTCTTCCTGGAGCCTCTGGGTGAGGTTGATTGCAAACCAGGAAACATCACATTGACCTGACTTAACATTCATTTTGGGTGTCTTTATACTTTTATACTTTATATTTTATTGTCGCCAAACAATTGATACTAGAGCATACAATCATCACAGCGATATTTGATTCTGTGCTTCCCGCTCCCTGGCGTACAAATCGATAGTAAATATTAAAAATTTTAATTATAAATCATAAATAGAAAATAGAAAAGGGAAAGTAAGGTAGTGCAAAAAAAACTGAGAGGTAGGTCCGGATATTTGGAAGGTACGGCCCAGATCTGGGTCAGGATCCGTTCAGCAGTCTTATCGCAGTTGGAAAGAAGCTGTTCCCAAATCTGGCCGTATGAGTCTCCAAGCTCCTGAGCCTTCTCCCAGAGGGAAGAGGGACAAAAAGTGTGTTAGCTGGGTGGGTCGTGTCCTTGATTATCCTGGCAGCACTGCTCCGACAGCGTGCGGTGTAAAGTGAGTCCAAAGATGGAAGATTGGTTTGTGTGACGTGCTGCGCCGTGTTCACGATCTTCTGCAGCTTCTTCCGGTCTTGGACAGGACAACTTCCATACCAGGTTGTGATGCTCCCTAGAAGAATGCTTTCTACGGTGCATCTATAACAATTAGTGAGAGTTTTAGAGGACAGGCCAAATTTCTTTAGTTTTTGTCAGGAAGTAAAGATGCTGGTGGGCCTTTTAGGCAGTGGACTCTGCTTGGTTCGACCAAGTCAGGTCATTTGTGATATTGACCCCGGAGGAACTTTAAGCTTTTGACCTGTTCCACTTGCGCACCACCGATGTAAATTGGGTCGTGCAGTCTGCTACTCCTTCTGAAGTCAACAACCAATTCCTTCTTCTTGCTGACGTTGAGGGATAGGTTATTGTCTTTGCACCATGCCACCAGGTTCTTAATTTCCTCTCTGTACTCAAACTCTTCATTACCCGAGATACGGCCTACAATTGTGGTGTCATCAGCAAACTTATATATTGAGTTCAACGGAAACTTGGCTACACAATCATGGGTGTACAGTAAGTACAGCAGGGAGCTGAGTACACAGCCTTGTGGGGCACCGGTGCTCAGAGTGATTGTAGAGGAGAGCTTGTCCCCTATTTTTACAGCCTGGGTCCTGTCTGTGAGGAAGTTGAAGATCCAGCTGCAGATCTGAGTGCTAAGGCCCAGGTTCCGAAGCTTAGGAATCAGTTTATTTGGAATGATGGTATTAAAGGCAGAGCTGTAGTCAATGAAAAGAAGCCTTATGTATGCCTCTTTATTCTCCAGGTGTTCTAAGGAGGAATGTAGGGCCAGAGAGATGGCATCTGCCGTTGACCTGTTGCTCCGGTAGGCAAATTGCAAAATGTCGAGGTTGACCGGTAGGCTGTGGTTGATGTGTGCCATAACCAGTCACTCGAAGCACTTCATAACAATTGATGTCAGAACCACAGGTCGATAGTCATTCAGGCATGCCACCTTGCTCTTCTTCGGCACTGGGATTATCATTACCCTCTTAAAACACGAGGGGATCTTAGACTGAAGCAAGGAGCAGTTGAAGATGTCAGCAAACACTCCAGCTAGCTCGCTTGCACAGACCTGGAGAACCCGCCCCAAGACGCCATCTAGGCCCGTCGCCTTCCTTGGATTTATCTTCAGGAAGGCCCTTCTAACACCCTCCTCGGTGACAATGAATCTCGATGCCACCAGGTCTGGTTCATCTGGACGGAGCGGGATGCTCCTTTTCTGTTTGAATCTTGCGCAGAATATGTTAAGTTTGTCAGGAAGAGAAGCGCTACAGTTATTAATATTCCCAGCCTTTTCTTTGCACCCAGTGATCTCACTTAGACCCTGCCATAGTCTACCGGCATCCTTCTGGTTAGCCTGGGCTTCCAACTTGGCTCGATATTGCCTCTTGGCGCCCTTAATGGCTTTCCGGAGTTCACGTCTGGATTCCGTGTAGCGACTGGTATCCCCGGACCTAAAGGCCACAGCTCTAGCCTTCAAAAGGAGTGTTGATGTGAAGATCTAGGTGCTTGAAGCATTATTGATGCATTTTAACTATAGAAATTACATGCATTGTAACTACTGTATAGAAATCTTCAGCATCTAAAAATGTGATGTGATGTTGGGTTAGGGAGCCCCTCTCCAGAGAGATTGTCAGCTTGAGTGTGCCGAATAAAGACTTTCATACTACCAGCTGTGTGTCTCACCAGTGGCTTTCCTTGACAGTCACAACAAAAACCTAAGGGAAACTGATGAGAATAATGAGGAGAACAAAATCAGATTAATGAAGGATAAAATGAATTTAGTATAGATTGGTGTAAATTACTTTTTATGTTTGGCATGAACTCAATGGGCTGAAGGGCTTGTTCTAGGCTGTTTAACTCTATTGTTCTAATTCTGAAAATTGTTATCGAGCAAACAGAAGAAGTGGAGCGGTTTATTATAGAAATTCTACAGTATTGTGTCTTGGGAGCTAACATTGCAACTAAGAATGTTGGAGCAAATAAATTCAGGAATGACCGAGAAGGACAGCATGTGGTAGTGCTGAGGGGAAAATGATGAGCTGGAGAGGGGCAAGGCCATGGAAGAACGTGAAAAAACAGAGATCTATAAAGACCTTGTGCAACTGTGTAATTCATCTGAATTAGAATTCGAGCCTCCACTCCTACACACGGTTTCCAGAACCAATGAGATCATTCTTTGAACAATAAGGTGCAATAAGTGATAGGGAAGCAGTGGCTCGTTTTTATTTCCATTGGAATGACGTATTGAACACAAAGTGAAAATAAGCTCTGAATTCATTTCACACTGCTAAGGTCACAATCTACAGCACAGGGTGTGAGACGAGAAAGTAAAATACTGAATAAAATGAATTACAAAAGGTACCAATGGAAAAAGTCTACCTCAGATGACCCAAACAGGATGAGATGCCTGTAGAAAAATTGATGTGCTTGAATCACAACCTTCCAGAGGCTTGATGAAAGTGCTAAACCCATTGCATTTAACACCTGCAATTAAAACTCCAAGTAGAATTTATGTGAATACAAGTCTTGTACACAAATAGAAGAAATTAAATTGATTGGTATCCATTTTACCTTTTGGAACTCATCAATCAGTTCTTTCAAATGCAGTTTCAAAACAGGATAATAATCAATCTAATTGATGGCAATGAAGAAAACAAAAGCCTAAACTGTGAGAATTTTGTGCTGCTTTGTCCTTTTCTACTGCAATCTGCTTCTGTTCCACCTTAAGCAGCCAAACCTTTTTCACATAAATGCACAATATGTTCATTTATTCAAACGTCACAAAATAATGCATTTCTGTGGTTTAGAACTAGAGAGGATGGACAATTGAACAATTGTGTGATTGAATAGTGCTGTTAAATATCCTTTCTTGTGACATAATGTTGTCTTCACTGCCATTCCTTGAACAGAGAACAAGAATTACAGTGGAAATGAACAGATGAGTAGTTATGCCCTTCCACAATAGACAGAAGATCCATATCACAAAATTGTTCCTGTTCACACATTAAACTCAAATCAATAATTTTGGTAAAATACCTTGACTGCTTGAAGGCAATTTGTCTTGAAACACCTGATAATGGTTTCTGGAAGATTCTAGAATTTATCCCTTCAGTGATAAATAAATTGTAAACTGGAAACTATGATGTGCTTTATTTCCAGAAACTTACCTGTGTGAGATATTGTCTCTTCAACATGATAGAGAATCAATAGAACTATAACCACTTAATCTAGAGACTGAAAGCATTTGTATTACCTGCTGATTTGCACTATCGCCTAGTTTATTGTGGTGTCTCTGCTATCTGTGCACATTGTACATCTGCTAAAAATAAAAAACTCTGTTTAATGGTTTCAGTAAATACAATCAGAAGAGATGAAATAATGCAGTAAATATTGGCTGCTATCTATGCAATCACCCTCCTGAAACCACAATATTTTGACATTAAAATTACCCAACCATTCATAAATGGAGATATCTGTGGATATTTTTTGTCTTTGCTGTGCCTAGGGCATGATCAGTTCCTAGGAGCACAGAAAAGAAAATAAGAACTGAATTCTAATGCTTAAACTCAATATTATCAGAACAGGATTGTTAAAGCATCCAGAGTCATTGGAGATAATTACATGTAGGGTAGTATCAATACTAATAGGGGTGATGATCTGGTCACAATTTCCCATTGCGCTCTGCACAAGATACAATAGTGATGATTCAAACAGAAAGATTTCTGTAAAATAGCTTAGATAGTTGTATCACAACATTCTACAGACCAGGTGAATTGCAGGGACCTTGAGAGACTAGGAATACATTTAGACAACCATATTTATGGAATTCCTTTCCAGGCCCACATCTTTGGGATGCGGAAACTCTCCTTACAGCTAATAAAGTAATTTTGTCATGTAGGAAAAGTGAAAACAATCTACAAACAATGGGTTTCAACAGCAATATAATAGTGATACTTCAAGTAATATTAGCTGAGGAATAACCACTGGTAATGACAATAGGTTATTCCTCAACCACTTCCCTGCTGAAGTTGAAAAAAAATTCCTTGGAAACCACAATTTAATGCTTATGAATGATAGCATCTCCACATGATTATCAGCTTGCATTCTGAGGTTTAAGGACCTGGACTAAGACTAAGAATGTAAAAGTTTGGTCATTTAAACCAGGGGTACCCAACCTTTTTTGCACCGTGGACCGGTTTATTATTGACAATATTCTTGCGGACCGGCTGACCCGGGGGGGTAGGGGGGTAGGGTTGCCAACGGACAAGAGTAGCAGTCAAATACGTTGTGTTTACCCGGAGAAAGACTACCATGACAATGAAGCCTTGCACGGGCACCTGTGTGCGCATGCATGACATGTACGTGCCAATTGTTTTCTACAAATCGTTTTTGGCGATTCTGTTCAGTGAAACTACACTGTACATATATTATTTCTACTTTATATAGGCTGTGTATTTTTCATATCATTCCTGCTTTTACTATATGTTAGTGTTATTTTAGGTTTTATGTGTTATTTGGTATGATTTGGTAGGTTATTTTTTGGGTCTGGGAATGCTCAAAAAATTTTCCCATATAAATTATTGGTAATTGCTTCTTCTGTTTACTCTATTTCGGCATGGAAGGTTTCATAGGAACGCTCTGCCGTAGGAGGGTAAATACAGGACAAGGGCAGTCCCGTATAGGACAAACCAATTATATGGGATGTCTCGGCTAATACGGGACAGTTGGCAACCCTGGGGGGGGGGGGTGTGGTGTTAATCACGACTAGAATATAATGATAAGTCAACTATAAGTGGCCAATACACTCAATTTCATTTCTAAAAGGGTTTATCTAACGAATTTAGTATTAAAAACACAGCGCATATTTTCCTCGCATGAATATAGTGATAAGTCAATTATAACTCACTTGTAAGTCAATAGCATCATAACATTTTAAGTAACGTTTGGATATTAAACACACAGCACATATTTTCCCCGTATGAACATATAAAATCATTGCAACACACCAATATCGCTGAATCAGTGGGAGCCCTGGGCTTGTTTTCCTGCAACAAGATGGTCCCATCGAGGGGTGATGGGAGACAGCGATACTCGAAGGGGGTTCCTTATGTCCAGTCTATTCCGCAATTTAGTTTTGTTGCATTCATTGCAGAAAAGCCCGCTTCAAAGAGATATGATGTTGGAAATGGAAGCAACATTTTCAGTGCTTCGTGGTTATCTCAGGATATTTAGCCTTGACTTTGATCCAGAATGCCAGCAGAGATGTTATGTCAAACATACTTTTCAGCCCGCCATCATTTGCAAGCTCGAGGAGTTGATCTTCTTCCCATGCTGACATGCATGACGCGTGCTTAATGACCTCAAGTGCATTCAAATTCAACAGTGGGCATGACAGGGAATGAGAAAAGGTGCAGCTGACTCATATTGCCAAATCATATAGTTTCCTCGCAGCCCGGTAGCGCATGCTTTACGGCCCGGTACCGGTCCGTGGCCCGGTGGTTGGGGACCACTGATTTAAACCAAAAGATATAACCCCTATTCTAAATAATTAAGAGCTTCAGATTTGTTTGTATAAATGAGAAGTGTACTTAATCATCTGAAGTGGAGACACAAGAGAAGGCAGATATTGGAATCTGGAACAACAGCAACCTGCTGGAGGAACCATTGGGTCAAACAGGATATGTCAGGTGAACACAATTTTCACTATTTCAAGTGAACAATTCCTTTCCAACCAAAACGTGCTGTCTGACCCACTAAATTCCTTCAACAGATTGTCTGTTGCTAAACAAAGACCATCAGTTAGTCTTGCGAGACCATGGATCTGCGCCTGGAATGTCTTCACTCTCCAGGGCGCAGGCCTGGGCAGGGTTGTATGGAAGACCAGCAGTTGCCCATGCTGCAAGTCTCCCCTCTCCATGACACCAATGTTGTCCAAGAGAAGGGCATTAGGACCCATACAGCTTGGCACCAGTGTCATCGCAGAGCAATGTGTGATTAAGTGCCTTGCTCAAGGACACAACACGGCTGGAGCTCGAACTCAAGACCTTCAGGTCCCTAGTCCAATGCCTTAACCACTTGGCCACATGCCCACAAACAAAGAAATGCCTTGGCTATTTATAAAATGGTAAAACAGGTTTAAAGGTACCACCTACTCGAGGAAAACCTACCTGTATCATGCCCAGAGTGATGATTTTCATGGTATGCCTCCAGAGGTAATGCACAGATTACTATTGCACTTTGTAACAATTCAGGTTCAAAACAACACCATTTATTAATGGAATATTAATGTCCTTCTCACATTTTCTCTCATTCTGTTTACCTACTCTTATTTTAATATTATAACATGAGCAATGGCATTTGTTCATAGTACACATTTTATGCAATAGTTTAATTTGATTAAGTGCTTACCTCTGATAACAAAGTCTTACCTGTTTGAAGCTTCCAGAATTGTGATTGTATGCCATTGTGATAAGATAATTATACAAATAGGGTTAAATTTACACACAGAAATCGTGCTAATTACAAATTACTTATATTTAAGCCCTATATATTTATCAAAATTGAAAACTATTAATCATATTAAATGAACTGCTAATTAAGCTCCAAACAATGAGCCCGATGATTGTTGTGCAGTATGGTATTTTTAGGACAGGGAAAAGCCCAGTGGGCATAAATTGCTGTGTTCTTTTATAGATCTTTGTGTAAGAGAGATCCACATGGTCTTCTCAAAGAAGCAAAATGAATGACATAAAAACAGCAATTTTATGGATTTATTGAGTCTTAACAATTCTGTTTAATAAGTTAATAAGCTTTAACAAGTTAATTTTGACAGCTTAAACTCATAGAATATGTTCACATGTCAAGTAAACATAAAAACCTGGAGATACACATCAGGACAGATAGCATTGTGAAGAGAAGTAATACTTCAGAATCATGACCTTTTATTAAAACTATGGAAAGCAGGAGGTATGAAAAGTTTTAAATTCCAGCAAAAGGAGGAAGAGGAGAGAACAGGAATTAAGGACTGTTGCCTGAAAGACAGTGAGATAAGTTGACAGAAAAGGAGATGGAGCAAAGTGAAAAAGATGGGAGGACTGAAAAATTAAGGCAAACATTTCCTTAATAAATAATTACCAGCATGAAAAAGAACTATGAATGATGAATATATTTTTTTAAACTTTTCTGTTATTGGCTTTTTCCCTCTGCCAGACTTTCCCTTTTGTTCTGTCCTTCCCTCATTTATTTCTCTACCCTTTAAAGCATTTATTACTTCTAATTTTCCCAGTCCTAAGGAAAGGTTATTAATCAGAAACATTCTCTTGATGAGTTCTGCCTGACCAGTTGAATGTTTTTCTATTATCTGTTTTTGTTTCTACAGTATTTTACAAATAACATTGTACCAGTGAACATTGTAACATTGAACCAGTACTGTTGTAATTGGTTTAATATTGTCACATGTACTGAGATACAGTGAAAGTGTTTGCTTTGTATTGCATCAAGGCAGATCATACCAACCATAAGTACATTGAGGTCGTACAAAGGGAAAAACAATAGCAGAATGCAGAATATTGTGTTATGAATTGAAGAAAGAGCATTACAGATAGATAAATAAGGCTCAACAGCTATGACAAGGCAAACTGGGAAATCCAGATTTCAACTTTATCATAAAAGAGATCCCTTCCAAGAATCATATAGCAATGGGATAGAAGCTCTTCTTGAGCTCTGCTGTTGTAGGAGGATCAGCTTCTGTTTCATGGGTCCATACAGAACATCAGCCACACATGCATGAGCTGGCTGTCACTATAAATGCCAGGTGTGAAGATACATTAGATTGAGTGTATTAGTTCCCACCAATAATAAGTATATCATTTTGGATACTGTTGATGGGGATGACCTATCAGGGACAAGTTGCAGAAGTTGCGTCTCTGGCACCAAGACGGGACCCTCAGCTCAGAAGGGAAGGAGGGAAAAGAGGAGAGCAGTAGTGATAGGGGATTTGATAGTTAGGGGGACAGATAAGAGGTTCTGTGGAAGAGATCGAGAATTCCGGAAAGTCTGTTGCCTCCCTGGTGCCAAGGTCCGCGATATCTTGGATTGAGATCTCCGTATTATCAAGAGGGAGGGTGTGCAGCCAGATGTCGTGGTCCATGTAGGGACCAATGACGTGGGTAGGAAGAGCGAGGAGATCCTGAAAGGTGAGTTTAGGGAGTTAGGTGCCAAGTTAAAGGACAGGACCTCTAGGATAGCAATCTCAGGATTGCTACCAGTGCCACGTGCAGGCGGGTTTAGAAATAGTAAGATAGCACAGATCAGCATGTGGCTGAAGACATGGTGCAGGAAGGAGGGCTTCAGATTTATAGATAATTGGGCAGTTTCCCAGGGAATGTGGGTCCTGTTCCAGTGGGACTGTTTACATCTGAGCTGGAGGGGGACAAGTATTCTTGCAAGTAGGTTTGCTAGAGAGGCTCCTGTGGATTTAAACTATATAGAAGGGGGGAGGGGAACCAGAGTGTAGGAACAGATGTAGGGGAGAAGGAAGAAAAAGAAAATAGTAAAGTTGTTTGCACCGTTAGTGATAAACAGAGAGTAAGAGGTGGAAAATTACTTAAATGCATTTATTTCAGTGCTAGGAGTATTATAAGAAAGGTGGATGAGCTTAAAACATGGATTGATACCTGGAAGTATGATGTGGTAGCTATTAGCGAAACATGGTTGCAGGAGGGGTGTGATTGGCAACTAAATATTCCTGGATTTCGTTGCTTCAGGTGTGATAGAATCGGAGGGAGAAGAGGGGGGAGGTGTTGCATTGCTTGTCAGAGAAAATATTACAGCGGTGCTCTGGCAGGATAGATTAGAGAGCTCATCTAGAGAGGCTATTTGGGTGGAATTGAGGAATGGGAGAGGTGTAGTAACACTTATAGGGGTATATTATAGACCACCTAATGGGGAGCAAGAATTGGAGGAGCAAATTTGTAAGGAGATATCAGATATTTGTAGTAAGCACAAGGTTGTGATTGTCGGAGATTTTAATTTTCCACACGTAGACTGGGAAGCCCATATTGTAAAAGGGCTGGATGGTTTGGAGTTCGTAAAATGTGTGCAGGATAGTTTTTTGCAGCAATACAGAGAGGTACCAACTAGAGAAGAGGCAGTGTTGGATCTCCTGTTAAGGAATGAGGTAGGTCAGGTGACAGAGGTATGTGTTGGGGAGCACTTTGGGTCCAGTGATCACAATGCCATTAGTTTCAATGTAATTATGGAGAAGGATAGGTCTGGGTCCAGGGTTGAGATTTTTGATTGGAGAAAGGCTAACTTTGAGGAGATGCAAAAGTATTTAGAAGGAGTGGATTGGGACAAATTGTTTTATGGGAAGGATGTAATAGAGAAATGGAGGTCATTTAAAGGTGAAATTTTGAGGGTACAGAATCTTTATGTTCCTGTTAGGTTGGAAGAAAAGGTTAAAAGTTTGAGAGAGCCATGGTTTTCAAGGGATATTGGAAACTTGGTTCGGAGAAAGAGAGATAGCTACAATAAATATAGGCAGCATGGAGTAAATGAGGTGCTCAAGGAATATAAAGAATGTAAAAGGAGTCTTAAGAAAGAAATTAGAAAAGCTAAAAGAAGATACGAGGTTGCTTTGGCAAGTAAGGTGAAAGTAAATCCAAAGGGTTTCTACAGTTATATTAACAGCAAAAGGATAGTGAGGGATAAAATTGGTCCCTTTGAGAATCAGAGTGGACAGCTATGTGTGGAACCAAAAGAGGTGGGGGAGATTTTGAACAATTTCTTTTCTTTGGTATTCGCTAAGGAGAAGGATATTGGATTGTGTAAGGTAAGGGAAACAGGTAGGGAGGTTATGGAAACTATGATGATTAAAGAAGAGGAAGTGCTGGTGCTTTTAAGGAATATAAAAGTGGATAAGTCTCCGGGTCTTGACAGGATATTCCCTAGGACCTTGAGGGAAGTTAGTGGAGAAATAGCAGGGGCTCCGACAGAAATATTTCAAATGTCATTAGAAACAGGGATGGTGCCGGAGGATTAGTGTATTGCTTATGTTGTTCCATTGTTTAAAAAGGGTTCTAAGAGTAAACCTAGCAATTATCAGCCTGTGAAATTTGAAGTCAGTGGTGGGTAAATTGACGGAAACTATTCTTAGAGATGGTATATATAATTATCTGGATAGACAGGGTCTGATAAGGAACAGACAACATGGATTTGTGCGTGGAAGGTCATGTTTGACAGATCTTATTGAATTTTTTGAAGGGGTTACTAGGAAAGTTGATGAGGGTAAAGCGGTGGATGTTGTCTATATGGACTTCATTAAGGCCTTTGACAAGGTTCCACACAGAAGGTTATTTAGGAAAGTTCAATCGTTAGGCATTAATATTGAAGTAGTAAAATGGATTCAGCAGTGGCTGGATGGGAGATGCCAGAGAGTAGTGGTGGATAACTGTGTGTCAGATTGGAGGACGGTGTGTAGTGGTGTGCCTCAGGGATCTGTACTGGGCCCAATGTTATTTGTCATATACATTAATGATCTGGATGATGGGGTGGTAAATTGGATTAGTAAGTATGCAGATGATACTAAGATAGCTGGTGTTGTGGATAATGAAGTAGGTTTTCAAAGCTTGCAGAGAGATTTAGGCCAATTAGAATAGTGGGCTGAAAGATGGCAGATGGAGTTTACTGCTGATAAATGTGAGGTGCAACATTTTGGTAGGACTAATCAAAATAGGACATACATGGTAAAGGGTAGGACATTGAAGAATGCAGTAGAACAGAGTGATCTAGGAATAATGGTGCAGAGTTCCCTGAAGGTGGAATCTCGTGTGGATAGGCTGGTGAAGAAAGCTTTTGGTATGCTGGCCTTTATAAATCAGAGCATTGAGTTTAGGACTTGGGATATATTGTTAAAATTGTACACGGCATTGGTAAGGCCAAATTTGGAGTATTGTGTACAGTTCTGTTCATCGAATTATAGGAAAGATGTCAACAAAATTGAGAGAGTACAGAGAAGACTTACTAGAATGCTACCTGGATTTCAGCACCTAAGTTACAGAGAAAGGTTGAACAAGTTGGGTCTTTATTCTTTGGAGCGTAGAATGTTGAGGGGGGGACTTAATAGAGGTATTTAAAATTATGAGGGGGATAGATAGAGTTTACGTGGATAGGCTTTTTCCATTGAGAGTAGGGGAGATTCAAACAGGAGTACAAGAGTTGAGAGTTAGGGGGCACAAGTTTAGGGGTAACATGAGGGGGAACTACTTTACTCAGAGAGTGGTAGCTGTGTGGAATGAGCTTCCAGCAGAAGTGGTAGAGGCAGGTTCGATGTTGTCATTTAAAGTGAAATTGGATAGCTATATGGACAGGAAAGGAATGGAGGGTTATGGGCTGTGTGCAGATCGGTGGGACTAAGTAAAAAACGTTCGGCACGGACTAGAAAGGCCGAGATGGCCTGTTTCCATGCTGTAATTGTTATATGGTTATATGGTTATAGTGATACAAAAAAAAAGGAACTGTGTAACTTACACAAAGGCCCTCATTTCTCATTACAGTTGAATTTCTCTGAAATTGTCACAGTCCGGATCGGGGTCCCTTTAAATTTAGAGTGTTTATGTTACGATCTGGACCGCTGATTCCCTGTTTTCCCGTTTCCCTCGACTTTGGTGATTAGAGGCAATTAACACTCGGCTGAACCGGTAGTTTATAGTCTCCGGCTTTCAGCCGTTCGGCGTGGGAGCGTCTGCAAAGTCATGGGGTGCCAATGCCATCTGGCCGGAGCAAGCCTTGTCTCTGCCCAAAGCGGGTGCCGGTAATTCGCCCTTCCTCACCGGAGCAACCCTGTCCAGTTACCTCGCCGAAACGAGCCTGCAAAGTTTCTTTATCAAGGTGGGCCCATCAATTAACATGCTGGAGAGAATCAAGAGCCGCTCTCTACTGTTCCCGGGCCGAGTTGAGAGCTTGGAACTACCCAGAGGTCCCAAGCTCCACATCCTGGCCCAGGTGGCGTCTCAGTACCACGTCCATGTCCTGGCCCCGGCGGCATCCCAGTACCATGTCCACGTCCTGGCCCCGGCGGCATCTCAGTACCACGTCCATGTCCTGGCCCCGGCGGCGGCCCAGTACCACATCCACGTCCTGGCCCCGGCAGCGTCCGAGTACCACGTCCACGTCCTGGCCCCGGCGGCGTCCCAGTACCACGTCAAGTCCTGGCCCTGGCGGCTTCCCAGTTCCAAGTCTAGTCCTGGCCCTGGCGGTCTGTGATTCCTGTCCTACCCCCTTGTCTGAATCCCTTCTCTGCCCCTCTCGCCTCTAGCCCTTGTCTGCAGCCCCCGCCTGCAATTCGGTCTAGTTCCATCACCGGAGCTAGATAGGTACTGTCTGGTGTTCATTCGTGTTGGTCTTGTCTTGTCCTGTCCTCGCCTCCGTGAGGTAAGTCTGGCCGTCTTGCCGTTGCCCCACGGGGAGTCGTGTCTTGACTGTCTTGTCCTCGCCTCCATGGGGTAAGACAGGCCGTCTTGCCGTTGCCCCGCGGGGGGTTATGTCTTATCGTGTCTTGTCCTCGCCTCCGTGGGGTAAGTCAGGCCATCTTGCCGTTGCCCCGCGGAGGGTCATGGGTCCCGGCCCTATGTCCTGTACCCAAGGAGGGGTCCCAGCTCTCTGTTCTGTGTATGTGTCCATGGTTCCACGTACCTGCTCTCCCGAGACCAAGGCTCTGTTTTCCATGTTCCTCCTCTCCCCAGCCCATGTCATGACCATGCCTGGTTCTGAGCCCGAGGCAAGACCCAGGTATTGGGTCCTTGCCCAGTCTTGGGCTCGGAGTCCATACCCTGGCCTCTTCATGTCTCCTCTAGTTCTGGGAGCCGATTCCGAGTCCTAGCCCAGACCCTTGGTCCCAGCCTAGTCGTAGTCCTCAGTCCTTGTCCAGTTCACTATTTCCTGCTCCTGCCTTGCTCTCCTGGTATCGAACAATAAACTAAATCTGAGTAACCTAACAAGATGTGTCTTGCATTTGGGTCCACCCTTGCTCCCAAAGCCCCGCCATTGTGACAGAAATAATTTTCTTCTTTTGATTGTTCTTTCTTTTCTCTTCTTTCTATAAGTGTATATCTCAGATAAATATTATGTGGAGATTTGTGACAAATATGACTATATGATATATGCACAGTATCTGAAATACATCTTATGGAAAGTTTTGTTTGATGATGAACTTCAATAAAAAATAAATTACAAAAAAAAAGAAAATTAATGATGTACTTTGGTTGAGATAAAATCATGGTAAAAAAGTGAAGTTTGTTAGAAGAAATAATGGTATTTGGAAACACTGTAGTAAACTAGAATGAGTCACAATACAAGCCCTGTTCTTATTGTATATCAAGGTATCCTTGAAGACTTGATTCTATTTATATTGTTTTGTTCTTATGTCCCTGGAATTGGAAAGCACAATTTGTGTTGAATGTGTTATAAATGTTTTTTTAGACTTCTGCTCATACCTTATCAGTGCATTTTACCAGTTTGACAAAAACAGTATAGGGACCTCTATTTGCATAGTATTTGCTTTGTTGGGGAATAATTGAGCTAAAATGGATTGTTTGGATATACTTCTTATTTCATCCGGCCTCTCACCATAGAGAATATGTTGCACTTTCAATCTTCTCCGTAGGATAAGGAATTTTTGCTCTAAAAGCAAGAAGACATGTTACCTGTCTTTTTTCCTCTAACTTCAGAAGCAGTTTACCAGAAAGCTATCTCAAATTAGCAGTAAGATCCATTAGGGCAATGAGTTTTGCGTGTTCATCATGTATATTGAATATCTTCATGTACATTATTCATGGTGCATATTGTAGCCAAAGCTAATCTTGCACTCGTTGGTAGATAGAAGTCACTGGATAGCAATCACCTATGGAAACCATGGTAACTTTTGTCTTGCCCCAGTTGTCAAGAACCATTGTGTTAATGTTGTTCTGACTGACAGCAGCTTATTTGGCATGGGTCAGAAATGAACTTGGAACCACACTACGTCATAGCTTTATTTGTAAAAGGTCATTACAGTATCTTTTGTCACAATGCCATTTCATAATTATATGCATGGTCTTAGACAAAACATTCAACAGATGACTAATGTGCACTAAAAATCTTTTTGCCAGACTCAATAATTAGTTACATTTACTGACACAGAGTATCTCTCAAAGCCCCTTGTTGTGATAAGCTACAATAACATTATTATTTCTCTTAGATATTAGATCTTCTATGCTTAAGCTGACGATGGAAATCAGAGTTGGCAATTTCACCTCTCAGAGTACACTCCACCTGATCGTGGTGCAATCATAGCAGTAGTACCTGCATGAAAATGATGCAGCGCTTTTGAGGCTAAAGCTGAAGACAAATACATTTGTAATTCCAGGACTTGTTTTAATGGTCACACTGGCCACAAATAGCAAGAATGTAATTTTCTCATCTCCATTCTGCTCAAGCAACTACTACAGTAAAGCACAAGCAGTAAAGCTCTAGCGTAAGGAATAGAATTTCTGGGATACAACATTTAAACAATTTCTCTCTCACTGTGACATTTATGCCATGGGGGTTAGAATGGAAATGGGGTGAAACTTCAGTCATGAAGAACCATAGCTGGATCTTTTCTTGAGTTCCATGTTCACGTTGGAGATCACTCTGTAAATAATAAGACCATAAGACATAGGAGCAGAATTAGACCATTTGGTCCATTTAATCTGCTTTGCCATTTGATCATGGGTGATACATTTTCCCTGTTAACCCCATGCTCCTGTCTTCTCCCCATAATATTTGATGCCTCTACTAACCAAGCACCTATCAACCTCTGTCTTAAATATACTGAAAGGCCTGGCCTCCACATCCATCTATGACAATGAATTCCACAAATTCACAATGCTCTAGCAGCCATAGTTGTCTCATTCTCCCTTTAGAATGTCTCTTCTTTGGGAAAACTGATATTGCATCTTTCAAATTACTCCCAGAAACTTCAGCTACTATTTATCTAAAGTCATCCCTGCTAGTTTCCCATTCCAATCAAGTTTGGCCAGCTTTCTCTCATGCTTCTGTAATTACTCAACTGTAACACTGAAGCATATGATTTTAGCTTCTCCCTCTCAAACTGCAGGATGAATCCTTTCATAATACCATTACTGCCTCCTAAGGGTTCCATCACCTTAAGATGCCTTATCAGATCTACTTCATTACACAATCCATAAGTAGCTGTAATAGGCCAAAAAGCTATCTCATAAGCATTCTTCAAATTCCTTTTCCTGGGATCCATAGCCAACATGATTTTCTTCCAGTCTTTCTGTATATTGAACTCTCCCACTGCCATCATAACATTATGCATCTAACATATTCTCTGTCTTCCATTAATGTCTCTGGTTGATGATAATCATTGATCTGAAATATTCACTCTATATTTCTCTTTACACAGATGCTCCCAAACCTTCTAGTGTTTCTATCTTACTCCGATTATTATTCATATTCCAAGTACTTTGCGAAACAAGTGTAATTTTGGGAGCAAAGGGACAGTTTGGCTCTAGGGGAGCATAAAAATCATAAGGGCAAATGAGAATATTGACCAATCATGCAGAGAACCTTAAAATTACCTCTGCTACAGGTCTGTTCTTATAATGGCACCACAAATTTAAGATGACTTCTGAAATTGAGTACGAAGATAAATAAATGGTTGATGCCTCAAAAGGTATTGTATTTCCATGTATTAACGTATTTGAATTGGTATATTTACATTGGGGTGAGACATAAGTTAAAAGCCCTATCAGATTGAGTTATTTAGGTTCAGTATATTTCATTGATATTTTTATATTTTATTGGATTTTTTAAGATGTGATAAGAACAAGTGATGAAGGTGGATGTTGTATACATGAATTTTAATAAGGCATTTGACATGGTCCCACGTGGTGCAATTAGAGTTTGGTCGATATGACATTGTGGGCATCACTGAGTCATGCCTGAAAGAAGGTCAGAGTTGGCAGTTTAACATCAAAGGATATAGTTTGTATTGAAAGGACAGGCAGGATGATATAGCTGGTGGTGTAGGTCTGTTGGTAAGAGATGAAATTTCATCTTTAGAAAGAGGTGACATAGAGCTAGAGAATGTCAAACTTTTGTGGATAGAGTTAAGAAACTTCAAGGTTGGGAATCATATATAAGCCTCCAAATAATAGCCAAGATGAGGGCTAGAGATCGCAAAGAGAGCTGGAAAAGGCATGTAATAAGGGTAATGTCACAATTGTAATGGGGGACTCCAATATGCAAAGGGATTGGAAAATCAGGTTGGTGTCAGATTGCAAGAAAGGAAATTGGTTGGATGCCTATGAGATGGCTTTTTAGATCAGCTTGTGCTTTAGCCTACTCAGGAAAAGGCTATCTTAGATTTGGTGTTGTATACTAACCCAGATCTTATTAGGGAGCTTAATATGAAGGAACCTCGAGGAGGCAGTGATCATAATATGATTGAATTTATACTACAATTTGAGACAGAGAAGCATAACTCATATGTATCAGCATCACAATGGAATAATGGGAATTATAGAAATATGAGAGAGGAGCTTGCCCAGGTGGATTGGAGGAGGATACTGGCAGCACAGCAGAAATGGCTGAAACTTCTGGGAATAGTTTGCAAGGTGCGGGTAGATATGTCCCACAGAATAAGTTGTTCTCAAATGGCAGGGTTAGGCAACCGTGGCTGACATGGGAATTAAGGACTGCAGAATAGCCCATGAAAGTGTATGTATGGCAGCAAAAGTCAGTGGAAAGTTGGATGATTGGGAAGCTTTTAAAATCCAACAAAATGCAACTAAAAAGCTATAAGAAGGGAAAAGATGAAACATGGAAGACACTAGCAGTGTGCCAGTGGTCTGTGAGTGTGAGGGAGCAAGAGTGAGTGCCATTGCTATTACAAAGGAAAAAGTGCTGGGCAAACTCAAATCTTTTAAGGTATAAAGTCACCTGGACCAGATGGACTACATCTCAGAGTCCAGAAAGAGGTTGCTGAAGAGATAACAAATGCATTCATCATGATCTTTCAAGAATCACTTGATTCAGGCATGGTCCCGAAGGACTAGAAAATTGCAAATGTCACTTCAGTCATTAAGAAGGAAGGAAGACAAAATAGAGGAAATCATGGCCAGTTAGCCTAACCTCAGTGATTGGAAAAATGTTGGAGTCCATTATTAAGGATGAGCTTTTGGGGTACTTGGAGACTAATGATAAAATAAGTCAAAGCCAGAATGGATCCTGTGAAGGGTTATCTTGCCTGACAGATCTGTTAGAATTCTTTGAGGAAGTAACAAGCAGGGTGCACAAAGCAAGGCAGTGGATATCATTTACTTTGATTTTCAGAAGGCATTTGATAAAGTACCTAACATGAAGCTGCTTAACATGATAAAATCCTATGGTGTTACAGGAAATATACTGGCATGGATAGAGAAATTGCTGACATGCAGGAGGCAGTGAGTGGGAATAAAGAGGGCCTTTTCCGTTTGGATGCCTAGTGTTTTATAACATTAGTGACTAGTGGTGTTTCTCAGGGGTAGTATTAGGACGGCTACTTTTCACATTGTCTATTGTGATAGTGGACTTGATGGCTTTGTGGCAAAGTTTGCAGATGATATGAAGATAACTGGAAGGGTAGGTAGGGCTGAGGAAGCAATGTGATTGCAGCAGGACAGACAAATTGGAAGAATGGACAAAAAGGTAGCAGATGGAATACAGTGTTGGGAAATGTATGATCATGCATTTTGGTCAAAGGAACATTAGTGCGGACTATTATCTAAATGGGGAGAAAATTCAAACATCACAAGTGCAAAGAACTTAGGAGTCCTTGTGCAAGACTCCCAGAAGATTAATTCACAGGTTGAGTCTGTGGTAAAGAAGGCAAGTGCAATGTTGGCATTTATTTCAAGGGGAATAGAATACAAACCAAGGAGGTAATGTTGAAGCTTTATAAAACACTAGTCAGGCCACACTTGGACTATTGTCAACAGTTTTGGTTTTGGACCCCTTATCTCAGAAAGGATATATTGTCATCAGAGAAAGTCCAGAGAAAGTTCACAAGGATGATTCCGGGAATGAAGAGGTTAACATATGAGGAGCATTTGGCAGCTTTGGGCCTGTTCTTACTGGAATTTAGAAGAATGTGTGGGATCTCATTGAAACCTATCAAATATTGAAAGGACTAACAAAGATGGATGTGCAGAAGATGTTCCCTCTGGTGAGGGTATCCTGATCTGAAGGGCCCATCCTCAAAATTGAGCAGACGACCTTTTACAACAGAAGTAAGTAGGAATTTTTTTAAGCCAAAGTGTGGTGAATCTGTGGGATGCTCTGCCACAGACTGCGGTGGAGGTCAAGTCTGTGGGTGCATTTAAAGCAGAAGTTGATAGATTCCTGATTGGTCAGGGCATCGAGGGATATGGTGAGAGAGCAGGTGTAGCGGCTAGAATGAGATCCTGGATCAGCCATGATGAAATGGCAGAGCAGACGCGATGGACTGAATGGCCTAATTCTGCTCCTAGGTCTTATGGTCTCATTCTGTCATAGCAGGCTCAAGCAGAAGATTCAGATGCATGGAATCCATGGTGAATTGGCTATTTGGATTCTGAACTGGCTTGCCCACAGAATACAGAGTTTGGTGGTCGAAGGGACTTACTCTAGCGGGAGCTCTGTGATTAGTAGTGTTTCATAGGGATCTGTACTGGTACCCCTGCTGGTTGTGATCTATATAAATGACCTAGATGAAAATGTAGGTGGTAACTAAATGTAATTTCCAGATGATACAATGATTGGTGGTATTGTGGATAGCATAGATGACCAGCAAAGAATACAACAGGATATAGATCCATTGCAGATATGGACAGTGGAATGATTGAGTCTAACCTGGCCAAATATAAAGCGTTGCACCTTGCTAGGTCAAATGTAAAGATACAAAACACTGTTAATAGCAAGATCCTTAACAGTGTTGATGAGCAGAGGGACCTTGGGGTCCAAGTTCATAGCTCCCTAAATTGGCTACACAAGTTGATAGGGTGGTTAACAAGGTAATTGGCATACTTGCCTTTATAGTTGAGGTATTGAGTTCATAAGTTAGGAAGTTATGTTGCAGCTTAAACTCTAGTTAGGCTGTATCTCTATCATTGCAGAGTTATGTTTACCCTGTTATAGAAAGGATGTTGAGCCTTTGCAGAGGGTGCAGATGAGATTGTTGCCTGGATTAGAGGGCATGTGTTATAACAAGTAGTTGGACAAATTTGGATTGTTTTCTCTGGAGTGGTGGAGGCTGAGGGGAGATCTCACAGAGGTTTATAAGATCATGAGAAGCATAGATGCAGTAGGCAGACAATACCTTTTTTCAGAGGTTGAAATGCCTAATAGCAGATAGCATTGGTTTAAGGGCGGGGGGGAGGAGGGTGTAATTTCAAAGAAGATGTGAGGGGCAAGCTTTTGAGGGGCCTGGAGTGGTGGTAGAGGCAGGTACACTGGAACCTTTTAAGAGATGTTTAGATAGGCACATAAATGGGAGAAACATGGAAAGATATAGGAATTGTGTCGGCAGAAGAGATTAGTTTGGTTAGCCATTTGAATACTAATTTAATTGCTTTGGCACAACATTGTGGGCTGAAGGACCTGTTTTCGTGCTGTACTGTTCTGTGTTCTATGTGTTACTTATATAGTGTCAAAATGAATAAATTATAAACAGGTACCAGCTACTGAAAGGAGACTTGCACAGACATGAAACCCTTGCAAATGGACGGATTACAATTAAGCCTTTCTATCTGTTCTAATAGTTAATACACCAGTTCATTTCTTTAATGATCTTTGTTGCTTTTACATTTACTAGTGAGTGATATTAATGGTTGCAGTATTCCCAATCCAGAAATTCAGTACATAGTCCAGGACTTCTATTTCAATACTCTGCATAGAGGATACAGCATTATCAAACGTGCTTTTCTTATGAGATATTAAGCAAAAAAATCTGCCTGTTCAGGTGGATATCACATGTCTCTTGATATTCTCGGAAAAAGAAGACGAAGAGTTCTCATTGCTAAAATAGATTAACAGTTCATCCGGTGGATTTTTTTCTCTTTGTGGACTTATCCCCTGGAAGTTGCTTACACAAAATGAGTAATCATGCTATGAAAAAGTTAATTCAAAAGTTTGGAATGACTTGAGTTTGTAAAATAAAATAATTAGATGAAGAACTTATAAAATCCAGCTAATTGATTGTGCTCTCTATAGTTGAAATGTGGCAAACAATATTTTTCATTGGAAGATTCCATCACCTTTGGAAATATTGGGGTGATGATTGTGGACTTTCCCACAGATAACAGAGTCAGCTGAAGAGAGGTAATAGGCAGAATTTTCATCCTGCACCTGAGCTTACAAAGCTCAAACTTTCTTTCAACAATTGACATGAAGACAAGCATGGAAGAATTTGTTATTTATCATTTTTGTTCTGATTTTGCTTTCAGAACTAGACAAAATCTTAATGGAGGATCAGTTTGCATAATTTATGCATGAAATTCCTAATTAAGATAAAGCAAGATCTCAGAACACTAACACTAACTGTGATTTGAGTTCAACACTTACAATGATTATTGAAACTTTTTGAAATTGTAGTTATTAAAATATGCATATTTAATGATGTACTGGAAAGGATTCGTTATTTTCTTCTGCAAGAGACTTTAATCACAACAGTAGGGATTTTATCACAACAGTAGGTATTTTATAAACACAAGAGATTCTGCAGACACTGGTAAGTCAGCGGCCTTAGTCTAGGGTAAGACAATGTCTGGCCGGCCAAACTTGTGAAGTCTCATTTATGTGGATGCTGCCTGATGGTTTCCCCTGTTGCAAATCAGTACCACGAAATAACAAACAGTACACCATTTGCAATTAAATGATGTAGCTTTATAATTCGTAATTTGATGAGAGGGTTAGTAAAGAAAACAAAAAGAAAAGGGCCCATTTTAATGAAACAGTCTAATGCGCAAGTTGGAGCTCACGATTTTTCCCGTCTGTTCATTCTCCATCGACTTCCCCCAGACGTCTTCGAGTCCCGACTCCATTCCACATCCACTCAGTCCTGCAGTCTGCATCCTCTCCATGCTGGCATCTTTTCTCTCCACCTTCCGCTGAACGAAAGCCCGCGAAAGCCTCGCTCTCGGGCACACAAGAAAGAAAACACTCCCCTCATCGGATGTCACACATTCCAAAGCCCCCATTATCTCTAGTCATAACCCAAACACTGCTGCTACAGAGAAACCATTACATTAGCACTGAAACCTTTCCCAGGGCATTACACAGAGAAAGAAACACAAAATTTTGGAGAAACTCAACAGGTCAGGCAATATCTATGGAGGGGAATAAATGGCCAGACTGAGGCAATTTTAGACAGAATTGTTTCTCTCAATAATGGTGCAGCAGTTAGTGCAGCTGCCCCACAGATCCAGGGATTTGACTTTGATACTGACTTCAGGTTCTGTTGAATCTAGAGTTTGCACATTTTCCCCAAGTAGTCCAGTTTCCACAACCCAAAGATGTACTGGTAGATTAAATGACCACTGTAAATTGATCCCTAATTTTGAGTAAGCAAAAAAGAAGGAATAATGAGAGTTGACAGACTGTGGAAGAGAATAAATGACAGATCTACAAGGAAGAAAGAGGATTTTATTTAATTACTTTTTAAAAGATTTATTTAGGGATACAACATGGGAAAAAGTTCTTCCAGCTCAACAAGTGCATCACCCAGTGACCGACTTATTTAACACTAGCCGAATCAGAGAATAATTTACAATGACCAACCAATCTACAAACTAGTATGTCTTTAGACTGTGGGAGAAAACTCACACACTCACAGGGAAAATGTGCAAATTCCTTACAGACAGTCGCAGAATTAAACTCTGAACTCCGGAATAACCCAAGATGTAATAGCATTACGCTGACCACTATGCTACCATGATGCCCCAAAATTACCTTTAACTGTTGCTAAAGTGGTGGCTCTGTGAGCAGGGTGTAATACTTCATTGAGAAGCCCCACTGAATTTCAAGTCCACAGTGTGAACCAGTCAGTCAACATAGTTCTGGACGGGGAATGGGAATGCTACCATTACTTTGCTGGCTTTAGTGGGCTAGAGTGCCTCTTTCTGTGCCATAGTAGGCACGTAAACTACTTACTGAATTTGGAGTTGGAAGTAATCCATTAATGTCTACAAGTAAGAAAGTAATCAAACCATTCAGTATAAATGTGTAAAATAGGCTATGTGAAGCAAATACACTAGAAATGAATTTAAATTTTATTCAACCCCAAGTATGCAGAAACCTTGGTAATATTTATTGAAGAAAGAAAGAGTAAAACTAGCAGAGTGCATTCAGTTTTACATTTATTGATCTTCCTGCAAGAACTTGTACACAAAAATAGACAAATGGCCTACTTCCTTGCTGCAGTAACTTTTGCAAAATTTTGATGGCATAGAAGCTAATGTTTTGACTATATGATTAGTCTAAAATTGTAATATGCCATAAATAATGTTTCCACAGCATACTCTTTTGGTTTTTGAAAAATCGGTTGCACCTGATTTCTGAGTTCAATGAACCTGCTGTTTTTGGGGTAAACCATATAGTCAGAGTGGTGATCAAGGGTTACGGAGATTGAAAGGATTAGTAATTGCTGACCATTGGGAAGGTGTGAGGCAGTTGAATGGTTGAGTATCTGAGTGAGTAAAATGTTAATCAACAATTATCAGAATGTTGCGATCAACAGCAGAATCTTGAGAACCTGAGGATTGTGGCCAGATGCTTTGAGTGACTTCAGTGGTGAGTTAGGGCTCAGGAGATAGCCAGGGTATGAGATTGGTGTGAGGAGTAGAGTGGCTGGAGGGAGCGGGTGTTGTTTGTTTCTGTGATGCTGTGTGTGTGTCTGAAGAATTTAGAGGTGTCCCAGTGTAGCAAAGCATTAATAAAACCTAGTTGTCCTGGGAATGGTGAATGATTGGAAAAACAGGGAGTAATTTCTCAGACAATATTCCAAAAGGACCATTGCTTGAGGAATGAATTACCTTAGGTGCTTCTGGTATGGCAAATGCATCTATTGAAATTTCCCATGCAATGCAAAACAGCTGGAAATGAGCTTTATCATGGTTTGTGCATGGAAAAGTGTTTTTACAACTGCATGATGCTAAACAAACACTGCTGTGCATTCACTGTTTTTAGGCCTGCAAGCTTTATCTCCAGTGATAATGAGATATTAAAGGAATTGTGCAATCAAATGTTGATTTATTAAAGCTCTTGTCATAAAGGAAGAACTCACTTTGTCTTTTAGTTTAGATCATGAACATTGATTTTATTTTTTATTTGTGATTTTGCTGACTTCTTGAAATAGTAAATGCCGTTGTTGCTCTGTTTTTCTATAAATCATGCTTGACAGAACAAAGGTAATTGTTTTGACACCACCTGGGTAAAATATGGGCAGAATTTCCAAACACATAGAGGCATGGATTTCAACACACTATGAGCAGAAATGGGAGATCTAGTAGCTTTAATGTAGGTTTTGGGAAATGCCTTCATCATCAAACTGGTGGACAGAGGAATTTCATATGAGCACAGAATGTGGTTTGCTATTTACAAATAGATTTTCACCCACCAAAAAAAGTAGATGCTACTTTTTCACTGCTTAATATTTTAGAATGTAATGTCTTGTTGCACTTTTTTTTACAGAACTGTTAATTTTTATTAACGTAAGTGCATTATATTTCTGGCAAGAGCCCATTAATCACTTTCAGAACTGGTGTGGTCACCCCAGCAACAAAAAATAAATATACAATATATACTCTTTCAGTTGTAGCAGTTGTGCTTCATTACAAAGTCAGACTTCAGTAATCTCTTAGTATGCTGAAATATATTGATAATGCATGACTAGTTTATGAATGGTCCTTATTATTTTCATCACTATTTGCTACAGGTGTACAGTAGGTTAATATTTGGTGAAATGTAAGTGATTTGTGGTTACAGTAGCATTTAACTTCAAATATAATGGAATGATCTCATGTTTAATGTCTAGAGCTAAGTAAAGTCAGATACATGAATATATCCTTGGTAGATTGATAGTTTGGGGAGTAGGTAGGAAGAAAAGGGTGAAGAGAGAGGGGTTACAGAACACCCATGATACAGCTGAAAAATGTTTGACAGACACTCTTCCTGGCTTAGTCTCTTTTGAAAGTTCTCAAAGACTTGAAATGTTCTGATAAACATTTAAAAGCTAATAAATAAATTAAAAATACACACACACACACACACACACACACACACATTATTTTATTAGGTATCCTTCTGTGTTTGCTCTTTAATGCACGTATCTAATCTGTCAATCATACGGCAGCAACTCAATGCATAAAAGCATACAGACATGGTTAAGACGTTCAGTTATTGTTCAGTCCAAACATCAGATTGGGGAAGAAATATGATTTGTGACTTTGACCATGCAATAATTGTTGGTGCCAGAGAGAATGGTTTGAGTATCATAGAAACTGCTGATCTTCTGAGATTCTCACACACAACGGTTTCTAGAGTTTGTATTGACAAACAAGAAAAATCCAGTGAATGGCAGTTCAGTGGGCAAAATGTCCTGTTAATGAGAGAGGTCAGAGGAGAACGGTCAAACTGTTTCAAGCTGAGAGGAAGGCAACAGTAAACCAAATAACCAAGTGTTATAACAATAGTGTACAGAAGAGCACCTCTGAGTGAACAATACATCAAACTTTGAAGAGGATGGGCTACAGCAGCAAAAGACCAGGAACATAAATTTAGTATCCACTTTGTTAGGTACAGGGTGTACCTAATAAAGTACCAAATTAAACTCTTATGAGCTCTAATTATATACTTAAACATTTAAACTTCAAGAAAACTCACACTAATTAACAGAAAAAACATATTTTAATGATTGCTTATCATTTTTCCTTTTGGATGTTCCATCGAATTGAATGGAATAGTTGAATCTGTGCAGGGTCTATCTAGACACAAACAAGAGAAGATTTGTAGATGCTGGAAATGCAAGCAACACATACAACATGCCAGAGAAACTCAGCAGTCCAGGCAGCATCTCTGGAAAAGAATACAGTCAACGTTTCAGCCAAAACCCTTCACCAGGACTGATGAAATGTCCAGAAGAGTCCGGGTCCGAAATCTTGACTGTACTCTTTTCCATAGATGCTGCCTAACCTACCGAGTTTCTCCAGCATTTTGTGTGTATTGCCAGCGTCTATCCAGATACAGGTTGTTCACACGGTGGGGAATTACACCATGGCAGAATAAGCCAGTAAGGAATTGTCGGAGCTATGGGGCTCCCACTTTGTGTTAAGTTTTAGGGGCTGCTTACCACTATGTGGGGCAACAGCTGACATCATCATGCAAAATCTGTGTTGTTGTATTTCACTTCACCAGTTTTACAGTGTCATTGCAGACTTAATTTCCTTTTTTTTTGCTCCTCTCACCAGTAATAGTTTGAATACTATTCAGTTTAATGGTACATTTCAGGGTACTAGACACGAGCCACTCATCAGTGATCCATAGCTTGAGGCCGATGCTAAAGATATGGGCAATGCTACAGGTAAACAAATTTTATATGTATTCTAGCTTGTTGAACTCTAAAGGGTAGCTGGTGAACTGAGAGGAGGGAACCGTGAAAGGATCCCAATCACAATATTTATAACCAGTGGTCATTTTCTCAAACAACGTAGTCAAGAAAGAGATAAGAAGACACTTATCAATTCAAAGGGAAAAAATAAGTTGACCTTTGGATATTAATGCAATTAGGGGAGTAATATAAGAAAGTGCAAATGAATTAAAATATCAGCCAAAATGTCATTAAAAAGTGTTGAACTTGCGAGGGCTGAATGGCCTGCAGCTGTTCTTACTTTTTATATTCTTGCAGTTGGTTGGCAGCTAAAAATAAAATGAAGTCAGTAAATCATTGTGTATGTTTACTCATTTATTATAAAAATAAGTATATTATGTCAAAACCAATTGCGGCACATAAATGAACCACCTATTAGAATCCCATATGAATATCATAAAGTTGTTCCCATGCATGTTTTAATTATCATTCCTGAAGTTTGCAGGGGTAAAGACTCCAAATGATTAAAACGTTTTTATTTCCCAAGTAAATTCTGCCCACAGTGAGCCCACTGCTGTTTCACAGTGGAAGTCAATTTTTGGAGCATTTGTCTTCTGTACTTGCAATGCTAACCTTTGCCTCATTACTCTAGTTTCCACTTTGATGATTGGCAGCCACATTGATGTAATAAACAAAAGATAGAAATAAATTCAGGAGCACATTGATGAATGGACTTCACTATATATAAATTCATAGCAAATGACGCAGAAAAAACAATCCTTTGAGCAGCAATCTTGTTAACAACGACGATTGCTTAAGGAAACAACATTGCATCAACTGTTAGAATTGACACCTTCAGTGTTCATAAACAGCCATTTATTTTCTTAAAGAGGACAAAAAACAGCTGTCGGATTTTGTACAACAACTGCTTCCATTTATTTACCACCTTTGACATAGCAAACCTCCCAAGGTGTTTCACAGCAGCGTGCTCTAACAATAATTGAAACATAGTAACATAAGAAGATATTACAACAGATAACCTATGCAAAGCTTCTCAAAGAAACAAAGAGGGGCAGAAATATTTAGAGAGGGGATTCCAGAATTAAGAGCCATGACATCTCTCAGGATAGCTGCCAAAGGCTAAACAGTTAAATGCAAAGGTTATCAGGACAGGAGACTAAGATGGACTCTATTATCTTAGAAAGCTTTTGTATTGGGAATGTTATACAGAACTTGACATTTGGATTGTCTCTTTACTATGTAAACATGAGGTAATGACTTGGGTATCCAACTAATGCCCTGTTCTCAACAGAATAATTTCTGTCATTTCCCAACTGTGTCAGTAGGTGGAGTGCTAAGAGAAAAAGAATGTAAAGACACTTTGAAATTCTCTTTAAGTCCTGCCAAAGTATTCAGGGAGCTACAGGGATGGTGGTGAAATCTATTTTGTTAAAACATAAACCTGAAATTAATTTTCAATCTAAATGACAACGGGCACAATAAACACTGTCATAATTCTAACAGATTCAGCAGACTTATTTAGAAACTACATAAATCTAAGCAAGAATTATTATCCACTTTCCCTCCATTGTACTCTTAAAACTATTCAGGTTACATATGTATCAACAGTTCTTGCTCTCATCAACACTCACAAAACGCTGGAGGAACTCAGCAGGTCGGGCAGCATCCGTGGAAAAGATCGGTTGACATTTCGGGCCGGAACCCTTCGTCAGGAATGAAGAGGGAAGGAGCAGAGGCCTTATAAAGAAGGTGGGGGGAGGGTGGGAAGGAGAAGGCTGGTAGGTTCCCGGTGAAAAACCAGTAAGGGGAAAGATAAAGGGGTGGGGGAGGGGAAGCAGGGAGGTGATAGGCAGGAAAGGTGAAGAAAGAATAGGGGAAAGCACAATGGGTAGTAGAAGGAGGTGGAATCAAGAGGGAGGTGGTAGGCAGCTGGGGGAGGGGGCAGAGTGACGTAGGGATAGGGGAAGGGAGGGGGAGGGAATTACCGGAAGTTGGAGAATTCTATTGTGTTTTCCCGTATTCTTTCTTCATCTTTCCTGCCTATCACCTCCCTGCTTTGACCCCAGCATCTGCAGATTAGTTTGTGCTTACAATTTCTTGCTCTCATCAGCTTGCTTAAACTCTGAAGATTTCAGGAGGTTCTCATGTTATTCTCACTTGTCAATCACATTCACTAGGTTCTCATAACAAGTAATTTGCCAATAATTAGATGCATTGACTCTCCTATTTAAATTTGCTGATGACACTACATTGATTGGCCTAATCTCAAATAATAACAAGGTGGCCCTCAGGGAAGAAGTCTTCTCTCTGACACAGTGGCATCAAGAAAACAACCTCTCCCTCAATGTCACAAAAGCAAAGGAGCTGGTTGTGGATTACAGGAGGATGGAGACAGGCTAAACCCTACTGACATCAATGGATCTAGGGTTGAGAGGGTAAAGAGCTTTAAGTTCCTCGACATCCACATCACCAAGGACCTTACATGGTACACACCAGATGCGTGGTGAAAAAGGCACAACAGCGCCTCTTTCACCCATAACACTTGAGGAAGTTTGGTATGGGCCCCCAAATCATTAGAACTTTCTACAGGGGCACAATTGAGAGCATCCTGACTCTCTGCATCATTACCTGGTATGGAAAATGTACCTCCCTTAATCACACTGTGGACATCACAGTGCATCTGTAATTGTGAACTTCAAAAGGATATTTACAAAGACAAGTGTGGAAAAAGGGCCTGAAGGATCATTGGGGACCCAAGTCACCCCAACCACAATCTATTCCAGATGCTACCATCCGGATAACAGTACTGCAGCATAAAAGCCAGGACCAACAGTCTCTGGGAGAGTTTCTTCCACCAGGTCAACAGACTCTGATTTGAGTGTATTTCTATGTAACAGTGACTGTTCTATTTTTTAGAAATAATTATAAATTATTATCATTGCACATTGCACATTTAGACAGAGATGTAACATAAAGATTTTTACTCCTCATGTATGCAAAGGATGTAAGGAATAAAGTCAAGTCAATTCAATTCAACTAAAGTGCAAGGGGATTCAGGAATTTTATAGAATCCTCACTTGCTGCAAAGAAGATAGTACAAAGAATCTGTATGAGCTTGTGTGGAGAATTTGATGGATTGTTTTATTGACGTGATAACTAGACTGGCAAAGAGAACGGATTTCTATTGATGTTGACCATACGGGCTTTCAGAGAGTTGTTAACTCGAGATGATCAGCAAAATGGAAGTTCATATACTGAAGATAAGATTATGAAAAGTGGTGATAATTAATTGAGAAGACATGTTATGCTATTTGCATGGGACATTTTCTTGGGTTCAACCTTTCACAAAGGCAAGCTAAAATGTATTCCTCTCTCACTACATTCCAAAGGAGATTGCAGGATCATCCTTCTTGGTCAGCTACTCCCTATCTAATGCACCTGTATGTGGCTGCATAGAAGTCGCAGGTATTATGTTTAGTAAGTCCAGAAGCTAATCAAAAGAAAAAACACAGGGACTGGGATGGTGTCTACTTAGTTTTTTCTTTAATGAGGTGTTCTCATATGACATGGTGACATTATGACAAAATGCCATTCATGTACTTCTTACATATAACACATTGTCAATCATGGACCCACAATGCTGGTCCCCCTGATTTTACCACATACAAACCCAATGTGGCTTGTTGGTTGCTGTATTTCACTGTTATGAATGTCATTCCCACAAGAGTTTCCTTTTCTCCAGTATAAGTTCTTAGCTGGATATCTGGAGACTTCTGTTCAATTTCCCTGAAATGGCATTCAAACTCATTTTGTGTAATAACTGAAGCAGCTGAGATAGTGTCCAATTCCGTTTTAATTAATTTGCCGTTCATTTTTGGTGTAATCTAGATTGCTTGTCTCTTGTTAGTTTTCACATTTTAAATCTCAAGGCTACTCGGTCCTGTGTCACTCTCATCATTTTCAGATTTTTCATCAACAGCATGCAGACTAGTGCTCTTTTTGAAATAGCAACTTAAATTTTTATCTTTCTCTTCCCTGTGCAGTACTTTTGTCTGCCTGACATGCTCTTTGTATGTGTCCAACGTTGTTGCATTTTCTGTAGGTTTCACCTTTAAGCCTGCATTGGCTTGGTGGATGTCAGTCCCTGCCACAATGGCAGCATAATTTGTTTGGCCAGACTGGTTTCTGATTAGACATTGCAATTTTGTTCACGTTCACTTTCATTCTTGACTGCAACTGAATTGCATCTCTGGCTGCTGTTCCCATTGACACAGCTATCTCAAATGGTCTTTTAAATGTAAGCTGTGCTTCAGTTAGGAGCTACTTTTCAATGCTTTCTTGTAAGATCCCAAAAAGTAAGCAATTTCTCTGTGCATCAATAAGCCCATCACTTAGCTGACATTGCTCAGAAAATTTCCTCAATTTAGCTGCATAAACTGGAATGAATTCTCTCTCCTTTTGATTCCATTTAGGAAACCTAAAGTGTTCTGTAATCAACAATAGTTTAGTTCTAAATGTTCCAGCAAGGCTCACTCTGGCTGGTCCAGTTCAAGCAGTTAAACTTTTAAGCAAACTGTATTGTTTTTCACCCACTGCACTCAGCAACACTCATTTTTCACTGGCTATTTCATTTGCTTCAAAATACTGCTCAATTCATTCCGTATACATATCCAGTTATCTGCTGTACAATCAAATACGTCTATCTTTCCGATGTAGCCAGTTACTTCTACATTATTATTTTCACCCAGTATTCACTGTTTATGAATCTTCGACTGTACACGTTGCTTGTTATTTTCATCCATTTTCTGCCATTTTCTAAAAACTTGATCGTCTTTCTCTCCCCTTCCAAAAAAAGAACGTGCTGTGCTTTCCAAAAATTTGAATGTCTCTCTCCCCTTGCGAAGATAAAAGTATACCTTTCAACATGTACTGTAGATAGTCATTTCGGTTTGGATTTAAAACTTCCTCCTTGCCACGGTTATGTTCTATAACTTCAGAAAGTAAGCAAAATAAAAACACATAAGCCGTGGTGGTGTCTGCTTAGCTTTTCTTTAGTAAGGCACTCACATATGATGTGGTGGTATAATGATGTATGTCACTCAGGTACTTCTTAGATTTAACTCATAATGACTTGTGTAAACAAACAAAGAATGCTTAATCAAGCAATATATTTTCAATATTACTCAAATATTACTGAAATATTAAAAACACACCAAGCTGGAAGCCAGATTGTGGTACAATTGTTTTCCTAGTGCTAGTCCAATGGACATTGACAACCACCCTGAGGTAGAGGACTGGATAGACCAAGTTTTCAACAGATTAACTTTTGGTCAGGCATCACTGCCATAAGGCATTAATTCCTTAACATGTAGGATGGGAACAGGGTATCCATCAACTGCATTGACTCTTCTGTTAGCCACTAGTCCAAAAGGACATGGAAGAATTGTAGATTTCTCACCTGTTGCATGGACATTGTTACAAAGTATATGAATGGGTAATGACCAAACACTTAAGAACTGATTGCAGAGTCTGTATAAATTTGTGTGGGGAAGCTAATGAAGGTTTTTTTTAATGTGATAACTAGGGCAGCAGAGAGAGGGAACTTCAAAGGATGTTGACTGCATGGGCTTTCAGACTGTTGTTAACAAGAGATTATCCCACAGGCCTATTTTAATTAATAGAATCATGCCACCTCAAACCCTTTTTGTTGCCCTTTCTCTATAACCCATGATTCCCCATCTATTGCAGACTTTAACGGAACTGAAATACAACTAGCACTGCTCTTTGTGATAAGAAGTTTCAAAGACTGGACCCACTGAGCGAAGAAAATCTTCCTCATCTTTGTCTTAAATAAGCATCCTCTTATTTTCAGACCATGCCTTTCCAGGAGAGGAAGCACCTTCACAGCATTTACTCCTTAAGGATCCTGCATGTTTCAATAAGAATGACTCCCATTCTTCTGCAGCACAAGGAGTTGTGGTCCAATCTGCTTAATCTTTCCTCATAGGATATCATTTTCACACTCAGAATCACCCTAGTCAACATTCTCGGAACCACCTGCAATCAAGTAATATCTTTCGTAAAATAGAGGGACAACAATTTTTCAAGGTACTCCATATGTAGTTTCACTTGTGCTTTGTTTAGATATGGTAAGGCTTTGCTACTTTTATTGCCCCCTTGAAATGAATACCAATATCCCACTAGCCTTCCCTATTATCTGCAGTACTTGAGTTCTAGCGTTCTGTTTCATGGCTCAATTTGATTGAATGGGGTCACTGAACTTGATTTAAAATGAGAAAGACAAGTAAGTTGTTAATTTTTTAAATTTTACTTTATATTTTAATTAATTTCTAGTAACTTAACTTCTATTGGCAAATCATTTTTACTATTTTTTCAATAATATATTTTGAAATTTATTTAATCTGGGTTCTAATCAATTGCTATGAAGCTATTTGACATCAGTTAGTTGTCGGACCATCAGGTCATTCTGGGGGCTGGGTCTCAAGATCCACCTCCTGACGCCCAGTTACCATCCAAAGCCTGCTTCTGCCTTGCCAGGTCAATCAAGGCAGCACAAAACTGTCTTGGAAAACAACTGCAGGAAGTACTCAGAAGTAAATGTGGGTAATAGGCCAAACTGAACACAAATCAGTTCAACTTGAACCGAGAATTAGAGAGTACTATGTCCAGAGCTGTAGATGAGAGAAAGTGAACCCACACATTACAGTACAGTATGTAAATATGGGGAGAAAGTAAAAAATAATCAATGATTTGAATGGATATAGGAAGGATGAGACCAGCACTTTTAAAATGGAGGACAAATAAATTGTTTTTTAATGTTGAGAGAGTAAGGGCAGATAAGGGCAATTCAATTTTTATATCAATGTATACAAATTATTAAAAACTGAAGTATAAATTTCAGAAATGAAGGTCAATATTTCAAGACCTTGGATCACCATTGTAAATAATGATGTTTCATCTATATCCCACTTGGGAAACTTTGAGCACCACGTTTTAAAAGAGAGATAAGCTTCCATCAAACAGAATGATCCATGTCTAAAAGGATAAGGTTGCATAATATTGCTTTTATGTATTGGAGTTAATAGAGTTGAAGTTCCATACAGAGAATTCTTTTCCTCTGGCTGAGAATCCACAGGAAAGGTAATAATCTTAAAGTTATAGCTTGGCCTTTTGAAAGTAAAATCAGAAGCATCTTTTTCATACAAAAAGTAGCAGAAATCTGGGAACCCCATGCGCTAAAAGGTGTGGGCACAGTTAATCAAATTATTTTATGGCTGTGATGTGTGTAAATATATAGTCACAAAACAAATATATTGCGAGGTATTGAACAAATGTGATTAAACAGCATCAAAGCATATATTAGCCATAATCCAACAGGTTTTCAAGATGCTTTTTCCCTGCTTCATGTTTCAGATCACGTAAAGCAACATTGAACTCATTAATTGAATGAGGGTCTTACAGTCAGTAAGGCCAGTCAGCCCATCACCCTGAACAAGTTTACTGAAGCAGCTGCCTTATTTGTTATTATATTTTCTGATTCCTCATAACCTCTTAAATGAAAGTTACTTTTAAGTCTTCTGCTACCAGGCAGTAAATATGTAATTGCAATAATTCACTGGGTTCAGCATCATATGAAAACTTTAAAGTTGTGCCCTGCAGGCTCAAGGCCAAATCATTAATATCTGTTAATAAGTGTCATGGTCTTAGTAGAAACCTCTGGTGAACACTGGACTTTTAGTCTGCATGGCTCTACATTGAGTTGCCCCAGCATTAACTATGCCACTGGTAAATGGTTATTATTAAGCCTGAAAGAATAATCCTGGAACTGTTATCAACATTCTTAAATATTTTTATTTGTGAATGAACCTCAGACAAATGACCGTGGTTTGTAATTATGCATCTGCACCAAGTGAGTTGATTTGAAGTAACTCTGATGTGGCCTACTGTTACACAATGATTATATCCCACTTTCAGAATGGTTGTAATTCATTTTCAATTTGCATCATTTAACATTCATTAACTTAGTTCAACCAGGTTATTTTATCTTATGCGTTGCAATCCTGACAGAAAGATATTGTAGCCATATTCCTAGAAATATCTAATTGATCCTTTGACTTTTTTCATCAACTGAATATATATTTTAATGGAAATGACATGTATGAGAGCAAAGATCTTGACATTCATTATTGTTTAATTGGCTCAATTATTGGAAACTAAAGAAGATATAACAAATTCTTCTTCTCTGATGAATTGGATTATTGTTATATTGAAAAATAGATCTTGTCTTAGAAAAAAATACAGATACATGGGGTCATTTTTGATGTAAAGGTGGAATAAATAGGAAAAGCCCACTTGTCTTATAATCTGCTTAATGTTTTATCAGTCTATTGTGCTCTTTGTGGGAATATTAACCTATTACTTCTAACTTTTCCACACTAATTATTTCCAAGAAAATCCTATAATTTTGACCACTGGATTAGCAGAGATGAGCATGGCAGTAACATGAAACTATTTCTTATCACAGGGACCAGTACCTTAGAAAAAAACATTGATTCTTTCAGGATTTAAGTGCTGCAGAGTTTAAACCATCCATGTCAAACCATCATATCAGCCACTAAGTGCAATTTATTAACCATGTTTCCAATAATGTCAGTGTAAAATCAAGTACAGTTACATATTTTTGTGACATCTATTATTTTTTATATTCACCATTTTTTCATCTTTTAAATTAAAGAAATACAAAACATTTACACTCAGTGGCCACTGAGTGTATGTTTGTGGTCTTCTGCTACGGTGGACCATCTACTTCAAGCTTCAATGAACTGTGCTTTCAGAGATGCTCTTCTGCACACCACTGTTGTACGCATGGCTATTTGAATTATTGTTGCCTTCCTGTCAGCTTGAACCAGTCTGGCCATTCTCCTCTGACCTCTCTCATTAACAAGGTATTTTCACCTACTGAACTGCTGCTCACTGAAATTTTGTTTTTTTTTTGGTTTTTGCACCCTCCTCTGTAAACTCTAGAGATAGTTGTGCGTAAAAATCTCAGAAGATCAGCGGCTTCTGAGATACACAAACTACTCCATCTGACACTAACAATCCGTCAAGGTCCAAGTCACCTAGATCATATTTCTTCCCCCAATCTGATGTTTGGTCTGAACAACAACTGAATGCTTTGACCATGTTTGCCTGTTTTTATGCATTGAATTGCTGCCACATGCTTGGCTGATTAGATATTTGCAATAATAAATAAGTGACAGTTGTACTAAATAAAGTGGCCACTGAGTGCATATTTCAAGTTCTTCTGCTCTTCATAATACTTAGTGATATTTGGTGTGTTAATTGTTTATAACAGATATTGGAGAAATTTTGAAGCATGCATAATTATTCTACACACATTGAATAGAACATCCAGCAAAGCTCCAGATGCTGTCAAATCATTGACAGGTTTCAAGGTTTGGTGGTAGATTATCGTATGAGACTGGTCTTACTCCTGCCAGCATTATCTGTTTTAAACAGTGAGTGTTTCAAACAGTTTGATCTCTGACCTTGTCAAAATCAACTCGGTGTTCTTCCAATCTCTTGCTAATTTTTAAATTTGTTTTGAAATATTGTCTTATGAAATGATAAACACCATCTTTAAAAAGTAAAATGTTCAACATAAACAGTAGATAATTTTCAGCAGTTGTTAGTACATCAGAATCTGTTTGCATATTTGGTCAGTTCAAAGTAAACTTATTATCAAAGTGCATATATTCACCATATACAACCCTGAAATGCATTTTCTTGTGGGCATTTACAGTAAATATAAAGAAACAAACAAAAAAAACAAGCAAAATAATAATAATTAACAAAACAATAAATTTCAAGAACATGAGATGAAGAGTCCTTGAAAGTGAATCCATAGGTCATGGGAACAGTTCTGTGTTGAGGTGAGTGAAGTTATCCCCTCTGATACAAGAGCCTGATGTTTGAGGGACAATAAATGTTCCTGAATCTGGTGATGTGGGTCTGGAGGCCCCTGTACCTTCTTTCTGATGGTAGCAGTGAGAAAAGAACATGACCTGGTTGGTGGATGCTGCTTTCCTGTGACAGCACTCCATGTTGATGTGTTCAATGGTGGGGAGGGTACCTACTACTTTTTATAGCATTTTTCATTTGGGGTATTGGTGATTCTACACCAAGCCATGATGCAACCAGTTGATATACTCTCCCACACATCCACTTAAGTTTGTCAACGTTTTACACAACATACCAAATTTTCACAAACTTCTAAGAAAACAGAGGCACTACCATGCTTCTTTGTAATGGCACTTACATGCTGGACCTAGGGCACATCATCTGAAATGATAACACAGAGGAATTTAAAGTTGCTGACCCTCTCCATCTCTGATCCCCCAATGAGGACTGGCTCATGGACATCTGGTTTCCTCCTCCTGCAGTCAATAATCAACTCATTGGTCTAACTGACGTTGAGTGGGAGATTGTTGTTGTGGCACCACTCAGCCAAATTTTTGATTTCCCTCCTGTATGCTTCACCACCTTTGATTCAGGTACCTTGTGATTGTGATAGTAATTACAATTCCACTCTGAACCTTACAGAAAAGAAGGATCCTGCCGATGTTAACCTAGACTGAGTACAGAATCTTAGATGCCTCAGGAAAACAACATCCATCATTAAAAATAGCCCATCAGCTTCTTATGATCCTGTGCAGTGTAGATTCCATACCAGGCAGTGATGCAATCCAGTCAGAATGCACTTCAATATATGACTATAGAAATTAGCAAAACCCTTTGGTGACATACCATATCTCGTCAAACTCCTGTCAAGGTAGAGGCAACAGTCATCATTAAGGACACTCAATATCTGGGACATGGCCTCTTCTCATTACTGCCATCAGAGATCCAGTACAGGAGCCCGAAGACCCACACTCAATGATTCGGGGAAAGCATCTTCCCCTGTGCATTGCACCTTAAAGATATCCTTAATGGTAGGGAGGGGATTGCCAATAATGGAGCTGGCTGTCCAATCAGAATCAGGTTTATGATGTTATAGTTTGATATCTGATGTCTGATGTTATATTTGTTGCTTTGCAGCAACAGTACAGTGCAAAGGCATAAAATTAATATAAGTTACAAAGAATGAAAAAGAAGGAAAAAAGTTGAATACTGCTCATAGACCATCCAGAACATTGATAGCAGATGGGAAGAAGCTGTTTCTGAATCTTTCAGTATGAGTCTTCAGGATCTTGTACCTCATCCTTGATGGTAGTAATGAGAGGAAGGCATGTCCAGATGGTGAGGTTGCTTCCTTCTTGTGGTTCTGCCTCTTGAAAGTATCCTCAATGGTCAGGGCAAGGTGTGCTTGTAATGGAGCTGGCTGAGATGACAACCCTTTTCAGCACCACAGCTTCTTGTGATACTGTGCATTAGAGCTTCCATACCAGGCCAAGATGCAGCTAGTTACAATGCTCTAAATTGCACATCTGTACAAATTGGCAAGAGTTTTTGGGGACATATTGGAACTTCTCAAATGCCTAATGAATTATAATATGCCTTCTTCGTAATTTCATCAATATGATTGGCTCAGGCCAGATTATCCAAGATTTTGACACTCAGGAACTTAGGGCTGTTCATCTTTTCCACCACACTGATTTCCTCAATAAGGACAGGAACATTTGAACTGTGCTAAGCCACAGAGTAGTGAGTTTGGCATCACTGTCAATACTACTGAAGGAAGAATCATAAGTGCAGTCCATCACAGGTAAAGCTCTCCCCACCAAGGAGCACATCCACATGGAGCGGTGTCACTGGAATGCAGCATCCATCATCAAGGACCCTCATCACCCAGGTCATGCTCTCTTCTCACTGATGCACTCGGAAGAAGGTATACAACCCTCAGAATTCACACCACCAGGTTCAGGAACAGTTATTTCCCTCAACCATCAGCCTCTTGAACCAAAAGGGATAACTTCACTCAGCTTCACTTTCCCCATTATTGAAATGTTCCCACAACATATGGACTCACTTTCAAAAACTCTTCATTTCATGTTCTCAATATTTATTGCTTATTTATCATTACTTTTATCTATTTTTCTATTTGCACAGTTTGTTGTCTTTTGCAAACTAGTTGAACACCCAAGTCGGAATGGTCTTACATTAATTTTATTGTGGTTAATATTCTATTATGGATTTATTGAGTATGCTCACAAGAAAATGAATCTCAAGGTTGTATATAGTGACATATATGTACTTTGATAATAAATTTACTTTGAACTTTGAACTTCTGCTTTTCCTGGATCCTACTGGAATATCTATTTATAGGCATTCAATAAGCTTGCTCATTAAGTGTTGTTGTTAAGATGTGTGATATGTTAATGAGGTTGTTTTTACTGCCCCAGTCCTGTTACTCTGCAGATTTGGTGTTGAGCAGCTTATCCCACCTGCACCATTTAATATTATATGAAATAAATTCAGTTGGTTAGAATTTGGGAGAAGGTTTGCCTACAAATTGGATTTCATCCTGTTTTCATGCACTAAAGTGGTGCAGCATATGGCATCAGTTCTAATTATTCCCATGTAATTATTAATTAAATTAGAGCAAACGTATATTTTAAAAAAATTGTATCAAAACCATGCATTAAGTCAGGGCCTATCTTCTTCCTGACAAAGACTGCAAGAAAACCCTTTATTACTCCAGTACATTTTTGCCATGCTGGTAACTGTGCAAGCCTTCTGACCCTAAAGCCAGACTAGCTGAATACAAAGCTGCTGTTGTGTTGAGGAAGGAAGTCAAGTAGGGAGAGGAGCAAATCTCTGGGCCGGTACTGAGCTTCTCACTGAATTTTATATTCTCACCTGGCCTTGGGTCATAAATGGCTACATCATAAGTGGTAAAGATTGTCTTGATATGAATTGTATTAGAAGACTGTAATCAGCAATGGAACAAGAAATGATAAGATTTCCATTATCTTTGCAATGTAAACTGAGATGGCCAGATACTTTGGGCAAGACATTAGTGTCAGAATAGAGACCTTTTAATTGATATTTTATTGTTGATATCGGGACTGATATTTCTTTTTCATGTATTCTATTAAGGTAGGTTGCACCCTAGAATGCCAAATTATGCCAGCAGGGAAGAAAATTGAGCTGTGCTTAACTTGCAAAGTCATTAGGTACACAACTGATTTTAAGAAGAAGATGCCACTTGTGGTGTTGTGCACATGGCAGTGCCTAGGGCTATTTCTCAATGGGTGAAATTTCATCAGTATGTGAATGCTTCTGTGATTCCCAGGGGAAATCACTTTTATGCATGATTTAAACATAATAAACAGGCACCTAATAGATTCAATTTTTAGTATGCTATATCTATTTAGTATTTCTGTTTTAAGACCCATACAAACACCATAGCTTTATTTTATGTACCTAAATGATGGCTTACATCTCTGTTGTGTATAGGTGACCATTTCTTGACTATGATGAGAGCTTTCCAAGAGTATGCAGGAGAAATAGTTGGGTTCAATGTGGCAGGATTGTTTATAGTATTATTTGTCTTGATCTCATGCCTGTTCTTTGCCAAAATTTATCTTATAATCCTTTTTATAAAAACTGTTTTTCAACTGAGCTGCATGTTAGGCCAATTTAGAGAGTATTAACATTTAGTTACATTACACATTTTGTACAGACTAAACAATGATGGATTGGCATTTTCCTTTCTCCGAGGAGTAACAATAAAGAGGCTTAGTTTTTATGCCAGTCTGGCAGCTTTGTTTCTTTCTCACTTTGATGACGACCCATTCTTTCTCAGGTTGAATAATACCAAACTCAAGGTTTGCCATATTCTGATCTGAGCCTGTTGGTTGCCTTTTTGGTACCCTAGCACAAATGACGTTCTTCATTCATGTTCAGATTGGTAGAGCTGGTAATTTAACTAAATTTATAACCAATTTCCACTTCATTATATAAAAGGTAGGAAAATAATTGAGATTCATTTCATACAGCTTTCTCCTTGCCTTTAATTTAGAAAGAGGCTGGAAATAATTTTGTACAGTTTTTATTTCTGGATTAGCTGAGGCCTACTATGCAGTCTTCATCAGTCGGAAACAAATCAAGTTCTTCTTTACTACTTCATTTATAATGGGTCCTGGTAGCAAAATTAACTTACCAAGTAATTCCTTTGAGATGCAGCTAATTTCAAAAATCAGGCACCCAATATCAAAAGCAAAATGGAATTATGTTTATTTCCTTTCCCTTCCATATTAGCTCTTTCACCTTCAGTGTTACTAATGCTGATAAGAAGGATCTGGCCTGAGTTAATGTGGCGACTAAACAACTAAACAACAATTATAAACTTGAGGCCAAGTCTTGTTAATGATTTAATTTTCCAGCTACCCAAATCTGTGAACAGTATCTCTTAGAGTGACCATTACCAGGTCGGGACTTGCTATACATGAAAGTACAGTATGTCATCGGGCCATGCAGTTCTTGTGCCATGAATTCATCACCCATTCTGTTCTAACAGGTACACTTCTTTTGAAGTCACACAGCTCGAATTGATATAAGGTGTTTCTGCTGTTGGCTCCCTTCAAATCAGGGTGTGTTATGGGAGTGACTCAGACTCCAGCTACAGAGACTTCAACCTGCCCTGATTGCTTTTGATAATTCTAATGATCAGGAACATTTTTAACTATATGAAATAGTTTTTATTTAAAATAAAAACTTTAAAAATAAATTAATTAAAACACTCCTCTCAATTTAGTCACGTTTAAATTAATTTAAAACATTGATATTAATTAATATTAGAACTTCCCTTTGCTGATGAAGAGTCTCAGCCCAAAACGTTTATTCCCGGTTTATTCCTGCTGCCTAGTTTGCTGAGCACCTCCAGCATTTCGTGTTGCTCAAGATTTCTAACATCTGCAGAATCTCCTGCGTTTGTGACTTTCCTTCACTTAACTTTACCAGCCAGATCAGTAACCATATTCAAATGAATGGTCCACTCCATGCTTGCCTGGCACAAAGCCAGGGGACATAGACAAGAGTGTCTGACTCCAGGATTCAGTGTCGGTCCAACCAGTGGAGCATAAGGTCAAAGCACCTGCATCTGAACCCAACATGTTCTGTCATTTCATGCTGTGATGTGCAGCCATGGAAGTCAGAACTGCAATGACCTAGTAGGAGCACCTCACTAGTTCAAAAAGAAGCACTCTGTTGTGGGTCACCCCAGCCCACTAAGAGGCACAGGCTCATAAGACAGCAGAGTATGCAGCATGTATGCATACTGTGAAACTTGACAATTGCATTTCTAATGTGCAGAACAGGTGTCAGGGACATGCAGAGAGTGAAACTTCAATGCATTGAACATTTTGAATTCATGTCTGACAGTTTGCTTCTAGTTTGTTTCTCAGTGGGAATAAAAGGTTACAGGTTATATTTTCTCAGTGTATATTCTGCAGGTAAGACAGAGTTGATCATCACATGTAAATGGCATTTACATATGTGTAAATGATATTGGAGAAAGGGTCATTTAGAACTAAATTAAATTAAGCACAAAATAAATTAAATGGAAATGTATGTACGATAGGTAGGAATTTTTTTCTCTAGAAGTGTTCTGAGGAATAAGTTTTGGTTATTTCATAGTGTAGTCGATTTGTAATCCAGGGAGCAGGAAGCGCAGAATCAAATATCACTATGATGATTGTACGTTCTAGTGTCAATTGTTTGGCGACAATAAAGTATAAAATAGTCAATCACAACATTTTAAAATAATTTAAAATACACAGGAAAAGACAAGTACTTAAAATATTGGAAAAGTGCAGTGAAGGTAAACTGTGATTGCGGCTAATTCAGATCTATGATTTAACATTACTATTAATTGATAATCTTTCTTTAGTTTTATCAAACTAATATACAGTAATTTCTTTAGTGCATAAATAAAATAAAACCAGATAACATAGCTATTGTTTTAAAGTGATTTGACTGAGAGATGTAACATTGACAAGAGCACTTTCAAATATTCAATTTCAGCCTGACAGACACTAAAAATATCTCAGAATTTTGACAGCATGCAGAAATTGGCTTTAAAGTCCTAATATGAATATTACTAAAATTTTACATTTATGAATAGCAAAATGCTTACTACATTGGGTAATATTGGAAATAAAATTTGTTGAATAAAAGATAGACATAGTTTTTTGATAATGCCTCTAATAAGATGCATATTTTCCATATTCTGGAATATGCTGAAAATTTGTTCAGTTTTTTGAACCTCCTCGGCTCAAAATTGGGTATTACCTGTATATTGATACTGTGAGTTAATGGTTCCACAATATAGGAAATGAGGGAATTGGAATTTTGAACAATGGACCAATAGGTAGTTCATTAACCACTGAGAAATTATGGAAGATGTAGCAAATAATGACAGTGTGAGGCTACCTTCATTGTGTACCACAGCATGCCCTTGTCTACTCCAACTAACTGAAGTGTCTTATGACAACTCTAATGGTTTTCTCCATGGTTTCCCTGTAGCCCTCTTCATTCCTTTGTCAATGAGCTTATCGGGACAATACTGCAGTTCGAAACCAGGCGTTCAAGGAGCAGCAGATGGTCCAATGTGGTGGCTACAGTATGAATTGCCTTAGAATGAAAAAGTCATAAAGCTGTTCAGCAATATGTCATTAGTGACTTTAATCTACTGCATAAGGTTGGACACAAAAATGACCTCAAGGTATGATGTGAAGCAGAGGGGCAGAGATTCTAGTGCTTTAATTGAGTAGTCTGAATTACAGAAAGATCCATGGGCGTGGGCTGTCTGCTGCTCTACTCAAAGCAAAGCAGATGATTCTGCTCATCTTGAGTTGACAGCCGGTGTGAAACTGTAGACTGTCAATCTGATACACATCAGCCATGATTGTCTAGGAAACCTCAGAAAACTTTGATATTCAGCAGGTGGGTTCCCATCATCTACCCTACAAGCTGCATTTTCTAAAATCTTTATCAGATATGTTCTTTTTGGAACAATTCTGACTCTAATCGATCTTTAATTTTCTAAGTGGCTTATTACCAAGTCTTCAATAATTCTTTCAGCATTTTCTTACTACCTGATGCCAGACCAGTTATCCAAGGTCATCTTTTGGGGCCATTTCATAATCTAAGAAACTTTGAAAACCTGTACCAATAAATTGACTATATTGTAGCCATCTCTTTTCGAACCTTTTGCAGATTTCTGTTGCATTGTTAAAAAGGAACCCAACGCAACTGGTAGAGGGAGCAGATACAACAATGGCATTGAAGAGGCCTTTAGATAGACAATGAATGTGCAATGTACATTGAAACTTTCCATCAAGTTAATGGATACCTTTTGTACTACCAGACAATGGCGATTTAACCCTATTTTGCTTCAAGATCAGGACTTTGTCAAATTTATAAAGGAGCAGATTGATTTCTTCTTTTCAACTAATACTACGGAAGAAGTTTCCAACGGAACTGTTTGGGACGCCTATAAAGCTTATATCCGTGGTCAGATTATTTCCTATTCGGCTGGTTTGAAAAGACGTATTAACAATGAAATACTTCTGCTGGTTGATAAAATTAAAGAAGTCGATAAAAAATATGCCATTTCTCCTAGTAAGGAGCTGTACAAACACAGAGTTGAACTCCAATTGGATCATAGCTTATTATTAACATCCTTGATCGAAAATCAATTAATGAGAACTAGAAGTGATTTTTATATTCATAGTGATAAATCGGGTAAATTACTGGCTAACCAATTGAAATTTGATTCAGTTAAACGTCAAATTACTAAGATCCGCAAACAGGATGATACTTTCACAGTTGATCATGTTGGGATAAACCAAACCTTTCAAGAATTTTATAACTCTTTATATCACTCTGATTTTCCTCATGATTCTAATTTCATGCATGATTTTTTAAGTAAATTGAGTTTTCCGAAACTATCTCCCGAAGATTGCTTATCATTAGAAACTTCCATTTCAGAGGAAGAAATAATAACTGCAATCTCATCATTGAATTCCGGTAAAGCACCCGGTCCCGATGGGTTTACAGTGGAATTTTTTAAATTTTTTTCCTCCATTCTTTCTTCTAAGTTGTCTAGAATATTTAAGGAAGCAATTAGTTTAGGTAAATTACCACAATCATTTTATGAAGCCTCTATTTCCTTAATTCTTAAAAAGAATAAAGATCCTACGGATTGTGCATCATACAGACCGATATCTCTTCTGAATGTAGATTCAAAAATTTTTTCAAAAATTCTAGCTACTAGACTGGGAGAAGGTGTTACCTCAAATTATTTCCATGGATCAAACCGGATTTATTAAAAATTGCTATTCATCCTTTAATATTAGGAGGTTAATGAATATTGTTTATACCCCCCTCACTTACTACCCCGGAATGTATTATCTCATTAGATGCTGAGAAAGCCTTTGACAGAGTTGAATGGCCTTATTTATTTAATGTTCTTGAGAAATTTAGTTTTAATTTGACATTTATATCTTGGATTAAATTGTTATATTACTCCCCGGTAGCCTCGGTTTGTACAAATAATTATAGATCTCCTTTTTTTCGTCTTTTTCGTGGTACTAGGCAAAGTTGCCCTCTTAGTCCTTTACTATTTAATATTGCTCTTGAACCTTTAGCAATTGCTATTCGTGACTCGCCAAATATTGTTGGTATTACCCGTGGAAACAAAATACATAAATTATCATTATATGCAGATGATTTGTTGTTATATATCTCTAACCCGGAGAAATCAATTCCTGCTATCTTAGATCTGTTAGCTCAGTTTAGTAACTTCTCTGGTTACAAATTGAATCTTAGTAAGAGTGAATTATTCCCTTTAAATAAGCATGTACCTATTTATGGACGTTTACCATTTAAATTGGTTACTGATTCATTTATATATTTAGGGATAACAATTACCAAAAAATATAAAGATTTATTTAAAGCTAATTTTTTACCTTTAATTGATCAGGTTAAACTTTTATTTACCAAATGGTCCCCAATCTCTTTGTCTTTGATTGGTCGGATTAATGCTATTAAGATGATCATTTTGCCTAAATTTTTGTATATATTCCAATAGGTTCCAATTTTTATCCCAAAATCTTTTTTTGATAATGTAGATTCAAAAATTTCCTCATATATTTGGCAGAATAAAAATCCTAGGTTAGGTAAAAGATATCTACAGAAATCCAAAAAGGAGGGGGGGCTCGCTCTCCCAAATTTTAGATTCTATTATTGGGCAATTAATATTCGATATTTAAAATTTTGGCTACAAGATCTGGACGCATCCTTAAACCCTCATTGGGTAAATCTTGAATCTAATTCATTACAAGGGTTTTCCTTGGGTTCGGTTTTAGGAACTTTACTTCCTTTTACTTCTTTTAAATCATATAAACAAATGAATAACCCAATAGTTAAACATACTTTACGTATATGGTTTCAATTCCGAAGATTTTTTGGGTTTAATCAATTCATTCTAGTAAGTCTCATTGTATCAAATTTTCTTTTTCAACCTTCCACGATGGATCAAGCTTACTTTGATTGGAAAACCAAAGGTATAATATCTTTTCGCGATTTATTCTTGGATAACTGTTTTATGTCTTTTGATCAACTCTCTAATAAATATAACTTACCCAGATCTCACTTTTTTAGATATCTACAGATTAGAAACTTTTTAATTACTGTCCCTCCTAATTTTCCACACCCATATCCAATGGACACTTTGGAAAAAATCTTAGACTTAAATCTTTCTCAGAAAGGTGTAATAGCAATTATATATAATATAATTATGAATCTATGTCCTGATGCCTCTAATAAAATTAAAGCTGACTGGGAAAGAGAACTTGAGATTAATATACCGACTGAAAAATGGGAAAAAATTCTTCAGTTGGTGAATTCATCCTCTGTATGTGCTAAGCATAGGTTGATACAGTTTAAAGTAGTCCACAGGGCTCATATGTCCAAAGATAAACTATCTCATTATTACTCTTATATTAATCTAATATGTGACAGATGCCATTCTGAGATTGCTTCTTTAACTCACATGTTTTGGGCATGTCCCTTTTTGGAGAAATATTGGAAAGATATTTTTGATATTATTTCAACGGTCCTAAATATAGACTTACAACCTCATCCAATTACTGCTATCTTTGGACTACCAATGATAGACTTAAGTAATTTAACCTCTTTATCACGAAGGATGATTGCATTTCTTACTTTAATAGCTAGAAGGTCCATTTTGTTGAATTGGAAAGAGATCAACCCTCCTACTGTATTTCATTGGTTTTCACAAACTATGGTGTGTTTGAATTTGGAGAAAATTAGAAGTACAGTTTATGACCCTTCTATTAAGTTTGAAAAAATTTGGAGGCCATTTAGTCAGCATTTTCATTTGATGTAATTTGATCATTTTCAAACTTGTTTTATTTCTCTGTACTGTTGTTGGAGGGGAATGGAATCGTCGACACTGAGGTTTTCTTCTTTTCCATTTTTAAGTTGTTAGTTTTGCCCAAGTCTTTTAGTTTAGTTTAGTTGATTATTTTTTTTCTTTTGGAATGGGTTTTTTTTTGTTTTTTTTTCTTTTTCTTTTCTTTCCTTTTTTTTGCTTTGTATTATCTGTGATTAGTTCTACATGTATGGGAGTTTTGTTAATTTCCACTATTTGGTTTGGCAATTACTTTTTTTTTAAGTGTAACAATGCATCTCCTATTATCTGTATTATTGCTATGTTATGTTTCTGTATTCTGAAATTAATAAAAAGATTGAAAAAGAAAGAATGTACAATGAATGAAAGGATAAGGATTATGTGCAGGCAGAATGGATTTGTATAATTTGGCATTACATTCAGCATGGGCATTGTGGCTGAAAGGCCTGTTCTTGTACTGTATTATTCTTTGTTCTATGTAATCTTCTGTGCAATCAACTAGATAAGTCCACTCAGACTTGTTGACAACCTCCCAAGTAAATTAACCACCAAGAGCTGGACAATGTCAACTCATGATACTTCTGTTTTCTTTCTCCTAATTTTTTGCTCCACTTAACACAGTAATATTAGTGTATATTTAATGACTTCACAATAATCCAGGGTTGTGATTTCAGGACTGCTACCCATGCCATGTGCTAGTGAAGCCAGAAATAGGAAGATCATACAATTGAACATGTGGCTAAGGAGTTGGTGTTGGGAGGGATTCAGATTTTTGGATCATTAGGCTCCCTTCCTGGGAAGGTGGGACCTGTACAGGACAGATAGTTTGCACTGGAGGGGATAAATATCTGAGCAGGAAGGTTTGCTACTGCTACGTGAAGGGAGTGTTTAACTAGAGCTGCAGCAGGATGGGAACAAGCATACCAGAACAGATAGTGGAGTGGATGTGGAGACAGATGTTAAGTCCTGAGACAAAGTCAGGAATCAAGAGATAGATGGATAGATAGGTAGACAGACAGACAGATATTTTTTTGATCCCAAAGGAAATTACAGTGTCACAGCAGCATTACAAGTGCAAAGATAAACAAGTATTAGAAAAGAAGTAAGAAAGAATAAACATTAAGTTATCTTAATCTGTCTAACAGGAGGAGGTTATCACTTCCCAGCATTGGTTGACTCATTATAGAGCCTAATGGCTAAGAACAACCTCATTTGGCGCTCTTTGGAGCAGCACAGTTGTCTTAGTCTTTTACTAAAAGTGCTCCTCTGTTCAGCCAAGGTGGCATGCAAATATTGAGAAACATTGTCCAGAATTGCCAGACTGTTCCACAGAGCCCTTTGTTCTACAATAGCCTCCAGTGTGTCCAGTTTGACTCCTTTAATAGAGCCAGTTGATATCACCCATGTTGATGCCATTGCCCAGCACAACACCACATAAAGGATTGCACTGGCAACAATGGACTGGTAGAACATGTGAACAAAAGGCCTGCTTATTCCAAAGCACCTCAGTCTCCTCAGGAAGTAGAGGCAACTCTGGCCCTTCTTGTACACAGCCTCTGTGTTGGTGCTCCACTCAAGTCTGTCATCCGGGTGCACTTCTGGGTACTTGTAGGTCCTACTACATCCACATGCTCACCATCAATAGTAACAGGGAGCAGTGCACGCTTAGTCTCCTTAAAGTCCATCACTATCTCCTTTGTCTTACTGATATTGAGCTGCAGATGATTCAGCTTGCACCATTTGACAAAGTCCTCCACCAGGGCTCTGTGCTCATCCTCCCATCCCCCTTTTATACACCCATCTATCGTTAAGTCATCAGATAATTTCCGCTTTTGGCATGGCTCTGTGTTACATCTAAAAAGGTTGAACATGTTGGGACTAATGTTCCGAGGTGCATATATTTCAATGCAAGAAGTACCTTATGAAAAGCAGATGAGCTCAGGGCATGGATGAACACATGGAATTATGATGTGATAGCTATTAGTGAGACATGATTGCAGGGGGGCAGGGCTGACAGCTTAGTATTTTTGGGTTCCATTGTTTTAGATGTGATAGAGCAGGAGGAATTGAAAGGGAAGGGGTGATGTTACTAGTGAAGGAACATGTCACAGCAGCGCTCAGTCAGGACAGACTGGAAAACTCATCTAGTGAGGCTTTATGGGTGGAAATGAGGAATAAGAAAGGTATGGCCACACCAAAGGGGCTATATTAATTACCACCCAACAATCCGCAGGATTTAGAGGAACAGATTTGTAGAGAGATCTCAGACTGTTGCAAGGTTGTGATTTTAACTTTCCACATGTTGATGGAGACTCCTGTACCATAAAGGGACTAGATGGGATAAAATTTATTAACTGTGTTCAAGGAAGTCTACTTGATCAGTACATAGAAATCCCAATGAGAGAGAGTGCAATACGTGATCTGCTATTAGGGAATGGGAGGGGACAGGTGACAGAAGCTTGTTTTGGGTGAACACCACTTCTAGTGATCATAATGCCATTAGTTTCAAGGTAATTCTGAAAGAGGATAGGCCTGGTCTTCAGGTTAAGATTCTAAATTGGGGAAAGACCAATTTTGATGGTATGAGAAAGGATTTGGCAAACGTGGACTGGGACAGTCTGTTTTCTGGCAAAGGTGTATTTGGTAAGTGGGAGGCCTTCAAAAGTAAAATTTTGGAAGTACAAAGCTAGTATGCGCCTGTCAGAATAAAAGACAAGGATAACAGGTTTAGGGAACCTCGGTTTTGGAGAAATATTGAAGCCCGGCTTAAGAAATAAAGGAGGTGCATAGCAAGTATAGGCAGGTAGGAATACCCGTACTTGAGAAGTATAAGAAATTCAAGAGAACACTTAACAATGAAATCAGGAGGGCTAAAAGAGCGCATGAGGTTGCTCTAGCAGACAAGGTAAAGTAGAATCCTAAAGGCTTCTCCAGATATGTTAAGAGCAAAAGGATTGCAAGAGACAAAATTGATCCTCTTGAAGATTTATGCATGGAGCCAAAAGAGATGGGGGAGATCTTAAATAGATTTTTGTATCTGTATATAGCAGGTAGATAGACACAGAGTCTATAGAAATGTGGCAAAAGCAGGAAGATCGTGGACCCTGTACAGATCAGAACCAGACAAGGTTTTACTTGATATAAAAGTTGCTGGTGAACGCAGCAGGCCAGGCAGCATCTCTAGGAAGAGGTGCAGTCGACGTTTCAGGCCGAGACCCTTCGAAGACGTCGACTGCACCTCTTCCTAGAGATGCTGCCTGGCCTGCTGCGTTCACCAGCAACTTTTATGTGTGTTGCTTGAATTTCCAGCATCTGCAGAATTCCTGTTGTTAAGGTTTTACTTGAACCCTGTAGGAGGAACGTAGAAATCGTAGGGGCCCTAACAGAAATATTTAAATTCTCCTTAGTGACAGGTGAGCTACCAAAGGATTGGAGGATAGCTAAATTTGTTCAGCTGTTTAAGAAAGGCACTAAGAATACTCCAGGAAATTATGGGTTGGAGAACCTCATATAATTTGTAGTAAAGTTATCACAAGGTTTTCTGAGAGACCAGATATATGAGTATTTGGATAGATAGGGTCTGATTATGGATAGTCAGCTTGGCTTTGTGTGTGGTTGGTCATGTCTAACCAATCTTAAAGTTTTTCGAGGAAGTTACCAGGAATGTTGATGAAGCCAGGTCGGTGGATGTTATCTACATGGACATCAGGAAGGCACTTGACAAGGTCCAGCAAGGGAAGTTGGTCAAGAAGATTCGGTTGCTTGGCTTTCAAGATGGGGTAATAAGTTTGGTTCAATTCTAGCTTTGCAGGAGAAGCCAGAAGGTGGTAATAAATGGCTGCCTCTCTGAGTTTTGTACTGTGACTAGTGGATTGCAGCAGGGATCGGTGCTGGGTCCGTTGTTGTTTGTCATCTGTACCAATGATCTGAATGATAACGTGGTTAACTGGATCAGCAAATTTGCAGATGACACCAAATTGGGGATACAGTTCATAGCAAGGAAGACTATCAAAGTTTGTAGCGGATGTGGACCAGCTGGAAAAATGGGCTGAAAAATGGCAGATGGAATTTCATGCAGGCAAGTGTGAGTTGTTGCAATTTGGGAAAACCAACCTGGGCAGGTCTTACATTGTGAGTGGTAGGCCACTGATAAGTTTGGTATAACAAAGGGGTCTAGGAATACAGGTCCATAATTCATTAAAAGTGGTGTCACAGGTATGCAGGGTCATAAAGAAAACTTCTGACACATTGGACTTTATTGATCAAAGTATTGAGTACAGTATATGTAATACTGAAGTTGTATAAGACGTTTGTGAGGCCTAGTTTGGAGTATTGTGTGCAGCTTGGTCAACTAAATACAGGAAAGTTGTAAATAAGATTGAAAGAGTACAGAAAAAAATTACAAGGATGTTCCCGGGACTGGCGGACCTGAATTATAGGGAAATATTGAATAGGTTAGAACTTCATTCTCCAGAATGTAGAAGACTGAGGGGAGATTTGATAGAGGTACACAATATTTTGAGGGTAAATGCAAGAAGGTTTTTTTTTCCACTGAGGTTGGGTGACACTACAACTAAAGGTCATGGGTTAAGGGTGAAAGATGAAATATTTAAGGGGAACATGAAGGGAAACTTTTTCACTCAGAGTTTGGTGATAGTGTGGAACAAGCTGTCAGTGCAAGTGGTGGATGTAATTTTGATTTCAACATTAAGAGAAATTTGAATAGGTACATGGATGGGAGGGATATGGAGGGCTGTGGTCCAAGAACAGGTTGATGGGACTCGACAGTTTAAATGTTTCGGCATAGACTAGTTGGGCCAAAGGGCCTGTTTCTGTGCTGTAGTTTTCTTTGACTCTATTACTCTAACCACTTAGATGCTTTGACCTCCCAAAATATGTTAATACTGAAACTGCATATTACATTTTAATATTCAAAACCAGACTCATTAAATTATAGGTTGCAATGTTTTTAGTTGTTAATGCATTTCCCAGTTTATTTTTAAATAGAAACTTCATGGTTTGTAGAAAGCCATTTGGAGAAAAATACAGGTTAATGTACAGTTTTCTTACAACAGGATGATGATGTTACTGCTGTGTGAGAATGTAGCGTTGTTGCTTTGTCTCCCCCTCTGGTAGCATGGTATGTTCCAGTGATGTTAATATGTGAGTGCTTCTGTGCCTGCTTCCAGTAGAAGCAGTTGGGGATTGGTAGTTATCTCTTGTCATTTAGGTAGCAAGAGTGTGAGGAGTCTGTAGTGTTTAGCTGATTGCCTAGCATCCACAAAGGGATTAGCTAATGCTGAACAGAAACCTAACAAACAAGCATAGCTTGGTGTAATTCAGCTTGCTCTTACATCAGGAACCTGCAGGATTTGTTGAAAGAAGATGAAAAGTGGATTTATTTAATCTTCGGTAGAGAGTATTTTGGAGAGATGGGATGGCCGATATCTCTCAGCATGGCAAGACTTCAGTATGGTAATGTGACTGAGCTTGTGAATAAGACTGAAACATGTATATATATATATATATATATGTGTGTGTGTGTGTGTGTGTGTGTGTGTGTGTGTGTGTGTGTGTGTGTGTGTGAATGTTTATGTTCCTTGCTTTGTCTGCTTTTGAAAGGAAAGAGAGACTGCTTGATGTGTAACGATATCAGGCTCTACACCTGAAGTATAGACATACAGAGGCTGCATGCACACCATAGTACAGAATTTATTATCAGCCTGACAAATATAATGTTAATGATTCCTGAGATCGAATGAAATAGCATTTTTGTCTTTGCATACCTCCTAATCCACGGGTACACCAGAACTGTGATTGCGGACTGCACAGTAGATTCCCCTAAGCTGTGAGTGTGCAGTTTGGTATCGATTAGAATGAATGTGTTGTACCATCTGCCCGTTATTTCAGTAAACTGACTTCTCAGGTGCTCTGGCACTTGTCTTGAACAAAATGGGCACTTCATAGGGATCATTCAACTTCTGCTCAGTAATTGCTGCAACAATTCTTTTTTATGGTTTTGTGATGAGACTAAAAATATGTATTTTGTATGACGGCTATGTAGAGATCAGGCTTCTACTGCTGAAATTACAATCTTTAAGGAATCACACTGCTTGCTCAGGTTAAAGCGAAACAACTACTTGATATCAAAAAAATACTGATGTTTAAAGCTATTTAGTGCCATTTCATACAGGGTGACTTGTTTTCAGGTCTATCTAGTTGTACTGAAGTTCATTAAATAAAAGTCAGTGGATTGAACCTATTGCCTATAATAGTTAATTTTTATTTTCTTGCAGTTTGTGATAAGGGGTAGCTCACCTGAGTCAGCCTTCAGATGATGGGGAAAAAAACGAAGCATATTTTTCTCAGTAGCTGACTGGTGAAATGTGGAATTCTGAGAAGGAATTTGGATCACTGTTAGTTAGGGAAATGGATATCAACTGCGTCTGCATTTTAATTCTAGTTTTCTTGTGGTATTAGTACATTCTGAAAGAAGAGAGTAGAGTTTGAATTAATATTATACAATTCAATAATGTTATTCAAAGATTGATGATTTACCACACTGACTTCTTGTATTAGCTGCATTTCTCCTCAAGCATACTAAGTAATCTTATTTTGTGCTTCTTTTTTAAATATGTTACATAATCTGCACTACAAAGGTTTACTTAGATAGAAGGGTTTTGCAGAACATTTTGTTGAAGAGTTGCTATACAGCTTAAAACTTATCATTGTGAAGGCATTGTTGAAGGCTAAATCAAGTGCCGAAGGCCATTCTCACAGCAGTCCCACCGATCCAGGTGTAGGTCTGATATAATAAAAATAAATCTGGTATTTTTTTTTGGGGACATGTTAAAAAATGTTTCAATAATAGTTTCATCCTGGGGTTAGTGAGATGGGCTCCAAGCCACCTGTCAGGAGTTTTATTAACAGACCAGATAATCTTTGAAATTTGTCCATCCTACTCATGTGATTTATTTTTTTATTTCTCAGCTCTCCACCAGAGGGAGTTCCTTCCACAAGTAAACCTGCCTGTTACTGATGGTAGAACAGAGGGAAAGGACAAATAATAATATGATGGCCTCTCACTTTGATTGTGAAGAAGGAAAGTACTTTAACTTTCTGATCAAAGTGAATAATACAAATTCAAAACATATTTTGCCATTTGACTTAAATGAACTAAGTTGTATGTTTTGTATACGGTGACACATATGTACCTTGATAATACATTTACTTTGAACCTTGATACGATCAGAAGGTGACTGAGGACATTGAAGGGAATGCCAATCATCTCACCTTGTCAATCATTTAGATGGTGGTAAGCTGACAAAGAGTACATGAAAAGCAAACAATTGCGACATCAACCAAAACGTGACTGAATGTGAAAGCAGAGCTAGCAGCTGAGATGATTGTCATAACGCCATAAGACACAGGAGCTGAATGACTAGCTTGGTCCATCGAGTCTACTCTGCTATTCTATCTGACTTATTATCCCTTTATCTTTCCTTCTCTCCATACCTTTGACACCCTTACTAATCAAGAACCTATCAACTTTCTCTTTAAATATACCCAATGACATGGCATCCACAGCCATCCAAAACAATAAATCCCCACAGATTCTCTGCTCTTTGGCTGAAGAAATAACTCCCCATCTCTGTTCTAAAGGGACATCCTTGTATTTTGTGGCTGTGCTGTCTGGTGCCAGACTTCCCCACTAGAGAAAATGTCCTCTCTACATTCACTCTATCTGGGCCTTTCAACATACGATAGTTTTCAATGAGATCCCCCTTCTTCAGGTTTATGCAGCAGCCATTTTCTGTGATTTCATAGTTGTGAGCTAGTACATAGGATACAAGGACTGGATCCTTCTGAAATGTGAACGATGATAGACCACCCATTTGGATTGCAGAATTGCACAGCTGATGGATGCTGCCTCATTGTATTAGCAACTTGAGTTCAAACCTGAAGCCTGGTACTGCCTGTGTGAGACTTGCACATTGTTCCTGTGACCATGTGAATTTCTTGTGTGTGCTCCTGCTTCCTCCCACCTCACAAAAACCATTGTAAATTGCACTTAGTATGTTGGTAAATGATAGGATCTGAGGGAAGTTGTTGGGAATATTGGAAATTGGGGGGGGGGGAGGATTTGTTTTGGATTAGAGTAAATGAGCGCCTTATGATTGGCATGAGCGTATTCTCACAGTGTAATGATGACAAAGAACACAACTTCTGTTATTTATTCAATGGATGTGGGCATTATTAGCAATGGCTGTATTTATTGTTCATCCTTTTTTAGCCTCTGAATTAAGGAGGCATTGTTGAGTCTGGAAACACTCAGTGAACTCTTTATTAGGTACGAGAGTGGAACCTGGTGTGGTCGTCTGCTGTTGAACTCCCATCCACTTCAAGGTTTGATGAGCTATGCATTCAGAGATGCTCTTCTGCATACCACTGTTGTAAAATGTGGTTATTTGAATGGCTGTTGTTTTCCTGTCAGCTTGAACCAGTCTGACCATTCTCGTCTGACCTCCCCCATTAACAAGTCATTTTTGCCCACAGAAACGGAGCTCACTGGTTGTTTTATTTTTTGTTTCTTTGCACCATTCTTGATAAACTCTAGAGATGGTTGTGCATGAAAATCCCAGGAGGACAGCCATTTCTGAGATGCTCAAACCACCCTGTCTGGCACCAACTATCACTCCATGGTCAAATTCTGAACAACAACTGAACCTCTTGACCATGTCTGTAGGCTTTTATGCATTAAATTGCTGTCACATGATTGGCTGATTGGATATTTGCATTAACAAACACGTGTTTTGGTGTATCTAATAAAATGGCTACTGAGTGTAGGATACCAGTGAACTGAGAGAGTGTTTGAAATAACTCATTACTTTTATTGTTACCACTTCTAGTGTTAGATTTTACTTATTTTAAGATTCAGGCAAGTATTTGAGTTTAAGTTAATCAGGATCCATAGTTTGATTTGAATTCATGCCTCTGGATCAATGATCCTGTCCTTTAAATATTAATCCAATAACCTAACCATAATGCAACCGTACCCACCACTAGCAATAAATATGCTTGAAGAAAGAAACAAATGGCCTGACCTATTTTGTGTCAATTTATTGATCTATGTTCTATAATAAAACTCAAAAATAATGCTGTATTTTCATTGCAACACCTGTCTGTAGAAGATTTTTTTTTAGCACCTTGACATGTTCACTGCATTCATCATTCTTGATCATTGTCACCAAAAGCTTGCCAATTTTTTTGATGCTGGAAAAAACATCAAGTCCACTTTTTATCTCCAGCATCCTATCCGCGCCCCAGTAGCAACATCATCCTAATTATAAACAAATTCCCACAGCAGATTAGCATAATGAATGATTTGAGATTCATGTGCCTTTTCTGTGTTAACAGCCAGCTGAGGAAGCTGAGAAATAAAATGCTTTCAATAAACAAGAAAGCACTGTGGGAATTCAGTTCATGGCTGATGAACTGTAATCTCATCGTCTTTCAGATCCACAACATTGTCAGAATCTAATACTGCATTCTTAATGATGAATTTATGGGCTTGGAATACGAAATAATTCCCAGTACTCCTGTTGCTGCACATACGATATTGAAAGGAAATATTTCCATTTGAACCCTGAACATCAAAAGATACAGACAGTAAAATCTACATTTCCATACATGAGACAGGGTTGTTTCTCAAGATATATTCTTTTCATCAGTCTACCTAAAATAGAACTTACCATTTTCCAAAGGTGAACTGATTATAAATTTAGCATTTTAATTATAAATCATTAGAATAAAATAATTTGAAGCTCCTGATCTTTAACAAGTCGCGTCTTTGTCAGGATATGATCAGACTTTGTAATTGCACGTACACTTACAACTTCAGATTTTTATTCATTTTATTTATATATTGAGATACAGCATAGAATTGGTCCTTCCAGCCCTTCGAGCTGTGCCACGCAGCAATCCCCGATTTAACCCTAGCCTAGTCACAGGACAATTTGCAATGACTAATTAATCTAGCACAGACTTTGAGACTGTGGGAGGAAACTGGAGCACCTGGAGGAAACCCGCACGCTCATAGAGAGAATGTACAAACTCCTTACAGACAGCAGAAGGAATTGAGCCTGGGTTGCTGGTATTGTAAAGCATTGTGCTAACCACTATGCTACCATGCCACTCTTTGAACATAGAACAGTAGTGCATAGAAAAAAAGATTTTTGGCCCATTATGTCTAAGTTAACCATGATAGCCATGCAACTAATCCCATCTGTCCACACATGGCCCACCTCCCCCTTTTCGCTGCCTGGTTATGTGTCTGCCTAAATGCCTCTGAAATGTTCCTAACATATCTGTTTCCACCACCTCCCATGGCAGTACCTTCAACGAAAAGGCAAACAAAACAAAAAGCCTTGCAAATCTCCTTTAAACTTTCCGCTTCTTACCTTAACTCTATACCCTCTAGCATTTTCACATTTCCACCTGAGGGTACAAAATAATTCCAACTAATACTATTGCAAATGCCTTATCTTCTGCAACACAGCAAACCACCAAGGAAACAGGTATTTAAAATAATCCCAAATCAGTAAAATAGCCAACAAGATGATTTATTTATTCTATCAGAGTTGTCTTTCACCCTGTATTGTAGTTTGAAAGGACATGTTGCGCAGCAAGCTTGGAGTTATTAGGAGTCTTATGCTCCAGGATGTTAAGCCAGGAACCTTGCTGAAGTAACAGCTTCAGGCTATACTTTTCAATCACTCACAAATTGTTCCACATTATATCCTCTTGGAATTTGCTATGCACCAGAATGAATATGAAACACATTATTCTGTCAGTTTTCCATTAGCAATTGATTACAAGCGGAATATGATTTCTGAACTTTAATTAGTATTTTAGAAGCTAATGTTCAAAGCCATTTCCAGTTCTTGTCTTACCTTCATCTACCAAATCAATCTATTGGAATTACTATAACTCTGCTGGTTTTATGAAAAGAAACTCTGAGAGTTACTTAATTTGAGAATACACAGAATGTATTCCATTGTAATTAAAACCTCATTTGTAGATTTTTTTTGTAGCAGAAATTAAAAATGTACTAAATGTTATTTTCCCTTTTTTTGGGAAGCATAACATCACAAGGCGTGCCATCATCATAACTTCACAATTCACCTAAGTTTTTTTTAATGGTTCAGAATATGAATGCCCTTTATACTCGAGAAAAGGGATATCTGATTAATTTTGTTAATGTATTGCCTTGGAACTGATTAATACTCAGTCAATCAAATCATTGTTGCAGGACTGCTGAAGAGTCATTTAAATTTTAATAACTATGTGCTTAGCTCACTACCTGAAATTTGTATTGTGTAAATTCTAATAGATGTTTACTTCTGTAGATTAGTGTGATTTAGTCCTCTGAGTATTTGTTGGTATGTAGCCTACTACTGTAGTAATATTGTTTTTGACAGGTAATAAATCAACATATAAGTTTTTTTCTGTTAATACAGAGGAGAGAAAAATGAATTATCGAAGTGCAATGAACAACATTGTTCTGTAACCCTATCTGACTGTTTAATATTGCAGCTGATTTTTATGCAGTGCAGTCTTCTTAAAGTTTAATACCGTGGGTATTCCTTATCCTGTATGCTCATTGTGGTTCATAAAGATCTTTACACTGAAATAAAATATTAATTTATTAAATAAAATACAAAGTTTTCCGGAAGTATTTAGAAACAAATGTCCTTCGATAGATTGCGCTTTTTAAATGAAGGACAACAGTCCCAGACAATCAAATGTCTTTCTCTCATTCATCCCCTTTTTCAGACGTGTTGGCTTTTTGAAGTACAATGCTTTGAGGTAATGTTAAGGACACTATGTATGCTGTCCTTAATCATGGACGAGCTCCCCCTATTGAATGACTAGGACATGTACATTAACATAATTATTACAGACTCTGAACCTACTAATTTAGTTTTGAAAAAGCAAACATTGCATTCTCACAATTTATTGTAACATTGTATTCACACCTCACGTGCTCTTGATTTCAAGTTCCCTGGCCCCAGTCATTTTATTTTCATTATGGATGTCCAGTCCCGAAACACCTCCATCCACCACGAGCAAGGCCTGAAAGCTCTCTGTTTCTTTCTGGACACCAAACTCAATCAGTTCCCCTCCACCACCACTTTCCTCCATCTGGCGGAACTTGTCCTCACTCTCAATAATTTCTACTTCAGCTCCTTCCACTTCTTTCAAACAAAAGGTGTAGCCATGGGCACTCACATGGTTCCCAGCAATGCTTGCCTTTTTGTCAGCTACGTGGAACAATCTATGTTCCAAGCCTACACTGATATCACTCCCCAGCTTTTCATACATTACATCCACAACTGCATTGCTGCTGCTTCCTACACACTTGCGGAGCTCAGTGACTTCATCCACTTTGCCTTCAACTTCCACCCTGCCCTCAAATTTACCTGGTCCATTTCTGACTCCCTTTCTCATTTTCTCTGTCTCTTTCTCTGGAGACAGCTTATCCACAGATGTCTATTACAAACCCACAGAATCTTACAGCTACCTGGATTATCCCTCTTCCCACCTTGTTACTTTTAAAAATGACATCCCCTTCCCTCAATTCCTCCATTGCCGCCACATCTGCTCTCAGGATGGGGCTTTTCATTCCAGAAATAATGAGATATCCTTTTTCAAAGAAAGGGGCTTCCCTTTCTCCAGCATTAACAATGCCCTCAACCACATCTTTTCCATTTCATGCACATCTATCCTCAACCCATCCTTCTGCCTCCCTACCAGGGATAGGTTTCCTCTTGTCTTCAACTACAATCTCACCAGACTCCACATCCATCACATAATTCTCAGTAACTTCCACCATCTCCAACTGGATCCCACTACCAAGCACATCTTTCCCTCACTCCCCCAACCACTGTCTGCTTTCTGCAGAGATTACTTCCTCCATGACTCCCTTCTCCATTCATCCCTCCCCACTGATCTCACTACTCGTACTTATCCTTGCAACCATAACAAGTGCTACACCTGTCCCTACACTTCTTCCCTCACAACAATTCAGGGTCCCAAACAGTCATTCCTGGTGAGCTGACACTTCACCTGTGAGTCTGTTGGGGTCGTGTACTGTGTCCGGTGCTCCTAGTGTGGCCTCCTATATATCGGTGAGACCAGACGTAGATTGGGAGACAGCTTTACCTAGCATCTATGCTCCATCTGCCAGAAATAGTGGGTTCTCCCAGAAACCACCCATTTTAATTCCATTTCTTGTTCCCATTCCGGCATTCAATCCATGGCTTCCTCTACTGTCGCAATGAGACCACACTCAGGTTGGAGGAGCAACAACTTATATTCCTCTTGTCTTCACCTACAATCCCACCAGCCTCCACGTCCATCACATAATTCTCCATAAATTCCGCTATCTCCAGTGGATCCCATCACCAAGCACATCTTTCCCTTAAACCGCCCCCACACTTCCTGCTTTCCGCAGGGATCGCTTCCCTCCATGACTCCCTTGTCCAGTCATCCTTCGCCACTGATTTCCCTCCTGACACTTATCCTTGCAAGCTGAACAAGTGCTACGCCTGCCCCTACACCTCCTCCAAAACTATTCAGGGCCCCAAAGAGTCCTTCCAGGTGAGGCAACAATTTACCTGAAAGTCCTTTGGGGATAAGCTTAGAGCGAGGATCAGTACCTTGGAGATAGGATGTGGTGGCCATTACAAGGACTTGGACGGCTCAGGGACAGGAATAGTTACTTCAAGTGCCGGGTTTAGATGTTTCATAAAGGACAGGGAGGGAGGCAAAAGAGGTGGGGGTGCAACAATGTTGATCAGAGATAGTGTCACAGCTGCAGAAAAGGTGGACGCCATGGAGGGATTGTCCATGGAGTCTCTGTGGGTGGAGGTTAGGAACAAGAAGGGGTCAATAACTTTACTGGGTGTTTTTTTACAGGCCGTCCAATAGTAACAGGGATATCGAGGAGCAGAGAAGGAAACAGATCCTGGAAAAGTGTAATAATAACAGAGTTGTCGTGATGGGAGATTTTAATTTCCCAAATATGGATTGGAATCTCCCAAGAGCAAAGGTTTAGATGGGGTGCAGTTTGTTAAGTGTGCTGAGGAAGGTTTCTTGACAAAATATGTAGAAAAGCCTACAAGAGGAGAGGCTGTACTTGATTTGGTGTTGGGAAATGAACCTGGTCAGGTGTCAGATCTCTCAGTGGGAGAGCGTTTTGGAGATAGTGATCATAATTCTATTTCCTTTACAATAGCATTGGAGAGAGATAGGAACAGACAAGTTAGAAAAGCGTTTAATTGGAGTAAGGGGAATTATGAGGCTATCAGGCAGGAAATTGGAGGCTTAAATTGGAAACAGATGTTCTCAGGGAAAAGTACGGAAGAAATGTGGCAAATATTCATGGGATATTTGTGTGGAGTTCTGCATAGGTATGTTCCAATGAGACAGGGAAGTTATGGTGGGGTACAGGAACCGTGGTGTACAAAGGATGTAATAAATCTTGTCAAGAAGAAAAGAAAAGCTTATAAAAGGTTTAGAGAGCTAGGTAATGTTAGAGATCTAGATGATTATGAGGCTAATAGGAAGAAGTTTAAGAAGGAAACTAAGAGAGCCAGAGGGGGCTATGAGAAGGCCTTGGAGGGCAGGATTAAGGAAAACCATAAGGCATTCTACAAGTATGTGAAGAGCAAGAGGATAAGATGGGAAAGAATAGGACCTATCAAGTGTGACAGTGGGAAAGTGTGTATGGAACCGGAGGAAATAGCAGAGGTACTTAATGAATACTTTACTTCAGTATTCATTATGGAAAAGGATCTTGGTGATCGTAGTGATGACTTGCAGCGGACTGAAAAGCTTGAGCATGTAGACATTAAGAAAGTGGACGTGCTGGAGTTTCTGGAAAGCATCAAGTTGGATAAGTCGACGGGACCAGATGAGATGTACCCCAGGCTACTGTGGGAGGCAAAGGAGGAGATCGCTGAGCCTCTGGCAATGATCTTTGCATCATCATTGGGGACGGGAGAGGTTCCAGAGGATTGGAGGGTTGTGGATATTGTTCCTTTATTCCAGAAAGGGAGTAGAGATAGCCCAGGAAATTATAGACCAGTGAGTCTTACCTCACTGGTTGGTGTGTTGTTGGAGAAGATCCTGGGAGGCAGGATTTATGAACATTTGGAGATGTATAATATGATTCGGAGTATTCAACATGGCTTTGTCAAGGGCAGGTCATGCTTTACGAGCCTGATTGAATTTTTTGAGGATGTGACTAAACACATTGATGAAGGAAGAGCAGTAGATGTAGTGTAGATAGATTTCAGCAAGGCATTTGATAAGTTACCCCATGCAAGGCTTATTGAGAAAGCAAGGAGGCATGTGATCCAAGGGGACATTGCTTTCTGGATCTAGAACTGGCTTGCCCACAGAAGGCAAAGAATGGTTGTAGATGGGTCATATTCTGCATAGAGGTTGGTCACCAGTGGAGTGCCTCAGGGATCTGTTCTGGGACCCTTACTCTTTGTGATTTTTATAAATGACCTGGATGAGGAAGTGGTGGATGGGTTAGTAAATTTGCTGATGACACAAAGGTTGGAGGTGTTGTGGATAGTGTGGAGGGCTGTCAGAGGTTACAGCAGGACATTGATGGGATGCAGAACTGGGCTGAGAAGTGGCAGATGAAGTTCAACCCAGTTAAGTGTGAAGTGGTTCATTTTGGTAGGTCAAATATGATGGAAGAATATAGTATTAATGGTAAGACTCTTGGCAGTGTGGAGGATCAGAGGGATCTTGGGGTCTGAGTCCATGAGACACTCTAAAGCTGCTGCGCTGGTTGACTCTGTGGTTAAGAAGGTGTACGGTGTATTGGCCTTCATCAATCGTGGAATTGAATTTAGGAGCCAAGAGGTAATGTTGCAGCTGTATCAGGTGGTCAGACCACACTTGGAGTACTGTGCTCAGTTCTGGTCGCCTCACTACAGGAAGGATGTGGAAGCCATAGAAAGGGTGCAAAGGAGATTTACAAGGATGTTGCCTGGATTGGGGAGCATGCCTTATGAGAATAGGTTGAGTGAACTCGGCCTTTTCTCCTTGGAGCGACGGAGGATGAGAGCTGACCTGATAGTGGTATATAAGATGATGAGAGGCATTGATCATGTGGATAGTCAGAGGCTTTTTCGCAGGGCTGAAGTGGTTGCCACAAGAGGACACAGGTTTAAGGTGCTGGGGAGTAGGTACAGAGGAGATGTCAGGGGTAAGTTTTTTACGCAGAGAGTGGTGAGTACGTGGAACGTGCTACCTGCAACAATGGTGGAGGCGGATATGATAGGGTCTTTTAAGAGACTTTTTGATAGTTACATGGAGCTTTGTAAAATAGAAGGCTATAGGTAAGCCTAGTAATTTCTAAGGTAAGGATATGTTTGGCACAACTCTGTGGGCCGAAGGGTCTGTATTGTGCCGTAGGTTTTCTATGTTTCTATGTTTTGTATCTGGTGCTCCTGGTGTGGCCTCTTGTATGTTCCTTGCAAGCGGAACAATTGATGTCTATTACAAACTCACTGGCTCTCACAGCTACCTGGACTATAGCTCTTCCCACTCTGTTACTTGTAAAAATACCATCCCAATCTCTGAATTCTTCCATCTCCATTGCCTTTGCTCTCAGGATGAGTCTTTTCATTCCAGAACTAAGGCGATATCCTCCTTCTTCAAGAAAAGGTGCTTCCCTTCCTCCGCCATCAATGCTGCCCTCAACTGGATCCCTTCCATTTTGCACACATCTGCCCTCACTCCATCCTCCCACCACCCCATCAGAGAAAGAGTTCCTCTTGTCCACAGCAACAGCCTCCACATCCAGCACATAATTCTCCGTAACTTCTACATCTCCAATGGGATCCACCACCGAGCACACCTTTCCCCCCTCCCCCTTTCTGTTTTCACAGGGATTGCTCTCTATGTGACTCCATTGTCCATTCGTCCCTCCTCACTAATTTCCCTCCTGGCACTTATCCTTGCAAGTGGAACAAGAACTACACCTGCCCCAACACTTCCTCCCTCACTACCAAGGGCCCCAAACAGTCCTTCCAGATTAGACGACACTTCACCTGTGAGACTGAATTCAATTGAATTGACTTTATTTCTTACATCCTTCACATACATGAGGAATAAAAATCTTTACGGTACATCTCAGTCTAAATGTGCAATCATAGTAATTTATAATAATTTATAATAAATAGAACAGTTAATGTAACATAGAAATACACTCAAATCAGCATGAGTTAATCAGTCTGATGGCCTGGTGGAAGAAGCTGTCCCGGAGCCAGTTGTTCACGGCTTTTATGCTGTGGTATCGTTTCCTGGATAGTGGCAGCTGGAATAGATTGTGGTTGGGGTGACTTGGGTCCCCAATGATCCTTCAGGCCCCTTTTTCATACCTGTCTTTGTAAGTGTCCTGAATCGTGGGAGGTTCACAACTACAGATGTGTTGGGCTGTCTACACCACTCTCTGCAGAATCCTACGATTAAGGGAGGCACAGTTCCTATACCAGGCAGTGATGCAGCCAGTCAGCGTGCTCTCAATTGTGCCCCTGTAGAAAGGTCTTAGGATTTGGGGGTCCATACCAAACTTCCTCAACCATCTGAGGTAAAGAGGCACTGTTGTGCCTTTTTCACCACACAGCTGGTGTGTACAGACCACGTGAGGTCCTTGGTGATGTGGATGCTGAGGAACTTGAAGCTGTTTACCCTCTCAACCCCAGCTCCATTGATGCCAATAGGGGTTAACCTGTCTCCATTCCTTCTGTAATCTACAACCAGCTCCTTTGTTTTTGTGACATTGAGGGAGAGGTTGTTTTCTTAACACCACTGTGTTAGAGAGATTACTTCTTCCCTGTAGGCCACTTGGTTATTGTTTGTGATTAGGCCAATCAATGTAGTGTCGTCCACAAATTTAATTAGCAGATTAGAGCTGTGTGTAGCGACACAGTCATGGATATACAGGGAGTAAAGGAGGGGATTTAGTACACAGCCCTGAGGGACTCCTGTGATGAGAGTCAGAGGGGTGGAGGTGAAGGAGCCCACTTTTACCACCTGCCGGCGATCTGACAGCAAGTCCAGGATCCAGCTGCACAAGGCAGGATCAAGGCCAAGGTCTGTTGGGGTCACATACTGTATCCAGTGCTCCCAGTGGGACTTCTTGTATATAGGTGAGACCCAGCATAGACTGGTGCTTCGCGGAGCAACTTCTCTTCATCTGCCAAAAAAAGGTGGGATCTTCCAGTGGCCACCCATTTTAATTCCACTTCCCATTCCCATTCTCTTTTGCTGTCATGAAGAGGGCACACTCAGGTTGGAAGAGCAACACCTTATATTCCTTCTGGGTAGCCTCCAACCTGATGGCATGAACATTGATTTCTCAAACTTCTGGTAATGCTCCCCTTTCACCATTCCCCATTCCCATTTCCCCCTCTCACCTCATCTCCTTACCTGCATATCACCTCTCAATGATGTTCCTCCCCCTTTTCTTTCTTCCATGGTCTTTTGTCCTCTTTTGTCAGATCCCCCCCTTCTCTAGCCCAGTGTCTTTTTCACCAATCAACTCCCCAGTTCTTTACTTCACTCCTCCCCCCACAGCCCAGTTTCACCTATCACCCTGTGTTTCTTTCTCCCCTCCCCTCACCTTCTTACACTGACTCCTCATGTTTTTTTTCTCCAGTCCTGTTGAAGGGTCTCAGCCGAAAAGTCGATTGTACTCTTTTTCCATTGATACTGCTTGGCCTGCTGAGTTCCTCCAGCATTTTGTGTGTATTGCCTGGATTGTCAGCATCGCCGATTTTCTGTTGCTTGTGATTCTCATAACGTGCAGCTTTTTCACAGGGTCAGCTGATGCATGAGGCGAAGAATTTTATAAAGGTCAACTGTGAAGGTTTCCTGACTCATAAAGGCATGTCCTGCTGTCATCTTTCTTATGAAAGAAAGATAGAGCCAACTCCTCTCTACTTTCTAACTGTGCTTCCAAAGCTTGCTATGACAACCCATAATATTATACAATTATTGGTAAGGTGTTGAGGATATTAAAAAAATACTGGGAAGGCAAATCTAAATTATTCCTTAGAAAACAAAAAGGTGAAATTGGGGATGATAAATGAAAGTTAGTAAAATACCTGTATGATAGATACAGTATCTGGAATCCACCTATGAAGTAAAAATGTAGAACACATTCTAAGTTCCAATTACAATTAGATTCATGATGTGGGAGTTACTCTCAGCTGGTCATCTGACATTGATTAAAAATGCTTAAGCTTTGCAATAATCCCATTTTCAGCTGTATTTTCAGAACAGTACCACACTTGTCACATTTAATAAAATATTACAGGATATTTGTTAAAGCAAGTATTTTTCAGGAACATTTTGCAACACTCTTTGATTATGCTGCTTCACTACAGATCGAGTTGGCAATGTGTGAAATGGAGGAGAAACACAAAACCTCTGCACAGCTCATTTTCTGACTTTAGACCACAGATAATAAGGCCATTCAGCCCATCAAGTCTGCTCCACCATTCTATCATAGCTAATATATCATTCCCCTTAACTCTATTCTCCTGCCTTCTCTCCCTTTCCTATGACATCCTTACTAATCAAGAACCTATCAACCTCCATTTTAAATATAATGACTTGACCTCCACTGCCATCTGTGGCAATAAGTTCCACATATTCGCCATTGTCCGGCTAAGGAAATTCCTCCTTATCTCCATCCTAAAGGGACATCCTTGTATTCTGAGCTGTTCTCTCTGATCCAAGGCTCCCCCACTATAAGAAACATCCTCTCCATGTCCACTCTATCTAGGCCTTTCAATAGTCAATAGGTATATTCTTTAGTTAGTGTTTGTGCCGAAGATGTCTAATTCTTCAGCAAAATGTCCTCATAATGAACATAATATCCAGACTATTTCCCAGATTAGTTATCAGTCTGTCTGATGGTAGAAGATGGAAATGGGTAATTAATGCCAAAATTATGATCATTTTTATTTTGTTGACTGTGGATTGCCACCAGAAACCAAGTTGAAACTGCCCATATTCATTTTCACACAGTTCGCCTGACATCCGTTAGGGAGAGGAAATATTGATCCCATCTGTTTGAACTGAATTCAAACAGATGTCCCAAAGGTAAGAGGACATGTTTAACAGAGAACATAATGCAGAGTCGGCATTACATGCATTTGACAAGTTTAATGAGGGCAGGTCATAATTTTTTAAAACCTATTTATATATGTCCAAGAAAGGTTTTTATTTCTCTCATCCAGAAATATTTTAACAGATCGCAGAAAAGAAATGCTGAAGTAAAAGACTCATTGCCATCTGCTGATGGCTTATTGCCATTTCCTTACTGATTCCAGCAAAACAGTTCACCAGCTAAGAAAAAAATTAGACTGTTGCTACTGAGCTTAGTTCATTCAATTACAAAAAATCCTTTCTACCCAATTCCTTTCATCTTTCTATAATATTAACCCTGCCTTCTCCCAGCAATATTCTTTTGTTGTTACATAAATTACTTCTAGTCTATCAGCTAAGATAGCCAATATTTTAGCTAACAAACTTTAACCAATACTTATACTGTTATCAAAGCTTATAGCATGGCACTTTGTTCCACTGAGAGCGTATCACGCAACACGTACCCATTTATATTACTTCTGCTTTAATACTGTTTTATTTTGCCCTCATTCCTATTAACTCCCTAGATTCTCATACTCATCTGGACAATTGCAGCAATTTACCATGTCCAACTAACATTTCCTCTGTTTTGTGGAACTGGCCTTTGCCCTCAGCAATTTCTTTATTGGTTCGTCTCCTTCCTCCAAATCTAAAGGGTTGCCATGGGCACCCACTTGTGTTCTAGCTATGCTTGGCCTTTCGTTGATTACCTGGAAGAGTCTATTTTCCAAACCTACACTGAAAACATTCACCAGCTCTTCTTATGCTACATCAATGACTGCATTGGTGCTGCTTCATGCACCCATGTGGAGCATGACAATTTCATCAACTTTGCTTGCAACTTCCATCAAGCCTTCAAATTTATTTGATCCACCTCAGACATCTCTCTCCCCATTTTCAATATGTCTGTCTCCATCAGTCTGTCTACTGATACCTTTTATAAACCTATTGACTCTCACAGCAATTTTGACTCTTCCCACCCGGCCATTTGTGAAAATTTTATTCCCTTCTCTCATTTCCTCCAACTCCCCCACAGCTACTCCCTGGATGGGGCTTTCCATTTCCAGAACATTTGAAATATCCTCCTATTTCAAAGAACAGGCTTTCACTTTGTTCAGCATCATGCCACGCTTAGCTGCATCTCCTCCATTTCACAGACATTCATCCTCATCTCATCTTCCCACCACGAGAGTAAGTATAGAGCTCCACTTGGTCTTACCACCCCACAGGGCTTCATCTCCTGCAAATCATTCTCAGCAACTTGTGCCATCTTCAATGGGATCCTACCACTAAACACATCTTTATCTCTCCTCCCCTCGTTCTCCATTATTCACTGGAATTGCAATCTCCATGATTCCCTTGTCCATTTGTCCCTCATTACTTATCTCAGTCATGGCAATTAATCCTTGCAAGCACAAAAAGTGCTACACCTGTCTATTTGCCTCTTCCCTCACCATCATTCAGGGCCCTGATCAGTCCTTCCAGATGAGACAACACTTCACCTGCCAGTTTGTTGGAGAAAGCTACTGTATCTAGTGCTCCCAACTGCTGGGCAACCCAACATAAATTGGAAACCCACAGCATTTCATTACCTTCACTCAGTCCGATACAGAAGACTGAATTTTCCAGTGGCCACCCATTTTAATTATACTTCTCATTGCATTCCAACATGTCTGCCCATGGCCTCCTCTATGGTCACAATGAGCCTACCAACAGGTCAGAGGAGCAACATCTCATATTTCATCTGGGTAGCCTCCAATCTAATGGACTGAACAGCAGTTTCTCTAAATTCTGGTAATTCTTTCAATTCCCCATTCTGGCTCCCTTTTTATCCCTTCTCTTCTCACCTGCCCATCATCTCCATCTGGTGACCTTCCTTCCACCCTTTACTTCATGATCCACTGTCTTCTCCTATCAGATTCCTCCTTCTTCAACTCTTTCTTTACCTCTTCTGCCTATCACCTCCCATCTTGTCAATTCATCTCTCCTCCCCCACCCACTCACCTTCCCCCTCATCTGATATCATCTATCATCTGCCATCATGTATCCCTTCCCACCCCCACATGGTTCTGTCTTCTTCCCCTTCCTTTCCAGTCCTGAGGAAGGGTCTTAGTCCACAGTATTAAACATTTATTCCTCTCCATAGATTCTGCCTGGCCTGCTCAGTTCCTCCAGAATTTTATGTGCATCGTTCTGGATTTCAGTATCTGCAGAATCTCCTGTAGTTATGATATTAACACTTTTCCCCCCACAATATTCTTTTGTTGTTACATAGATTACTCTTTGCTTATTAATTAAGGTAGCCAATGTTTTAGCCAATGAATTTTTACCAGTACTTCATTTCTGTATTGTCATATAAAGTTTTACAGCATAGCACTTTGTCCCACTGAGAATATGCCAAGCAGCAAGCACCCATTTATATTGCTCCTGTGTTAATCCTGTTTTAACCCACCCACATCCCTATCAACTTCACACAGATTCTAGTACTCATCTGGACACCAGGGGCAGCTTACAGTGACCAACTAACCAACTTATGTGTGATTTAAGAGGAGACTGGAGCACTGAGAGGAAACCCACATGGCCACAGGGTGAACCTCAAACTCCGCATAGACAACACCAGAGGCAGATATTGAAGCTGAGTTGCTAGAGGTCTGATCCAGATATTAGAACAAGATATTAGGTGACAAAGCTCTACTGACATCCAAAAGACACTCCATCTCCTGGATCTGGGTGTATGTTTTGAGATTGTAGTGGTTCAGTCCATAGATTACTATTCAGACAAGAGCCTGAAACACACAAGAGCAATTGTGAAATTTAAATTCAGTTAAGTAAACAATTCTGTCATCAGTAATGAAGACCAGAAAACTGACACTAGATCTCTATTCCTGATTGTATAATTAACAAAATTTAAATTCACTCAGGAAGAAAATTTATTGCACTGACAGCATAACTCTACTGGTCTTTCTACAGATCCTGCCTGATTTGGTGAGTGTTTCCGGTATGTTCTATTTTAATTTCAAGATCAGGATCAGAAACAGTTTTATTATCACTGTCTTATCTGATGTGAAATGTGTTGGTTTTGAAACAGCAATGGAGTCATAAAACTACGATAAATTACAAAATAAATAAATAAATAGTGCAAGGTAAGAAATAACAAGAGAGGATTTATGTGTTTGTGGCTCATTCAGAAATCTGATTGTGGAGGGGAAGAAGCTGTTTCTGAATCATTGAGAGTTGTTCATCTGGCCCATCTCCTTGACGGTTGTACCTTCTCCTTGCTGGTAATAACGAGCAAAGGGCATGTCCCGGATGGTGGGGGTATACTGCTTGAGGCACTGCCTCACAAAGGTCTCCTTCATGATGGGGATTCTGGTGTCAGTGATGGAGCTGGCTGAGTCTACAGCCTTCTGAAACCTCTTGTGATCCTGAGTAATGGAGCCACTATAGCAGAATGTGATGCAATGAATCAGAGTGCTCTCTATTGTACCTCTATAGGAATTTGCAAGAGTCTTCGGTGATAGACCAACTCTTATTCAATTCCACAAAAGTAGAACCCTCATTGATATTAGAAACATAGACAACCTACGGCACAGTACAGGCCCTTCGGCCCACAATGCTGTGCCGAACATGTACTTACTTTGGAAATTATCTAGGGTTACCCATAGCCCTCAATTTTTCTAAACTCCATGTACCTGTCCAGGAGTCTCTTAAAAGACCCTATCGTATCCGCCTTCACCACCGTCACCGACAGTCCATTCCACGCACTCACCACCCTCTGCATAAAAAAACTTACCCCAACATCCTTCTGTACCTACTTTCAAGTACCTGAAAATTGTTCCCTCTTGTGCTAGTTATTCCAGGCCTAGGAAAAAGCCTCTGACTATCCACACGATCAATGCCTCTCATCATCTTATACACTTCTATCAGGTCACCTCTAATCTTCCACTCCTACAAGGAGAAAAGGCCGAGTTGACTCAACCTATTCTCATATGGCATGCTCCCCAATCCAGGCAACATCCTTGTAAATCTCCTCTGCACCCTTTCTATAGTTTCCACATCCTCCCTCTAGTGAGGTGACCAGAACTGAGCGCAGTATTCCAAGTGGGGCCTGACCAGTGTTATATATAGCTGTAATATTACCTCTCGGTTCTTAAACTCAATCCCATGGTTGATGAAGGCCAATGCACTGTATGCCTTCTTAACTACAGAGTCAACCTGCACAGCAGCGTTGAGTGTCCAGTGGACTCGGACCCCAAGATCCCTCTGATTCTCCGTACTACCAAGAGTTTTGCCATTAATACTATATTCTGCCATCATATTTGACGTACCAAAATGAACCACCTCAAACTTATCTTGTTTGAACTCCATCTGCCACTTCTCAGCCCAGTTTTGCATGCTATTGATGTCCCGCTGTAACCTCTGACAGCCCTCCACACTATCCACAACACTCCCAACCTTTGTGTCATCAGCAAATTTATTAACCTATCCCTCCACTTCCTCATCCAGGTCATTTCTAAAAATCACGAAGAGAAGGGGTCCCAGAACAGATTCCTGAGGCACACCACAGGTCACCGACCTCCATGCAGAATATGACCCGTCTACAACCACTCTTTGCCTTCTGTGAGCAGGCCAATTCTGGATCCACAAAGCAATGTCCCCTTGGATCCCATGCCTCCTTACTTTCTCAATAAGTCTTGCATGGGGTACCTTATCAAATGCCTTGCCGAAATCCACATACACTACATCTACTGCTCTTCCTTCGTCAATGTGTATAGTCACATCCTCAAAAAATTCAATCAGACTCGTAAGGCATGATGTGCCCTTAACAAAGTCATGCTGACTATTCCTAATCATATTATGCCTCTCCAATTGTTCATAAATCCTGCCTCTCAGGACCTTTTCCATCAACTTACCAACCACTGAAGTAAGAGTCACTGGTCTATAATTCCTGGGTTATCTCTACTCCCTTCCTTGGATAAGGTAACAATATTGACAAACCTCCAATCCCCTGGAACCTCTCCCATCCCAATTGATGATACAAAGATCATTGCCAGAGGCTCAGCAATCCCCTCCTTCGCCTCCCACGGTAGCCTGAGGTACATTTCATCTGGTCCTGGAGACTTATTCAAGATGATACTTTCCAAAAGCTCCAGCACGTCCTCTTTCTTAGTGTCTGTATGTTCAAGCATTTTAATCCACTGTAAATCGTCCCTACAATCACCAAGATTCTTTTCCGTAGTGAATACTGAAGCAAAATATTCATTAAATACATCTTCTATCTCCTCCGGTTCCATACACACTTTTCCACTGTCACACTTGATTGGTCCTATTCTCTCACGTCTTACCTTCTTGTTCTTTACATACTTGTAGAATGCCTTGGGGTTTTCCTTAATCCTGCTTGTCAAGGTCTTCTCACGGCCCCTTCTGGCTCTCCTAATTTCCTTCTTAAGCTCCTTCCTGCTAGCCTTATAATCTTTTAGATCTCTATCATTACCTAGGTTTTTGAACCTTTTATAAGCTTTTCTTTTCTTCTTGACTGGATTTTCAACAGCCTTTGTACACCATGGTTCGTGTACTCTACCATCCTTTCTCTGTCTCATTGGAACGTACCTGTGCACAACTCCACACAAATATTCCCTGGACATTTGCCACATTTCTGCTGTACATTTCCCTGAGAACATCTGTTCCCAATTTATGTTTCCAAGCTCCTGCCTGATACCTTTACACTTTGTATTTATCCTTCTCTCCAATTAAACGCTTTCCTAGCTTGTCTGTTCCTATCCCTCTCCATTGCAATGGTGAAGGAGATAGAATTGTGATCACTATCTCCAAAATGCTCTCCCACTGAGAGACCTGACACCTGGCCAGGTTCATTTCTCAATACCAGATCAAGTACAGCCTCTCCTCTTGTTGGCTTATCTACGTTTATACATATTGTGTCAAGAAACCTTCCTGAACACATCTAACAAACTCCACCCCATCTAAACCCCTTGCTCTAGGGAGATGCCGGTCAATTTTGGGGAAATTTAAATCTCCCACCATGACAAACCTGTTATTATTACACCTTTTCAGAATCTGTCTCCCTATCTGCTCCTCAATGTCCCTGTTACTATTGGACGGTCTATAAAAAACAGCCAGTAGAGTTATTGACCCCTTCCTGTTTCTAACTTCCACCCACAGAGACTCAGTAGACAATCCCTCCATGACCTTCTCCTTTTCTGCAGCCGTGACATTATCTCTGATCAACAGTGCCATGCCCCCACCTCTTTTGCCTCCCTCTCTGTCCTTTTTGAAACATCTAAAGCCTGGCTCTGAAAGTAACCATTCCTGCCCCTGAGCCATCCAAGTCTCTGTAATGGCTACAACATCATAGCTCCAAGTACTGATCCATACGCTAAGCTCATCTGCTTTGTTCACAATACTCCTTGTATTAAAATAGACACATCTCAAACCATCAGTCAAAGCACATCCATTCTTTATCACCTGTCTATCCTCCCTCTCACACTGTCTCCAAGCTTTTTCTATTTGTGAGCCAACAACCCCTTCCTTCATCTCTTCAGTTCGGTTCCCACCCCCCAGCAATTTTAGTTCAAACTCTCCCCAGTAGCCTTAGAAAACCTCCCTCTGATCCAAGTACAACCCATTCTTTTTGTACAGGTCACTCCTGCCCCAAAAGAGGTCCCAGTGATCCAGACATCTGAATCCCTGTCCTGTGCTCCAATCCCTCAGCCACGCATTTATCCTCCACCTCACTCTATTCCTATACACTGTCGCGTGGCACAGGCAATAATCCTGAGATTACTACCTTTGAGGTCCTACTTCTCAACTTCCTTCTTAACTCTCTGTCGTCTGTTTTCAGGATCTCCTCCCTTTTCCTACCTATGTCATTGGTACCAATATGTACCATGACCTCTGGCTGTTCACCTTCCCACTTCAGGATATCGTGGACGCGTTCAGAAACATCCTGGACCCTGGCACCTGGGAGGCAAACTACCATCTGTGATTCTTTCCTGCATCCACAGAATTGCCTGACTGACTATAGAGTCCCCTGTCACTGCTGCCAAACTCTTCCTTTCCCTACCCTTCTGAGCCACAGGGCCAGACTCCGTGCCAGAGGCACATCCGCTGTTGCTTCCCCCAGGGAGGCTGTTCCCCCCCCCCCCAACAGTACTCAAACAGGAGTACTTATTGTTAAGGAGGACAGCCACTGGGGTAATCTCCCTAACCCGGTCCCTAAGGATCTGCAGCTCGACGTACCTGGCGCAGATGTGGCCTTCCGGGAGTCTGGGAGTTTCCCGGACATCCCACATCTGACACCCAGTACAGAGCACTGGCCTCACAGACGTACTTCCTGTTTCAAATTCTTCACAGGTAACCTACCTCGTCTTGACCTATTATCACCGAAGCCCCATTGAGCCAACCCCTCCAACTCTGCCTACCGGTTATCTAACACCTGCTCCTCTGACGCCCACTGTATAAAGCTGTCTCCTTTTAAACTCTTCACGTTGGTTTAACTTGCTGATATCCACGCGCTTGTGCAGTCATCCCTCGATTAAACCGCTGAAGAAAAAACTATCTCCTTTTAATATTCACTGATACTGCATCAGTGTGTTAGGCCTTGGATATATCCACCAAGTTGTTGGCACCAAGGAAATTACAGGAGCTGACCCTATCCACCACTGACTCTCCATTGAGGAATAGTATGCTGTTTCTGACTTCCCCATCCTGATTTTCAATTTTACTACAACTAAGTTTTTTGAATTTAAAGTTAGTCACCCTTATCTAGATTGGTCAATGTGTAAAACACACCTGCTTTCACGAACAGTCTGATGTGACTCTTATGTGCAGGGTACATATAAAGTCTTCACACATGATTGTACTGATCTATCTCTGCATTTAAATGATAGAAATTCATTCATAATTTAATGAATATGCAATATAGTAATTGCAGGATAGTAATCTGCCTGAGAAATTTACAACAATAGAAGAATTTTGGAGGTGGAGCACTCTGCACTAATCCTCTGACACAGTATGCTCAGCTCTATTGACTGAGGATGAATTTTTAGTCAATAATTCCTTAACAAATTGAATTCATACTCGTAAAATGTTATCAGCACAAGGCAGAATAATAGAAGAAAACAGCACAAAAGGAGATGATGCAGCGAGATATAATGTCTTACCTCAAGGGCCGTATGGGTTAATGTCAACACCTTCAAAGTCATTTTTATTTTGACTCTTCCTGAAACTTTGCCTGTCATAAAATTCCCACAGCAGAACCAGTTGCCTTCTCAGCCTTGCCTCTGTGCATTATTGACTTTGGTTTATCTGTATAGTTATATTCTGTTATGGTAGACTGAGAGTCACTCAGGTCAAAGGAGCAACACTATTATTTAAGTTGGCAGAAATTCCCCTCAGTTTTCTCCTTTCTCTGGAACTCAAACGCGATCTCCAGACAGGCTAAGCAGTGAGTGACATTAACACTTTTCACTCACATAGACCAAAAGTCATTCAGAACCAACAACAATATCAATAGAATAGTTAGGAATGAAAGCTAAAAATGTGACATATGTGTAGGTTTGAAATGTTTTGTAAGGTGTGGAGAATGAAAAAGTTTTATAAAGCCCCAGTGTGTTGGACTGAAATAGCTGAAAGTATTTACTATTGCTACTGCTGCAGAGAGATAAAGGAGATTAGGCAGACTAGGATTTATAAAGGCCAAATTTGGAGAACAAGAAATCTTTCCACAATGAGGAATGTTATCATTGAACACTATCAGCAGGATCTTACAATCAGACGTTGGTGGTTCCAAATGGACCAACCGATATTGTTATTTAAACATCAACAAAGTCCAAGACTTCCATGAAAGTGTTGTCAAAGCACATTCAACATCTGTGGACAGGTGTATAGTAGTTTTCTCTACTAGTCAAAGCCTGCCAAAATTTCCCAGCATTATGCTTGGGAATCCCAAACCGAATCCTCTGCCTGGCCTGGCTCCATTGAGTTCAATGGAGATTAATAAGCAGCCTGGATAAAGAGAGAAAGGGGAAAGTAAATTATTTGCTATTTTTTCTTGTTTAGATTTAATGTTGTTTTTAACTTTATTTTCAGAAATGAAAGTTAACTTAGATGCCAAAAATCTTATTTTTTAAATTTTCTTAATTACTTACTACTATTTTATTTAACAATGCATATCAAAAACATTTAAGAACTACTAGAAATCACCCCCAGTATTAACCACTCGCAAAACCAGAATTTTGTGACCTTTCCTCCTCCTGTCAAATCTGTCAGTGAGTAGCCTCCTCACAACACCAGTGACAGTCCAACCAGGCCGTATCACTGAGTCTCCGATACTTTGGATGAGATTAGTCATCAGCATGCAGACCAGATAAGACAAGGCATGGACGAATGTGAACAACAATTCCTAATGTAAAAAGCTGAGCCAACAAGATCTCCAAACAGCCTAACAATATCTAACTCTATATATTTATACGGGGGCAATCAAATAAACCAATTTGAAATGGAAGTCCAGGCTTTGAAACCCATGGATGCTAATTACAGTGTTTTGGGGATCTGTTCTGAAGATATTTAATGTAAGAAAGTTTAAAGTATAGTATTAGACTGCAACAATATAACATTATTTTGCTTGAGGTCACAGTGATCATTTTCAGTCTCGTACAACATAAAAACAGATTTCTTTTCTAATTTAACTAAAAATATAGATTTCAGAACGGGGTTAGACACTGAATAACTGGGGCCTCAATCTCAAAAATTTCAAACACTGTCCTCATTACGGGTTTCCTCCATCCATCCGAAGGTAGAGCGTTCCTATGAAACGGTTCGTAAGCCGAAATGTCGTAAAGCGAAGAAGCAATTACCATTTATTTATATGGGAAAATTTTGTGAGCGTTCGCAGACCCAAAAATAACCTACCAAATCATGCCAAATAACACATAAAACCTAAAATAACAGTAACATATAGTAAAAGCAGGAATGATATGATAAATACACAGCCTATATAAAGTAGAAATACTCTTCCACAGTCATTGCTGGCACAGATCTACGTAGCGAAAATCTCACGCAAGCGCAGTTGGCAGAAAATCTCTCGCAAGAGCTGTTGGCAAAAACACGGCGCAAGGGCTCTCCAGTAATCTTTAAACTATGAAGCTGCCAAATCATACCAAGTAACATGTAAAAATACACAGCCCATATAAAGTAGAAATAATGTATGTACAGTGTAGTATCACTTACGGGAATCGGGACAGCACAGAGCACTGATGATGGTGTGTTAGACTGAGTCGTCGCAGGCTGGGTGGTGCAGTGGCCCCCACCCTCCAGGCCACCAACCGATATATTGCCGCAAAGCACGCAGGGATCCAGCGGTAGCTGGGACGTACCCTGCACATCTTTAAGAAAAAAGCCAAAATAAACATGCTAATTAATTACGTGCTGCCCGACACGTAATTGTCGGCCCAGATCAGTGCCAATTGCTGATTGCATCGCCTCTGATCTGGGCCGACAATTACGTGTGGGGCGGCACCTAATTAATTCGCATGTTTATTTCGGCTTTTTTCTTAAAGATGTGCTGTATGCCTCCCGGCTACTGCTGCATTCTCCACGAGTCGGTACAGTATCTGTCCGGGGCCCGGGTGTTGGGGTGGTGGGACACGGGGATGTCATCTCATCGTCAATCAGGGCAGGCAGCTCATCTTCTCCTATGACTGCCCACCTCGATGTCGAAGGTCAAGGTTCGTCATCTGCTGTGGCTGATGCAGAAGGCTTGCTTGACTGCTGAGCCTCGCGCATTTTTCTATCATACAGTTCTTTGTAAGGACTCAAAGAACCTTGCAAATATCCCCTAAACCTACGTACCCTTTCAAAATTAAAGTCGTACGTTATTATTACTCATTCGGTTTCGATTCTTATCCTTTCCTCTTCCAATTGCATCAGCTTTTCATCTGTCACTTCTTGGTCATGGGATGCCAAAACCTCTTCAACATCATCTTCGTCAGCTTCCACAAGCCAAACTCATTTTGTCCTTGCTTGGTTCACCATGATCGAAACGCTTAATTATGTCTAGTTTTACGCTAAGTGTAACACCCTTACGAGCTTTTTCAGGCTTTCCCGACACCATAGAACTAATCTTGTAAGCGACTGCTCACAGGCTTGTGTTAAAGCAATGCTGGCGACAATGCCGTTCCGAATCCGGGGAGAGCGGCTGCTCGGGGCGCGCGCTGCTTTTTATCGTGCACTGATTTTTTTCGCCCGCTGAATTTTTTATCGCGCCCTGAATTTTTTTCATAACAGTGAAAACACCTTCTGAAAGCAAAAATAGGGTACTAATGTAGGTCTTTCGTAACAACGTTTCATAAAGTGAACGTTCGAAAAGTGGGGGACACCTGTATCTGTTTGTTATAAGCCATGCAGGATTTGGTCATGTCTGTTCCAGCAGCAACAGACTAATGTTGGTATTCTCTTTGAGGGATACAGACTATCATTGATTTTTTTTTAATGCAAATGGTCTTTTCATTCTCTTATTTTTTGTGTGGAATATTCTGAAGTCATGATGCAGTTTGGGATGGGAATGTTAACATGTTTTTGTGACATTTAATGAGAATTTAACCCAGCAACAGTGGAAATAACAGACTTGTGCATCAGCATTGTGTGATACTACAAACGTATAATTCCACTGGCTGGCTAAAAAAATGGTACACTCTCAAGGCTGCCATCTCTTGAAGGAGATGTCAAAAAGAAGTCCAGCTCTTTGTTTCAACAAACATTAAAAATTCCTCTGGTGGTATTCAAAGAAGATAAAGAAGTTCTCTCAGTATCCTAAGTAACATTCTTTACTCAGCCAATACCTCGAGAAACAAAGTAAGATGACTTTTCTCATAGTTTGTGAGAGCTGTCTAGAGAATGCTTAATCCTGCATCTGCCAATAAAAAACCTAATTGATACACTAATTCACAGTACATAATTTATTCTTGCAAATCATAATTTGTTGAAGTTATTAATACAAATCTCTTGCTTTAAATAAAGTAGCTGGATACAATAGTAAGAATCACAAAAGATTTATTGTACAGGCGTCTATGTAAAATGGTGGTTGGGTCCAACAGACATCATGAAAACCTGCTGACTTGAAGACCATCATGCTGGATTAAATTGCAGAGCTGATGAAGATAAGTTCGGAACTTTCAGAAGATAGACAGCAATATCCCGGAGGGCAAGTTTCATGGAGAAATTAATCTGCACGCCAATCTTACTTTCTGTCTTTGGGTATAGTTAAAATCAGCTATATTGCAAATAGGACCACTAGTGCAATTTCTTACATATAATGTAACTTAGATCTGGGATAGAAATATGAAATGCCTTCTAACCTTCGAATTAGAATTTCATGCTCAGTGACTATAGTTTATTATTATCTTCACTATCCTATCATGGAACCAAGTTGTGTGAGTGTTTCTGTGATACTTGAGCGCCGCTGCAAAGCATTCCCACTACTTTTCAAAAAATTATAATGTAAAAGAGAAGAAACATTGAAATTTCATCCCAACCTGTAAGTCACCATGAAATAAAGTATCTTATATAAGTATTTATGTAAATATAGGAGCCTCATCCCTGGAATTATTTCGGTAAATCTCTTCTGTACCCTCTCCAGAAGCGGTATATCTTTCTGAAATTGTGGCAAACACACCTGAGTACAATAATTGAATATAATAATCAATATTTCCTTTCTCTTCTACTCTCTATCTTATTTATACAGCCCCTGATTCAATATTGTACTTTGCCACTTTCTCACCCTGCCCTCCCGCTCTAATTGAACTATGCATATCTACCTCCAGATGTCAATATCCCTTTTTGGAATTGAGCCCTGTATTGTCTCTTATTTTGCACTTCCTACCCAAGTGCAGAATTTCATTTTTCAACGTCAAAGTTTATCTGTTATCCATCCACTTACTCTACCAATCTGTCTATATCTCTGTGAAATGCAGATCTCTGTGATACTAAAATAAAAGTTGAAAGTATTGGAGATATTTTACAAATATGGTCATCAACTTAAAATGTTAATTTGTTTCTCTGTCCGTCAATGCCTCCTGAATAACTGAGTGTTTAAAACATTTTCTGGTATTAAAAGCACCTAGAAGTTGTATTGCTATCCTAAATACTGAACTTCCACATTTATTTATTTATTTATTTGGGGATTATAGCTCAATGAGATTGCACTGCCTAATTACACACATATGACCAATTAACCTACCAACCCGTACGCCTGTGGAATGTGGAAGAAAGCCAGAGCACCTGGAGGAAATCCACGTGGTCACGGGGAGAATGTACGAACTCCTTACAGACAGCAGTGGAATTGAACGAAGGTTGATGGCACCGTAACAGCAGCACACTAATGACTACACAGATTAAATTGTGAACTGTATACCTCAAGTCTAAGTTTTTAAACATACACTATATTAAACATAAGAAAAATAGCAGTCCCAATTCTGATTCCCCTGATAACTTCATTATACATAATTCTATTCTGAAATGCAATCTTTTAGTCCTCCTGAAAATACTGGAAATGCTCAGCAGAACAGGCAGCATCTGAGAACAAAAAAATTGAATCAACAATTCACCAGATAGATGATCTTTCATCAAATCCTGCCTGTCTGTCGACGCATTTCCAGCATTTTCTGTTTTTCTTTCAAATTGATTTTCTTTCTTTACGTCTGCTTCAGGCAAATTTTATATCCATGCTGCTTTTATTCCATGGATTTTCATTATTAATGGTGCTTATTTTGTGACACCTAAACAAATACTCTTTGGAAATCTATATGTATCACATCAACCACACATTCATCATTTATGTCATCAAAAAAACTCCCATCAAATTAGTTAGACCAATTTTGTCTTTAATAATTAATCCATAACTTTGCTAATTTATTAATATATTTCCAGATGATTCTGTCCTAGATTTCTTTTTCTAGAAATTTAGTTGGTCTGTAGTTACTGGATTTATTTCTATTTTTTTTTGGTGGGGGGGAAATATGTAACATTCTTCAATTTTCAAAACCTCAGGCAGCAGCCCTGAATGTATAGATGTTTGGAAAATCTGGCTTCTGAAGTTTCCTTTCCTTATTCTGTTACTTGTTTTAGATAACCTTCAGAAATAAAATGAGAAAAGTCACATTCATATTTCAAATGTAGTGTTTTCCCATTCTCTCGGTGATTAATGAGATGAATGGTCTTACAGGCATTTTGATTTTCATTTCTCTGACAACATTCACAATTTACTCTCCTTTATGTAATGATATGACAAATTCTCTGCATAACCATTAAATTGACTTTTTTTTTACAAGGGTTTCAAAAGAAATTGGTTTGCTCCGCTATTGCAAAGGAATTGATTTTAACTCAAAAACACAAGAGATTTTGCAGATGCCAGAAAGCTGCAGCACACACAAAGTGCTGAAAGAACACAGCAAGTCAGGCGGCATCTATGGAGATGAATGAGCAGTCGATATTTCGGGCAAAGACCCTTCATTAGGATTGCTGGAGGGTCTCAGACCGAACTGTTGTTTTCTTAGTAAGTTTTTTCAAACTGAGTCTGAGAAGACAATGAGGGCTGCTGGGAAGCCCAAATCAAGGGAGGCTACACTTTTCTCCTTGTGAGGCCAAGATATTCAAGTTTGTTTTGCAAGAGTATGTTAAATAACAATTCACTTTCCTAGGAAGTTTAAACCATTTTCCCATCAATCTGCTTTAGCCTGCCAGGAGAGATGTAATGCTGTGGTTACCCAGCCTCCAGTCAAACTGCTAACTTTCTTTCCTTATTCTGTGGAGCAGCAAATTTAATTTGTTCATGGGTCACTTAGCAAAATAGAATTGTCAGGGATGCTTGCCACCCCAACCATTTCCTTTCCTTTCTTTTTCCTTCGGGGATGATAGACAAACTTGAAAGCCCAAACGACTGGACATAAGAACAGCTTAATAACATCTTGGGTTCCACGCTGCAAGGTTCAATTGCCTTGACAGCTCATGGATGTGGACTCACTTTCAGCTGGGTTTTGAAGTTTAATGTCCTCATCGCTGAACACGCTTTCCTATTTGGGTGATTTGATCGAGGTTCTTCGGTGCGGAACTGGATTCGCGGCTGTGGCCTGCAGCCATTGGCACAGCGCTGAACCGAGTGACTCGGTGGCTGATTTGCAGCCATTGGCTCCCGTACTGACTTCATTTGCCCTTGTGGGTCATGGTTATGGACTCATTTTTAGGCAATTTCTTCTTTTTTCCCACATTCAATGGTCTTGTGTGGAATTTTTTCTTTAAATGGATTCTATGGTGTTTATTTTATGGCTGGCTGCAAGAAGAGCAATCTCTAAGGTTGTATATATGCTTTGATAACAAATGTACTTTGTTGCTCACATGAAGCTCACAGAGTCAAAGGTATATATAGCAATAATAAATGCAAAACTTCCCCACTGCTATCGGACTTATGAACCAATCACCTCTTTCATATCCTTTTCCCAGTGTTGCTGCCACACTCCTAGACTCATAATTCTAGCAGTCTCAGTTATTTTGTTATTGTCACTTACATGTTTTTTTTTCATCACTCCAGATTGCACAACAGCTTTTGCATTATTCTGCACTTGTTGTATTTAATTTTGCATTTATTATTGCTATATATACCTTTGACTCTGCGAGCTTCATGTGAGCAAGGAATTTCATTGCAAACTGGCATATATGATAATAAACTAATTGGAATTTAAATCTGAATCACTGGAATTTAAATCAGAAATCAATGGGAATGAGTAAAGACCTGCAGCTGCTCAACAACCCATTTTCCACAATAGAAAATGCAGCTTTGCATAACTGAGGAAATAAAGGAATTCTTCGAGATATAATGAGCACAGAGTATAGAGGAGAACAAGTGGGTGTTGTAAACCGTTTTCCATAAGGCTTTCAAATAAGCTACTGCATAAAATGTGATCCATAAGATAAGAATGCATGGAGTTGGGACTAATGTATTGGCATGGATAGAGAACTGGTTAACTAATAGATGGCAGAAAGTTGGGATAAATGGGTAATTTTGCTGAGAACACTAAATTGAGTGTAAAAGCAAATTATGCAGAGCATGTGGAGAGTCTACAGAGGTTCTTGGCCCCTAGAAACAGCTACTTTGAACTTAAGACTTAAAGATTAGTTGAAACTTAAGTATTTGAACTGTTTTGGTTTCCACCTTGGGTTCTCACCTAAGCTCCCAAAGCCTATGGTGAGTGTAGTGGATGTACTTTTCACCTTTACTCCTTCATCTATCCCTTGGGTACCATACCAACAGGATTCTGAAAAAGACGGGCTTAAACACAAAGGCTGAGAAATGGCTCATCCAGTACCTACTTTACAGATGTGCAAGTGAAGGTGCAAATCGTGGATAATGCACATGGGATAAACTGACAGCAGAATGTCAATGTCCTCCATATTGCGTGCTTCTCAGACCCTGCCACTGAAAGCAGTGCTCAAGCTTCATGTTAATATATTCATATGTGCATTTTAGAAACATAGAAACATAGAAAACCTGCAGCATAATGCAGGCCTTTTGGCCCGCAATGCTGTGCTGAACATGTACTTACCTTAGAACTACCTCAGCTTACCCATAGCCCTCTATTTTTCTGAGCTCCATGTATGCACCCAGGAGTCTCTTAAAAGACCTAATCGTTTCCGTCTCCACCACCATTACCAGCAGCCCATTCCACATACTCACCACTCTCTGCGTAAAAAAACTTACCCATGACATCTCCTCTGCACCTACTTCCAAACACCTTAAAACTATGCCCTATCGTGCTAGTCATTTCAGCCCTTGGTAAAAAGCCTCTGACTATCCACATGATCAATGCCTCTCATTATCCTGAACACCTCTATCAGGTCTCCTCTCATCCTCTGTTGCTCCAAGGAGAAAAGGCTAAGTTCACTCAACCTGTTCTCATAAGGCACACGCCCCAATCCAGGTAACATCCTTGTAAATCTCCTCTGTAGCCTTTCTATGGTTTCTACGTCCTTCCTGTAGTGAGGCAACCAGAATTGAGCACAGTAGTCCAAGTGGGGTCTGACCAGGGTCCTATATAGCTGGAACGTTATCTCTTGGCTCTTAAAATCGATCCCACGATTGATGAAGGCCAATGCTCCGTATGCCTTCTTAACCACAGAGTCAACCTGCATAGCAGCTTTGAGTGTCCTATGGACTCGGACCCCAAGATCCCTCTGATCCTCCACACTGCCATGAGTCTTGCCATTCGTGCCATCATATTTGACCTATCAAAATGAATCACCTCACACTTATCTGTGTTGAACTCCATCTGCCACTTCTCAGCCCAGTTTTGCATCCTATCAATGTCCCGCTGTAACCTCTGACAGCTCTCCACACTATCCACAACACCTCCAACCTTTGTGTCATTAGGAAATTTACTAACCCATCCCTCCACTTCCTCATCCAGGTCATTTATAAAAATTACAAAGAGTAGGGGTCCCAGAACAGATCCCTGAGGCACACCATTGGTCACCGGCCTCCATGCAGAATATGACCCGTCTACAACCACTCTTTGCTTTCTGTGGGCGAGCCAGTTCTGGATCCACAAAGCAATGTCCCCTTGGATCCCGTGCCTCCTTACTTTCTCAATAAGCCTTGCATGGGGTGCCTTATCAAGTGCCTTGCGAAAAACCATATACACTACATCTATGGCTCTAGCCTCATCAATGTGTTTAGTCACATTTTGTGAGTAATATAATTTTGTGCCTACTTTGATTTGATGGAAAATGATTACAAATGCTGTTGTCCATTTGTTTATGCTTATCGATTTAGTCCTGAGAGTGATCACAAAGCATATCTGGAGTTAGCAGACACAATGATATTTCATATTGATCCATATGAATTCTGCTGACCATCTCCTGCTTCTCCCATGGGTTCTCTGGGGTCCTTGGCCACTGGTTTGCCTAATCAAAATGACTACATATTCACGACCAATGAATTGCCTCTGACACTGTGACAGTCATCCAATGTATACTCGAAGTAAGCAAGTAAGTTCAGCAAAGCACTATCCACTGACTGCCCTCATTCAATGCTTGCTATATGTACTGCAATGGGTTTGTACACTGATTTGGACCCAGTCTTAGATATTAGTCCAAGGTGTTTGACAGGATCATTGCATATATAATTCTTGCTTTCAGAGTGACGTTGGCAGTTTAAAAATCAAGTCAAGTTGATTGTTATTTAACTAAATACGTGTATACTGTCAAACGAGAAAATGCTTCTCCAAACCAGGGTGTAAAGCAGTGTAGTATACATAACACACATAACATATAACAACATGTATGAAAGTAAGGATGAAATCTACAGATGGATTACACGTAAATAAACAAACTAACTTGCCTAAATTAAATATTGTAAGGTACAGAACAGATTAACTGGTGATACTTCAAGTGTGATGGCGTAGGGAGTTCAGAAACCTAATGGCTGAGGGGGAGAATTGTTTCCCATCCTGACCATTCTTATTTTTATGCATTGGAGTCTTCTGCCTGATGGTAGGAAGCCAAAGAGGATGCTGGATGGATGGGTGGGATCCTTAATAATATTAAAGGCCCTGCCTACACAGCACTCCTGATTAATGTCCCCTGTGGATTTATAGGGAAACCCCTATGATCCTCTCAGCCATTCTCCAGTCCAGTCTTGAATTGAGTTGACTTTATTTCTTACATCTTTCACATACATAAGGTTTAAAGATCTTTACATTACGTCTCCGTCTAGATGTGCAATCATAGTAATTTATAATAAATAGAACAGTCAATGTAAAATAGAAATACACTCAAATCAGCATGAGTTAATCAGTCTAATGGCCTGGTGGAAGAAGCTGTCCCGGAGCCTGTTGGTCCTGGCTTTTATGCTGCGGTACCATTTCCCAGAGAGTAGCAGCTGGAATTGATTGTGGTTGGCGTGACTCGGGTCCCCCGTGATTCTTCGGGCCCTTTTTTTCACACCTTTCTTTGTAAATGTCCTGAAGCTTGTGAAGTTCACAACTATAGATGCGCTGGGCTGCCTGCATCACTCTCTGCAGAATCCTGTGATTAACTGAGGCACAGTTCCCATACCAGGCAGTGATGCAGCTAGTCAGGATGCTCTCAATTGTGGCCCTGTAGAAAGTTCTTAGGATTTGGAGGCCCGTACCAAACTTCCTCAGCCGTCTGAGGTGAAAGAGGCACTGTTGTCCCTTTTTCACCACACAGCTGGGTGTGTACAGACCATATGAGGTCCTCGGTGATGTGGATGCCGAAGAATTTAAAGCTGTTTACCCTCTGAACCTCAGATCCATTGATGTCAATAAGGGTTAGCCCTTCTCCATTCCTCCTGTAATCCACAACCAGCTCCTTTGTTTTTGCAACGTTGCAAAAACCAGTCTTCCAGTCTGATGCTCAGCTGCTCCCATGCCAGATGGAGATGCAACTTGTCAGGACACTCTTAATGGTGCAGCTATATAATGCAGTTAGTCCAGCTTTGGTCCCCACCTAGCACTCAGATCTCACCTATGGCTCTCCGTAGCTGTTTGCATGCGACAGCGGCCACACCCCGGCCAATGGCTTCGACAAGCCGGCTAAACCAGGTGAGGATAGCTGACGGGTCTCAAACCCTCGGCGAGATAGGGAGTTGTCTATCCCAGCATGTGAAAACAGACTCCGGCAGATTGAGCGGACGAGACCAATGGAAGGTCCAACGGTCAAGAAGGCGGTCTCTGCAAGTGTCGTGGAACGTGTAGAGCAGGACAAGACACAGAAGACGTCCTGGTCATCCATTGCGCCTTGTCCCATCTCCAGCCGTCTCGACTCTGTCTTGCCGCTGGATCCTGATGGGAATTGGGAAGAGAGGGTGAGACTGATGCTGCGCAGCTCTCCCTCACTTAAATCCAAATCACACGCTAGTCTCAACACCATCATAATGGAATCGATGTCCTCATCGACGTCAATGATGGACGAACAACGTAATGCAGTTAAGATGGTGGTGGGGAGCCTTGCTTTCCTCAGTCTCCTTCAGAAGTGGAGACATTGCTGTGCCTTCTTGTTCAGGGAGTTCATGTTAAGGGAACAGATGAGGTCACTTATAAGTGACCTTTGCAATAAAATAAAATGTTTGTTCATTTCATCCATTCCTGAACAAGTAAAATAAGTATATGCTTACTCTTAATACTCTTACATTCAATATTAAGATATGATTTTGTAAACATAGTAAGATGTTGGTACATTTGAACATTTCACCGAATGTATAACCAGAATGCAGACTTAAAAATGTATGTATAAGTTTGAGTCTAGTTTAAAATGAGACACAGGAAAGCAAAAGCAAGGAAAGAAGTATAAACATATAGAAAAAAATAGTTCCACTGATTTTTACCTCATTTGAGTCCTGCAGTCAGTTTTTCTGTGGATTTACATTAAACAGCTAATGCTGGTGGTAGCCTTGACATTCTTGGTGACACTGTATGTAAATAGCAGGGCTCTACTGCTGCCGGCTTTCTGGAACACCATCTGAAACAGTGGATTCATTCCAAGCTCCCAGTTGGCAGCAGGGTCAATATAGCAAGCTGAATAGCTCCTGTCATCATCATGAAGAGTTGCAAGCTGCCATTTTTCTTTGACTGTTGCTGATCTGAATATCAAAGCTGTCCTGCACAAGTCAGCAACATGGTTATTTTACTGGTCAGGTCACGAATTCAAACATCCCAACAAGCCTACCTTGTACTCTTTATATACATATTGCAAGCTACCACTACCCTTTTCAATTTTAGTAAAAATTTGTTATAATTAAGACAATAGATTAAAAGAAGAAGAAAGCAGTGAGGTATTCAAGCCTACTGCTAACTCACAGGGTTGATATAAATTTACTTTAACAAGTTTATTGCTGTCAGCCTGTGCTCCCAGACTGACCTGATCCTCTGTGGTGAGACACTGTGTAGCGCAGAATTTATGTAATAGATTCCAATCGCAGTTGGTGGGAGTGCTGGGTGTAAGAGTCAAGGGTTGCAGGATGGTTAATAGAACAAGTCCTATTCACAGAACTGTGGAGAAAAACATTGACAATTAGCGATGTCACTTCTTCAAACATTCAAAAGCTGTTAATTCATGATTTGGTAACAGAACAGAATTTAAAAGCACTCAAGCAAATTTGAACAATTATAAACATCTCAAAAAAAATCTTAAAACAAAACACATTGCAAATGCTTGCATTCCTAAGTGAGTGGCACAGTGTCTGCATTGTCCAAATAGTCTCAAATTCAATGGGCAGACTTCTGAGTGACACTGATGAGAAACTCAAAGTTCAAAGTAAATTTTATTATCAAAGTGCATGTCATATACAACTCTAAATTCATTTTCTTGTGGACATACTCAACAAGTCTATGGAATAGTAACTATAACAGGGTCAATGAAAGATCAACCAGAGTGCAGAAGACAACAAACTTTGCAAATGTAAATATAAATAAATAGCAATAAATAATAAGAACATGAGATAAACAGTCATTAGAAGCGAGATCATTGGTTGAAGGAACAAATCAATGATGGGCCAACTGTGTGTAGTTATCCCCCTTTATTCAAGAGTCTGATGATTGAGGAGTTGTAACCGTTCTTGAACCTGGTGGTGTAAGTCCTGAAGTTCTTGTACCTTCTACCTGATGGCAGCAGTGAGAAGAGAACATGATGATTGGTGCTGCTTTCCTATGACAACTTTTTCATGCAGATGTGCTCAACGATTGGGAGTGCTTTATATGTGATGTACTGAGCTGAATCCATTTCCCTTTGTAGGATTTTCCATTGAAAGGCATTGGCATTTCCAGAGCAGGCTGTGATGCAGCCAGTCAATACACTCTCCACTACACATCTATAGAAGTTTAGTACATTTTAGATGTCACGCCAAATCTCCACAGACTCTGAAGGAAATAAAGGCACTACCATGCTTCACTAGAAGTCCGATATCAGAGTCCAATATAAGATATGATTTCTACATTCATGGTAGCATTTCCCCAAGGATAAAGTTCATTAGAAGATTATATGCTGTTAAAACCACTTCTAATTTGGAGTGCGCCATAATCTGACAATAATGCCGTATATCCTACCAAGTCCTGGAAGAGCTTTACACTAAGTACCGCATTCTGGAAAAGGATTGTTGGAACAAGTGTTTGTAGTTTCAGTGCGTGCCACCTCAAGTAATTTAATTCATCTTCAATGCTGAGGATACAAAACAGATTTTGTAACTAGCAAGAAACATAAATGCTGTGCTTTACCTTAATATTGAGACTAGTGTCATACTGAATTGCATAGTAATCCTCATTCGACAAACAATATAGTCACATTGAAAGCAGCTGGAAGGAGATTACCTTCACCAATTCCTGAGCGAGAGCGCTGTCCTGTGAAGACAGGGTAAATAGTTTGGGTCTGTATCACTAAAGTGTAGAAGAATAAGGGGTGACCTTATTAAGATATGCATAATTTTGAAGAGGAAAACAGGGTAGATGTAAAGATGTTTTCATTGATGGGAGAGTTCTGAAGGAGAAGATATAGTCACCAGATAAGGGAATGTTTTAAAATGGAAGTGCATAGAAATTTCCTTGTACAGAAGGTGATGAATCTCCTGAATACTTCACTCAAAAAAAATGTGAAGCCTAGATCAGTTGAAGTATTTCAGATGCAGATAGGTAATGTTATGTTGACAGCTATGGGGAACTGGCGTCAAAGGAGAGTTTGTCCATTTTAAATCCACTTTTATTGTATTAAAAGGTGGGGCAGGCTTGAGGAGCCAGGAGGCATATTCCTTCTCCTATCTGCTTATGTGAGGTGTATTTTCAGGGAAATTAGAAGTCTCAGTGAAACTTAGGATCTCAATAAGATATTTCTAAACTCCAATCAAATTAAATGCACGTTACTCAATCCTTTCTCATTGGACAAACTTATCCTTTTAGGAATCAGTTTGGTAAATCTTCTTCCACTATATCAGTAGTACTCAATAAATTCACTAAATTCCCTTACATCTACAGGAACCATTCTACATATTATTCTCTAGTCCTTTGTGTTAAAAACCAACATACTATTTGTTTTCCTAATGATCTTCTGAGCTTGTACATTAGTTTGATGTATTTTGTACAAGGACTCTGCAAGCCACCATTTACCTGTTTTCCCCATTAAAAAAAATCTGTTTTGCTATTCCATCTCGCAGAATGAATAATTTTGAATATATCCACAATATATTCTCCTTGTTCAGCTCATTCATCCTGATTTAACTGTAGCCATTTGCTAATATTATAATATCACTATCATATCTTGTCAACAAACTTGCACATATTCTTTATAATTCCTTATTTCATCCAGCTCATTATTGTAGTTCAGAAGCAACTGAGAACCAGAGACAGAAAATGAAATACTTATTCCCATTTTGCCTTTTGTCCTTTAGTCTCACCGTGTATATACAGTACAATCATTATATCCTTTGAGCCATTATTTTTAGTAACAACTTTACTTGTGGCGTCATGTAAATGTCTTTTGAATTTCCAGATCTATTACATCCATTGGATTATCCTTATCTGCCATGCAGGGCACATCCTTTAAAAACCTTCAAGTTTGTCAATATAATTTCCTTCACATTAAGTCATATTGACACCCCATTAATCACGAATCCCAGACTGCTTTCTGGGATGGTGGGTCAGTCATATGCAGAGAGGTTAAGTACAGAAGGCCATTATACTGATAATTTAAAAGATTTAAAGGTGATTCCTTCCCACATCAGCTGAAGATTTAGAACAAGAGGTCATAATCTCCAAAAAAAGAGGTGGGTGTGTCATTCAGGACTAAGTGAGGAGAATTTCTTGATTCAGTGGGTAATGAATCTTTGGAATTCTCTACTTGAAGAGTTGTGGATGCTCAGGCATTAGTTGTATTCAAATAAGATGACTAGAGGGATTAGTCCTTTGGACCAGAAATAAGGAGAAATTTCTTTAGGCAGAGGGTGGTGAATCTGTGGAATTCTTGGCCACAGATTGTGGAGGTTTAGCCATTGGGTATACTTAGGGCAGAGTTTGATTGGTTCTCAATTAGTAAGGATGTCAGAGATTATGGTGAGAAGGCAGGACTCTGGGGTTGAGAGGAAAGACAAATCAGCCATGATCAAATAGCGAAGCAAACTCAATGGGCTGAAGAGCAAAATTCTACTCCTATGTTATGGTTTTATGGAGATTGACAGATTTCTGGATATTAGAGAAATCAAAGTGACATAGGGAGAGGACAGCAAAATTATGTTGAGATAGATGATCAAACATGAAGTGGATGACAGCAGACTATGCCTGAGGGGCTGAATAGCTTTGTTCTGCTCCTCTGTTATTTTCCTATTTCCATGTGACACTGTTACCATTTCCTTTATAAGCTTTTGCAACATTTCCATGGCTAATAGAACCTCTCTAGATCATTTGCAGCTCCTTGTTTTCTGTCCTGCTCCTGTCTTGAATAAAATTATTATGTTTGTAACATTCTGATTTCCTGGGACAGACCAGTTGCAGAATCTAGGGAATTTCGGAAACTCTCTGCTAATGCATCAATCACAGACAGTATGTTAATATTATTTTCATTGACTTCTCTTGCTGTACAATACACCGGCCCAGTGAAAGGAACATCCAGGCACTTTTTCACTCTCAGGGAAAAGCGATATAACTCACTGCTACTCCTGAGCAATCCCAAAGCCTTTCTATATTTATAGAAATTGTCATTTCTCAGAGACTTATCACTGCTCTCGACTATGATAATCATTGAATGCTTTTGCAATTGAAATGAATATGCGACCTCAATTGAAATTAGGAAAACACAACACAGTGAATTTCTTGGTTGTATCTGATTCTGGCATGTTTATTTTAACAGTCAAAAAGCAGCACTAGTTTCAATACTGTATGTGTGCCCTGACTGAAAAACAGAGATGGATTTCGGTATTACTGACATAGAAGAACTGACACCTCTTAGAGTCAAGCATACAATAGTTCTTATTACTTTAATAATGATTCATGATGATAAAGAAGAATTGTGGTTGTGCTTGATTCCAAAGTGTCAGATAGATAAAAAATAAACTGTAAAAGGTAAGACATGTGGCAGAGACAGATGATCTTTTAATGGAGTTTCATTTTACTGAGCATTAATAACAGCAGATGTAAGAAGGGAAGTTGTGAAAACACTATACAGGTTTTATGTGTGACTTTGTATGTGAAAGTAAATAATAATTCTTTTATGTTAACTACTTACTGAATGCCTTGGTGTTTTCGTATTTTCCTGAAACATACATTTTGATGGTGGTTCCTTGCAGATGTATGCAAGTTTTTGTCAGCACAGAGTACAAACATACAAGTCCATTGTTGTAATATACAGATGCCCATTATTATCAATGACAATAAAGAAAATTTTGATAAGGCATGTGAGTATCTTATACTTGATGAATATGTAAGGAAATCAATGGAGTGGATGTGGAAAGGAAGTTTCCTATGGTGGGGGAGTCTAAGACCAGAGGACACAGGCTCAGAATAGGGGGGTGTCATTTTAGAATGGAGAGGAGGAGGAATTTCTTTGTCCAGAGAGCGCTAAATCTGGAAATCATTGCTACAAGTGGCTGTGGAGGCCAAGTCATTGGATATAATTAAGGCAGAAGTTGATAGATTCTTGATTAGTCAGGGCATGAAAGGATGTGGGGAGAAAGCGGGAGATTTGGGCTGAGAAGGAAATTGGATCAGCTATGATGAAATTGCAGAGCAGACTCGATGGGCCAAATGGCCTAGTTTTGCTCCTATACCTTATGGTATCATTAACTTATCGTGTCCAATTAGAGAAGTGTTCTAATTTGAGTGTTATGCATGGACAAATTTCACAATAAACACAGGTGTCTCATTGATGATAATAATGGCAGATAATGTTGGAAAGACTGTGTTGTAGAAAGATAGAAAATCTACAGTGCATTACAGGCCCTTCAGCCCACAATGTTGTGCTGACAATGTAACCTACTCTAGAAGCTATGTAGAACTTCCCTATCACATAGCCCTCTATTTTTTAAGCTCTATGTAGCTATCTAAGAGTCTCTTAAAAGACCTTATGTATCTGTTTCTACCACCTTCACTGGCAGTGCATTCCATGCACTCAACACTCTGTGTGAGGAAAAACTTACCTCTGACATCTGCCTTGTACCTACTTCCAAGCACTCTGATCTTGTCCCGATGCTCATGGCCACTGCAGGCCTAAGCTTGAACTTGTACATAATAATGACACAGAAAGAAACCATAGAATCCATCAAGTGCATGCCAGCTCCGTCGTTTGCATTCCCTGAAATCGTTCCCTGTGACATAATTGCTCTCATGTCCTTATCAATTGCCCTGATACCATTCACTTGCAGGAGAGACAATTAACCTAATGATCTTTGGGATGTGGGAGGAAACTAAAGCACCAGAAAAGACTACTCTTTAAAGGAAAAATGTGAAAACATTTCATGACATTGACAGCCATCTGCATCCTAGATTAGGACAGTGGATCTTGGTCTAATATATTGTAAGTTGTTCAAAGGTACCTTAATGCCCCAGACATCATCTGACACAAGGTTTTGCGAAGTTTACTGGAACAGTCATCATGAAGTGCAAGGAGGATGTGTCTGAAATCAATGTGGTTTTGTAGGATTTTGTGAGTAAAACATGCAGGTGTTGTTTTATGTGCTTAACCAAAACCATTGCCCTTTACTTCCATTATGAACAAAGCAAATGTGATCGCCTAACACTGATGTCTTTATGTCTGACACCATCTCATAAAGTGAACCCAACAATGCAATGGTGGTGTTAGTGAATTATGTAGAACAGTTTCTATTATGAACAATGGGTCATCTGTCACCTACTACATTACCCTACAGTATGATGTAATCTAATTTTGTTTAACTTCTCTAGTAAATATTAGTTTTGAATCTGTGCAACCTGAAAAGATTTACACGTTTGACAGGTAAAATAGAATTATTTATTTTAAACTGGGAAGTGTCAGTGTTCAATCGAACTTGAATGTTCCTGTACTTGAATTACTGTATAGAAATTTAAATACGCAGGGAAAATATGTGATTCACGTAATAAATGGTACTTTAGCTCTTGTTACAAAAGGATTGGCTTAATCAATCTGGGAGCATGGCAACAGTGTTAGCCTCTTTACATAAGGCAAGAGATGCTTAGCATAGAAAGACTACAACAAAGATTTTCTGGAGTGACACACAAAGGCCCAAAGGTTTACTGAAATTGAAGCAAGGGGTGAAGAAGATGAGGGGGGAGCAGTAAGGTAATGAGATAATGAACATATCACTTTCAAATTTAGTTAAACAATATCATTGTATGACATTTCTGTCAATGAGTAAAGCCAATATTGAAAAAATCTGTCAAATGTGCCAGTAGTGTACATGATATCAGCTAATGATTAGGATATTCTGTAGTCATAATTGCAATACTAGTATTTATAATGAAACTGTTGAGACGACTGATCATCATGATGTGGGACTGAACAGACATGTAATACACTAAGTGGCCTGCTTATTAGGTACAAGAGTATGGCCTTCTGCTGCTGTAGCCCATCCACTCCAAGGTTCAATGTGTTGTGCATCTAGTGATGCTCCTCTGCACAGCACTGTGGTAACATGTGGTTATCTGAGTTACTATCGCATTCCTGTGAGCCTGAAATAGTCTGATAATTCTCCTCTGATCTCCCCCTTAACAAGGCATTTTCACCCACGGATCTGCTGCTTACTGGATGCTTTTTTTTGTTTTTCACATTATCTCTGTGAACTCTAGAGACTGGTGTGGGTGAAAATCCCAGAAGATCAGCAGTTTGTCAGATAATCATTCCATGATCAAAGTTTGAACAACAACCGAACCTCTTCACTATGCATTGAGGTGCTGCCACATGACTGGCTGATTAGATATTTCCATTAACACACCTAATAAACTGGCCACAGTGATTTCCTTGGCTTTTAAAGAAAGGAATACAATCCTGTTAAAGTATATGGGACTTCTACTTCAAGAGATTTGCAATTGCACCAGTAAGGTAGTATATAGGCTGGAAATCAGCCTCAGTCTTCTTGAATGTTGGAAAAGATTAAAGAACAAAGTCATTGATTCCTGCTCCAACGCTTGTTCTTTTGAACAGATGTTTCATAAGTGGTTGTTATTCCCCAGTTTATCAAAACAAATGAAACAAAAATAATCAGCTTCTTCAGAATGGGATATCAATCTACTTGTTCTATAATTAATTTGAAGCACAACTTAAATAGTGATAGGTTTAATTTTGTTTCTGTTACTTTTACAACAGGGCTTGTAGGGGATATTTTTAAGAGAATTAAGTTATAAAATTAAAAAAGTCAATCAACAATCATGCTGCTGGTGGGTGCCCAGCAGCAGCAGTTCATCTGTGCATGACAAATGTAAAAGGATCAAGCTAATCGGAGACATCCAATCCTTTGCGGCTGCAGAGATTCTAACATAGTGACAAGATTACACAGCTGGTTGCACAGTAGAAAGTGTCGAGCCCTATCTCAAAAGCTGACGATTAATGATTGTACCTTTTGGAGAAGGTGGTGTGACTATTGGGAAAATACTTCCAGCAGAATGCATTGAACAGCTGCACAACTGGCAAGATCAGGAGTGTGAAAGAGGGGTCACTTGTTCTTGTGATGCATTCTAAATGGGATAATTAACTTGGCCTCTTGGTATTTTTTTCTTGTTTGTACCTTTAAGTAAGTTGGATGAGGCAGGACAGTAAGCCACAGTAATTGACAAGAGTGAGAGCAGAGTATTGAATAGCATTGCTTTCACTTCTAAGGCATGTATGTGAGTCAAGAATAGATTGCTAAGATCTGTCCAATCTCTAATAAATGGCATAGACCCAAGGTAGCATCAAACTAGGCAATGTCATTTCATTTCCAGAAAGTTGAGTCTACACTATATTGGCCAATAATTCAATGTTAATTGGTTAGGTTTATTCTGATAGGTGGGGAAAATGGGAAAAGTTTCCCAGCATTAGTCCAGAGTGTTCTTCCGCTTCAGGTTGTGGTACGTTTTTGTTCAGCTAAGCAGAAGTTCTACACTGCTTCAAATGACTTCTGTAATACACCTGATTGTCTGATGATATTACTATTGTGGGAAGGTAAACTGCTGTGTTAAATCTGGCTTGAAATTGGCTGAAGGGCAGAACTATTTACATCTCTGGTTGAACAATTATCTGTACTTGTGTATCTAAATTGCACTAATCACTCTGGTAATTGGGAGCAATGAGAAAGTTAGCAAGTTGTGATGAAGTAAGTAAAGTGTTTATTTCAAAAAATACTTGGTTGCCATTTGTTTGTTTATTGAAGTAAAATGCCCACACTTATAGGAATACTGCACTTCTCTCTCATTTTATCTACCACATAATCTCTTCTTGAAATGAATGCTAAAATGGCATTTGCCTTTCTCACCACCAACTCAACCTGCAAGTTAACCTTTATGGTGTTCTACACAAGAACTCCCAAGTCCCTTTGCATCTCAGATTTTTGGATTTTCTCCCCATTTAGAAAATAGTCTGCACATCCATTTCTACTACCAAAGTGCATGACTATGCAGTTTCTAGCATTGTATTTCATTTACCACTTTCTTGCCCATTCTCCTAATCTAGTCCTTCTAGATCCTACCTATTTCCTCAACACTACCTGCCCTGCCACCAATTTTCATATCATCTGCAAACATGGCAACAAATTCTATCATCTAAATACAGCATAAAAAGAAGTGGTCCCAACACTAACCCCTGTGGAACACCACTGGCAGCCAACCAGAAAAGGATCCTTTTATTCGCACTCACTAGCTCCTACCAATCAGCCAAAGTTCTAACCATGTCAGTAGCCTTCCTGTACTACCATGGGCTCTTAACTTGGTAAGCAGCCTCACATGTGGCACCCAATCGAAGGCCTTCTGAAAGTCCAAATGTACAACATCCACTGCATCCCCTTTATCTATCCCACTTGTAATCTCCTAAAAGACTTCCAACAGGTTGCAGTGTCAGCTATTTGCAGCCACCAGGGGAAGGTGTCGGAGTAGGGCGCCCTGCCAAACTGCTGGAGGCAGTGTGCTACGGCATCCATGTGGTGTCAGTGTTGCCCCCAGTGTTCACTTGGCAGAAGACATGCTGTATTATGTATGACTGCAGACTGCTGCAACATTCATGGACTCAGGGACTTGGACTATTTGTTTTTTTGTGTGCGACTGTATTTTACTGAATGCTATCTTCTCTGTGCTTAATTCAAGATGCTTTCTATCTTATATGTGCGATATGTCTTTGTGCTGTGTATGACTGTTGGCACTGTGTTTTGCACTTCGGCCTGAGAGTAACACCACTTTGATTGCATATATTCAAGTGTGGTTGTATGTCAATTAAACTTGAAACAACACAATGAAAACCATTCTTCTGTACATTTAAGTGCACTGATGAAACTGAAATCAGGAGATATTACCCTGCTAATATTAAAAATCCATAATATAAAATAATATAAAAAAATCACTGAGTGAAAATTATTATTCTAGTCCTAGTGTCATTGTTAATCCTTTTTAGTACCAAAAATAAGTGCAAGTGATTAGCCTAAAGGATTGAATATAATTTTGAAAATATCTGCTTCTCTGGACTCGCCCTCAATATATACAGTGCATGTTATCAAATTAACAAAGTTGAAGTTGGAGTAAATTGAAATAAAATTCACTTGCCACAATGTGTTACCCTTTATATTATCATATCATTAGAAGCACTTAAAATTATTTTTTACATAAATTAAATAATGGAGCAGGTCTTCCTCTGTTCCAAGATCACTGACCACCTGCCTTGTCCATGTTGCTTCTTTCAGCATAGTATATTCTTTTTTGGGAGGTTGGATCCCAGAAGATTGGCAGAGCTGGATGCAGCCCAGTAAGTGGCAGACTGCACTTGCAGAAGATTTCAAAAAGTGGTGAAACCCTTCACCCTCCGTCAACCATCAACCCACTTCCCTGCCAAATTCCATTCAGGCTCACTGGCTATCAAACTAGAATTGACTTTGCATATTTCACTAACACTGAGTACTTTACAAATACTGAAAATATTAAAATATTCAAAATATACCACTTCTCTACAAAATTAATACACTGAAAACTACACGTGAATATTTATATACGCGCAGAAAAAGAGATTGTGAAATTGTGACTTAAAGTATTTCAACGAGCAGGAACACTACTCCCAAGGCCTTGTGTTTAAGATAGGATATTAACTCTTTGATTTCTTGTTGATCAGAGGTGGCAACAAGGCTGACCCAAATAGGCTGCAGTGGGAATGAATCATACTCCAAAGAATTCTCTTCACTAACTTCTCTACCACTGATGTGAGACTCACTGGACAATAGTTTTCAAGATTATCCCTGGTTCCCTTCTTGAATAATGGAACAACGCTTAATTACTTGCCAGTCCGCTGGGACCTCACCTGTGGCTAGAGAAGAGACAAAGATATTGGCCGAGGTCTCTAAAATTTCTTCACTTGCCTCTCACAATAATCTGGGGTATATCCCATCAGGCCCGAGGGACTTATCCACCTTAATACATTTTAAAAGACCTTTTGCTACCTCCCCCTTTACTTTGAAATACCCTAACGTAGCAATACTCTCAGCATAGATCTCCCTATCTTCCACATCCTTCTTGGTAAATACTGATATAAAGTACTCATTAAGGACTTCACCCACAAACTCCTTTTGTTTTAAGGAGCCATATTCTATTCTCAAATTGCCTTCTAACCAACATAAACCTAAAAAGTCTAATTTATTTTTTTCAAAAAGCACTGATGCAAAACCTTATCTTCCAAGCCTGTGCTGCCCTGGGTTTTGGGAAATTCAATGTTCCCTGTAGAAATTACTGAGTTAAAATTCCATAACATTACATTAGTTAACTGATTTCTGTCTGTTGAGTATGGGCAAATTAACTGTATTCTTGTAGGATGTGTGAATATTTCCATCATGAATAAATCTATTTGTTTTGCACTAAAGACATGAAGAAATACCTCACCTTCTCTGAAAGACTTTCAGCTGGACAGAGCCTATTTTAAAAATTATTTTACTTTCAGGAGTTTTACTTGCGTATTTCACCAAATAATTAGAATTTATGATACTGTCAGTGTAAATGCTCCTTCAAGCTGTTGATCTTGAATCATTTAATATTACTGAGATGAGCATTTTTAATTAATACACTTGTATCCTGTTATTTAATGAAATTTGCTGCCTGCTGTTTGTTTGAGTGGAGATGCTGTGAGCTGTTGGTGACATTAGTTGTTTTGTAATCAAAAAACAACTGTCGAGAAAAAGGGAAATAGGCTAACATCTCCCTCTGGACTGTTGCATATCCTCATTAATATTAGTGGAACAAATTATCACTTCACAGCCCAGAAAACATCTATAGAGTGGAATGCAATTGAAGTGACAAGCCAAGGAAAAAGATAAAATATATGTCCTAGAAGATGGGAAGTCATGGTACTGTTTTCAAAGGTGATTACATTTGACAAATGAGGAAATGAAGAAACTCATTTAAGTTCATTAAGCAATCACAGTTATATGATTGTTTTTAACATTGTCAGATATTTCTTATGATCAGCTATTTAAAAATCACATAAAATATCATGGTGGTTTCATTCACAATTCGTATCAAGCTAAGTAAATTTGGCAGAGTCAGCATTCAGGATCTTAAAATCAGCTGCAACAGCTACATGAGAAAGAAGGGAATATATGCCCAAGACACTATTTAACTTTGTTGTCGACTTTTTGGTGATTGTGTTGTAGATTTGTCCAGCTGTATGTTTAAGCAAGCTGCTGATTCCCATTGACTGAGCTCATATGTGACTAATGGACCATTTGAGTGAGCTACAAATGAACTGTCATTACTCATCTAATTATCTCCCAGCCAACATTATTCCCTTCCAAAAAAAATCTGTGAGCTATGCAAGTGGCCCGTGGTGGAGTGGAGATAATAGGAGGAAGCCCCATTCTATGAACAGTGGCTCGAACCAGTTAGGTTTCAGGGTAGCTTAGTGGCTAGTGCAATCACTTTACAGCACCAGTGATCACAAATCAGGTTTGATTTCCACTGCTGTCTGTAAGGAATTTGTGGGCTGTCTCCATGACTGCCTGGGTTTCCTCCATATTCCAAAGACGTACTGAGTTTCAGGCATGCTACGTAGGTGTTATGCACCACACAGTTGGAAGTAAGCTCATTAGAAAATGCGTGGAAAAGAAATGTAGACACCTTGAAGTTTTAATAAACCTTGATTAATGTGTATTAGATGGTGTTGTAAGATGAGCCAAAGGATGATTTGCTGTGGGGCTTTTGCTGGAGACATCAATAATGACTGAAGTGTAACAGTTTTTCTGCTATTCAATAAATGCCACTTGAGATAAAAGAAGAGGGCCAGCATGAACTAACAGATGTCATTCCAATTCTGACCTGGGGAAGGGTTGGTATGCAGAACAAGAGAGATGGTCTGTGGTGGCCAGTTTAGAGGGATAGGGATGCTGGGATGGGAATGATGGAGAACCTGTTCTCCAAAAGTAAATATTGGAGGAATACTGGTTGATCCCATGTTGGGCCGTGAGGAATAAAAATCAATGGATGAGGGAGGATTGTACATGGGTATATGGCACATTGAGTGGAGCAAGCGAAAAATGGTAAGGAGATTAGTAGTTACAAGGGAGTTTGAATCATTGGCAAGGGAGGTTGTTAAATAATAAAACCTCCATAGAGGTTTGGCGTTGTGAGATCCCGGTCTGGTGTTGTGAGGACAATGTTTATTGAAACGATAACAGGATTTATTTCATCCATAGTTCTCAAAAGAATGTGTTGAATGAAAAGTAATAAAATATGATGCATGATGCCCTACATGGAAATCATGTAAATAGGACAGTAGATATATTATTGCAACATGTGCTGAAGCACAGTAAAAACACTGGTTTTGCATACTGGGGGTACTGATCGATTCATTACAACAACACATTGAGCTACTCCAAATAAACGTAACAGGATTCAAAGCAAAGCGCTACACTACCAGAAAGTGTACTGCAGGTAGACGATCAGGTGCAAGGAGATAATCAGGTAAAGTGTGAGGTCAAGAATCCATTTTTATTGCACTATGGAACTGTTCAACAGTCTGATAACAGTAGGATGAAAGTTATCCTTGAGCCAGGTGATACGTGCTTTCAAGCTTCTGTATCTTTTGCCAATGGGAAGGGGGTAAAAGAAGAATGCCTGGAATGTATCAGGTCTTTGATTATTCTGACTGTTTTGTGAAGTGATATACCGTATTTAGTTAGGGTCCATGGAGAGCAGGCTGGTGTTTGTGGTGTACTGAGCTGTGCACACAACTTTCTGTATTTTCTGCAGTCTAGAGCAGAGCAGTTGCCATACCAAGCTCTGATTCATCTGGATAGGATGCTTTCTATGGTGCATCTATCAAAACTTGTGAAAGTTAATAGACGATTGACATAGCCTCTTGAAGTGCCAGTGATCTTTGTTGACCATGTCTTCTACTTGGTTGGATCACGTACTTGAATATATGCTTAATGAGAATCCCTGGGTTATGACATGAGGTAGCTGGTGAAATTTCTAAAGTTGATCTGAAATTGTCACTATAATGTTTTGTAAAATGATTCACAAATTTTCATTCATATACTGCTGAAGTAAGTGATGCTGCACAAATATCTAGGTGATTTTAGGTTAACTTGGACATTGATGGAGTTTTAATCCAACAAAATGATGTTGAGGTTGTAGATTATCTGTGCCTTGGGGATAAACAAAATGGCAGGAATGTATTTACTAAAGTTCAACTTAAATCATAACTTCATGCAAGTTAAAACATTCATAAGCATAAAGGAAGAGTTGAGTCATTTCACTATGTTGCGAATGATGCCTGTTTCCATATCAAATCACAATGGTGAAATGTCCTTAATAATAGAACTGTACTTCTATGCAATACAAGAAATTATCACATTTTTATCTATTTATTGAATTCTCTTATTTATACCATTACATCTAAATAGCAAGTGATAGAGAAATATCAAATACAAACCAAAAGAATAGTCTTACAAAATGTTTATGATTATTAATATTTGATAACATTAGCTAGGTAACCTGCACAGAATTTTGACTTTAGATTAAGAATTTGAATTACCTTTTGGAAATGGGTAGGCCCACGCTCAGCATCATTCTACATAAGCCGAGCAGCTTTGTTGATTTTAATAGGTGAGCACTGGAAACATCATCCCAGAGATTGGACCCATTTTCTCTTCCTTTCTCTATATTTAAAAAAGCTATAAATTGATCTGTGAATGTTTTATTGGGATTGTGTCCAGCTTTGGTGCAAGTCTTGCACATCATGTACTTGGATTGAGTTTGTCAAATGCAATTCTCCTGAGTATTCATTTCATCTTCCTGTCATCATTCACACAGGTGATAATTCACCAACACTTCTTTCGATCTTCCCAACAGAAATTGGAGTAAGTAATGCAATTTATGATCTGAATTTTTACACACCATCCCCCTCAAGTAAAACAAGAAGCAAATTACACAGAAAGTTAATAAGCCGATGTTATTGGGTTATTGTCACTATTTCAATGAATGCACTGAGTTAGGACTGTATGCAGTGAGTTAGGACTTCTGAGGTAAAGTCATTACTGGATCTCACTGTGGTGAATAGACATGATGGTATCCCAGTCCCCTTTTCTATCTCTCATCTCCATGGCAACCTTTTTTTTCTGAAGCAACAATAGTTACCATAGAGATGTTTTATTAAGTTCCTGACCTTCTTCCCATTGGTTTCAGTGGCGATGATGTAAGAGTATTGCTGGGAATTGTGCAGGTTGAAACTTAATGCATTAAAATGTAGGGAAATAATCTTAGTTATTTGTACAAGGTAAATTTCAACAAATTAAATAGATCTAGCAGGTATTCAAACTGGATGCAATGCGGCACAGAGCACATTAAAAATAAGTGAAATCCATTTAGTAGCTAATCATATTGCTGAAGGGAGATTCAGCATTTCTTCCATCAGTATTTCCTCTTTATTAACTGCGCTTTCAGGATTTATGGAATTCTGTCACTGATTATATCATGTTCCAAAAAAATAACTTATTATAAAGAATGTCATGTTCTCTCTGGAAACAGGTGTCGAGCAAAAAACAGACCCTGCTAGCATTTTAATGTATTGACATTCAGAATTTTGCTGTAAAATGGCAGAGTTTAACCATCCATCGATTACAGCAGAGGTTGGTCACTGCCATATTTCACATGGAATCTGTATGCTTGGATCTGAAAAATATTTTTTTTTGTGAAAGGACTCCTGTTTATAATCAGGAGAGAAAACAATTTAAGAAATGGATCTTGACAAAATTGATAGAAGTATGGCAAAGGCAGATTCTTGAAACACACATCTAAGATAAAACAAGAGATGCAGGAATGACTCAGAAAACTAGGGAGCATGTGTAGAAAGAAAATCAAATGATTTGTTTAGGTTAATGACATGTCATCAGAAATTTGCTTCTTGTTAAGAACTGATGAGACTGAAGGTTGAAAGGGTCTACTGAATCAAGAAGAATAATTTCTGGAACACAAAAATGCCGCGGATCAGTAGCACATGCAGAAAGAGAAACAGAAATTGGTATAGATATTGGTTTATTATTGTCACACGTACTAAGATATCGTGACTAAATTGTCTAGCATACTGTTTATACACATCAAACCATTACACAGTATATTGAAGCAGAAAAAAGATCAAACAATAAAAATGCAGAATAAACTGTATAAATTACACAGAGTGCAAGATCATAACAAGGTAGATTGTGAGGCTATCAGACCATCTTGTAGTACAAGAACTGGATGCAGAACCATAGCAGCAACTGGATGACCTTTGGCTTGTACGGGAGAGTGAGGATACAATTGATCAAAGTTACAGGGAAGTAGTCACCCCAGATTTGCAGGAGACAAGTAGCTGGGTGACTATCAGGAGAAATGGAAATAGGCAGTCAGAGTAGAGCACCCCTGTGGCCATTCCCCTCAAAAACAAGTATACCGCTTTGGATTATTCTGTGGGGGATGAGCTCTGGGGAGAATGCCGTGGTGACTGAGCATGGGTCCATGGTGCAGAAGGTAAAGAGAGAGAAGAAGGGAGTGGTAGTGATAGGGGACTCGATAGTGAGGGGAACAGACAGGAGATTCTGTGGACGTGAACGGGACACCTGGATGGTAGGTTGCCTCTCAGATGCTAGGGTCTGGGATGTCTCAGATTGTGTCCACAATATTTTGGAGAGGGAGGGGGAGCAGCCAGATGTCATGGTACATATTCGTACCAATGACATAGGAAGGAAAAGCAATGAGGTCCTGAAAAGAGCATTTAGAGAGCTAGGTAGAAAGCTGAGAAGCAGGGCCTCCTGGATAGTAACTTCCGGATTGCTGCCTGCGCCACATGCCAGTGAGGATAGAAACAGGATGATTCGGCAGATAAATGCATGGCTGAGAAGCTAGTGCAAGGGGCAGAGCTTCAGGTTCCTGGATAACTGAGATCTCTTCTGGGGGAGGTATGACCTGTTCAGAAGTGATGGGTTGCATCTGAACCCGAGGGGAACCAATATTCTTACAAGCAGGTTTGTTAGAGCTGTTGGGGAGGGTTTAATCTGACTTGCAGGGCAGTGGGAACCAGAGTGAAGGGACTCAGGAAAGGACAGATGGTAAAAAAGTGAAGAGAGCTTGCAGTCAGAGTGTTAGGAAGGACATGTGGATGATGGGACTTTGTTGCAGCCAACAGACTGAGTATCAAATCATTAGGGATGCAGAGTCAGAAAGGACAGAAAATACAGTACTCAAGGTGTTTTATCTAAATGCACGTAGTATAAGAAATCAGGTGAATGATCTTGCTGCAATATAATAGATTGCCAAGTATGATGTTGTGACCATCAGTGAATTGTGGCTGAAGGATGGTTGTAGTTGGGAGCTGAATGTGCAAGGATACACATTATATCGGAGGGACAGGAAGGTAGGCAGAGGGGGTGGTGCGGCTCTACTGGTAAAGGATGGCATCAAATCAGTAGAAAAATATGACATAGGTTCAGAAGATGTTGACTCCTTGTGGGTTGGGTTAAGAAACTGCAAGGGTAAAAGGATGACAGTTATATACGGGCCTCCCAACAGTGGTTAGGAGGTGGACCGCAGGTTACAACAAGAAATAGAAAAGGCAAGTCAAAAGGGCAATGTTATGGTAGTCTTGGGAGATTTCAACATGCAGGTCAATTGGTAATGGTAATCAGGTCAATTGGTAATCAGTTTGGTAATGGATCTCAAGAGAGTGTGTTTGTTGAATGCCTAAGAGATAGCTTTTTAGAACAGTTTATCGTTCAGCCTACTAGAGGATCAGCTATACTGGAGTGGATGTTACGTAATGCACTGGAGGCGATTAGGGAGCTGAAAGTAAAAGAACCCTTAGGAACCAGTGATCACAATATGATTGTGTTCAACTTGAAATTTGATAGGGAGAAAGTAAAGTCTGATGTAGCAGTATTTCAGTGGAGTAAGTGAAATTACAGTGGTTTGAGAGAGGAGTTGGCTAAAGTAAATTGGAAAGAGCTGCTGGCAGGGATGTCAGCAGAGCAGCAATGGTGTGCATTTCTGGGAAAAATTAAGGTGCAGGGCATGTGTATTACAAAAATGAAGAAATACTCTAAAGTACAATCATGGCTGACAAGGGAAGTCAAAGCTATTGTAAAAGCCAAAGAAAGCATACAAGAAAGCAAAAATTAGTGGGAAGATAGAGGATTGGGAAGTTTTTTAAAAACCTACAGGGAGCAACTAAAAAAATCATTAGAAAGGAAAAGATGAAATATGAAGCAAGCAGATAATATCAAAATGTATAGTAAAGGTTTTTTCAAGTACGTTAAAAATAAAAGAGAAATGACAGTGGATATAGTGTCTTCACTGTGGAGGACACTAGCAGTAGGCCTGTTGTTGTAGTGTGTGAAGGGAGAGAAGTGGGTGCAGTTACTATTACAAGAGAGAAGACGCTCAAAAAGCTAAAAGACCTAAAGGTACATAAGTCACCCAGACCAGATGAACTGCACCATAAGGCTCTAAATGAGGTAGCATTAGAGATTGTGGTGGCATTAGAAATGATCTTTCAGAAATCATTGGACACTGGCATGATGCCAGAGGACTGCAAGTTGCAAACGTTACTCCACTCTTTAAGAAAGGAAGCAGGCAGCAGAAAGGAAATTATAGCCTGACCTCAGTGGCTGGGAAGATGTTAGAGTCAATCGTTAAGGATGAGGTGGTGGAGCACTTGGTGACACAGGACAAGATTGTACAAAGTCAACATGGTTTCCTTCAGGGAAAATCCTGCGTGACGAACTGATTGGGATTCTCTGAGGAGATTACAAGTAGGATAGATAAAGAGGATGCAGTAGATGTTGTATATTTGGACTTTCAGAAGACCTTTGACAAGGCGCCACACATGAGGATGCTTACCAAGTTAAGAACCCATGGTATTACAGGAAAGTTACTAACATGGTTAGAGCGTTGGCTGATTAGTTGGAGGCAGCAAGTGGGACTAAATGGATCCTTTTCTGGTTGGCTGCTAGTGACTAGTGGTGGTCGGCAATGGTCGGTTTTGGGATCACTTGTTTTTATGCTGTATAACAATGATTTAAATGTTGGAATAGACGGCTTTGTTGCCAAATTTGCAGATGATACGAAGATTGGTGGAGAGGTAGGTAGTGTTGAGGAAACAGGTAGGATGCAGAAGGACTTAGCCAAATTAGGAGAATGGGCAAGAAAGTGTCAAATGAAATGCAATGTTGGAAAATGCATGGTCATGCACTTTGGTCGTAAAAATAAATGTGCAGACTCTTTTTTTAAATGGGGAGAAAATCCATGAATCTGAGATGCAGAGGGACTTGAGAGTCCTTGTGTAGAACATCCTGAAAGTTGACACAGGTTGAGTCGGTGGTGAGGAAGGCAAATGCCATGTTAGCATTCATTTCAAGAGGTCTAGAATACAAGAGCAAGGATGTGATGCTAAGGCTTTATAAGGCACTGGTGAGGCCTCACTTTGAGTATTGTGATTAGTTTTGGGCCCCTCATATTAGAAAAGATGTACTGGCATTAGAGAGGGTCCAGAGGAGGTTCACAAGGGTGGTCCATGAATGAGAGGGTTATCATACATGAAACATTTGATAGCTCTGGGTCTGTACTCGCTGGAATTCAGAAGGATGAGGGGCGATCTTATTGAAACTTTTCAAATGTTGAAAGACCTAGACAGAGTAGATGTGGTAAGGATGTTTCCCATGGTGGGGGAGTATAGGACAAGAGGACACAGCCTCAGGATAGAGGGGCACCCTTTCAAAACAGAGATGTGGAGGAATTTCTTTAGCCGTAGTGTGATGAATTTGTGGGATTTGTTGCCACATGCAGCTGTGGAGGCCAGGTCGTTGGGTGTATTTAAGGCAGAGATTGACAGGTTCTTGATTGGACATGGCATCAAAGGTTACAGGAAGAAGGCTGGGAACTGGGGTTGAGGAAAAGATAGAAAAAAGGACCAGCCGTGATTGAATGGCGGAGCAGATTCGATGGGCCAACTGGCCTAATTCTGCTCTTATGTCATATGGTCCTATGATCTAAGAAGTCCGTTCTAGATTCTGATAACTGTTGCAAACCTATTTCCCATTCTATGGATGCTGCTCGACCTGCTGAGATTTTCTAGTTTTGTTTCAGATTTACAGCATCTGCAGTTATTTTTAAAACTTTCTACATCTACATTGGGGAGTTTGAATGTATACCTGGGCAGTTCTTAAACATAAAAATTCTGCAGATACTGGAAATCAAAAACAACACACACAAAATGCTGAAGGAAATCAGCAAGTTAGGTGGCATCTATGGAAATGGGGGGCAAAAGTTGATGCTTCAGGTCGAGACCATTCCTCAGGACTAGAAAGGAAGGGCCATTCTTGCTTTGATAAACAGGATTTACATTTCACAAACATGAGTTTTCCAAGTACGGAGGAATCCAAGGACTAACATGGAAGACTACCATAGCAGAGGGTGACATGGTTTTATGTTAGGATGTTATATGTTTTATGTTATGTTTATGTATGTTAGGATCTCTAACAGGTGAGAATTATCTCAGGCATCTCAAAATATGCTTATACAGTTTCTTTATCATGAGACTAAATTCAGATCTCTGTGACATGGAGCCAGTAATGTTATGGCTGAACCAAAGGTGACGTGAAATAAATAAATTTGAATGCGAAGTAAGGAATCACGCAGTGGTCTGAATTTTTTGATTAGTATCAATGAAAAGTTGTTCCAAAATTTATGATAATTGTGATTCCAATCTCTTCTGCCGATATTTATAGCAAAGCATCTTGTCTTGTTTGCATAAGACATAATCATAAAATGAAACAAGCAAATTAAATGTTACCAAGAAGTCAGAAAACCAAAACAACTTGCACCATAGGTCTTTGTAAATAGCACTTTGTAGTAATATTTACAGGCATCAAGCCAACCTCTGTGCACACCAGACACACCATGTTCAAGAAAGATCAGTAGTGAAAGTTTTTCAAATTTTAATTTAATATTTTCCAAAGGCATGATAGCTATAAAAATAGTTCATGTTGCAAATGATAATTTTTAATTTTCAGAAATAGTGATTTTGGTCCTCATTGTGTCTACATTTTCAGTCTTAAATTTAAATTGGTAGGGATCTAGGATAAATGAGTGAATTTGGGAGGAAACCCACAGGGTTGATGGAGGAGAAGGAGAGCTTGGCATCAATCAGCTTCAGGGTAAATCATTGAAAGGTTCAGGGAATCAATACAAAGAAACAAGTAAACACAGTCCCAGCATAACTACTGGTATATGTTGCTTGAGGCTAAAATTTCTTGACACTGAGAATCAACATTGTACTCCTGTTATAGATGTGTTTTTGAAATTTCAAACCACACTCAACTTCAACAAATAAAGTGTAGTGCTGCATCTTTGGAGATCAAATAATGGTGGGATATCCACAGTGAATTGTGGTGGAATATTGAGAAATAGATGGACTTTGGTGTACTTTCAAATGTCTGTGGAGCTGGCACAGTTGAAAAGCTTTGGTGAAGAAGGCACACAGTAGACTAAACTTCATCAGCCAGGGTACAATATATAAGACAATGAATTTATGACATATCTTTAGAAACATTTGAGAAGCCTTACCAGGAATATTCTGTGCACTTTTGGTGCCACGGTATTCCAAGGAAGTCACAAACACTACAAAATCTGCAGATGCTGGAAATACAAAGCAACGCACACACAATGCTGGAGGAACTCAGCAGGTCAGGCAGCATCTAGGGAAAAGAATAAACAGTTGATGTTTTTGGGCCAACCTGAAACATCAACTGTTTACTCTTTTCAACAGATGCTGCCTGACCTGCTGAGTTCCTCCAGCATTCTGTATGTGTTGCATTGCAAGGAAGTGATTCCTCTGGAGAAAGTGAAGAGGAGATTCACCAGGATGTCGCCTGAGGTGGAATGCCTCAGTTGTGACGAGAGTCTGGATAGGCTGGGTTTGTTTGCTCTGGAGCAGGGTAAACTGATGGGGATCTGATAGAGGGGTGGAAAATTGTAAGGGGTATAGTGGGTAGAAATAGAACAAATACTTTCCAATAGCAAAGGTATTTATAAACAGAGGGTATAGTTTTATGGAAAGGAATAGGAAGCTTAGAGGGGAAATATCAGTTTTTTTCACCCATTGGATGGTTAGAATTTGGAATGTACTGCCTAAGAAGATCGTAGTTGCAGAATTCTCATAGTATTTTAAAAATACCTACTTGAACACTTCAATTGCAAAGGCATAGTAGACTGCAGATTAAATGTTGGTAAATTGGATTAATATAGATGAGTACCTGATGGACAGCATGGGCAAGATGGGCAGAAGGGCCTTTTTCTGTACAAATTGATCAAGTTTACTCTAGCAGTGAAAGCAAAGATAAAACTTAAAACCTGGATAGGAACTGAAAAGTAACAAATGAAATTTGTGTATGCATTTTCGAACATACTAATGAGGGCACTACCCTCTGAAAGAAGTTAAGATGCATACTGAATGTCCTGCTAAAACTAAACTTCAGTGAAGTCAAATGATGAAGTGGTCAGCTTAGAAGTGAACATGTCAAGTCACATTTGAATTAACAATAAATCATTTGCTTTCAGGTTAAAAAAGTTGTCTTAAAACTGGCAAATAGTCAAGGTCAGATTTTACCTCAAATGATACATTCAGGTTTTGACATCACCTTGTAAAAAGAACACTTAAACCACTGGTGATGGAAAAAAAATCACTTCAGGATAATCTCTATAGTTAAAGGAAAGGCTGTGGTGCTGCTGCTCATTAGCCTTAAAAATAACAGAAATCTTAAGTGGCTCTACATAATAAGTTAGTTACTAAACAGTGTAAATCAAGAAATACTTAAAGAGAAATTAGGATTTAGAACATGCTAGCATATGTCTTTGAGGGCCACATGAAATGGGAAGTGTGAGGGAGTAGAAATGAGAAGAAAATTCTTCAAGGCTAGTTGAAATGCTCCTATAAGTTGAGGCAAAAATGATTATCATCTTTTAAACAAAAGAACAATAAGTAGAGAAGAATATTGTTTTGGTAGTGATTGGTAAGAATGACGCAATGACATTGATCTCACAAAGAATGATCAAAGTTGACAAAGACTTTAATAGCCTTCTGTAAGATTATTATTTTTCTGAGGAATGTCATTTTTAAAATAGGCTTTTGATTGAAATTGATGAATCGAAAAATCACCACATGATAAATCCTTTGGACCACTTGCCAAGGTCTCTTCACTATTGTTGGAGATAGTCACAACCATTGTTTGTGTATGCAGTCACAGTGAGTGAGAGAAATGAAGAAAAATTTGGATTTCATTACTAGACACGTGTGGGTCTCTTGCAATACTAATTCCAGAGAGATGCTTGTAGAGTACAATCAGCTGTACTTGAATAATATTGAAGAACTTTATAAGGCTTCACAACTCCAGTTCAGATTTTATAGTACCCATATTGAGGCTTTACATTGCTGTCGGCATCAACTTCATACAAAGCTCCTGAAATCTCTTAATTCAGTAGTGATAGTGATATTGTAGTTAAAAATTATATGAATTGCAAGTGATACTAAAAATAAGAAAAGAAAAACATACGCAAGTTACCAAGTGCTATTGAATGGCATTTTAGCTATTCTGAAGTGAAATATTTTAAGTTGTATTTAACCCCAATGCAGATGACACAATAGTTGGTAGAGTTGTGGATAGTGTGAAGGGCTGTTGTAGGTTGGAACTGGACATTGCCAGGATGCAGAGCTGAGCTGAGAAGTGGAAGATAGAGTTTAATCTAGAAAAGTGTGAAGTAATTCATTTTGAAAGCTCAAATTTGAAGGCTGAATGCAAGTTTAATGGCAGTGTGGAGGAGCAAAGGGTTCTTGGGGTTCAAATCCATAGACGCCTCAAAGTTGCTTCATTACTTGGTAGAGTCATTAAGGAGATGTATGGTGTGTCGGCTTTCATTTAGTTAGATGATTGAATCCAAGAACCACAAGGTAATGTTGCAGCTGTCTAAAACCCTGGTTAGAAGATACTTGGAATATTGCGTTCAGTTCTGGTCTCCTCATTATAGGAAGGATGTGAAAACTTTACAGAGGGTGAAGAGGAGATTTGCCAAGATGCTGCCTGGACTAAAAGGTACATCTTCTGAAGATAGGTTGAGCAAAGTAGAGTTTGTCTCTTAGGAGTGAAAGAGGATGAAGGATAACTTGATAAAGGTGAAGAAGGTGACAAGAGACATAGATAGAGTGGATAGAGAGGTGGAACTGTTGAGTATGAGGAGCATACTTTTTGAGGTGTTTGGAATAAACTATAGAGGGAACACTTTACACAAAGTGGTGAGTACACAGAGCATCCTTCCAGGGGTGGTGGTACAATAACAGCATTTAAGAAACTCTTAGATGGGCACATGGATGAAAGAAAAATGGAAGGTTATGTAGGAGGGAAGGGTTAGATTGATCTTGGAGTAGGTTGGCATAACATTGTATGCCAAAGGGCCTGTACTATGCTGTAATGTTCTATGAATCACAGATAAACATTGGAAATATGGGTGCATATCCTATGCTCTACAGGGGAAAGCAGGAGATTGGAGCTGAGAGGAAACGGATCTGTCATGATAAAATGACAGAACAGACTCGATGGACCAAATGGCCTAATTCTGCTCCTATATTTTATGGCCTTATAAAAGTTGGGCTTAGAGTAGGACTAATGTAAATGGGTCTGTGATGGTTAACATGGATTTGGGGCAAAAGGCCTGTTTCTGTACAGAATGTCTTTATGATTTTGTGGCTTTATTGTTCAATGTTGGAATGAAACAAATCAAGATTTTTCTGTGCACTTCAATTTTCAGATGATTATTAAGAAATTAAAGCAGTCAGATTATTACTGACTTGAAGATGCACATCACTGGAACTTAAATTGTGTAATGCCATTTGTCTTTACTCATTTTTCTTCCATAAGTGGATCACAATAAGGTCTATATTTGCAGATGGGCAAAGAATGTAGCTGGAATGTTTGTCCTGAAAGCAGTTCCATTTCAATGTCGCAATCAAAATTCAGCCAGGTACTTCTGATCATGATTCTGCCTTGTAACTCCAAATGACATTGCACGAGATGACATCATTGCCCATGCATTGGAGTATCTCAGAGGAAATTAGATTTCAGCAGTCATTGTGCACTTCCAATTCAACTTGTTTCTACTCCTATATGTACAAATGATATCATATTGAAGCAGGATAATGGTACTATGTGAAAAAAAATCAACATTAACATTATTAATTGTTGGTGCTCGCATGAGGGAGCAAATGGCTACCCCTACCTCCATTTCTTATAGTCTGTACTAAAAGGACTTGATCTAAAAGGCATTCTGCTACTAAGCAAAGAATACTGTCTGAGTATTGATCCTTTGGGTAGTCTGGTTTTGGTATTAGTAAAATATTAATCCACTGAGCAAACTACAATTTGATCACTTAAGATGGAACTCACGCTGGAGCTCACTGCCAAATTATCAAAATGTCACCTGGGTGAGTTGTGCATTAGAAATAAGTTTTGGAACTTGGCCTGAAAATGGGAATTGTGTTTCTCACTGGACACTATGAAGCCCAGAAGGAGATAACATTCTCCCATATTCAAGGTTAAGCGTATTTCAATGATACTATATGAATAGTGCAGCTGTAGTCAATAAAGAAAAGTCTAACGTAGGTATCTGTCCTTTGCAATTGCTCCAGAGATGGAAAAAAATGAATTTCTAGGCCATAATCACCAGTAAATAGTTTTATTGTTGTCAATTGTGCTGAGATAGAGTGAAATCTTTGTTTTGCATGCCATCCATACAGGTGATTTCATTACAACAGTGCATAGTTATAAAGCAGGGGTCCCCAACCTTTTTTACACCGCGGACCGGTTTAATATTGACAATGTTCTTGCAGACCGGCCGACGGTGGGGGGGAGGGGGTTTGTTCAAGTAGCAAACTCACCTCAACATATCTTTTACAGTTAGGGTTGCCAACTTTCTCACCCCCAAATAAGGGACAAAAGTAGCAGTCAAATCCCGTGACATTTGTGTTTACCCCAGGAAAGACTACCATGACCATGAAGCCTTGCGCGGGCACCTGTGTGCGCATGCGTGACGTGCGCGTATGTGACGTGCGCATGCGCGTACATGCCGATTTTTTGCCACAAACTGGTTTTGGCTTAGTCTTCCCAACTATAGTGTACATACATTATTTCTTCTTTATATAGGCTGTGTATTTATCATATAATTCCTGCTTTTACTATATGTTAGTGTTATTTTTGGTTTTATGTGTTATTTGGTATGATTTGGTAGGTTATTTTTTGGGTCTGGGAACGCTCAAAAATTTTTCCCATATAAATTAATGGTAATTGCTTCTTCGCTTCACGCCATTTCGGCACAAAAGGTTTCATAGGCACGCTCTACCTTAGCGGGGGAAATACGGGACAAGGGTGGTCCCGTATGGAACAAGCTAATTTAGCCCGATATACGGGATGTCCCAGCGAATACGGGGACAGTTGGCAACCCTATGTTCAAGTTCAACATTGTGTGACAGGGAATGAGGAAAGGTGCAGCTGACTCACATTGTTTCATATCGCCAAATCATATCATTTCCTCGCGGTCCGGTAGCACATGCTTTGCGGCCTGGTACCGGTCCGCGGCCTGGTGGTTGGAGACCACTGTTATAAAGGAAAATAGCAGAATCTAGATAAAAGGTTTACAAACAAAATGCAATGCAGGCAGGTAGTAAGATGCAAGGTCAAAATGATGTAAATTGTGAGGTCAATACTCCAATTTATTGTACAAGGAATTGTCTCATTGTCTTACAACAATGGGATAGAAGCTGCCCTTAAGCCAAGTTGATAAATACTTTCAGGCTTTTGTATTTTCTACTCAATGAAGGGGAAGAGAAGAGGGAATATCCAGGGTAGCTGGGGTCTTTAATTATGCTGACCGTTTAAGCAAAAGCCAAATCAAATCTGGTGATGAAACAGCATTTAGAAAGGAGATTGAAAATCTGACTGCATGGTGCCATTCCAACAACCTATCACTCAATGCCAGCAAGACCTAGAGGCTGATTATTGTCTTCAGGAGAACGAAACCAGAGGTCCATGAGCCAGTCCTCATTGGAGGATCAGAGTTGGAGAGGGCTAGTATCTTTAACTTCCTCGGTGTTATTATTTCAGAGGACTTGACCTGTGCCCAACACTTAATTGCAGTTACAAAGAAAGCACGGTGACACCTCTACTTCATAGGCTGAGAAAGTAATCACAAGGACTGGGCATGGTCAATGTGAATTGCATGTGTCAAAGTCTGTTTGCATATATTTATAAGCCATTGAGTATCAAAAGCAATTCAAAATACTTTCTGAACCAATGACAATGTAGTTATTGTAATATGTACAAAAATAAAATCTAAAGAACTCGGAAAAAACTCGTAAATAATTCAACCATTCCTTTCTATTAAATCTTCAGCAATTCAATTTAATTATCCTTTGATTTTAGGCAAACAGTTCTCATTTATTTGGGTGGCACTGTAGGTACTGCATTTGTGGATATGGATGGCATGATGGCACAGCTCAAGTCAAAATAAATTTATCATCAAAGTGTGTATATGTTACCATATACTAAGGATTCATTTTCTTGCAGGCACATACAGGAAAATAAAGGCATCCAAAAGAAGTTAATAAAAAAATGATAAAGAGTGGAAAGCAACTAATATGCAAAAAAAAGGAAACTGTGTAAATAAAAAATAAATAATTACTTGTAGTCCTTGAAAGTGAGCCTGTAGGTTCTGAAATCAATTCAGAGTCGAGGTGAGTTAAGTTATCCACACTGAAATGATTGAAAGTTACTTCATTGCTGTAAATTACCCCTTGTGTTGGGGAGAGGGCAAATGAGAGAGAATAAGTTAGAGGAAGTAAATAGGAAAATGGGACTGAAGAGAATCTCTGAGAGCCAACATTAATTTGTTGGTTGAATATCGTCCTTCTATGCCAAAAGGAAATATACACATAATATATTTAACAATTTAAGCTATGGTAGATCTCCATTAAATGTTACCATGCCCTTTACATCTTTGAAATGCTTATAAGACCTCATTTTAGCCTCAAATCAGAACGTCTGTCAGACCTATCACAATATCTGGATTTTTGTGCTTAGCATGTCTTGATATTTGCTTGATTTTAATGCTAAGGATGTCTTCTGAATCCAATTCAGAAGACAATGGAAGCATATTCATTTTTATCTTGTAGAGGCTGCGGTTGACCTGGAGAAAGCATCTTTGATTTGGGCAGTATGAAACTGCAGCATAACAGTGTTCATAATACAAGTGGACATGTTGATGATTTACAAATATCATCCAAGAAAGGAATCATCAGAGCATTGTAATACAATGGCTGGAAGTCCTTTCTAGTTGTTTTGCCATAATCCTTGCATGGAAAAAAATAAAAGACTTTAAAATATAACTTGTAATTGTGTTCAGATCAGCTTTTCATACCATGGGAAGGATGTGATTAAGCTCAAAAATGTGCAGAAAAAATTCACAGGGATATTGTCAGGACTGGAAGTCTTGAGTTACAAGGAAAGCCTGGATAGGCTGGGACTGCTTTCCCTGAGTGTAAAGAGACTGAGGGTTGACTTAACAGAGATTTATAAAATCATGGGGGCCATACATTGAGCAGATAGATTTATAGGGTAGGAGACTCTAAACTAGACGATGTTGGTTTAAGGTGAGAGGGGAAGGATTTCATGGGGACTTGCAAGTTAAGTTTTTCACAGACAATGGTGACCATATGCAATGAATTGCCAGAGGAAGGTATAATTAAAAGTTGGGCAGAAACATGGATAAGAAAGATTTAGAGGGACGTGGGCCAAATACAAGCTAAAGAGATTAGTTCATAAGACCCCCCGATTGGCATGGACCAGTTGGTTGGAAAGTCCTGTTTCTGTGCTGTATCACCCTATGAATATTGAATGTGAACTATTTCTTTTTTGAAAACTTACGTGTTGTCTTGTACAATCCCAATATTTTCTATTCAAAATTGCTTGCACTCATATTCAAAGTAGTTATGATGGTCTCTGTGTGGGACGATGTTGAGAGATGGAAACAGCTAATTTGAAATAAGGACAGATAATTTTGCATCTCTTTTGGCTGGTATTCAAATTATTATAATGGAGCACACTCATTTGCACTGGAATTTATAACTTCCATCATTACCATATGTTAACATCGTAAAATCTTGGCCACGGGAATTAATCCGCATTTCCCTTGTTCCTTCCAATATATTGTGCATTGAAATTTGCTGATTCTTCATCTTTAGCCATATAGTTCAACATCAAGGAAACTTCTTTGGGAAGTGTAATGGAGTTATTTTTATAGTCTCTGATAACAAATGTTTTGGATTGAACTCAAATCCAATTTGCATTTCAGTCCCAGGAAACAAAATAGCTGAGCCAATATGTAAGGCCTGTAATTTCTGGCATTCTCTAATGTATTTATTTTGTTACTCAAAATAGTTCTGGTGATGTTCTTTTACTCTACTCTCATCCACTGTTAGCTAAAGGCTGGAGACTGGAGATTGGGACCTATCCTGCATTTGGGGTATTGTCCATGTAGGTGGGTGGGTGGGTGGGTGGGTGGGTGGGAGGGAGAGAAAGGACTTTTCTTGCTGTTGTTGTTTTGTTGCTTGTTGTGCTCTGTGTTGTACTGCTGAGTATTGTGGGTATGCTATATTGGTGCTGGAACAAGTCAGTGTTTCTGGCCATCCATGAGAAGGCGGTAGGTGGCGAACATTTATAAATAAATATGAATCTGATATCAAGCTACAAGCAAGAAAAAATCTACAGATGCTGGAATTCCAAGTAACACACGCAAGATGCTGGAGAAACTCGTGGCCAGACAGCATCTATGGAAAAAAGTAAACAGCAGATATTTCAAGCCGATACCCTTCATCAGGATACTTAATCCTGCCTGGCCTGCTGAGTCCCTCAAGTATTTTGTGTGTGTAGGCCATAAAGCTCTGTTTCTTTTTGGAAGGCCTCAAAGTTCTCTGTTTCTTTCTGGATACCATTACCAACTAGTTCCCCTCCACCACTACTCTCCTCCGTCTGGTGGAACTTGCCCTCCCTCTTAATCATTTCTCCTTTGGTTCCTCCCACTTCGTTCAAACAAAAGATGTTGCCGTGGGTACCCACAAGGGTCCCAGCTATGCCTGCTTTTTTGTTGGCTACATGGAACAGTCTATATTCCAAACCTATACTAGTGTCACTCCCCCACTTTTCCTATGCTCCATCGACAATTCCATTGGTACTGCTTCCTGCCCCCGTGTTGAGCTGGTCGACTTCATCAACTTTGCCTCTAACTTCCACCCTGCCCTCAAATTTACCTGGTCCATTTCTGACACCCACTCCCCTTTCACGACCTCTCTGTCTCAATCTCTGGACAGGGCTTATCCAGTGATGTCCATTACAAACCCACAGACTCTCACAGCTACCTGGACTATCCCTCTTCCCACCTTGTTACTTATAAAAACATCATCTCCTTCACTCAGTTTCTCCATCTCTGCCGATTCTGCTCTCAGGATGAGGCTTTTCATTCCAGAACTAAAGAGACGTCCTTCTTCTTCAAAGAAACGGGCTTTCCTTCCTCCACACTCAACACTGGCCTCAACTGCATCTCTTCCATTTCATGCACATCTACCCTCACCCCATCCTCCTGCCTCCACTCCAGGCATAGGTTTCCTCTTGTCTTTATCTATGATCACGTCAGACTCCATGTCCATCACATAATTCTCCATAACTTCCACCATCTCCAACTAGATCCCACTACCAAGCACATCTTTCCCTCCCCCCCACCCATTTTGGGCTTTCCACAGAGATTGCTCCCTCCATGACTCCCTTGTCCATTCATCCCTCCCCACTGATCTCACTCCTGGCACTTATTCTTGCAAGCAGTACAAGTGCTACACCTGCCCCTACACCACCTCCCTCACTACCATTCAGGGTCCCAAACAGTCATTCCTGATGAAGTGACACTTCACCTGTGAGTCTGCTGGGGTCATACACTGTGTCCGGTGTTCCCAGTGTGACCTCCTGTATATCGGTGAGACCAGATGTAGATTTGGAGACAGTTTTGCCGAGCACCTATGCTCCATCCACCAGAAACAGTGGGTTCTCCCAGTAACCACCCATTTTAATTCCATTTCCTTTCCATTTCCTTTTCCCATTCCTACATATCAATCCATGGCCTCCTCTACTGTCGCAATGAGACCACACTCAGGTTGGAGGAACAACACCTTATATTCATCTTGTCTTCACCTGTCTTCCAGGTGAGGCAACAATTTACCTATCACCTATCATCTTGTGTTTCTCCCTCACTCCCCCTCTAATCCTGACGCCTCGTCTTTTTTTCTCTAGTCTTGCTGAAGGCTCTTGGCCCCAAACAGCGACTGTTTACTCTTTTCTGCCTGGCCTGCTGAGTTCTTCCAGCATTTTGTGTGCGTTAGCTGTAATCAAGCCATCTCCCCCTGACACTTGTTGGCATTACTATCACTGAATCTTCCATTAACAAATCCCTGAGGAGTTACCGTTGACCAGAAACTGAACTAGAGTGCCCAACAGTTGATACAGATACAAGAGATGGTCAGTTGCTAAGAATTCTGTTATGAATAACTCACTTCCTAACTTCGTAATGACTGTCCACGATCAATAAGTTCAAGTGCAGAGTGTGATATAAGGCTATCCTTTTGACTGGGTGAAATGTTTCAACAACAGTTCAGAAGTTTTTTGCTGTACAGGACACAGCAGCCCATTTGACAAGTGTCACACATAAAACTATTCCTTTACTCCACCTCCAACACACAGGAGCAGCAGATTGTACCACCTATAGGTTTCCCACCAAGCTTCCTTCAAATGCATCTTCCAGACACTTGACTTCTACCAGCTATATGGACCAGGGTTAGGTTTAACCATCCCCTCACTGCTGCTGGGTGGAAATCATGGAGCTTTCTGCCCAATTCCATTGAGCATATATATGTACACAAGGACAGCAAAGTTTCACCGCCCACCTACTTCTCAAGGGTGACCAGAAATAGACGATTAAATGCTGGTTTGAATGAATATTGAAAAAATGAAAAATTGGACCAAATAGCGTGAAATTGAAGTCAGTGGACCTAATTTTGGATGGTAAGTTGAATACATACTCACAACTTTAAAGCACAATCTGTGCTACCAACAGGGAGTTATTTTTGATTGGTAACATAACTAATCAACGGATAATACTGGAGATTACTAGCAGGTCAGGAAGCATCTGTGGTCAATGGCCAGAAATAATAATTTTGTTCCTTTCCCTGCAGACCTGCTGAATATCTCCTTCCATTTCAGATTTCCCAGCATCTAAAATTTTTCCTTGATTTTCAAGAGTTCTATCAGTCCTCACAGTTACATACAGAAAATGCTGGAGGAAATCAGCATGTCAGGCAGTATCTATGGAAATGAATAAACAGTTGATGTTTCTGGCCGAGATCCTTCTTCGGGACTAATCTTTAGTTAGTTCATCAAACTCAATTAAATTAATCACAGCCAATTTGTGATTAAATGTAACATCCTAGCTTTCTTTGAATAATGCCTCACTTTTCTAAATGAAGGTATAAATTGTCCCAAATGATGTTTTCCAAGAATTTTTCCAAGATGAATTTTTGGCTACCTCCCTTTCTTGAAACAGAATATAATTTAGCAATTCTTCAGTCCTCTGACACTCGTTCAGTATCCAAAGATAACAGAAAGACTGTGAAAGACTCTGCCATTCTTGGTTCATTTCGTTCAAGCGGTATTGGCTCTATTCCATCTGATTCTGTTGGCCTAACTTTTGCCAATGAAAATCCCTGCAATATATGTTCACTATCTATTACAGTGGAATTTAGTGTTGGAGTTGTTACAGGAGATGTTCACTATGGAGAGGAACAGCTGAGGAAAAACCTGACAATGATTTACTTTATTAGTTACATGAATGAGTCCTAAGGTCATGGCCCTTGAACTAAAGGGAGAAGAACAGGATAATATCATTCACAATGTCAGGAAGAGATGTTTAAAACTTGTTGGCCACTTGATTGTGGCCAGTAAATGCAAGAGATGAACCAAGATTTCGGTAGCACATGGATGAAGAGCCACAGTTGGCATTGAATAAGAAGCTTGAGAGAATTTGTAGGATGCAGAGCAAAGCATGCATGTAAGAAGATTTAAAGGGGGCAGGTGAAGTAGTGTGGATCATAAGAAAGATATAAAAATGACAAGGCATGCAGCATGAGTGATTAAGCTCCAAGAATTTCAATTGAAGGATGAGAAAAAGGGCTGAAGTATGAGGAACAAATCTTTGATCTATTATTTTTGAATTTGCTGATGACCCTTTATTAAAGTGTTTATCTTTCCACTTCATTTGTTCTCCATCATAACCTAATCAGGTAAGACCACATCACCCGGCTTCATTCTTTAATATTCAGTGAATCACCTTAATGGCATCCTATACCATTATCTTTGGTCTCCCTGAAAGGTTGCTATTCATCCATGCCATCCTTCTAGATTTAACTACATAAACACAATTACCTCCAGATTTAATTACATAAACACAATTCTGGTCAGCCTCCCTCATGTGGTTCTCATTCAAAACTCTGCTGCTCACATCCTGTTTTGCATAAAACCACCATCCACACATCAGTCTTGAGCTCATTGAACTACAACGATTCCCAGTTATGCAAGCTTCGAATAGAAAACCTTTCCAAATGTAACCAGTTATCCGACATCCCCAAATCTGACCTTTTGTACATACTAATTTTAACAGTTATGGCAACCGAATTATAGGAAAGATGTCAATAGAATTGAGAGAGTACAGAGAAGATTTACTAGAATGTTGCCTGGGTTTCATCTTCTAAGCTACAGAGAAAGGTTGAACAAGTTAGGTCTTTATTCTTTGGAGCGTAGAAGGTTGAGAGGGGACTTGATAGAGGAATTTAAAATTATGAGGGGGATAGATAGAGTTGACGTGGATAGGCTTTTTCCATTGAGAGTGGGGGAGATTCAAACAAGAGGACATGAGTTGAGAGTTAAAGGACAAAAGTTTAGGGGTAACATGAGGGGGAACTTCTTTACTCAGAGAGTTGTAGCTGTGTAGAATGAGCTTCCAGCAGAAGTTATTGAGGCAGGTTCAATGTTGTCGTTTAAAGTTAAATTGGATAGATATATAGACAGGAAAGGAATGGAGGGTTATGGGCTGAGTGCAGGTCAGTGGGGCTAGGTGAGATTAAGAGTTCAGCATGGACTAGAAGGGCCGAGATGGCCTGTTTCCGTGCTGTAATTGTTATAAGGTTTGTTATATGGTAATCACTCCACCATGGACAACTTAGCCTTGAGATGCTGAACCTCTGAAATTTCTTTCTTATCATCTGTGCATCTATCTATCTATCTTATATACCATAAGGCATAGGAGCAGATTTAGGTCATTTGGCTCCACCATTCCATCATGGCTGATTTATTATCCCACTCAACCCCGTTCTTCTCTCTTCTCCCCGTAACATTTGACACCCTGACTAATCCAGATACTATCAACATTCACCGTAACTTGATCTCTACAGCTGTTTGTAGCAATGAATTTTACAGATTCATTACTCTGTCACTATTCCTCCCTATCTCTGTTCTAAATGGATGCCCCTCTATCTTGAGGCTGTGTCCTCTGGCCCTGGACTCGCCCACTACAGGAAACATCCTCTCCACATTCATTCTATCTTGGACTTTCAATATTCGATCACTTTCAATGAGGCCCCTCTCCCTCATTCTTCAAAACTCCAGCGAGTACAGGCCCACAGGTATCAAATGCTCCTCATGCATTAACCCTTTCAATCCCAGAATCATTCTTGTGAACTTCACTTGGACCTCTCCAAGCCAACATATCTTTTCTCAGATAAGGAGTCCGAAACTGTTCACAATACTCCAAGTGTGGTCTGAACAATCCCTTATAAAGCTTCAGCATTACACACTTGCTCTTATATTCTAGTCCTCTCGAAATGAATTTTAACATTTCATTTGCCTTTCTTATCACCGACCAGGCTGCAAGTTAAGCTTGAGGGGATCCTGTGCAAATACTCCCAAGTTCCTCTACACCTCTGATTTTTGAATTTCTTCCCTCTTCAAAAAATGTCTATGCCTTTATTTCCATCTACCAAAGTGTATGACCAGGTTCCTCCCTATACTAGATTCCACCTGACACTTCTTTGCCCATTTTTCCAATCTGCCTATGTCAGGGGTTCCCAACACGGAGTCCATGGAGCCCTCAGTTAGTGGTAAGGGTCCATAGCATGGAATAAGTTGGGATCCCCTGGTCTAAGCACTTCTTCAGACTTACTGTTTCCTCAACACTAACTTCCCTTCCACCTATCTTTGTATCATCTGCAAATATGGCCACAAAACCATCAGATTGTTCATCCAAATCATTGACATATAATGTGAAAAGTAGTGGTCCAAGTACTGACCCCTGCCGAACACTGGCGGCCAGCTAGAATAAACTCCTTTTTATCCACTCTTTGCTCCTGCCGGTCAGCCAATATTCTAGACATGCTAGTATCTTTCCTGTAATACCATGGACTTTTATCTTGATAAGCAGTCTTATGTGCAACACCTTGTCAAATGCCTTCTGAAAATCCAAGCAAAGAACATCCACTAGGTCTCCTGTGTTTATACTGCCTCAAAGAATTCTAACAGATTTGTCAGGTAAGATTTCCCCTTAAGAAAACCCTGCTGACCTTGGCATATTAACATGTGCCTCCATGTTAACAGCCTCATCCTTAATAGTGGATTCCAATATCTTCTCAACCATTGTAGTCAGCCTTTAGTTTCTTCTGCCTCCCTCCCTTCTTAAAGAGTGGAGTGGCATTTGCAATTTTCCAGTCCTCCAGAACTATTCCAGGATCTAGCAATTCTGGAAATATCATTACTAATGCCTGCACAATCTCTTCAGCTCTCTCTTTAAGAATCCTGGTGTCGTCCATCTGGTCCAAATGACTTGCTTCTTCAGACCTTTCAGTTTTCTAAACACCTTCACCTTAGTAATAGTAGCTATACTCACTTCTGCCCCTGGTACTCCCAAATTTCTGACATATTGTTAATGCTATCCACAGTGCAGATGAATGCAAAATATTTATTCAGTTCATCTGAGATTTCCTAAAGATTCCTTTACCTTAAACTCACTAATCAAATCTGATTTATTACACGCGGAGGCTGTGGTAGAACAAAGGACCCGACAGAAAATCCTGGCAATTCGGGGCAATGTTTCTCACCCTCTGCATGTCACCTTGACAGAACAGAGGAGCACTTTTAGTAATAGGCGCTGCTCTATAATGAGTAAACCTATAGCTGGGGAAGTGATGCCCCCCTCCTTTTAGACTGTTTGAAGTGACTTTTTTTTTTATCCTTTCTTACCTTTTTAATATTTGTGTATCTGTGCACTTGTACTGCTACTGTGTCACTGTAATTTGCTTTGGGATCAATAAAGTATCTATCTATCTATCTATCTACAGCCAATCTAGAATTGCCTTACCCCTACTGGGGTCAACCACAAGCTGCTCTAAAAAGCCATCTTGTGGTCATTCTACAAATTCCCTCTCTTCAGATCCAGCACTAATCTCATTTTCCCAATGTACCTGCATATTGAAATTCCCTATGACTATTGTAACTTTGTACTTATTACATGCCTTTTCTATCTCCCATTGTAATTTATGTCCATCATCCTGGCTACTATTCAGAGGCCTGTATATAACTCCCATCAGGGTCGTTTTACCCTTGCAGTTTCTTAACTCTACCCACAAGGACTCTTCATCTTTCAATCCAATGTCACCTCTTTCTAAGGATTTGGTTTCATTTTTTACCAACAGAGCCATCCCACCCACCCCGCCTATCTGTCTGTCCATTCAGTACAATCTGTTTTCTTGGATGTTGAGCTCCCAAATTTAATCTTCCTTCATCCATGACTCAGTGATGCCCATAATGACATACCTGCCAGTCTCTAACTGCACTATACAATCATCTATCTCGTTGCGTATATTGCATGTGTTCAAATATAACATCTTCAGGCCTGTATTTGTCACGCTTTTCAATTTTGCCTCCATTTACACTGCAACTCATCCCACTGTCTGCAATTTTGCCATATCTTCTACCTGTCCTTCCTCACAGTCTCACTACACAAAGCATTGACTTGTATGCCAACTGCCCCATCTTCAGCCTCAGCACTCTGGTTCCCATATAGCAGCCAAATGAGTTTAATCCCTCCCCAGCCACCCTCGCAAATTGGTTTCAGGTCTATTCCATCCTTTTTGTACATGTCATACCTTACACAGAAGAAATCTGAAACCTTGCCCTGTGAACCATTTCCTCAGCCACAAATTCACCTGTACTTTCATTCTATTCCTGTCCTGGCTAATATGTGGTACTGGGAGTAATCCAAGGATTACTACCTTGGAGGTCCTGCTCTTCAGCCTCTTCACTGACTTCCTATACTCACTCTGCATGACCTCCTTCCCCTTTCTATCTCTGTCATAGGTACAAATGCATGCCACAACCTCTGGCAGCTCTCCCTCCCTCTTGAGAATCCTCTGCAGGCACTCTAGGCACCCTGTTGACCACAGGATCTCTTGTCCATCCCCTTAACTATTAGGTTTTCTATCACTATTGAACTGCTGGACTTTACCCTTCCCTGCTGAGCCTCAGAGGCGGCCACAGTGCTGGCCTGGTTGCTGCTATGCCCTGGTAGGTTATTCCCCCAGCAGTATTCAAAGGACTATACTTGGTGCTGAGGGGCATGGCCACAGGGGAACTCTGCACTGACCGCTTACTCCCCTTACTTCTCCTGTTAGTCCCCTATCTACAGACTAAATCTTTCACTCTGGGTGTGCCCACCTCAGTAAAAGTTTCATCTATGAGGATTTTGGCCTCCCAGATGATACTGAGTATATCCAGCTTCATTTCCTTGCCTTGTCAGTCAGGGGCTGCATTTGGATGCACTTCCCAAAGATGTAGTCATCAGGGAGACCGTTCGGGATCCTGCAATTGCACATCTTACAGGAGATCAGTTCACTATCTTAACCACCATTCTCCCTATACTTCTAACTTCTCACACTTAAGTTCTAGCCTGCTCCTGTTCTTCCATAAGCCTGTAGAACCAAAGCCTAACTACACTAACACGGGCCCACTCCAACAATAACCGCTCTGCTTACATGTCGTTTCTTTTTTCTTGGCCGCTGCTGAGTCTCTTACAGATTATTATAATTGCAGCCTGCCAAAAAAGTTCTGAAAGACCCCAAGCTCTTTTTAAATCTCACCCTCACACTGCCACACCAGCAAATGACTTTTTCGCAATAATTGCAGGCCACATATATCTTTTAAAAATCATTTTTAAACTGCTTAGTTATCTTTTTTAGTATCTCTCTGAATGTCTTCGTGTAATTTATTTTCACCTTGGGTCTTCCTGCTTTTTATTATATTAAATGTGTTATGCTGAAGCAAATTGTTGTAGAAGATTTTTTTCATGTATTATTAGTACAATCCAGTTAAAGTCTTAACATCTGTATTCTTAATTTTTCAGTTACTTTGATTGTAAACTAACATATGTAGAAAGGTGTGAGAAATAATGTAAGGTAGCGAATTACAACTGATGTTAAATGCTTGCTCCAGCAGAAAAGATCCTATTTCATTGCATAAAGCTCCTTATATTGTCTGGAAATAGTCTTGGAGGATCTGGAACAGTGTCCATATTTAGCCAACACTAACATTCAAAATTTTTTTGATAATCACATTTATCAGTCTATGCATTCAGAATCATTCAAATTAACTCAGGTTGCCAAACGTATCACTCAGGAGGAAATCTATAACAATCAGAATGAGTTAGTACTAGCTTCAGAATGTAAGCTCTGCAATTCACAAGAAGTCTCAAGATTAACTATTCCAGTTTCACTGCCAGGAAATGCAGAGGCTATAACATTGAAGTTGGCAAGTCTTTCTGACCTGCATTTTGAAACCCTGGTCAGTAATTATCTTGGAAAGATGGTGACTTATTGAGAAGTCTCATAGCAGTTTTTCTCATGCACTAGTCTATCCTGCATGCTTCACCTTTTGAGTCTGCTACTGGATCATCTGGTATGCAGATCATGTTGTTGGAATCCAAAACAGTTGATTAATATAGACCCTTGACAGATAGGTCAACAATGTAATTTGTTTTCTATATAGAATTTGTTACTCTATAGACACACTACCTGTTACATAAATCATGTATTATTTAATGCGACAACGCAGATTCCTTGGGTTTAAAGAGCACACTCAGTTTTAGCCCTGCTCCATTCATTGTGAAATCAAATGTTGCTTCTAAGTGATTTAGCTGATCATTACAGAGCTGAAGCCAGAGAGCATTGGGGGAAAATGATGAATAACAATTATCAGACTGAAAAAAGTTACAATTTGTGTGTACTAGTAAACAAATTAATTGACTGTTTCTTTGGGAGCCTTGGGCTGATAGCTTCTCTTCTTACGCTGTAGTGGAATTGGTGTCAGCCTGGATTTTCTTCAATGGGACACAATTTTGACAAAATGTTCGGCATGGTTGGGGTGGAATAGTGGTGGGTACTTGCATCCATCCTTTCTGTCCTTTTTTCAATCTATTTCTATCAATTCATTAAACATGAATAGTGAGCTACAGCAGGATTCATCTTTTCAATTAGGCAACTACAAATGCCAGCCAGGAGAATCCGTATGAGAGACAAAAGTGGACAGAGCTCCCTCACGATTGGGGAATATGCTCCAGTGAAAGGTTATCCTTTTTAATGGGCACTCTTGCACTCCTCTGAATTGCTAATTCTTTTCCTTTGCAAAGATGTAGATGTGTTCAAAACAGGAAATTGAATGTGGGGTTGGTTACCAATAATGGAGTATAAGCAGTTAGAAGGCAAAATGAATTTTGTTTTGTGAGCCAGGGACCGGGGGGACACAAGGGCACAGAAAATAGATTATTTTGAATGAACAGAAACTTTATTGAGAATAGAGAATTGAAAGGTGGTGAGAAAAATGATGGTATTATTAACCATAGAGGTGGCTTCAGATGACGATGAAATTTCAAGACGAATAGGCCTAGATGGAATGTCACTTGATAATGCTCTACAGTCAGGACAAGACAATGTATGCTATGGAGCAGTGAAGGGTTGAGAGCTTATTGTTCACAGGCAACGTGGATGCTGTATATTCAGCTTGGCAGTAATTAATAATATAATTTGTTTAAATATTAAATTAGAAAATGTTGGAAATGTTAAGCAAGCTCATTGGCATTTACAAAAGATTTTTCATCAAATATACTTGATAAGTTTCCAACTACAACACTAATTTGCGCTTTCCTTTTGATACTAATGGATGTGTCATGTTATTTCAGTGTTTTCTGTTTTCATTTCAGATTGCCAGCATTTGGAAATGTCCTTTTTATCTCAACTGATCAAATCGGTTGTGCAAAATACAGCTGGTTTCTTATGCAAATGATCTAAATTAGTTTCTAAACTTTTCTCTGCAGTTACATTGTGCCAATTTGTGTGAAACATAGCCCGTAACCTACGTCTGTGCCCTCCACATCCGATTCCTGGAGCTGCACTAATCTTTTGTATTGCCATAGACCTAGAGGGGTAAGAGACCAATCTGCCTTGGTTGGTGATCTGTTTGCTGGCAGTGGCCTCAGGTAACATTTACTGGATTTCTGGCCCTTGTGAGCACTGACCAGGACTTCTCCAAAATTTTCTCAATGTCTCTGGTAATCAGATACATTTGAAAACAGTTGAAATAGATTTGTTAGGTAAAACTTAAAAAGATAATAAATGGAAATTACTTAAAGTATGAATTAAAATGAAGAAAACAAAAATGCTGGCAGGAACCCTGGATACAAAATAAAGCCAGTTCCTCAGCTAATATTTACCTTGGGTATAGTCCTGCCATCAGAAATACCTTAACCCTGAACTGTCAGCTGAAGAGAAACTGATAGCCATTATCTTTCTAAACATGGATGTCAATAAATTATACATATTAGCTATTTTAATTGTGGAATTTCTTTCATTTGGTCAACTATCGGAAATGGCTGTGAACACTTCAACTATTGTTCTAACATGAAGTATAACATCCTAAATTTACCTGTACCGCAAATATTTTAAGCTGTTTCAGTTAATGAACAAGAAGTGCAATCGCTGGAGAAAAATGCAGCAGATTTACTGCTACCCAAATCGCTAGACTCCTTGTCATTGGAAAAAGTTACTTCTTCCACCATGACCCAAACTTCAGTACTGCACTGTGACCCCAACTCCCAGTATGTTGATGTAGCAGAACAGGAGCTGTTTTGTCAGAGCAACTTGCCATAATCAGCTTTGACAGCTGATAATTACCTGGTTGTTAATGAATGTTTATGAATATCTTTAACATTTAAGATCATGCTTACCAAAATGTTGAAAACAATAATTATTTTTAAAAAGTTAATAGCCTGAATTAAATAACCATATAACCATATAACAATTACAGCACGGAAACAGGCCATCTCGGGCCTTCTAGTCCGTGCCAAACTCTTACTCTCACCTAGTCCCACTGACCTGCACTCAGCCCATAACCCTCCATTCCTTTCCTGTCCATAAAGCTATCCAATTTAACTTTAAATGACAACATCGAACCTGCCTCAACCACTTCTGCTGGAAGCTCGTTCCACAAAGCTACCACTCTCTGAGTAAAGAAGTTCCTCCTCATGTTACCCCTAAACTTTTGCCCTTTAACTCTCAACTCATGTCCTTTTGTTTGAATCTCCCCCAGTCTCAATGGAAAAAGCCTATACACATCAACTCTAGCTAACCCCCTGATAATTTTAAATCCCTCTATCAAGTCCCCCCTCAACCTTCTATGCTCCAAAGAATAAAGACCCAACTTGTTCAACCTTTCTCTGTAACTTAGGAGATGAAACCCAGGTAACATTCTAGTAAATCTTCTCTGTACTCTCTCAATTTTGTTGACATCTTTCCTATAATTCGGTGACCGGAACTGTACACAATATTCCAAATTGCCTTGCACAATTTCAACATTACATCCCAACTCCTACACCCAATGCTATAATTTATAAAGGCCAGCATACCAAAAGCTTTCTTCACCACCCTATCCACATGAGATTCCACCTTCAGGGAACTATGCACCATTATTCCTAGATCCCTCTGTTCTACTGCATTCTTCAATGCGCTACCATTTACCATGTATGTCCTATTTTGGTTAGTCCTACCAAAATGTAGCACCTCACATTTATCAGCATTAAACTCAATCTGCCATCTTTCAGCCCACTCTTCTAACTGGCTTAAATCTCTCTGCAAGCTTTGAAAGCCCACTTCATTATCCACAACTCCAACTATATTAGTATTATCTGCATACTTACTAATCCAATTTACCACCCCATCATCCAGATCATTAATGTATATGACAAACAACACTGGACCCAGTACAGATCCCTGAGGCACACCACTAGTCACCAGCCTCCAATCTGACAAACAGTTATCCACCACTAACTCTCTGGCATCTCCCATCCAGCCACTGCTGAATCCATTTTACTACTTCAATATTAATACCTATTGATTGAACCTTCCTAACTAACCTTCCGTGTGGAACCTTGTCAAAGGTCTTACTGAAGTCCATGTAGACAACATCCACCGCTTTACCTTTGTCAACTTTCCTAGTAACCTCTTCAAAAAATTCAATAAGATTTGTCAAACATGAGTTTCCATGCACAAATCCATGTTGACTGTACCTAATCAGATCCTGCCTATCCAGATAATTATATAAACCATCTCTAGGAATACATTCCATCAATTTACCCACCACTGACGTCAAACTCACAGGCTGATAATTGCTAGGTTTACAGTTAGAACCCTTTTTAAACATTGGAACAACATGAGCAATACACCAATCCTCCTGCACCATCCCCGTTTCTAATGACATTTGAAATATTTCTGTCAGAGTTCCTGCTATTTCCACATTAACTTCCCTCAAGGTCCTAGGGAATATCCTGTCAGGACCGGAGACTTATCCACTTTTATATTCCTTAATAGTGCCAGTTCTTCCTCTTCTTTAATCATCATAGTTTCCATAACTACCCTACTTGTTACCCTTACCTTACACAATTCAATATCCTTCTCCTTAGTGAATACTGAAGAAAAGAAATTGTTCAAAATCTCCCCCATCTCTTTTGGTTCCGCACATAGCCGTCCACTCTGATTCTCTAAGGGACCAATTTTATCCCTCACTGTCCTTTTGTGATTAATATAACTGTAGAAACCCTTGGGATTGATTTTCACCTTAATTACCAAAGCAACCTCATATCTTCTTTCAGCTTTTCTAATTTCTTTCTTAAGATTCTTTTTACATTCTTTATATTCCTCGAGCACCTCATTTACTCCAAGCTGCTTATATTTATTGTAGATCTCTCTCTTTTTCCAAACCAAGTTTCCAATATCCCTTGAAAACCATGGCTCTCTCAAACTTTTAACCTTTCCTTTCAACCTAACAGGAACATAAAGATTCTGTACCCTCAAAATTTTGCCTTTAAATGACCTCCATTTCTCTATTACATCCTTCCCATAAAACAAATTGTCCCAATGCACTCCTTCTAAATTCTTTCGCATCTCCTCAAAGTTAGCCTTTCTCCAATCAAAAATCTCAACCCTGGGTCCAGTCCTATCCTTCTCCATAATTATATTGAAACTAGTGGCATTGTGATCACTGGACCCGAAGTGCTCCTCAACACATACCTCTGTTACCTGACCTATCTCATTCCCCAACAGGAGATCCAACACTGCCCCTTCTCTAGTTGGTACCTCTATGCTGCTTGGTGTATATACACTCGGTGGCTACTGTATTAGGGACCTCCTATACCTAATAAAATGGCCACTGAGTGTATGCTCGTGGTCTTCTGATGCTGTTGCCCATCTGCTTGTGCTTTCCGAGATGTTGTTCTGCACATCTCTGCTGCAACTCATGGTTACTTGAGTTACTGTCGCCTTCTTGTCAGCTTGAATCAGTCTGGCCATTCTCCTCTGACCTCTCTCATTAAGAAGGTGTTTTTGCCCACAGAACAGTTACTCACTGGATTTTTTATTTGTTTTTCACATCATTCTCTATAAAGTATAAAGACTTTAGTGTTTAGAAATCCTGGAAGATCAGCAGTATCAGAAATATTCAAGCTACCCCATATGGCACCAACAATCATTCCACAGTCAAAATCACTTAGATCACATATCTTCTCCATTCTGATGTTTGGTCTGAACAACAATGGAACCTCTTGATCATGTCTGCATGTTTTCATGCATTGAATTTCTGCCTCGTGATTGGCTGATTAGATATTTGCATTAACAAGCATGTGTAAGGGTGTGCCTAATAAAGTGGTCAGTGGGTATACATATGAAAGATTTAATCTAACTTAACCAAACAGGAAACTTTATTCATTCTTCCCCAAGCAGCTGACTTTTCACATTCTTTTTAATGGGAGTGCTGAGGATCAGCAGATAGATTTCCCAGCTGGAGATACAGAGACATCTGCTGAAGTTGTATACATTGTATTATTTGTAGTTAAAGACAACTTGCAAAGTAAAATAATAAAACCAGAGGGTGGGTGATTCTGTGGTTTAGGGTAGAATTTGAAGGTTGTATGTCTATCACGGAAGTGCTAATTGCAGCTGGAGATTTACTTAACATGAACAGAAGCACAGACAGAAATTTAAATAATTGGACGAGAGCCATTGAGGATTTTTTTGACTCAGAATATTGTTGAGATCTAAGACGTTATTTGAAAGTCTGATGCAGCTGGATTCTATAGCAACTTTGAAAATGTCTGTAAACATAGATATGCAGAGCAAGATTTTACATAGAAAGGGACAGTTCTGCCATGTGGTAAATCCTTTCTGATATCACAAAGTGGACCCAAGTCAACACTGGTCAAATAAGATACTAATCAATAAAGTGATTCCCATTTTAATTGTTATATCAATGTACAAAAATGTGCCACACTTACAGAAAATCTTTCACAAATGGATTCTAATTTATTAAATTTCTGCTGCATGGGATGATAATATACCTAATTGTAGCTCAACCTGAATTTTAAATTGTTCCCATGCTCTGCCCCGCCCCATCTCCATTTATTCATGGCGCCTCTGCAGTAAGCCAAGCAAACAGCTAGCAATGAAAGGATGATGATCAGAATCAGTTTGCCTCAGGTTTTGCTCTTGAATAAAGTTCAAACCTGTTCCTCTTTTGAATGATGGATCTAGGTTATTCATACTCAGTATTGAAACAGTGTGCCATCATCAGGTGTGTTCATGTTATACAAGCCACAATGCTATGTGGAGCTTTGTGTAGCTCTGCATTAAATGCACTTTATTTCTCACACTGATATAAAATGTAATTTATATTAAAAGGTACCAAGGGAGTAATTTTGGATTATTTCCACTTTCAAGCCATGAGCCAAAATCAATCATATATTATCTCCAGTTTTAGGGGTTTGTTTGTCTAAAATTGATTCTGTGTTTGCTTAGGTGGCAACAGCTAGCCATCATATGGTTGATATGTAGTTGGGATTTAAGGATGTGAAAATCAATATAGAAATCCAATTGTTTCTCTAGAATTAAAAATAAAATGCAATTATATCAAACTCTGTGGAGGTTTTCAATGAAATAAACGATTTCCACTTTCCAAATCATTATAACCGAGGCTCACTTTCAGCAAAGTCAGTGGCATTACACAGAACCTCATTACTATCATAATAGTCATCAACATTTTAGCACTCAATCCCCTAGATGGTTGGATTTTTTTTTCAGTGGCTATAGAATGCATCTTTTACCATAATACAATGACCTAGATAATCAGAAGAAGCTGATCTGTGAACAGGGGTGAGCTGGAAACATGGTAAAGTAATTAGCTTAAGGGCCAAGGACAACTACATTATTAAACACTTCAATTAGATAATACTTAGTGGTGCTCTTAAAATAAGCAACATCAGTGCACTAACTGCTTTCCACAGTGCGAACAGAAAGAAAATTATCCACTCCAGTAATCTGCTTTGAAATAAAAACATTGGATTAAATAAGATTGGTACAATACTTAAGTGTTCATGCATTTTTAGGCTAGTTTAAGGGACTGCGTAACCCTCTTAAATTTTAGCTCCATCTCATGAAATTTTACATCCCAAAAAGAGTCTCATTTTTGGGAGCCCCTCACCCCTTCCTTTCCTCTCTGATTCACAATTTTCTTTCCTTCATTTGATGGTCTACTGTCCTTCTCTATCAGGTTCCTTTCTCTTCAGAACTTTGCCTCTTCCACTTATCACCTCCTAACTTCATACATCATACCTTTTCTTTCCACCTCCCTTCTCCCTCTCACCTGGACTCAACTATTACTTGGCAGATTGTGCTCCTTCCCCTCCCGTACCATTATATTCTGGTTCATGCCCTCTTCCTCTCCAGTCCAAAAGATCCACTGTTCATTTCTGTCTGACCTGCTTCTGCATTTAGCGGGCATTGCTCTTAGATAAACATGAATTATTTTGCAATTTCAAAAAATGTTAAGGTATTTTAATGCAAGTCTCAATCAAGTCAAAAATAAGACCTCCAATTTTATACATATCTTATTGTGAATGTAAAAGTAGGGATTGTTTTAATGTCAATTATATTTTCAATGTACAAAACAGAATAGGAGTAACATCCTCAGTAGAATCATGTTAGAAATCAATAAAACATGCATTCATCTGAACATCCTCACTTTCCCTTCCAATTGAGGATACCTATATACTTAAGATAATTCAAGTTTTCTATGTATTCTTAGGCTGATAATATTTATTCTGAATCCCATTAAGCCAGAGAGGTGGGCTTTTAACTAAACGTCTGTACAAGTGTGTTCTCAAAACTATTTAAAGAATGATTGAGCAGCAACAATGAAAAATACTGTGATCTGTGCTGAGGGAATTGAGAAGAGCTGTATCGATTTCAAGAATTCAACCTGACAGAATTCTCCTTCAAGTAGCCTGCCTATTCTCCAGTATCCAATGCAATATACTTAATGTAGGTGAAAGAAACTGCTTCATTGCAATTTCCAGCAATATTAATCACCCGTTAAAAGCTGCAAAAATAGGTTTGCAGAAAGCTTTTTTTTTACTATTTCAAAAAAAAACATGCCTATTCATTTTTAGAGAGCTCCACTTAACTATTTTCTGGCATTGAAACTATAGGCACTTGTATATTGTTACTGATTTATTGGGTAAATTGAAATGATATTACAGTCTGAAGATGCTTGAATAAAAGCTCAAACTACATTTTCCTTCTGTCAGGGAGGCTAATGTGGCCACTGCGTGGTCATAGGATGCTCCAAATAGCACTGAAACAGGTGCCCAGCTAATGCAGTATTGAAGGTTTAATTAAAGGAAGAAGGTAAAACTCATAACTTATTTCTGTCTTCTTTATGGGTCATTAACATTAACCTAAATTTATGAAACAATCATGATTTAAGATTGTCCCCAAATGACACCACTGCATTACCTCAGTCCCAAATATATGCTCAAGTGATAAGAGTGAGCCTTCAATGCATGCAATTAATTTTAGTATTTAAATATTAAAATATGCACAGTGATATTTATGGAGTTTTGTGCCATGTATCATATTTCCGTTAAGTCTGGAGCTTCTGTCCACCATTCCTTCTCAAATGTGTATAAAAATTTGCCTATAAGAATATGACCTTCACTCCTTGAGATATTTTTCATCACTCTTCGGCTTCCAAATGATGATTTCTAGCAACACCACAGATAGAAAGCTGCAAGTAGTTTCCAGAGAGTTATAAGGTCACATTGATAGCCTTGTGATCTGTGCCCCTACATTCTTCATATGAAATAGTGGCAGATGTCATTTTCCATGCAAAAACGAAAATACAAACTGCTGGAGGAAATCACTGGGTTGAGTGGCATCTGTGAGGAAAAGGATTTGTCAGTGTTTTGGGTGCAGGACTAGTACAGGGTCTTGACACAGAATACTGACAATTCTTTTCCCCCATCTCCCTCCCATGGATGCTACTTGAGCTGCTGAATTTGGCCAGCAATTTGATTTTTAATTCCAGCATCTGCAGTCCTTTACATTCCTTAATTGTCTTGCATATAGACTTATTTGATGTTAACAGGGGGAGCTGGTAACCATGACAATTAACCTCTGCAGGTCCAGAGACAGAATACAGAACTAGGGACCCTACTGAATGCTTAACACCACTCACCAACAATTATTTTAAACTGTTGGTATTCGGTGGCCATTACATTGAATACTTTGATAGCAATGATGATGTCCACCTTTTATATAAAAAAATTCCTATCTGAAGAAGTATAATAAGGCAGCCATAATTCCATACTCTACTTAGATTCAGCAATGTAAAGAGTGGAAAAGGGAAATAAAGGAGGGAAAATAATGAACAGATTTCAATTTTGGAAAATGCCACACAAGGAGTATGTAGGAACCTCCAGTATAAATGCTGTGCCATAATGGTTCGGTTGAATTCTAATCACTTCATTGTGATGGGGATGTTGTGTTGAAATGTTTGCTTGTCTGGTATCCAGCGAACAGAACAGGACAGATGCGGTAAGAATGTCAGTGTGAAATCCTGTAAAATAAAATAGTGGACAGCGGCTGCGCACAATGGAATCAGACTGGATTGTCATTTTTTTTAAATTTCAAAATATGCTTTATTCAAAAATAAATTATATACAATAAACCATTCAATAACTTTCCATCCTTTGCATACGTTTCCATCATAGTCTGTACATATCCATATTTATGGCCACCCACGTGGCACTCCAGTTGTTCACCTTACCACATCATTGTTGAGGGGTATGCTCCCCGCCACCCGACCCCTCCCACTCCCGCGGGTGGAGAAACCTATACTGTGGTCCTTCCCCACCAGGCCCTTGCGGTGGCTGCACCGAGTTTCAGTGCGTCCCTCAGCACGTACTCCTGCAGCCGAGAATGTGCCAGTCGGCAGCATTCTCCCATGGACATCTCCATGTGCTGGTAGATCATCAAGTTTCGGGCTGACCAAAGATCGCCTTTCACCGAGTTGATGATCTGCCAGCAGCACCGGATGTTGGTCTCCGTGTGCATCCCCGGGAATAGCCCATAGATCAGAGAATCCTCTGTTACATAGCTGCTGGCAATGAAATGTGACACTAGCCCGTCCATCCTCCTCCACACCCTCTCTGCGAACTGACAGTGTTCAAAGAGGTGGGTCACAGACTGCTCCTCATTGCAGTCCTCCCATGGGCAGCGGGGTATGGAGACGACGTTCCGGGCATACAGGAGGGATCTGACTGGGAGGGCCCCTCTCACCGCCAGCCAGGTGAGGCCCTGGTGCCTGTTGGTGAGATCTGGCGATGAGGCATTTTGCCAGATGAGCTGGACGGTCTGCTCGGGGAACCAACCCGCTGTGTTCATCACATCCTTCTCCTGCAGTGCCTGCAGGACATTACGAGCCAACCACTGCCTGATGGCCCCGTGGTCAAAGGCGTTCTCCTGGAAGAACTTTTCTACGAAGGACAGGTATGGCGGCAATGACCAGCTGAATGGGGCGTTGCGTGGGAGTGGGGCCAGACCCATCCTTCGTAGTAAGAGTGACAGGTAGAACCTGGGCACATGGTACTTGGTGCCCACATACCTGGGTTCTACACACAACCTGATGCAGCCACATACGAAGCTGGCCATCAGGGTGAGGGCGACATTGGGGACGTTCTTGCCCCCATTGTCCAGGGACTTGTGCATGACGGTCTGTCTCACCAGCTCCATCTTGGATCCCCAGACGAATCTGAAGACAGCTCGGGTGATTTCTGAGCTGTAGGAGCGGGGGACGGGCCAGACCTGCGCCAAGTACAACAGCCCTGAGAGCACCTCACACCTGATGACCAGGTTCTTGCCCGTTATCGACAGGGAGCGCCCTCCCCACAGTCCCAGTTTCTGTTTCACCTTGGCAGTCCGCTCCTGCCAGTTCTTGTTGCACGCCTCGGCCCCTCCGAACCAGAACCCCAACACCTTCATGTGGTCAGACCTGATGGTGAAGGGGACACTGGATCGGTCGGAACAGTTGCCGAAGAGCATGGCTTCGCTCTTCGTGCGGTTGACCCTGGCCCCTGACGCTAGCTCGAACTGTTTGCAGATGCCAATCAACCTGCAAACTGACCTCAGATCAGAGCAGAAGACGGTGATGTTGTCCAAGTGCAGGGAGGTTTACAGTGGATTGTCATTACGAAGACTCCTTTCTGACCATTGGTTCATGCTTTAGTCTGTGTTACAAACCCATAAGCGGCAGCTGATTTCCCATCTAGTGCTCAGCAGTGTCCTTTAATTTATGGTGGTATTATGTGTGAGTAAACCATACATTAATGGCTGATCTGAATTGTCTCTGCCCAGCAGGATTTGAGCACACTGGAGTCAAAATGAAGATGTTGAATTTAACATCCTATTGCTGTTCTTCCATCATGAATTTGAGAGAGAGATCTAATTCAGGTAGCCATGCAAATTCATGCAAATCAAAGTCCTAGAGTACACAAGGGATGACCGTGGTCTTCCTATTTGCAAAGAGGAGTTTGACCTGGAATAATTGTGGTTATGGCCTTTCAAAGCAAGGCCAAACAGTATCTATTAAGAAAAGCAGAATCTGGATTGTTTCTCTAAACTCTACAGAAACACGATATATGTGTGTAGGTTTCAAATTCAAAGTAAATTTTATGATCATCATGCATATATGTCACTTTCTACAACCTAAGATTCATTTTCTTGTGGGCAAACTCAATAAGTCTATAGAATCGCAAACAACAGGAATTCTGCAGATGCTGGAAATTCAAGCAACACACATAAAAGTTGCTGGTGAACGCAGCAGGCCAGGCAGCATCTCTAGGAAGAGATGCAGTCGACGTTTCGGGCCGAGACCCTTCGTCAGGACTAACTGAAGGAAGAGTGAGTAAGGGATTTGAAAGTTGGAGGGGGAGGGGGAGATCCAAAATGATAGGAGAAGACAGGAGGGGGAGGGGTGGAGCCAAGAGCTGGACAGGTGATTGGCAAAGGGAATATGAGAGGATCATGGGACAGGAGGTCCGGGAAGAAAGACGGGGGGGGGGGGGGGGGGCGGACCCAGAGGATGGACAATGGGTATATTCAGAACTACAGAGGGAGAAAAAGGAGAGTGAGAGAAAGAATGTGTGTATAAGAATAAGTAACAGATGGGGTATGAAGGGGAGGTGGGGCATTAGTGGAAGTTAGAGAAGTCGATGTTCATGAAGTCTCTAGAGAAGTCTATAGAATAATAACTATAACAGAACCAATGAAAGACCACTCAGCAAGGGCTTTCAACCAGAGTGCAGAAGACAGGAATCTGTGCAAATGCAAATATAAATAAATAGCAATAAATAAAGAGAAAAATTGATGAAGAGATGTAAGAACATTTCAATGATGGAGCTATTAAAGTTGAGTGAAGTTATCCCCTTTGGATAAAGAGCCCAATGTTTGCAGAGGTCGTAACTGTTACTGAACCTGTTGGTGTGAGCCCTGAAGCTCTTCTACCTTCTTCCTGATGGCAGCAGCAAGAAAAGAGCGAGACCTGATTAATGTATGGATCTATTTCTCTTAGAGCAATACAACCGCACCCCCCCCCCCCCGGCACTATGTATGTATTGTTGTTTAGACATGCGTTTTAATCTGTGTCTATGCATGTGTGTTGTTCTCTCTCCCTCGTTGCAACGTGAATACACAGTTAAAGCTATCTCCCACATGCGCTCTTTTATTTAATTGATATGTAGTTGTGCACAGACACAACAAATTGGCATCAAGTATGATTGTGAATGTCAGAGAATATCACCAACTGCACTGACAGTTACAGGATGAAACGGCAAGAGTTGAACAGCTTAAGAAGGCCGTCACAGACGCTAAAAAACAAGTGAGTACAGTGCATAGTAACAGTGAAAGAAGCACTGAATTTAAAGTGAAATAACGTGGCAATGGCTTCATTCGAGAATGTTGATGAATTTGATAGCACTGTTGAAGGCAGGGAGTCATATATTGAGAGGGTTGAACTGTATTGTAGCATAAACAACATGGAGGAGCAAAAGAAAGCCCCTGCATTTCTTAGCTTAAAGAGTCCATAAGAACATAAGAAATAGGAGCAGGAGTAGACCATCTGGCCCATCGAGCTTGCCCCGCCATTCAATAGGATCATGGCCGATCTGTCTGTAAACTCAGCTTCATCGACCTGCCTTTTTCCCCATAACCCTTAATTTCCCTACTATGTAAAAATCTATCTAACTGTTTCAAAAATATATTTAGTGAAGAAGCCTCAACTGCTTCCCTGGGCAGAGAATTTCACAGATTCACCACTCTCTGGGAAAAACAGTTTCTCCTCATCTCCCTCCTAAATCTTCTCCCCTGAATCTTGAGGCAATGTCCCCTAGTTCCAGTCTCACCTACAAATGGAAACAACTTTCCTATTTCTATCTTATCTATCCCTTTCGAAATTTTGTATGTTTCTATAAGATCCCCTCTCATTCTTCTGAACTCCAGAGAGTATAGTCCAAGGCGACTCAATCTCTCCTCATAGGTTAACCCCTTCATCTCTGGAATCAACCTGGTGAACCTCCTCTGCACTGCCTCCAGAGCCAGTATATCCTTCCTCAAGTATGGAGACCAGAACTGTACACAGTGCTCCAGGTGCTGCCTCACCAGTACCCTGTATAGTTGCAGCATGACCTCCCTGCTCTTGAATTCAATCCCTCTAGCAATGAAGGCCAACATTCCATTTGCCTTCGTAATAACCTGTTGTACCTGCAAGCCAAATTTTTGCGATTTATGCACAAGCACTCCCAAGTCCCTCTGCACAACAGCATGCTGCAATCTTTCATCACTTAAATAATAATCCGCTCTTCTATTATTCCTTCCAAAATGGATGATCTTGCATTTACCAGCGTTGTATTCCGTCTGCCAGACCTTGGCCCACTCATTTAACATATCTATATCTCTCTGCGGACTCTCCACATCCTCTGTACAATTTGCTTTTCCACTCAGTTTAGTGTCATTGCAAATTTTGCTATGCTACACTCAGTCCTCTCTTCCAAATCATCAATGTAAATGGTAAGCAGCTGCGGGGCCCAGCACCGACCCATACGGCACCCCACTCACCACAGACTGCCAACCAGAGAAACACCCATTAATACCAACTCTCTGCCTTCTTTCGGTTAACCAATCCACTATCCATGCCAATACACTTCCTCCGACTCCATGCATCCGTATCTTATTTATAAGTCTCTTGTGCGACACTTTATAGAACGCCTTCTGGAATTCCAAGTATATGACATCCACCTGTTCCCCTCTATCCACGGCAGTCATTATGTCCTCAAAGAACTCCAGTAAGTTTGTCAAACAGGACCTGCCCTTTCTGAATCCATGCTGCGTCTGTCTAACGGAACCACTCCTTTCTAAATGTTTTGATATTTCTTCCTTAATGACAGCTTCAAGTATTTTCCCAACTACAGATGTTAAGCTAGCTGGCCTATAGTTGCCCGTCTTTTGCCTACATCCTTTTTTAAAAAGTGGCGTGACACTTGCTGACTTCCAATCTGCCGGGACCTGCCCAGAGTTTAGAGAATTTTGATAAATGATTACCAACGCGTCTACTATAACCTCTGCCAATTCCTTCAGCACCCTGGGATGCATCACATCAGGACCAGGGGACTTATCTACCTTCAGGCCCTTTAGTTTGCTCATCACTATTTCTGTAGCGACAGTGATTTTATCGAGGTCCTCACCTCCCATTTCATCCATAACATCCTTCTTTGGCATATTAGCCATGTATGGGGTATCAGTGAGGGGAAGCACCTCTGGTGGGGGAACATGTTGCGTCCTTTTCAAGGTGGTTCGTCTACCTTTGGTCCCCACCTGGCACTCAGTTCTCACCTGTGGCTCCCCGTAGCTGTTTGCATGCGACAGCGGCCGGACCCCGGGCAACAGCTTCGACAAGCCGGCTCAACTAGGTGAGAGTAGCCTACAGGTCTCAAACCCTTGATGAGATAGGAAGTTGCCTATTGCAGCATGTGAAGACAGACTCCGGCAGTTTGAGTTGACGAGACCAATGGAAGGTCCAACGGTCAAGAAGGCGGTCTCTGCAAGTGTCATGGAGCGTGTGGAGCACGACAAGACACAGAAAACGTCCTGGTCATCCACTGCGCCTAGTCCCATCTCCAGCCATCTCGACTCTGTCTTGCCACTGGATCCAGATGGAAATTGGTAAGAGAGAGCAAGGCTGATGCTGCGCAACTCTCCCTCACTTAAATCCAAATCAAGAGCTTGTCTCGACACCATCAAGCCGGCTGGTGGCGCTGTGACATCAGCAACGGACTCCAGAGCGAAGCTTCCCGAGTTCGAGTCCAGTCTGGCCGCTCCCGGGTATGTTTTCCATCCATGCTGGGTTGAGTGTTGAGCTAGCAACTCGACCTCATAAAAAAGAAGTACTAATGGTGTCGAGATCTTCATCGATGATGATGGACGAACCTTTAGACATGTCCTCCACTGTGAAGACCGACACAAGATAGTCGTTCAATGGCTCAGCCATTTCTTTATCACCCAATATCAATTTCCCCTTCTCATCTTCCAAGGGACCTACATTGACTTTAGACACCCTCTTCCGCTTTATATATTTATAAAAACTTTTGCTGTCTGTTTTTCCCGAGAATGTGCAATCCTTTACACAACTTAGTAAACCCTGAAAAGCCAGCAAGGAAGATGTTTGACAAACTTGTTACAATTTTACAAAATCACTTGAGCCTTAAACCATTGATAATAACTGAGAGCTTTAGATTTTACAAATGGAACCAAGCAAAAGATGAAAGCCTTTCTGAATACATTGCAAAACTGCACAAACTTTCCCACTACTGTGACTTTAGAGAAGAACTTTCTGACTCACTAAATGGCAGGCTTGTATGTGGCATGCATAGTCAAAGTACTCAAATGAGGCTACTGTCCAAAAGAGATCTAACCTTACACAGGCATAGAACATTTTTATATTGTTCGAGACTGCAGCAAAGAATGCAGCTGAACCGCAGAAAAGGAGATTAAATGTGAAATGCACAAAGTGTCTCTGAATGGTGCAAAAAACCAAAGATGTTATCGATTTGGCAAAACCTTCCATGATGCAAATACTGTTGGTTCAAAGAAAAAGTATGCAGAAAATGTTACAAACAAGGTCACATAGAGGGAAAGTGCAGGGCAGACAAAAAGCACTACAAAATGAAAAGTCACTAACACAAAACTAAGCAAATGCATGAAGTTATTGAATATAAAACAGATTCAGAAAATATAGAGTTCAACAAAGGTGAACTGTCATGTCTGGAATTGCATAGTATAACTGAAGCAGATCACAGAATCACCTGGATCACAATAGAAGTGTCTGGTGTAAAACAGGAAATGGAGTTAGATACACGGTCAGCTTTCTCCATAATTCCAGAGGCTGACTACAACAGATGGTTTTCTAAGATACCATTCGAGAAGACCTCAATGATGCAAAAGACTTACAGTGGTGAAGGAGTGTCTCTCAAAGGCAAACTGAAAGTAAATGTGATGTATGGAGGCCAGAACAACAGTTAGAGCTTTATGTATTGAAAAGTGGAGGTCTATCACTTTTCAGACGTGAATGTTTGAGAAAAATCCAACTAGACTGGCACTCAATCAAACCTCTCAGTGTGACATCAACAGACAATGTCAGCCCAAATTGTAGCAGTAACTAGAGGCTGAGACAGCTACTTAATGCTAATCAGAAGATGTTTGAAAATGGAATAGATAAACAGATTGAAGACTTGGCTAACAGCTGCTCAGGATGCCAAAAGTTCAAAATGAAACCTGTCACGTGACCAGCAACAATGAATATAGAATTCAGTCAGGTTTTATAAAAACAAACAAACATTTATTAAACTCTGCTCAAAAATAGCGAAATGTATTTAAACGACTAACTTAACCGGAAGTTAACTGCTATGCGACAACTCTGGAACAGTTCTTAAAAGGGTAAATGCGAAAACAATTCTTAAAGTGGTAAGTTCGAACACAGTTCTTAGAATGGTAAATTCCAAAGTCCAAGGGATTTATACAGTCAATTAAGAGAGACTTTCCTGAAGTAAAGAATTCCTCGAAGACATGACGTTACTGCTGATCCCAGCCAGAACCTGCATTGTCCGCAGGATTCATGACGATTGAAATAAAATGGTTTAAAGGAAATGGACCTTTTCCTCTGGAGAACAGACACTGCGCAATCCTTCCTGCTTTAGCAGAGGATATCTCAGTGCAGGTTACTATTTCTTGAAAGAAGATTCAATAAAGGTCGATCCTTTCCAAAACTGCTGAACGATACCAGCTTTACTTGACTCAGCGAGTTCCTGTACTTTGGTAAGGTCTTCACTCTCCAATACTACTTACAATAGAAAGTAGAACTCCACTTTAAAACGAAACTGTGTCATAAGATGAATATGCAGCATAACGGAGCATCTGACAAATTAAATAATGAACTAATCTTAAAACTCAACTGGAATAACTAACTGTGTCACACCGGGGGTCTCCCTTTATATACCTGGTAAGAACATGTCATCACGTGACCTCACGTCAGTGGGAAAATTACATCATGTGACCTACACAAGACCGTTATATCATGCTCATCAGATACTCAATTACATCATGGTCATAAGACAGTCACAAGATACCCATGAGGTATGTAACAAACCCACAAACACCATTAAACCTGTGGGAGAGGCCTTTGTCACCATGACAAAGATTACATAATGACTTTGCTGGACGATTCATGGACTCCACATTTCTGATTGCTGTGAATGCTCACTTGAAGTGACCTGAGGCCATGCCAATGAAGTCAACCGCCTCAGTAAAGACTGTTTCCACTCTGAGAACCATCTTCACTGGAAATATTTTACCAGAACAAATTGTGAGTGACAACAGACCACAATACACACCAGAGAATTCTGACGTTCATGAAGAAAATGGTATCAAATATTTCAAATCATCTCCTTACCACCTAGCAAAGAATGAGTTAACTGAAAGGTTTATCCAAACCTTCAAGAAGTCTATTAAACTGATGGGCAAGGAGGAGATTCTGCTGCAGCACAAGGTGGACAACTTCCTTTTTGCATATCAGAACACTGTTCATGCGACAACAAATCAAACACCTGCAATGCTGTTCATGAACAAGAATCTGCGATCTCTTATAGACCTCCTGAAACCAGATCTACAGAGGGAAGTGCAGAATAAATAGATCAGCTAGTTGCCACGTGAAACAGAAAAGAGCGTTGAGATTGGAAAGGAAATCCTAGTGTGTGTTATTGAGAAGACAAGTGGTCACTTGGTAGGATAGCTACAAGAAGTGGACAACTGATGTACACAGTGGATGTTGGAGATCATACATGCAGACGTCATGTGGATCAGATACTGGACGTTCAACCAAAGAACACACTTGAGTCAACTGCATCCCACAAGATGGACATGTTACAGTCAGCAGACTTGCCTCTCAGTGATAACATTACTGAGAGCAACGCTACGCCAAAAACCACAAACATCGTCTCAGACAAAACACCTACCAAACCTGATGCCGTACCACAGCTCCAGAGGCATGATGAGAATGTTATCTTTGACAAGACACCTATCAAACTTGATACTACTCCAAAAGTCCAGACGTGCTACCTTGAAAGAAACAGAGCTCCACCCAAAAGACTGAAACTTTAGAGCTGTGAAGGTAGTTATGGACTGAAAGCATGCTTAGTTTGAATATGGCTTTATAAAAGGGAAAATGAATGTTTTGTACATATACAGCTTTATGTTGCATTAATCTAAAAGGGGAGGAAGTGTAATGTATTTATCTATTTCTTTTAGAGCAATGATGCTCTTAGCACCACACATGCGTATTGGTCTGTTGTCCGTCCATGCACATTATTCTGTCTCCCTTTGTTGCAATGTTAATACACCAGTTAAAGCTATTTCCTGCATGCATTATTTTATTTGATTGATATGTAATTGTGCACAGTCACAACATCCTGGGAGGTGAAGTTCCCTGATGAGGGAGGATGCTTTCCCACGACAGCATTTCATGTAGATGTGCTCAACAGTTGGGAGGTCTGTAAGCAGTGTTGAGGTACATTGGTATAGAAGTGCAACATAAGTAAATAAGATAGTGATGATGGCGTACTGGATAATTGTTTTTGTTAGAGCATGGAATATAAGAGCAGAGGGATTATGATGCCATTTTATTAGTTGGTTAAGTTACAACTGAATTATATCCCATTCTGGTCACAACACTATAAGGAAAGAGTAATTGTACTAATATCTTTACACTATTCTGTTATTTTGCACTGTTTTCTGCATTTGTTTTACTATTTATTATTACCTCCTACACTGTTCACTCCGTGAGCTTCATTCGATCAAAGAATTTCATTGTACTTTGGTGCAAATGACAATAAACAAATATGAATGTTATTGCACTGGAGAGGGTGCAGGTAAGTCTCCCCGGGGTGTTACTTATGATGGAACATTTCATTTATGAGAATAGATTGAACATGTTGGGTTTGTATTCCTTTGAGTGGGAGAAGTTGGTGAGGGCCTTGACTGAGATGTGCAAAGTTATGAGAAGCACAGATTGGGGAAGTGTTGGAAAGCTAGAAGGCATAGCTTTAAGGAAAAGGTGAGAAACGTAGAGGTATCTAAGGAAGAACATCATTACACAGTGGATGCTGAGAATTTGGATCACACGACCTGAAGCAGAGACTCTCACAACATCTTGGAAGTACTTTAATAAGGTCTTGTATTGTTAACACATTGAAGGCTTTGGGCCAAATGCTGGTTAATGGGAAGAGTATGTAATCAGCATATGGTCAGCATGGACATGGTGAACAAAAGAGCCTTTTCTGTGCTTTATGACTCATGTTTCTGTGACAAGGTGGGCCACCACCATCAGAGGCTATCTGTGATCTAGTCCTTCCATAATCCCTACTTCTATCCACTACTCAAAATCACCAAGATATGAAAATTGAACTAAACTTCTTTTTTTTTGCACAGAGTGCTGTTTTCAACATGTTTGGAAGGTCTAAAAGACTGAAAATACCCAGGCATCATTCACCATGGTCAGACGTTGCAATCTGATCTATGAGACAGCAAGAACCAGTGCCATGTGCAGGCGGGTTTAGAAATAGTAAGATAGCACAGATCAACACGTGGCTGAAGACATGATGCAGGAGGGAGGGCTTCAGATTTATAGATAATTGGGCAGTTTTCCAGGTAAGGTGGGAGCTGTTGTGGCGGGATGGTTTACATCTGAACTGGAGGGGGACAAATATTCTTGCAGGTAGCTTTGCTAGAGAGGCTCCAATGGATTTAAACTAGATACGGGGGTGGGGGGGAAGGGAACAAGAGTGTAGGAACAAATGTAGGGGAGAAGGAAGAAAAAAAATAGTAAAGTTGTTTGCACTGTTAGTGATAAACAAAGAGTAAGAGGTGGAAAATTTCTTAAGTGCATTTATTTTAATGCTAGGAGCATTATTAGAAAGGTGGAGGAGCTTAAAGCATAGATTGATACCTGGAAGTATGATGTGGTAGCTATTAGTGAAAAATGGATAGGGGAGGGGTGTGATTGGCAACTAAATATTCCTGGATTTCATTGCTTCAGGTGTGATAGAATTGGTGAAACAAGAGGGCGAGGTGTTGCATTCCTTGTCAGAGAAAATATTACAGTGGTGCTCTGGCAGGATAGATTAGAGGGCTCATCTAGGGAGGCTATTTGGGTGGAATTGAGGAATGGGAAAGGTGTAGTAACACTGATAGGCATGTATTATAGACCACCAAAAGGGGAGCGAGAATTGGAGGAGCAAATTTGTAAGGAGATAGCAGATATTTGTAGTAAGCACAAGGTCGTGATTGTGGGAGATTTTAATTTTCCACACATAGACTGGGAAGTCCATACTGTAAAAGGGCTGGATGGTTTGGAGTTTGTAAAATGTGTGCAGGATAGTTTTTTGCAGCAATACATAGGGGTACCAACTAGAGAAGGGGCAGTGTTGTATCTCCTGTTAGGGAATGAGATAGGTCAGGTGACGGTGGTTTGTGTTGGGGAGCACTTTGGGTCCAGTGATCACAATGCCATTAGTTTCAATGTAATTATGGAGAAGGATAGGTCTGGACCCAGGGTTGAGATTTTTGATTGGAGAAAGGCTAACTTTGAAGAGATGCAAAAGAATTTAGAAGAAGTGGATTGGGACAATTTGTTTTATGGGAAGGATGTAATAGAGAAATGGTGGTCATTTAAAGGTGAAATTTTGAGTGTAAGGAATCTTTATGTTCCTGTGAGGTTGAAAGGAAAGGTTAAAAGTTTGAGTGAGTCATGGTTTTCAAGGGATATTGGAAACTTGGTTTGGAAAAAGAGAGATATCTACAATAAATATAGGCAGCATGGAGTAAATGAGGTGCTCAAGAATATAAAGAATGTAGAGAGAATCTTAAGAAAGAAATTCAAAAAGCTAAAAGAAGGTATGAGGTTGCTTTGGCAGGTAAGGTGAAAATAAATCCAAAGGGTTTCTACAGTTATATTAATAGCAAAAGGATAGTGAGGGATAAAATTGGTCCCTTCGAGAATCAGAGTGGATGGCTATGTGTGGAGCCAAAAGAGATGGGGGAGATTCTGAACAATTTCTTTTCTTTGGTATTCACTAAGGAGAAGGATATTGAATTGTGTAAGATAAGGGAAACAGGTACGGAAGTTATGGAAACTATGATGATTAAAGAAGAGGAAGTACTGACGCTTCTAAGGAATATAAAAGTGGATAAGTCCCTGGGTCCTGACCGGATATTCCCTAGGACCTTGAGGGAAGTTACTGTGGAAACAGCAGGGGCTCTGACAGAAATATTTCAGATGTCATTAGAAACGAGGATGATGCCGGAGGATTGGTGTATTGGTCATGTTGTTCCATTGTTTAAAAAGGGTTCTAAGAGTAAACCTAACGATTATCGGCCTGTGAGTTTGACGTCAGTGGTGGGTAAATTGATGGAAAGTATTCTTAGTTACTTTATAATTATCTAGATAGGCAGGGTCTGCTTAGAACCAGTCAACATGGATTTGTGCGTGGAAACTCATGTTTGACAAATCCTACTGAATTTTTTGCAGAGGTTACTAGCAAAGTTGATGAGGTAAAGCAGTGGATGTTGTATATATAGACTTCAGTAAGACCCTTGACAAGGTTCCACACGGAAGGTTAGTTAAGAAGGTTCAATCATTAGGTATTAATATTGAAGTAGTAAAATGGATTCAGCAGTGGCTAGATGGGAGACGCCAGAGAGTAGTGGTGGATAACTGTTTGTCAGATTGGAGGCTGGTGACTAGTGGTGTGCCTCAGGGATCTGTACTGGGTCGTCCAGTGTTGTTTGTCATATACATTAATGATCTGGATGATGGGGTGGTAAATTGGATTAGTAAGTATGCAGGTAATACTAATATAGGTGGAGTTGTGGATAATGAAGTGGGCTTTCAAAGCTTGCAGAGAGATTTAAGCCAGTTAGAAGAGTGGGCTGAAAGATGGCAGATTGAGTTTAATGCTGATAAATGTGAGGTGCTACATTTTGGTAGGACTAACCAAAATAGGACATACATGGTAAATGGTAGCGCATTGAAGAATGCAGTAGAACAGAGGGATCTAGGAATAATGGTGCATAGTTCCCTGAAGGTGGAATCTCATGTGGATAGGGTGGTGAAGAAAGCTTTTGGTATGCTGGCCTTTATAAATTATAGCATTGGGTGTAGGAGTTGGGATGTAATGTTGAAATTGTGCAAGGCAATTTGGAATATTGTGTACAGTTCCGGTCACCGAATTATAGGAAAGATGTCCACAAAATAGAGAGAGTACAGAGAAGATTTACTAGAATGTTATCTGGGTTTCATTACCTAAGTTACATAGAAAGGTTGAACAAATTGGGTCTTTATTCTTTGGAGCGTAGGAGGTTGAGGGGGGCTTGATAGAGGTATTTAAATTTATGAGCGGGATACATAGAGTTGATGTGGATAAGCTTTTTCCATTGAGAGTGGGGGAAATTCAAACAAGAGGACATGACTTGAGAGTTAAAGGGCAAAAGTTTAGGGGTAACGTGAGGAGGAACTTCTTTACTCAGAGAGTGGTAGCTGGAACAAGCTTCCAGCAGAAGTGGTAGAGGCAGATTCGATATTGTCATTTAAAGTAAAATTGGATAGCTATATGGACAGGAAAGGAATGGAGGGTTATGGGCTGAGTGCGGGTCGGTGGGGCTAGGTGACACTAAGCGTTCAGCATGGACTAGAAGGGCCGAGATGGCCTATTTCCATGCTGTAATTGTTATATGGTTATATAGTTACAAGTTATTCTTTTATAACAATATAACAACTCAAAGCCATCATGACAGCCGAAAATAGGTTATCAGAGATTAAGCAAGGTAATGCAGGACCAAAATGTACAGTGGTATCTTATTTTTAGCTAGGCTAACTAGAAATTATGAAGTTGCAAGATAAGTAGCAGTCCAGTTTAAAAAAAAAGACATATCCATTACCTGTTTCGGAGCCTTGTTATTGCCGCTTTGAATACATTTTCATTACAACCAAAACAACCATGCTGTCTCAGATTTTTTTTCCCAAGTAAATCAAAGTCTTACCTGTTGCAACTAACATAGTAAAATTTTCTCATTTGGTTTTGTACTGTTATTTTGTAGATGTTTGAGTTGTATAAAGTAACTTGGTACCTTTATCACACAAGTACTTTCTAATACCTATTCCATCCCAATTAGCTTCAAAGTAGGTAGAAAAAGAGCTCAGTGTATTCATTGATAGCAATTTTCCACAATGCTCAGATTGCATTGTAGCTGATGTTGTCTGTAAACATTATATTATTTCACTCAGTGATGCTGCAATTCAAACATAAACGTATTTATTTCCTTTTGCATGATATTTATCCTCTCCAGCCATCCAATGAGACTGCATAAAGGTTTTCTACATGTTTGGATAATCTTGTGAATTTATGTTTGTGGTTGGGTAACTTGCCACCCTGGGATGCAAATCCAAAAATCAGGCACTCTTTTCTGGCCATTGTGGATTGATAGCAGAATAATCTGTAAAATAAATAGATGCAGTAAATGATAAAGCAATTAACCTATTTGTACATTGTTGCTCTGACATCCTTACTCTTGTAGGACTCAGTAAGAAAACTTTTATTGGACACCCTCCTACTATGATTATGTAGATACATCACTTGTGTAGGGATGGCTTGCAAAATAATGAGTAAAGGGCCATTTGGCAGGCAGAAACATCAAAAAATGGAGGTTGACATTTAATGAGATATCAGGGCAATATCCAGAGAAGAACAGAATAGCACAGTCAGAAAGTTGGGCTTTAAGAAGTTACCATTCAACTTATCGTGACTACGAGGAGTGAGTGATAAGTTCGTGGCCTAAGGTAGAAGGAGTCAATTTTAGAAAACCTAGCACATTTATTTTTCCTACTTTTATACACTTAGTCCTGTGGTCGTCGAGCATATAGATCCCTTCTTTGTAAAAGTCGGCATCTTTGACCTCCAGAAGTGGTCCACAGCAAGTGTGATTGATAAGTTCATGGCCTAAGGTAGAGGAGATGAGTTATTATTTTCAAACTTTCTGCCTTTTCACTCAAAGTGTTGAACTGCATGTGCATGTAATGAGAGCAGTATAACTCATCTCCAGCTACCTTAGGCCACGAACTTATCAATTACCCCTGCTGTGGACCACCTGGAGGTCCAAGACACTCTCGTTACATGCACGTGCAGTTCAACTCTTTGAGTGAAAATGCTGAAAGTGTGAAGTTAATAACTCATCTCCTTCTAACCAAGGCCACGAACTTATCAATCACCCCGGCTGTGGACCACTTCTACAAAGAAGGGATCCATATGCTCCACGACCGCTGGACTAAGTGTGTACATGTAGGAAGGAACTATGTTGAAAAATAAATGTGCTAGGTTTTCTAAAATTGACTCCTCCTACCTTAGGCCACAAACTTATCAATCACTCCTCATATGCTGGCTCTTTGAAACATTTTTAAAAAGTCTAATTTAATCTCATACCAAGCTTCTACCTCTTACCTCTGAAAAATTGTCCTTTGTAGCCATATATCCAAAAACTATTTTGAGTTGTTACAGAGTTTGATTTCAACACTTTTTAGTTACAACATCCCAGATCACAACCACTCTCAGAATGAAAAAAAAATCCTAATTTTCTTACTGGTTTCATTCCCAGTTACATTAAATCTCTGTTTAACAAGCCACTTGCCAAGGGAAATGGTTCCCTCTACTTGCTGCTCAAAACCCATCTTCAATTTCGATCCCTTCATAAATATACTTGGTTCATAGGAGACGGTTCTCAATTTCTTTAGTCCCTCCACGTAACTGAATCCCCCAACCCTGGTAAATTCTAGGCAATCTTTTAAAAATGCAGTTTCTGGAATTTTACAAAACAGCTGATACTTATCTGAAGAACTATAAAGATTTATCATATCATAATTTGTTTTTATATACGGTGTCCAGCTTTATAAAACTGTAATTCCCATTGGTTTTATTAACCATCCATATTCAAATATTTCTGAGTATATGGCTCAATATCCTTCTGTTCTTATGGAAGTTTCAAAACTGTATATTTAAAGTATACAGCCTGTGATCCATACACCACTTCACAATGAAGTATAGTAGATTGCATCTGCCCTGTACTTGGCCATTACAGCAGTTTCTGTGTGTCTTCCTGATGTTTCCCTTCCTTATTCTGTCATCGCTTTCTTCAATTTCCCTCTGCTCTCTTTCTGTTCTTCAAATTTTAGATCACATTCTGTGTCTGTTATTTGTCATACATAATGGCTTCCTGATTGTAATTGCTTTCTGCTGAAAGTAGAAATTGTTCTTGTTTTGCTTGTACTATGAGTAGAAAATGAAAGCAGAAGTAACCAGATTTCCAGTCAGGTCCTGTGCCTCAAAAATGCCTTGAATGTGTATGAGCTTATGTTCATTCAGGGCAATAGTCATACAGTTGCACCAAACATCTCCTGATGAACAATAAATGCAGATTGCCTGACTTAGTTCACATCATAAGAATGAAGTGAATTAAAAAAAATCTTTGAGTTGGAACCCTTACCTCAGAAGATTACTGTGGAAAATGTGTGTCCTTTCTACTCGGAGTGGTCTTTCAGTTTGCAACTTTGCAAATTAGGAATTGCCTCCCATGCTGATAAAGCAGCTTAGTGAATTGTAAGCTTGAGGTGGATAAAAATGGATTCTGGTGTCTTAAGTAAAACTCATACCTGGACTATTTGGATTAGAGTTCCACGGATGTAATTGATTTGTGAAGACCTGGGAATTATATAAGTCTGCAGACCACAACATGATTATGGATAAAAAGTACTTAACCATTCAATCACAATCAGGGGTTTAAATCTGCATAAAATGATTTGTTGAAGTGGATTAGGATAAGTAACTCTGAAAAATTCACATTAGATATTTATTCATAGTGATATACACTTTTTTTATGATTAAATCCCCTATCCTTTCCCCTCTTGTCTAGTGCTTAAGGGCCTTCATTCCTGGTATTATACAGAGGTGCAAGTCATCTGGAACCTCATCAAAGTTGTTATCATCTATGTATGAATCATGATAGTAAATAGAGTAAAGTAATTCAATCATGCTAAGCCTTATCCTTGTAATTTCCAGACTCAGAAGTATGATTTTTTTTTTACAGTCAGGGGCATGGAAATTAATTTGTGTTTAATGAGATTTTTCAGAATATTTAAAACTAAAAATGCATTTAATTCAATTGATGTGATACATTTCTCTAAAACAGAATTTGTGATGAAAATTGTGCACGTGATCTAAAGTCACATTCAATGTAATATCAATTTGATGCTACCTGGAGATAGAAGATAAAGTGCTTAATATCAAATGTTAAAATAAAGAAAATTGTTTGCATTTTCAAGTGAATGTAAAGATCCTTGAATTTCTGATCAACCTTATTTCCTCACAATGACCAATGGATATAATTTATGCTCATTGGGCATTCTGCCTGCCATTTTTCTCTCTAAGCAACAAAATTAAAAATTCATGAATAGATTGAGATATTTAAAGAACTGATAATTCCTTATACTTAAGTTAATTGTTTCAGGAAAATGTGAGGAGAAAATTCTCTGGACTAATTAAATATCAAAAATAACTGCAGATGCTAGAAATCTAGGTTTAAAAAAACATGCAGGAAGCACACAAAAATTCAGGCAGGATCTGTGGTAAGAGAAATAGATTCAATATTTCAGGTTGATGGACTATTATCAGTATAGTTCCAGCATTTTTGTTGGATTATGAATTTTTCTCTGTTTTATAACTGGCTGAACAATTATGCATTATGAATTAGGGAGTATAGCAACTCAGTTTTGGGGTGAGCTGTGGCTTGCTCTTTTACCTTTGGCTTGCTATATATCTGTATCTCCTATCTCTTCACTTACCACTGTGGCAGAGCTCTACTTACCTCCAGTCTGTTTTCGGTTCTTTCTACTTTCTTTTAGTGACTTCTAATTCAACTACAATAGTTTAGTAAGTAATAACCTCTTTCCTTCCTTCACAAACGTGAAAATCTGCAGATGCTAGAAATCAAAGTAATACACACAAAATACTGGAGGCACTCAGCAGGCCAGGCACCATCTATGGAAAAGTGTAAACACCAACGTTTTGGACTGAGGTCCTTCATCAAGATTGGAAAAGAGAGATTAGAGGTCTGAGTAGGAAGGTGGGGGGAGGAGAGAAATAATTACAAAGGTAGTTGGTGACAGGTGAAACTGGAAGGGGGAACGGGTGAAGTAAAGAGTTGGGAAACCGATTGGTGAAAGAGGTAAAGGGCAGGAGAAGGGGGAATCTGATAGGAGAGGACAGAAGGACATGGAAGAGAGGGAAGGGGAAAGAGCTCCTCCTACCTGAGTGTGGCCTCTTCATGGTGGTAGAGGAGGCTGTGGACTGACATGTCATCAAGGAACCCCTTTATCTTTCACCATTCCCCATTCCAATTCCCCTCTCTCAATTTATCTGTCCATCAACACCCTTTGGTGCTCCTCTCCCTTCCCTTTCTTCTATTGCCTTTTAATCACTCCTATCAGATCCATCCCCCCCCCCGCCCTTCTCCAGCCCTTTATCTCTTTTACTTATCACCTTCCCAGCTCTTCACTTCACCCTCCCCCTCTCCTGGTACTACCTCCTCTCCTCCTCCCCCTTCCTACTCTGACTTCTAATTTCGCGAACACAAGCAAATCTGCAGATGCTGGAATTTCAAGCAACACACACAAAAATTGCTGTCTCGGCCCGAAACATCAACTGTATCGCTTCCTATAGATGCTGCCTGGCCTGCTGTGTTCACCAGCAATCTTTATGTGTGTTGCCTGACTTCTAATCTTTTTTTTCAGTCGTGAAGAAGGGTCTTGGCCCAGAACATCAACTGCTTACTCTTTTCCATAGATGCTGCCTGCTGAGTTCCTTCAGCACTTTGTGTGTGCTACTCTTTCTGTCCTTTGTTTGCTTTTCCATATGAAGATCCCCTCATTTACAACAATATTCTGCATTGAAATTGTTTATGACTGCAACTCTGTTGTAACCCTAATGTCTGGTCGATGGTAAGGTCAAAAAGAAATGATTCTCAAAAAGGGTAGAAACAGCAGGATGAGATAAAGATGATTTAAAGCAGAGATGAGGAGTAATTTCTCAAGCCAGAGGGTAGTGAATCAGTGCAATTCATTGCCACAGATTACTGTGTAGACCAAGTCATCCAGTATATTTAAAGCAGAGGTTGATAAGTTCTTGATTAGTTGGGCTGTCAACGGTTGCGGGGAGAAGGCAGGAGAATGGGGTTGAGGTGGATAATAAACCAGCCATGATGGAATGATGGTGCATTCTTGATGGGCCAAATGGTCTAACTCATCTCCTATGTTTTAAGGTCTTTTGGTCCTATGATTAGGGAAGGCAAGGTTTGCTACCTGGAAAAAGAAATTGTATACTGAGGCTTGTAACACAGACACTATTTATATTAAATGCTCACTATTCCACTTATAATAAACTGAATCTTAACACTCAAAAATGGGTGGCTTGAGGCCAGAAGTGAGCTTTAAAGGCAAAATATTTCTAACAGGATCAAAACTTATTTTAAACGCACTGACTTCTGATTTTTACTGAAGTAGGATGAAAGGAAGACAATCAATTTGCCTGGATAATACAGGTTGAGTACTGAAGTATTTTAATAAGGCCAAGAGCCTTCTTTTAACAATCATTATATTCAAAAGATAAACTTACCACCCTCAAGTACTGATAAAAGTGACACACTTACTTAACTTATCACTGCGTTAATATCAAAAACTTCCTATTCAAGATTAGTGCAAGAGTGCATTTAACACATGGACCATAGGTGTTTAGAAAACAATTCACCACTTACATTGTCTCAATAAATAAATAAATATAATCAGAGATACTATATCTGTCTTTTTACATTGTGGCTCATGGCCAGAAAATTCATAAGAAGTGTAGGCTCTGTGAACTATTTTTAATTCATGATTCTCACAGAATGACAGTTGATGTCACCGGCACCATTTTCTTGGTGGTAGCAACATCAGTTAACCTGTCATTAGACTAAATCAGGATCCATCGGCTTCGGCAGAGTTACCATTATATTGACATAACTGTCGCCAAGATCAGAGACAGTATGCAACTCTGAGTATTGAATTCACTGGAGTGAACGCAAAACTATTAAAAGTTTTCAGGTAAGATCTGGACTTAAATTCTTCCCATGCCCATCCATGGAACAGGACATATTTGGAAATAAACAACAATTCCTACCTTAATAAAAGATCTTTAAAATCTGGGATCAAGGTTTGATGCATTTAAATAAATGTCACTGAATCTTACTGTGTTGAACATCAACTAGAATTGTAAAAATAGCAAAATGAATCAAGAACAAATCCCAAATGAAAGAAATCAGGTTAACTACTGGGTCGATACTTTGAAGTTCAGCTTGTCTTACCCCTTTCTGTTGTACCTGGTATGGCAGGATATTGAAAACAATTGCAGAATCTTTCTTCAAATAAAGATGAAAAAATGTATCACAGAAAATAGAAATGACACGGGAATTAAATAGTTATCAAGTGTCTATTTCAAAGGAAATATAAAGGAATTCTGAGAAATTCCCAGAAGATCTGTGTAAACCCTAAACCAAAATAAGTAACAGCTACACACATAAAAGTTGCTGGTGAACGCAGCAGGCCAGGCAGCATCTCTAGGAAGAGGTACAGTCGACGTTTCGGGCTGAGACCCTTCGTCAGGACTAACTGAAAGAAGAGCTAGTAAGAGATTTGAAAGTGGGAGGGGGAGGGGAGATCCAAAATGATAGGAGAAGACAGGAGGGGGAGGGATGGAGCCAAGAGCTGGACAGGTGATTGGCAAAAGGGATATGAGAGGATCATGGGACAGGAGGCCCAGGGAGAAAGAAAAGGGGGAGGGGGGAAGCCCAGAGGATGGGCAAGGAGTATAGTGAGAGGGACAGAGGGAGAAAAAGGAGAGAGAGAAAAAGAAAGTGTGCATATAAATAAATAACGGATGGGGTACGAGGGGGAGGTGGGGCATTAGCAGAAGTCTGAGAAGTGAATGTTCATGCCGTCAGTTTGGAGGCTACCCAGACGGAATATAAGGTGTTGTTCCTCCAACCTGAGTGTGGCTTCATCTTTACAGTAGAGGCCGTGGATAGATATATCAGAATGGGAATGGGACATGGAATTAAAATATGTGACCACTGGGAGATCCTGCTTTCTCTGGCAGACAGAGCATAGGTGTTCAGTGAAACGATCTCTCAGTCTGTGTCGGGTCTCACCAATATATGGAAGGACGCATTGGGAGCACCGGACGCAGTATATCACCCCAGCCAAGGTCACATCGGGAGCACCAGACGCAGTATATCACCCCAGCCACCCCAGACGATCTCCAAGTCTGCAACATTTGCAGACTGGGAGATCGTCGCGCTGAACACCTATGCTCTGTCCGCCAGAGAAAGCAGGATCTCCCAGTGGCCGCACATTTTAATTCCACGTCCCATTCCCATTCTGGTATGTCTATCCATGGCCTCCTCTACTGTAAAGATGAAGCCACACTCAGGTTGGAGGAACGACACCTTATATTCTGTCTGGGTAGCCTCCAACCTGATGGCATGAACATTGTCTTCTCAAACTTCCACTAATCCTCCATCTCCCCCTCGTACGCCATCTGTTATTTATTTATTTATTGATATACACACTTTCTTTTTCTCTCTACACACATAAAAGGTGCTGGTGAACGCAGCAAGCCAGGCAGCGTCTCTTAGATGATGTTTAGATCTTTAGAGATGCTACCTGGCCTGCTGCGTTCACCAGCAACTTTTATGTGTGTTGCTTGAAATTCCAGCATCTGCAGATTTCCTCGTGTTTGCATTTCTTTTTCTCTCTCCTTTTTCTCCCTCTGTCCCTCTCACTATACCCCTTGCCCATCCTCTGGGCTTCCCCCCCCTCCCCTTTTTCTTTCTCCCTAGGCCTCCTGTCCCATGATCCTCTCATATCCCATTTGAGAGGATGTCCAGCTCTTGGCTCCATCCCTCCCCCTCCTGTCTTCTCCTATCATTTCGGATCTCCCCCTCCCCCTTCCACTTTCAAATCTCTTACTAGCTCTTCTTTCATTTAGTCCTGACGAAGGGTCTCAGCCTGAAACGTCGACTGTACCTATTCCTTGAGATGCTGCCTGGCCTGCTGCGTTCACCAGCAATTTTTATGTGTGTTGCTTGAAATCCCAGCGTCAGCAGATATCCTCGTGCTTGCATAAGTAACAACTTGTGGGGGAAAAAAAAACTTCTAAAAAAGCTGAAAATAAAAATGATCCAGCATGTGATCAATTACATATCAGAATTTTGAAATATGCTGGATTGTCATATTCTAAAAATTAATTTTTAGTATTCCAAAAATTGGCAGATTCTTGAATTGTTCTTGCAGACTGTAAAAGAGTCACAGAGTTATACAAGAGGAAACACGGCTTCCAGCTTACCTCCCTTGTAAGCATGAAGCACTCATTTAGACCAGTCTTGCATCTTATTTTATTCTCCCCATATCCTTGTCAGTTGCTCCAGACGCTTTCTTTCATCTGCACACTTTGGGCAAATTCATAATGACCTATTGACCTGCCAAACTACACATTCTTTGAATATAGAAGGAAGCTGGAGCATCTATATTGTCACAAGGTGAATAACAAACTCCACACTAACCACACCAGAAGACACAATCCAAAAGTAAGAGTTGGGTCACTTTGGCCTGAAATGTGGAGATATTTCTTTACTGAAAAATTAGTGAATTTTTGGAAGTCTTTTTCTTGGCAGGCTGTGGAAGTTCAATTATTGATTTCATTCAGATAAAATGATTCTTGCATGTTAGAGGAATCAAGGAATATGTGCATAACTAATTTCATTTTTATTTAGAGGTACAGTATGGTAACAAGTTCTTCTAGCCCATTGAGCCTTCATCACCCAATTACACACAGGTGGCCAATTAACCAACTAACCCTTTCGTCTTTGCAATGAGGGAGGAAACTGGAGCACGTGAAGGAAACCCACATGGTCACGGGGAGACCGTACAAACTCCTTACAGGCAGCAGTGGGAATTGAACCCAGGTTGCTAGCATTGCAATAATGTTACCCTTGCCACAATTCTATCATGCTGCCCCAAAAGACAGGGAAATGGTTACTGAGGTAGAAGATTAGCCTCATTTTTGTTGAATGGAAAAAGAGACTTGAGGGCAGAATGGCCTATTCTTCTGTCTGTTTCATTTTTTTAATTTCGTATATTTAGTGGATGTGAAATTGGGTACAGATTTTAATACAGCTGACAGGTCTTGACTGTGAAAGGAATATCCTTCATTTAGCATTTGTTCTTGTATTTGTTGTGCAAGACGATCACTGTAAGTAAGTTTTACAAGGGACAGAATTTGATTATGATTGTTCTGTCTATCATCACTACTTTAATTAAAATGCAACATTACTAACATTAGTTTCTCATTTGGTGCCATTTGTCAGAGTTAGATAATGGGTTCAAGGTTCATTTCACTAAATGTCAATATACCGTTGTATGAGGCATTAGCCTTTTGATAAGGTCATAAGCTTAGTCTCTGTCTCAGACATAATGACTCTATAGAAATGAGAAAATAATATTTTTCTGTATTGATCAGCAATACTTCTCTAACCTAAACAAGAAAAATAAGATTAATTCATCTTTTATTTTATTGCAATTTTGGGGACATTGTGTGTGCATGGAGATGAATTGTTTGGAAACCTACATAACGGCACCTAAATTTCATGTTAATCCATTGCATAGAAATTACTTTGTTATACACAATGAAAGAAGTTTCCAATAAACCTGAGGATCAAGAGACATAACAAAAAAAAAGCTGAATGTGAAAAGATGGAAATTTCTTCACCCAGAGGATTTGAAGCTTTGAGGACATCCATCTCAGAGAGCTGTGGATACCCGGTCATTACAATAAACACCTAGCCTATGGGTATTCATGCACCAGACAGATTTTTGGAATTTAAAGGATTCGAGGTATACAGGCAAGAAAAAAAATATTAAAACCAAGAACCGGACAAGGTCTTATGGAACGAGGAAGAAACAATATTTTCCCTATTCCTGCTCCAATCCTTATAAAGATTGTTTGCTACCCTCAAGTTATTGCTGTCCTTCTGGTTTAAGATGGTGTTGGTAAAGCACAGCAACAACTTTCAGGTAATAAACAAACCAAAATATTACCTTATTAATCACACTTGTTCATGGATGCAAACACTGCAATCAACAACCTGTAACTTCTCTATCGGAGTTGAGCTGTTGAACTGCCTGTATGACCTAACATTTCTGTAGTGTGAACTGAAGTCTCAAAGGTGCAGGACAGTTATGGCGTGGCATGTACAGGCCGAATTGAGGCAGCTTGGCCTGGATCCAAGAACACGGAACAAGCCAATGTGATGCAAGGCAAGTGGAGGCAACGGAGAGTAGAGGCGGTAGCCTGAGCCCAAGAGTGAGTAAAGATCTGAGGTTTGATTGATTTAAGTGCCAGGCAGAATTGGGAAGGGTGTATACAGACCCGAGAGTAAGGATCAACAGGGCATTTGGACGACTTAGCATCAGGCCAGATTGAAGTGGTCAGGGTGTTGGGTTGGGGGCGAAGGATGTGCTAGCTCAGCTTGCTGCTCCACAAGGTTTCCTTGTCTCTGCGCTGCACTGAGGCTGTAGCCCGCAACTAAAGGGCTCCTAAATCGGCTGTAGTGGTGACTGACTTCGTGGCTGCGGACTCACTTTCGTAAACTTCAGATTTGAATATTACTTGCTTACTTTTATTGTTTGCATTATTTGTTTTTTTTTCCCTCTGCACATTGGGTGTTTGACAGTGTTCTTTTCTTTAATGGGTTCTACTGGGTTTCTTTGTTTTGTGGCTGCCTGCAAGGAGACCAAACTCAGGGGTGAATATAATATACATATTTTGATAATAAATGTGCTTTGAACATAGAACTTTAATAAAACACTATTAATGATGTTTCTTAATATTTGGAGTTAGTTCAGTTTGATAACATTAATAATTATAATACTTAAAATCACAGCATAGTATTACATGTGTGAACTTAAATTACCATTTATTCCTATGAGATGATCTTTAACAATTCAGGTCATGTAAAATTTATTTGTGATTTGTAATTAGCATAAATTTGTGGATAAAAATACACAATAACCTTTATCGCAAACAACAATCAGAGAATACTTTACTAAGTTTACTAAATCCTCACCCAGAATCCCCTTCCTGTTGGTAAGAACCCATCTTAGCATTAAATAGCATTGGAGAGATTTAGCATTAATCATGCCAGTGGAAGTGGCATATGCAGGTTTGATTTCAACATTAAAGAGAAGTTTGGATATGTACATGAATGGGAGGGGTATCTCCATATGGGACTAGACAGAATAACAGTTCAGCATGGACTAGATGGGCGGAAGTTCCTGTTTTTGTTCTGTAGTGCTATATGAATCCTTGTGATTCCAGTAGCATGTGTGTGAAGATATATGACATTTAATCACATTGCAGACTTATGAAGCAATTCAGTCTTTGTCCTGTGTTTTAATCTTCAGCACAATGTGTAGAATATCTAAGTCTTTCTATTTTTTTTCTTTTTCATATTTTACTTGACATTACCCTATATTGAGCTCAAATTCTTATATTTTTGCTTGCAGGATCATGCTTTATGTAAATTAACTTCATGCTTTCAATATTTCAGCAGTGAAAATACTCAAATGTCAATCACGTCAGATTATTCTCAGTCTATGTGCATTTCAATTATGTTCCTGAAATTTCATTTGAAATACATTCTGGTCAATTTGATCAATGTTGATCAAAATTCCACTTGTTACAAACTCATCTGATTAAAATTATTTAAGTATCCCTTTAACATCATCTATTACTGGATATATTTCATTTACTAGATTTGAACTCTTTGGCATGCATTTTCCATTACAAGCTATATTGCATTTTACTGGCTGAAAAGAAAGGCTGAAATGCCATTATCTTATATCCATAGTTTAGAAGGGAACTGCTCCTGACTTTCATGCCTACACAATGCATTACAGAAGTGAGAAATACACTGGAAGTTAGACGTTGGATTATGTGATCTCCAACTGGATTTACAAAATTAGCACTGAGTCTAAAGCTGAGTGCACTAAACTCAGGGTGTAGTTTTAAACAAATTTCAACTGAATAAACAACTACAGATACATGGTACTTACAGATTAATAAATATGTTTTCAGTATTTTCAACTATTTTAAATGCCTCTGATTAGAATATTTAAAGCACATTACAAGTACCTTTGGGATGTACAGAGAATGTATTAGACATACTGAATTTAAAATCTGAAAAAAAAGCATCAGAGTATTTTCTCATCAGTGAATTGGGGAAAGCACAGACAATCCCTTCTTACCTACATCTGTAATTCTTCACATGCTCTTTTACTAAAGAGTACTAATGAAAGGTCTTGGCCTGAAATGTTGATTGTTTATTCCCCTCCGTGGAAGCTGCCTGACTTGCTGAGCTCCTCCAACGTTTGCTGTGTGTTACTCAGGATATCAATTATCTGCAGAATCTCTTGTTTTAATAATACCTGAACTACTTTTGCAAAGGAGTTTTGAAGAAACAAATCATATACATACCCTCAATCTTATGTGATAGTTGAGGGGTGTTCTTTCAACACCAGTTTTCTTGACCTCATTAGTCCATAATGTTGAGAGACTGGTTGCAGTTGAGAAGCAGAAGGGATCAATGTGCCCAGTTATACAAATCACAGTGAACTTGTACCCAAAGCAGGGGGTAAAATAAAAAAGCTAATGAAATATTGGCTTTAATGCAAGGAGTTTACAAATGAAAAGGATGAAATAACATTTGAATTATGCATAGTTTCATTCAAATCCTGTCTTGAGAGCCATGTTCTGTTCTGAGTGTCATTTCTGGTGACTGAAGTCTTGGACTTGGAACTCAGCTGGTACAGTACAACATGTGGTGTTGCTGTATAACTTTAGTGATCCTGACTTTGGGTGTTATCTGTGCATGTTCTTTGTGACTGGAAGGGTTTGCTCTGGTTTCCTCCCATGTTTCAAAGACATGCTGGCACATTAATTAGTCAGTGTAAACTACCCCTCATATATGTGAGTGACTGAAAAATAGAGGGAATTGATGAGCCTGTGTAGAAGATTGGTTACAAGGAAATGAGTGGGAGAATTGACTAGATGCATTGAGAGCTAGTATAGATTAAGTGGACTGAATGGCCTCCTCTATTATAAGAAAGCAACAACTTACTTTGACTTTATTATCATTATTTCTATTTTTTCCTTTAGTATTTGTACAGTTACCCTTTGCACATTGGTTGAGGATGGTCTTTCACTGATTCTGCTGTTTCTTCTATTTACTAGGAATGCCAGGGTATTCACAGAAAATGAATCTCAAGGTTGTAGCTGGTGACATATATGCACTGCGATAATTAATTTGCTTTGAACTTTGAAATTATAAGAACAGGTTGCAAAAATGCAGCTTGAATTCCTTTCTATTTAAGAGTATCATAATGATAGTAGTGAGATACCTATGAAAATGACACCATCTATTATGGGGTGGTCTATGTGAGTAGATGTCTCTTCTTATTCAATCTTCTTGCGTGGCCCTCCACATGCAAGAAGATACTATTGCAAATAAACGTGTGTCAGTTTGACAATGTATATTGAGTTGTTATAACTGAATTAACCATATCTCTTTCCTCCCTCAGTTGAATAAAAGAACAAGGTTATAAAGGACATTAGCAACACAATTATAAATCAAAGGCCCATAATAGACCATCTTTGCCTGTTGGTCCTTATTGTTTTAGAGGGAATATGCTGTCCTTCATTATGAATGCTTTTCCTGTTCATATATTTAACCCATTTTCCCATTTGTTCAAAATAATACAGTTCTGTTTGCAGCAGATGGTAGCATCTCAGTTTGAGGTGTATCCTCTTTTATTAGGTCAGGTGCTTTAGAAAGTGGGGAAATATGTTGTTCCAGCACACCTGCATCTGGTTGAGCTGAGGCCTGCAATGAACCTGGTCTTTGGTGCTCAAAATGATACTTTAACATGCCTCTATAATCCGTACAAACCACAAGGGAGACAAATCCTGTGCAGCCAGTGATACGTCCCAAAGCCCAAATTCCTCATTTCACATCCTTTACTAATACAAGGTTTTTGATGTAAATGTAGCCATTTTGTGACTTGTGATTGTATTGGGTTCACTGTCTACAAAGCCCAAAACTCAAAAGGAGATTTTAAGCCCTTTTCAGTACAGTATAAGTATATACAGGTACAAGTATATACAGGTACTCTCACTGTATTAACCTACTCTTTAAAGACTAGCTTACTTCCCAGTCTAGTCTCAGCAGAAAGGTCTCACTGCCAATACCCACCATCTGAGTGATGGATCTCCTTCCCTACCAAGGTTGAGATACTGCCAGCTAACAAAGTAGTTTAAATACAGTTTATTTTATTTTTAATGATGCACATAAAAATTTAGGCAAGTATTTCTTAATACACATTTAAAACTCATAGGGGACTTCTGATTTCTAAACGATTTCCAAATTACAAAAGATTTAAAAACATAGGTATAATTCTTACAAACTAAAAGAAGATACCATGAGAATGAGTCATCCATCATATAAACCAAAGGCTGAAGAATGAATTCTAGCTCTTCTTTCTGTCATTCTCCTTGTCATTCCGAACAATCTCCAATGCTTTCCAATATTAATACCACTTTATTACAAGTTGATATTATCTGCATGTAATGTTTTTTTCAGATACCTTTGCTGGGACAAAGTAATTCACATGGATGGTCTAATAGCGTCTGTGGGCAGTGATCCTAACTCCTGTTGAATCCTGGTGTTTTTTGATCAAACCTTCTTTTAGAAATCAGGAAAGAGGCTCAAAACTTGTTGCTTCACAATCATTTTATTAGGTATTCATCAAACAAAGGAAGGTTGAAAAGATGATAGTGGTCTACTAGGTGAAGTAAACGCCAAGATTATGATGTCACCTAGCATAGACCTATTTTATACCACAGTGATGAGGAGAATTTCATTCAAATTTATATAGAAGAACTAACTGATTAGAAAGTCCTTATTCATATACTGCAGTATCAAGTTAAACAATGGGAAGGCACTACATCAAATAATGCAGAACAAAGAAATTCCAGGGCTTTCCAGAATTATACTTTGTATAACCACTAGAGGAATATATGCATTCATGTATGCATATAAGAACTACTTATAATACAAACAAATAATTAATTGTGAAGTGCAATTAAAATAATAACTAAACAGTCTAAACCAGCGGCCCCCAACCACCGGGGGCCACAAAGCATGTGCTACCAGGCCGCGAGGAAACAATATGATTTGGCGATACGAGTCAGCTGCACTTTTCCTCATTTCCTGTCATACCCACCGTTGAACTTGAACGCATGCGAGGTCATTACCGACGCGTCATCCATGTCAGTGCAGGAAGAAGAGCGACTCCTCGAGCTTGCAAGTGATGGTGGGCTGAAAAGTATGTTTGACATAACATCTCTGCCGGCATTCCGGATCAAAGTCAAGGCTAAATATCCTGAGATAGCCATGAAACCACTGAAAATGTTGCTTCCATTTCCAACATATCTCTGCGAAGCGGGCTTTTCTGCAATGAATGCAACGAAAACTAAATTGTGGAATAGACTGGACATAAGGAACCCCCTTCGAATATCGCTGTCTCCCATCAGCCCCTGATGCAACCGTCTCGTTGCAGGGAAACAAGCCCAGGGCTCCCACTAATTAAGCGATGATTTTATAGAACGAGGGATCACATCTGAGGATAAAGGGGAAGCCTTTTAGGACTGAGATTAGGAAAAACTTCTTCACACAGAGAGTGGTGAATCTGTGGAATTCTCTGCCACAGGAAACAGTTGAGGCCGGTTCATTGGCTATATTTAAAAGGCAGTTAGATATGGCCCTTGTGGCTACGGGGGTCAGGGGGTATGGAGGGAAGGCTGGTGCAGGGTTCTGAGTTGGATGATCAGCCATGATCATAATAAATGGCGGTGCAGGCTTGAAGGGCCGAATGGCCTACTCCTGCACCTATTTTCTATGTTTCTATGTTTCTATATGTTCATACGGGGAAAATATGTGCTGTGTGTTTAATATCCAAACGTTACTTAAAATGTTATGATGCTACTGACTTTTAAGTGACTTATAATTGACTTATCACTATATTCATGCGCTGTGTTACATAAAACCTAAAATAGCATTAACATGATATGATAAATACACAGCCTATATAAAGTAGAAATAATGTATGTACAGTGTAGTTTCACTGAACAGGATTGCCAAAAACGATTTGTAGAAAAAAATGGGCACGTACACGCATGCGCACATAGGTGCCCGCGCAAGGCTTAATGGTCATGGTAGTCTTTCTCAGGGAAAAAGAGGATGCTGTCAAAGTTGCACGTCATCTTGGTCAATGTCTCCCATACACTACATAATGTACTGGGTGGGCACAGGAGTACATTCAGCCGGAGACTCATTCCACCGAAATGCAGCACAGAGCGTCATAGGAAGTCATTCCTGCCTGTGGTCATCAAACTTTACAACTCCTCCCTTGGAGGGTCAGACACCCTGAGCCAATAGGCTGGTCCTGGACTTATTTCATAATTTACTGGCATAATTTACATATTACTATTTAACTATTTATGGTTCTATTACTATTTATTATTTATGGAGCAACTGTAACAAAAACCAGTTTCCCCCGGGATCAATAAAGTATGACTATGACTATGACTAAAGACAACATATTTGACTGCTACTCTTGTCCGTTGGCAACCCTAACCACCCCCCCACCCCCGGTCGGAGAGTCCACAAGAATATTGTCAATATTAAACCGAACCGCAGTGCAAGAAAGGTTGGGGACACCTGGTCTAAACAAAGAATTCAAAAATCTCCCCCCTTTGATTCTAAATCATACATTTAGGTTTATTACATCAGAGACAGAAAAACGTCTGGTATCTATGTATAAAATAAAAAATAAACTACTAAGGTTATGAAATATCAAAGGATATATATTCTTCAATATATTGAAGTGACTAATGTATTGATGTGACTAAACACATTGATGAAAGTAGAGCAGTATGATGTGACTAAACTCATTGATGAACATAGAGCAGTAGATGTAGTGTATATGGATTTCAGCAAGGCTTTTGATAAGGTACCTCATGCAAGGCTTATTGAGAAAGTAAGGAGGCATGGGATCCAAGGGGACCTTGTTTTGTGGATCCAGAATTGGATTGCCCACAGAAAGCAAAGAGTGGTTGTAGATATGTCATATTCTGCATGGATGTTGGTGGCCAGTAGTGTGCCTCAGGGATCTGTTCTGGGACCCCTTCTGTCTTTGATTTTTATAAATGACCTCGATGAAGAAGTGGAGGGATGGATTAGTAAATTTGCTGATGATACAAAGGTTGGGGGTGTTGTGGATAGTGTGGAGGGCTGTCAGAGGTTACAGCAGGACATCGATAGGATGCAAAACTGGGCTGAGAAGTGGCAGATGGAGTTCAACCCAGATAAGTGTGAGATGCTTCAATTTTGGTAGGGGAAATATGATGGCAGAATGTAGTATTAATGGTAAGACTCAGCAGTGTGGAGGATCAGAGGGATCTTGGGATCTGAGTCTATAGGACACTCAAAGCTGCTGCACAGGTTGGCTCTGTGGTTAAGTAGGCATACGGTGCATTGGCCTTCATCAACCGTGGGATTGAGTTTAAGAGCCGAGGGGTAATGTTACAGCTATATGCAACACTGGTCGGGCCCCACTTGTACTACTGTGCTTAGTTCTGGTCACTTCACTACAGGAAGGATGTGGAAACTATAGAAAGGTTGCAGAGGAGATTTACAAGGATGTTGCCTGGATTGGGGATCATGCCTTATGAGAATAGGTTGAGAGAACTCAGCCTTTTCTCCTTGGAGCAGCAGAGGATGAGAGGTGACCTGATAGAGGTCTATAAGATGATGAGAGGCATTGATTGTGTGGATAGTCAGAGGCTTTTTCCCAGGGCTGAAATGGCTAACATGAGAACACACAGTTTTAAGGTGCATGGAAGTAGGTACAAAGGAGATGTCAGGGATAAGTTTTTTACACAGGGAGTGGTGAGTGCGTGGAACGGGCTGCCGGCAACGGTGGTGGAGGCATATACGATAGGGTCTTTTAAGAGACTCCTGAATAGGTACATGAAGCTTTGAAAAATAGAGGGCTACGGGTAACCCTAGATAATTTCTAAAGTAAGTAAATTTTCAGTACAGGAATGTGGACTGAAAGGCCTGTATTGTACTGTAGGTTTTCTATCTTTCTATATTCATAAGATTATGTCATGGCATGCAGATCATAGGCATTCTTACACAAGTTTAAACTATTCTATTAATGATCACCTTTAAATCAGTAAAAAGATGTAAATTATAATAAGACACACTAGTATGAAGATTAGTACTCAATAAGTAGACAAAATTGACAAAAATATAACAACATCTAATATCAGAATAAATGTCATAACGTCCCAGTAGTTGTTAACTTGCTTCAAGTTTTCTGGTTGGTTAGTAATTTGCTCACTATAGCCCAGCAGTGTAGGTACTTTGGCCAAGAAGTTACTAGCACATTAACCATAGTGCTTGTTGTATTTGACATGTACCACTTTAGTTCATTTGCAGTGGCTGCCGTGTATCCACTTACTTTTTCCTTCTACTTCCACTGCTGAGTTGGTAATTAGTAGCACTCTATAAGAACCTTCCCATCGAACTCCCAATGGTTACTTATGCAGTTTCATAATTAGGACCCACTCACCAAGAATCAGGGTGTGTTACCCTTCTGTTGGATCTTCCCCACTGTCAGAAACCAATTGAGAAGCAAACTGAACAGCCTGCGCTAGTTTCACACAATAATTAACTAATTTGTTAATATGTATATAAGACTCTCTGAGACTTAGTGCTCTTGGCAGTGACATAGGACATTCTGTAACCACCTCGAAGGACATGGGTTAATTTTCTTGTTTGCGGTTTATGACTACAGGAAGAGACGTAGGCCATTGTATGCCTTCCTCGCGGTACTTAATCATTTGTTGTTTGATGGTTCCATTCATTAGTTCAACTCTTCCCCGTAACTCAGGTGTTGTCTTATACCAACATGACAGAGAGTGAGACTGCTGTGGAGCCCATGCGGTAGCCTCAGCCACTGATATTGTTGACTATCAACTATAAAAGCCAACCACTGTTGATGATCAGGCATCAGTTGTATGGACCAGAATCCACTGACCATATCAATAACTGTAAACCGCTTGTTTGATGGCTTCAGGGCATTGAAAATAGTTGATGGATCTGTCAGTAGCTTGTGTGATGGCTTCAGGGTATCGAAAATTGTTGATGGATCTGCCACTAGCTTGTCAATGCATTGATTAACAATGACGTCATCTTCAGTCTTGTGTGTCTTCCTCCCCTTGGTCTCTATTGGAACAAGCTGTGACACAGCTATCTGATATCCAAAGCCTGCACACGTCTTTTTCTCAGAATACAAAGTTACAGAGAAGTTCTTAATCCTTTTGTTGTGCGTTAAAAATATCCCTCTTTGTCTTCAATTGTTCCAAATCCTAAATTTCAGATTATCCTTCACCGACTGTACCAACTGTTGGTTTTTTGATATTTTTGATCCAAAGTTCTTTAGAAATTAGGAAAGAGGCACAAAACTTGTTGCTTCAGGATTATTTTGGTAAGCGTTGATAGAACAAAGGAATGTTGAACACACAGTGATAGCGGTCTACTAAGTGAAGGGAAAGCAAAGGTTAAGATGGCGCCTTGCATAGGACAGTTATTTTTATACCAGAACTTTCCAGAATTATACCTCATATAACAAGTTGAGGCATAGTACTGTAGTAATTTAGTGTATCGCACTGTGCTACTGTTGCATAACAAAATCATGACAGAGTGCACCTGCACACCACCCCACCTCCAGCATTCCCTCTCTTACATCTAAGCAGGTGTTATTTCTGTTACTCGGTGTGCAGTATTCCAGGAGCTCGATTGGAAAGATACAACTTTCATCTCAACTTCACCTCCTGTCATCAGTCCACTTTCACATTATGAACTGTTCCTTCCGTCAAACCATGGACAATTTATATATCCGAGCTGTTTCCACTGAAAAGATAGCACAGTGGCATTGCAGGTGGTTCAGCTGTCTCAGTGCTCCAGGACACTGGTTCAATTTAAACCTTTGCTGATGCCTAGGTGCAACTTGTGTGTTGTACCTGTGTCCACATTGAATTTGCTTGGATGCTCTGGTTTACACCTACTTTCTATAATTGACTGTTTGTTAGCCCTTGAATATAAATAAAGGCATCCGTTAGTCTTGCGAGACCATGGATCTGCGCCTGGAAGGTCTTCACTCTCCAGGGCATAGGTCTGGGCAAGGTTGTATGGAAGACCAGCAGTTGCCCATGCTGCAAGACTCCCCTCTCCACGACACCGATGTTGTCCAAGGAAAGGGCATTAGGACCCATACAGCTTGGCACCAGTGTCATCACAGAGCAATGTGTGATTAAGTGCCTTGCTCAAGGACACAACACATTCCCTCGGCTGGGGCGCAAACTCACGACGTTCAGGTAGCTAGTCCAATGCCTTAACCACTTGGCCACGTGGCCACATCAGCCCTTGAGTACTTGGAGAGTTAATAGATCAATGTTTAGGGGCACAGGAGAGCAAATAGAATTCAGGAAATACAATAAGCGGGGACATGAAATTGATCGGAGATGCATATATCTGATGGGCAGAATGGTTTCATTCTATATGATAATGTAGTATCAGTATGAAATTTTATTCAACCCTTTCTCATGACTACAATTGTCCACACCTGGCAGCTTCTTCGTGTATCTCTTTTGTGCAGTTATGCTATTACTGTTGCATAGTGACCAGAGTATTCAATCAATGACCGAAGTAGTTGTATACAGTCCCAGCAAAACTGACTTTTCTCATCCTATACCTTGGTTAATATTCAATGCATGTTAAATGACTTTCTAGATCACCAGTTTTTTCATTGCAAAATGTCCAGATAATTAATCGAGATTAGATAATGGTTTATACCTTTCATGATGTAGCATCCTTCTTAAAACATTTAGTGCTCAGACTTACTGTCAGCAAGTTTGTCAAAGACACCATTTGTGATATTGTCTCACAATAAAGGAGCAAGAGTAGGAACTGGATGAGCTAAAATTGATGGACCTTATACCCTTGAAAACTGGCAACTGATCAACTTAGGAATTCTTATTAAGTTAACTGATTCAACAAGGGTATTAGCTCTTAAGTGATCACTTCCATTAAATTGTTACTAATGGAATTTAATACAAAGTATTGGGTCATTTGTTAGTTTTAACATACAATCTCTTCAAGCCCTCTTATATTAAGAATGGCTCACAGCAAGATAGCAGAAGAAGCTCTAGTATATTTGAAGGCACACTTATTGTCAGTAAACATCATTAGAAGAGGAAAAATAATGACTATGTATGCCAGAATGTTTGAGCAGATTGAGCAGAACTCTATCCCTTCCTCAGCACTTAACTGCAGACTTTTTTATTGTAGGGTCTCAACTTGTTCCAAGTACTGTCATGGAAAAAGAGAAAAAGAGAAGTCAAAGGAGTAGATATAGGGGTGTACTTAAAGCTTTCTGATATCAAGTACAACATCCCTGCTGGGAACCCATTGCCCATTTCTGCTCAAAGTTTAGAATCAACATTTGGGAAGGTGTTGAAAACTTTGAGTCCACACATTAAGTGCACACAGAAGCTCTAAGTGAGCGGACTAACTCAAAAGCTAACAACCCACCCACTCCATCAAGCATTTTCTATTCACTCAATGGAAGAGTCTGTGGTTCCCACATTGATTCCATTAATCATGTCAGCAACCACAAAAATGGAGTGGAAGCAAGTCTAAAACTTTTACTAAATTCTAGAGATGTGTGGTGGAGAATATAATGACTGGGTATATCATCGCATAGTATGGAAATACCAATGTACTTGAATGAAAATGCCTACAAAAAGTAGTATTTACAGCCCGGTCCATCATGGCTAAAGCTCTCCCCACCATTGAGCACATCTACATGGAGCACTGTGGCAGGAAAGCAGCATCCATTATCAAGGAGCTTCACCATCTAGACCATGCTCTCTTCTCACTGCTGCCATCAGGAAGAAGGCACACAACCCTCAGGGCCCACACCAGGTTTGGGAAGAGTTGCTGCCCTCAACCATCAGGCTCTTGAACCAGAATGGACAAGCTCACTCAAGTTCACTCATCCCATCACCAGACTTCTCCTACAACTTATGGACTCACTTTCAAGGATTCTTCATCTCATTTCTCGATATTTATTGCTTATTTTATTATTATTATTATTATTTATCCTTTCTTTTTGTTTTGCTCGGTTTCTTGTCTTGTTGGGAGTGGTCTTTCACTGATTTTTCGGTGTTTCTTGTATTTACTGTGAATGCCATTAAAAATGAATCTCAGGTTTGTATATTGTGAGATACAGTTGAAGTCAGAAGTTTACATATGCCTCAGCCAAATACATTTAAATTCAGTTTTTCACAATTCCTGACAATTAATCCTAGAAAACATTCCCTGTCTTAGGTCAGTTAGGATCACTACTTTATTTTAAGGATGTGAAATGTCAGAATAATAGTAGAGAGAATGAGTTCTTTCAGCTTATATTTCTTTCATCACTTTCCCAGTTGGTCAAAAGTTTACATACACTTTTTTAGTATTTGATAGCATTGCCTTTAAATTGTTCAATTTGGGTCAAACTTTTTGGGCCACCTTCCACAAGCTTCTCACAATAAGTTGCTGGAATTTTGTTCCATTCCTCCAGGGAGAACTGTTGTAACTGAGTCAGGTTTGTAGGCCTCCTTGCTCGCACATGCTTTTTCAGTTCTGCCCACAAATTTTCTATCAGATTGAGTTCAGGGCTTTGTGATGGACACTCCAATACCTTGACTTTGTTGTCCTTAAGCAATTTTGCCACAACTTTGGAGGTATGCTTGGGGTCATTGTCTATTTGGAAGACCCATTTGCGACAGAGCTTTAACTTCCTGGCTGATGTCTTGAGATGTTGCTTCAATATAGCCACGTAATTTTCCTTCCTCATGATGCCATCTATTTTGTGAAGTACACCAGTCCCTCCCGCAGCAAAGCACCCCCACAACACGATGCTGCCACCCCCATGCTTCACGGTTGGGATGGTGTTCTTCTGCTTGCAAGCCTGATCCTTTTTCCTCCAAACATAACGATGGTAATTATGGCCAAACATTTCAATTTTTGTTTCATCAGACCAGAGGACATTTCTCCAAAAAATAAGATCTTTGTCCTCATGTGCACTTGCAAACTGTAGTCTGGCTTTTTTATGGCGGTTTTGGAGCAGTGGCTTCTTCCTTGCTGAGCAGCCTTTCAGGTTATGTCGATATAGGACTCGTTTTACTGTGGATATAGATACTTGTGTACCTGTTTCCTCCAGCATCCTCACAAGGTCCTTTGCTGTTGTTCTGGAATTGATTTGCACTTTTTGCGTCAAAGTACATTCATCTCTAGGAGACAGAATGCGTCTCCTTCCTGAGTGGTATAACAGCTGCGTGGTCCCATGGTGTTTATACTTGCGTCCTGTTGTTTGTACAGATGAACATGATGCCTTCAGGTGTCTGGAAATTGCTCCCAAGGATGAACCAGACTTGACATCATTTTCTGACCTCAATCCGATAGAAAATTTGTGAGCAGAACTGAAAAAGCATGTGCGAGCAAGAAAGCCTACAGATTTGACTGAGTTACACCAGTTCTGTCTGGAGAAATGGAACAAAATTCCAGCAGCTTACTGTGAGAAGCTTGTGGAAGGCTACCCAAAACATTTGACCCAAGTTAAACAATCTAAAGGCAAGACTACCAAATACTAACAAAGTGTATGTAAACTTCTGACCCACTGGGAAAGTGATGAAAGAAACAAAACCTGAAATAAATCATTCTCTCTACTATTATTCTGATACTTCACATTCTTAAAGTAAAGTAGTGATCCTAACTGACCTAAGACAGGGAATGTTTTCTAGGATTAATTGTCAGGAATTGTGAAAAACTGAGTTTAAATGTATTTGGCTAAGGTGTATGTAAACTTCTGACTTCAACTGTAGGTATACTTTGCTAATAAATTTACTTTGAAGTTTGAAAGTCAGAGGGAATTATTATTAAAATTAATAATTAAGCAAAATTAAATAATTACTTTTTGGATCTGGGGTATGAGAATGCAGAATAATGCAACTTCTCAGGGAAACAAATATTCTCATCCTATTATTTCCAACCTCAAAAAATTATCTGTCAAACTTTGGGTATAACATTTGTATTTTCCTGTTTGAGCCACAGTGCTGGTAAATTGACAAGTCTTCATTTAACATGAGCATGCATCTAATATTACTTAACTATTCACAAGAGTTGTGAAGGACGTTAACATTTTATTTAATAATTATATGGTCAATGATGTGGAATAAACCCTCTAGATTTGATCTCTTAATTAAACTGGCAACATTAGAAATTAAAATTCAATTGGAATGACTATTACAAGCTTTTTTTTAAAGAGCCATGGCCTGTATTTATCGAACCAGCTCAGAATAATAGCCTGAGGCTGCCTTCCCTTCACGTCACTGCCTGGAAGGAGTTTGTATGTTCTCCCACGACCACATGGGCTTCCTCCTGGTGCTTCAGTTTCCTCCCACAATCCAAAGATATACCAATTGATAGGGTAGGTTAATCGGTCATTGTGAATTGTTACATGATTAGGCTAGGATTAAATCAGGGGATTACTGGACAGCGTGACTTGAATGACCAGAAAGACCCATTCTGAGCTGTATTGCAATAAATTTTTTAAAGATCTTCCTTTTCATTTCATTGAAATCACTGTATTAAAATCGCAATGTTTTACAAAACTAGATAATTTTTTCAATATTAACATTAATATTCAAAATTGAATAAGAAAATACAAGTATAAGCAACAGAAGTGTAAATAGACTGAGTGGTTCCTTGAGGCTGCTGTGCCATTCAATCAAATCATGGTTGATTTGATCTTGACCTCAGCCCCAGTACCCTGCCTATTCCCAATAACACTTGTCTCTTCTATGGAGCAAATTCTGTCAATCTCAACCATGAAGTTATTCAATAACGCAGCTCTCTGGGAGACAACATTCCAGAAGTCCATGAATTACTGTGAAAAGAATTCCAGCTTAAGTGGACTGCCCTTATTCTCAAACTCTGATTTGAGTTTCCTTCACATGAAGAGATGTCAAAAGCATCAAACTATACCAAACCTCATCCAAACACTGTTTATTTCAATAAGATCAATATTTATTCTACTAAATTCCAATAATATGGGCCTAATCAGCTCAACCCGTCCACATAACACCTTTCATCCAAGAATTCCACCAATTCCCCAACTGCTTCCAATGCAAGTTTATCGTTGTTTCATGTGGAATCTAAAACTACACAATATGTCATATGCAGTAAGACTTCCCAACATGCTCCATCACATTTATAATAAAGATTAGTTTTGTATTTGAATTGCCTATTAATTGCTGTGTTTTGCGCTAACATCAGAATTTCCGAGTCCAATAGATAGTTCTAGTGCATCACCCATTGTACAGAATAATGAACCAAAGCAGTAGTAATTTTCCCAATTTGCATCTATTATGGTGTCTTGCAAAATGATGTTAATCCTTTGATTTCTCAATAGCAGGGAATGTTCAGTAGTAACAGGTGCCTATTTGTTTTTTCTAGCAATCTGTTTCAGATTCCCAACCTGTGACTCCATTCTGTACAATTGACAAAGAATAAGTGAATCACTTCAGAAGAAAATGAGGGAATTAACAATAACAAAATAAATCAAGCAATAACTCACTGACACAATTGTTCAGAGATGGCCTTATACCTTCTCAAGAAAGGAAACCAGAGTGAGTCACTCATTAATAAGCCTAAGCATTTTATATTTTAAGCTGTTCACACTGTTAAATATTACATTTTACAATAATGTAATTGAGAAGTGCAATAACTTACCTCATTCTGGTTAAAATTGGATAGTGGGATTCTCACTAACCGAGCTATAGACGTTTCTTCAATCTTTTCAAATAAGAATGAAGAAATAACCTGGTAAGAGAATATCAATGCTTATTCCATGGTTAAATAATATCATTTTCCAAATCCAATCTTATTTACTCTCCTTAACAAAAAGTAATTTGTACCATGTTAATTGGCATAACTTCCTTTCTAGGCAACTTTTAACAGAATTAAGGATATTTCATTTCTTTAGAGTAGATGGCATACTGAGTATCCCAATATAAGCAAAATCACCACTGCCAAAACAAAAATAAATATGCATTGACCTTTTATATTCATTTGTGGGATCTGGATGTCCATCATTAAAATTACAGGGGGGAGCAAACAGGGTTGAGCCTCTCTTCATGAGCTGGCACAGTTTAGTGACGTGCCAAGCCAATTTAGAGAACAATTGAGAATCAGCATCTGACTGTGGGCCTGCAGTTACATAAAAATTTCCTTCCCTATACTAATAAACTAAACAATTATTTTTCACAACAATCTGATAGTTCCATAGTTACCAATTCTTCCTTCCTTTCTTGTGCCCTTAACTCCTGGTGGAGTCGTTGGGGCGCCGTCATGGCAAGCTTCGCACCAGTCTGTTCCATCTGTCACGGTTGTGTGCCAGAGCCTGGATCACCGCAAATGTTTTCCCTGTTGAGTCTTTAATGTTGTCCATCCATCTTTTCCTCTGTCTACCTCTCCTTTTTTCCCCCTCCACAGTTCCTTGTAGAATGGTCTTTGCAAGGCCACTGGATCTTGTTAAGTGGCTGTACCATCTCAGCTTTCTTTTCTTCACTGTTGTGAGAAGGTCTTCGTGGGGGCCAATGTGGTGCTGGATGGTCTTGCGGACCTGCTCGTTTGCAATGTGGTCCAAGTATGAGATGCCCAAGATGTTGTGGTAGCATCTCATTTCCAATGCCTGTATCTTCCCCTATAGCTCTGCTGTGAGAGTCCATGTCTCACATGCGTGCATGAAGATGGAGAATACCAATGCATGTAGGAGTCTGATCTTGTACTTCATGGTGATGTTGCTGTCCCTCCATATTGTCTTGAGTTTGGATAGTGCAGTCATTGTCTGTGCGGTTCTTGCCAGGACTTCTGATCTTGATCCTTCATCACTGATGATTGCCCCCAGGTATTTGAACTGCTGCACTGTCTCAAGTTTCTGACCATGGACTGAGACCTCTGTTGTGATGGCACTGTTGGCGTTTTCCATGAGCTTGGTTTTCTCGGCACTTATTTCCATTCCAAACTTTGTGGAGGCTCTGTCAAGATGGCTGACCAGGTTGGCCGGTTCATCCTCTCGTCCATCAATGTCATCAGCAAATCTTAGGTTTCTGATGTTCCTCCCTCTGATGCTGACTGTGCCCACATGATCTTCAAGGGCAACACTCATGATTCATTCCAGGAAGACATTAAAGAGAGTAAGGGAGAGGAGGCAGCCCTGATAGACTCCTACAGAGGTATGGAACTACTCCCCGATGTTGCCCTGAGCAAGAACTGCACTGGTTGCCTTGGCGTAAAGCTGATGGACTGTATGAATCAGCTTCTGCCCCCATGTTGAATTTCTTCATGTTGGCCCATAAGGCATCGTGCCATACTCTGTCAAACACCTTCTTGAAGTCTATGAAGACGTGGTACAACTCTCTCTGGTGCTGGAGGTGTTTCTCACAAAGGGTGCGTAGGTTGAAAATCTGATCAGTGGTGCTTCTGCCCTTTCGGAAGCCTGCTTGTTCCTCGGCAATGATGTCTTCTGCCTGAGGTCTCAGTCTGTTCAAGATGATTCTGAGCATTACCTCACTTACATGGCTGATCAAACTGATGGTACGGTAATTCTGGCTAAGTTGAAGATTGCCTTTCTTGGGAAACACAGTGATCAATGACTGAGTCCAAGGTGTTGGCCATTCACCTGTCTGCCAGATCTTATTGCAGATGGTGGTAAGCATGTCTATCATGGCCTCTCCTCCATGCCTCAGCAGTTCAGCAGAGATGTTGTCAACTCCTGCTGACTTCCGGCACTTCAGTCATCATATTGCAGCTTCAACTTCCTCACACATGATTGGATAGTCATCCTCATTGGAAGATTCCTGCACATTCAGCACACTTGGATCCCCTTTGCTCTGGTAGTTGTACAGTTCTGAACAGTACTCTGTCCACCATTCCATTAGTTCCTTTCCTTCTGTGAGACTTTGCCATTTTTGTCTTGGATGGTGTTCACTTTGGCTTATTTTTCTTTGGTTAGATCTTTCACCAGTTGGAATGTCCTCTTTGTGTTGTTGTTGGAGAGGCTGTCTTCAAAGTCCGCACATTGTTCCGCTATCCATCTTTGCTTTGCTTCCTTCATTTCCCTCCTGATTTCCTTGTTGCTTTTCCTGTATTCTGTTCTTCCCTCTGCTGTGTTTTCATCTTTCTTTAATTTCCTTCTTCTATCACATATATCCAGTATCTTGTTAGTGACCCATGGTTTAGACCTGCGGTGACTTTTCCCCAGAATCTTGCTTGCTGTTTCCGTCATCACAGTGTTAAAGTTATTTGTGGTGGTCTCCAGGTCTTCATCAAAGAGGAGTGTTGGTGCAAACTTCCTCCCAATTGCTGCCTCAAGTTCTTCAGAGACAGCGGGTCTTTCAGTTTTTCAAGGTCGAATCTCAGCCGGCTGTCTTTTGGCTTGTTGATTCTCCTCAAGCGCACTCTGAAGTTCATCATGACAAGGTCATGGTCACTGCCCACGTCTGCTCCTGGGAATGTTCTGGTCTTCGATCTGTTCACACCAGATTTGTGCCATCTTTGCACCAGGATGTTGTTAATCTGGTGATGTTGACCGTTGGGGGCATGCCAGGTCCATCTTTGGGATGCTTTGTGCTCTCCAAGTGTGTTTGACAGCACCATGTTGTTATAACTGGCAAATTCCAGCAGGCGTAGTCCTCTCTCATTAGAGGTGTCATTGCATGAGGGGCCGATGAGATCCCCCCAACTCATCTTCTGCGTCTCTGCCCACCTTGGCATTCCAGTTACCCTGTATGATCAAAATATCTCTTTTGTCCACCTTGTCGTTGACATCTTGTGGTTTCTTATAGAATTCTTCAATGTGTTCATCGTTGTAGTCTATTTTTGGGGTGTAGACTTGTGCCACTGTGAGATTGAATGATTTTATTCACAGGCAGATGGTCACGAGCCTGCTTGACACTGGTTGGCATCCTAGGACTGCGTTCTTGATGGATTTGTTGACTAGGAACCCTATGCCATTTTCATGTCTGTTCTCTTCTCCGCTATAATAGAGTACATGTCCTTCCTTAGCACGCATTTCTCCAGCATTCTTCCATCTGGCTTCACAGAGCCCGAGGAGGTGCCAGTTGTATCTTTCCATCTCATGTATGAGTTCCTTGAGTTTCCCTGCTTGGTTCAGCGCTCTTACATTCCATGTGGCAACTGTGATGTTCTCTCTGCCACGGATCTTCTGTGTCGAATCACCAGTAGCACATTTATCACGTCTGCCCTGGTGTGAGATGGACAGTGTGGTCATTGGTAACCCGGGCTGCGACCGATCCAGTATGAAGTTGCTTTTTGGTGTGCTCATCATGCATCTGAAACCTGGCGGAGCCCATCCCTCTCCAGATTTAACCACAGCCGATTTCCTCCAACTAGGTGGCTCATGTTGGTCATGAACACGTAGCCGTTATAGTTCATCTGAGAACCTTTCCACCCCGGCCGGTGACTTCATCGTGGAGGTCATTCACCCAGTGGTGCTGTGTTAACACCAACCCCTTACGTAGTTTAGCCCGCCAGCTAAAGCAGTTTACTAGGGTATGGTGCTTGGAGCCAACACGTGAGAGATTTAGAAGATGGATGAGGACCGGTGATGCCCGTTCACCCTGTCTGGTAGGGAGCAGCATAACAGACATCAAAGGTATTACCTCTATCCAGAGCCCCTGATACCCTGTAATTCCAGATTTAATTAACTTAAAATAGGTTTGAACTCACTCATCTACTTTCATAGAAGTAATTAATAGCGTAAATCTATATTTAATCCAGCTGAAAAGGCTGAAATGAAACAAAGGCTTGTATTGCATCAGTTTGAAATTGTTTGTTGCTTCAGTTGTCTCTCAAGTTACCTTTAATCTTTAAAAAAACAGTGGAGACAGAAGAAATCTGTCGACTCTGAACTTGAGTATAACTCAAAATTTTGGGTGGTGTTGGAAGAGTAGTTTTGTGCTTCTAACCACAAAAAAATCCCCAACAAAGTTACTGATGATAACAGCTTCTAATTTCTAAAGCTTTGAATGTACACTGTAACCACTTTATTATTATACCTGTACACTTGCTTATTAATGTAAATAGCTAATCAGCCAATCATATGGCAGCAATTCAATGGATAAAAGCATGCAAGCATGGTCAAGTTCAGTTGTTGTTCACCACAAACATCAGAATGCTGAAGAAGTGTGATCTAAGTGGTTTTGACTGTGGAATGATTGTTGGTGCCAGATGAGGTGGTCTGAGTACTTCAGAAACTGCAGATCTCTTGGGATTTTCACATTCAACAGTCTCCAGAGTTTGCAGAGAATGATATGTAAAGCAAATTAAAAATCCAGTGAGCAGTAGTTTGGTGGGCAAAAATGCCTTGTTAATGAGGGAGGTCAGAGGAGAATGGCCAAACTGGTTCAAGTTGACAGTAACTCAAATAACCATGGGTTACAACAATGACATGCAGAACATCACCTCTGAACACACAACACATCGAACCTTGAAGTGGATGGGCTACACTACAGCAGCAAAAGACCACGAATATACACTCAGTGGCCAGTTTATTAGGTACGGGAAATAGCTAATAAAGTGACCACTGAATTTATTCTCTAAATATTTAACAGACTGGTTGATCTTGCTTTTAAAATTATGTTAAAATGAGTATTTTACCTTGTGATGGAACAATAATGCAATGCAATATACACACTGGCTATTAGTTGGGCTCAGCTACTTCCATTTTCACACAAATGATGCAAATTTTGAAGTGATAATGATTCATTTGACTTCTTTCCTATGACAAAATCGCTGTCAAACCCTGTGACTTTATAAGCATGTATTAGCATGCCACCATTTAGAGGAACATATGTGAGACTGCTGAATGAGGAACGGAGATGGTTAGTGATAATGTATCTCAAAGTATATTGTTTAAAGTCACATGGGAATATTTGAAATGTACAAACTGGATATAGTTGTTTTTGTTTTTGTGCAATCATTAGGTAATATATACCTGTAATTATTTTTCAGTTCTTTTGATGCAGACATTAAGAATTAAATGAAATAGTTTCTAACAGCAATATCACCTTGAATTTATAAAGCACTTAAAACACAGTAGCCTGTCCCAGGCCGCTTCACAGGAGCATCATCAAACCAAATTTACGACCAAGCCACTTAAGGAGATGATGAAAAAAAATGATTAAGAAGCTACGTTTTAAAGAACATTGTCATAGAATGAAGAGGGAGAAGAATTTATGGACTGAGTTCTACAGCAAAGGCAGCTGAAAGAACTTTTATTAATAGCAGAGCAATTAAAATGTGGTATGTGCAGGATTTGATGTGAAGGAGCACAGGGATTTCTGAAGAGTATGGAGTCAGAGGAGATTACAGAGATAACAAGGGATAATGGTCCTGGTAGGATTTGAAAATCAGTTTGGGAATTTGAAATGGAGCTGTTTTAAACCTGGAAATCTGGATTCAAAGTCAGTGACCCATCATAAGGCAGTCGAAATATTAACAACATTATTTCTCTCCCCACAGGCTACCTAACCTACTGAGTACTTCTAGCACATTATAAATTGACGTAATTCAAAGGATCAGTTAATCTCAAGGGAATAGTCTTTATATTCAATAGATATTACATGCTGGGGATAACATTCACCTGAGATGCTAGAGGACCAATCTCTTCCGTAAATCCAAATATCTAAACTTTAGAAGTGTGCCGAATTACATAAAATATCCAACTGTCTCCTCTTTTCTTTGAGGATCACCAATGCATGATGCTCAGAAACTTGAACTACACCTTGCAGGTTAAGTGTCTTGTAACCTTATTCTTTTCATACCTGTATGTCCCATCATCAGATCTGCAAAGCTTCAGATTTGTGTCTTTTCACATACCTTCCTTAGAGTAGACTTCTTATTGTAGATGACTGTGTATAAGATCTGGAATGCATGAATTGTACATGGGTTCAACCTGGCCATTTTTTGCAGAAAAGTGTACACTAAGTACGCATTATTTGATCCATTGACAATGCCAAACTTTTATCTGAGTCATTGAACCAGAAATGAACCTGTTTTTTGTTATTTGCTTTAGCAATCAAATATCTTTTCAGATGAGGCCATCAAGCACTATACACGATTAGATTTTCCTTGAACGTACCAAATGTATTTTGGCTGTAAGTTTCAATGTGCACTAGACATGGTAGAAAGCAAGGGCAAGTAGAATAATCTACTTTCAGCATAAATATAGGTTACATTTTGAAACCTAATTACATTTAGAACATGGTATAAAAATAGACAGAAAATGTATTTTGAAAAATAACAAGAAAATTCAAAGTTCAAAGTAAATTTATTGTCTATATACATACATGTCACCATACACAACCTTGAGATTTGTTTAATTATGACTCAATAATTCAAATAACCGTAATAGAATCAGTGAAAGACTGCACTCAACAGAGTGGACAAACTATGAGCAAGACAATGACCTGGGCAAGTACAAAAGGAAAAAGAAGAAATAAGGATAAATAAATAAGCAATAAATATTAAGAATATGAGATGAAGTGTCCTTGAAAGTGAGTCCATATGTTGTGAGAATGGTTCAGTGATGATGACAGTGAAGTTGAAAGCAATTATGAAGTTATCCCCTCTGGTTCCGGAGCCTGATGGTTGAGGGGCAATAACATTCCTGAACCAGGCGGTGTGCATCCTGAGGCTCGTGTACCACCTTTCTGATCGCAGCAGTTAAGAAGAGAGCATGGCCAGAATAGTGGGATTCCTGATGATGGCTGCTGCTTTCCTGCAACAGCATTCCGTGTAGATGCATTCAATGGTTGGGAATGCTTTACAGTGATGTTAGGGGCAGTATCCTCTACCTTTTGCAAGATATTTCATTACTGAGCATTAGTGTTACTAGGCTGGGATGCAGCCAGTCAATATGTTTCCCAACATACATCTCTCAAAGGCTGTCAAGTTTTAGATATCATACCAAATCTTTGCAAACTTCTAAGGAAGTGAAGGTGCTTTCTTCATAATTGCACTTGTATGCTGGCCCAGGACAGGTTCTCTGAAATGATAACACTGAGGAATTTAAAGTTGCTGACCCTCTCCACCTCTGACCCTCTGATGAAGACTGGTTGATAGAGCTCTGGTTTCAATAGACAATAGACAATAGGTGCAGGAGTAGGCCATTCAGCCCTTTGAGCCAGCACCACCATTCACTGTGATCATGGCTGATCATCCACAATCAGTATCCAGTTCCTGCCTTATCCCCATATCCCTTCACTCCACTAACTTTAAGAGCTCTATCTAACTCTTTCTTGAAAGAATCCAGAGAATTGGCCTCCACTGCCTTCTGAGGCAGAGCATTCCACAGAACCACAACCCTCGGTGTGAAAAAGTTTTTTTGTCAACTCCTTTCTAAATTGTCTACCCCTCATTCTTAAACTGTGGCCTCTGGTTCTGGACTCCCCCAACATCGGGAACATGTTTCCTGCCACCAGCGTGTCCAATCCCTTAATAAGCTTATATGTTTCAATCAGATCCCTTCTCATCCTTCTAAATACCAGTGTATACAACCCTAGTTGCTCCAATCTTTCAAGGTATGACAGTCCCGCCATCCTGGGAATTAACCTCGTGAACCTACGCTGCACTTCCTCAATAGCTAGAATGTCCTTCCTCAAATTTGGAGACCAAAACTGTACACAGTGCTCCAGATGTGGTCTCACTAGGGCCCTGTACAACTGCAGAAGGACCTCTTTGCTCCTATACTCAACTCCCCTTGATATGAAGGCCAACATGCCATTAGCTTTCTTCACTGCCTGCTGTACCTGCATGTTTATTTTCAGTGACTGATGAACAAGGACATCTAGATCTCATTGTACTTCCGCTTTTCCTAAATTTCCTCCTCCTGAAGTCAATAATCAGCTCTTTGTTCTTGCTGACATTGAGTAAGGAGTTGTTGTGTGGCAACACTCAGCCAGATTTTAAATTTCCCTCCTATATGCTGATTCGTTACTACCTTTGATTCAGCCAATGACAGTGATGTCATCAGCAAACTCGAATATGGTATTGGAGCTGTGCTTATGCACACAGTCATAAGTGTAAACTGAGGAGAGCAAGGGGCTAAGTACACAAACTTGTGGTGCACCTTTGCTGATGGAGATTGTAGAGGAGATGTTGTTGCCAATCCAAACTGACTGGGGTTTGCAAGTGAGGAAATCAAGGATCCAATCACACAAGGATATATTGAGGCTTAGTTCTTAAAGTTTATTGATGGGATGATGGTATTGAATGCCAAGCCGTAGTTGATAGAGAACATACTGATGTATGCAATTTTGCTGTATCAATTTTCCAGAGTTGAGTGAAGAGCCAATAAAATGGCATTTACTGTGGACCTGTTGTGCCAGTAGGCAAATTCGAACAGATCCAAGTCACTTGTCAGGCAAGAGTTGATATGTTTCATCACCAACCTCTCAAAACGATACATCAGTGTGGATGTAAGTGCTACTGGACAATAGTCATTAAGGCAGGTTACCACATTCGTCTTAGCCACCGATATAATTGATGCCTGGTTGAAGCAGATGGCTACCTCAGACTGCTGAAGTGAGGGGTTAAAGATTTCAGTGAGCACTCCAGCCAGCTGATCAGCACAGGTCTTTCGTACCCCATCTGAGCCCAATGCTTTCCGTGAACAGACTGAAGAAGCAGTAGTAGAGTATTTTCTAATTTGCTTCTCAAAGAAAGCATTGTTTGCCAGCTTCACTTTCGATTACTAGCTTGTTTACACGAAATGCAAAACCATATGCAAAGTTTAACAACATTATACAGTATCACTAATGCTATCAATTGGTCACAATGTACTTGTTTTTTCACTGGATATATTCATGAATTTCCTCATTACACACCAATCCCATATTGGCAGACTTTCATTCTTCAAAGATCCCAATGTGCATCACAACATCTGTTTGAATCTAATCAAAATCTTTTTTTTAATACCTGTATGTCCCATCATCAGTTCTGTAAGCCTATGTGTCTTTTCACAGACCTCCCTTGGAACAGGGTTCTTATTGTAGATGACTGTAAGATCTAGAATGCATGGTTTGACAAGGCCAGTTATGCTGTAAAAGTATACTAAGGAGAGGGGCACAGACATAAGAAAAACAAAAGAACAAGTATACCTCTGAGGCTGCATGGTCAAGGAAGTAAGATTGTTATTTTTTTCTGAGGAAAAAACATGTTAATTGTTTTTATCCTCAGAACTCTTGTTGGTGCTTTTTAATAATTTGCTTTTTCACAATTATGTTACACAACTTTCAGCAAAGTGATTTGTTTGGAACTGCAGAAAGTCTTTGACAAATGAACCACTAGCTCTTCAACAGAACCACATAGATCGTATGGCACTGATAAACTGAGGTTAACTGAATTGTGTAAACAAGGACAGGACAGGCAGGCACCATTGACTCACTCTTGACCAATTACATCCAGAGATGTATAGTATAATTATGGTTTCTCCTTTCAAGATAGATTGTTCACTGGCAGCCTGAAATCCGAGTTTCAGTGGTTTTCTCTATTCATTAAGCTGTATCTTATATTTTATTTCTATCAGGATTATAGGTCTACATAAAAATGTACAAGTTTGCAAAATTTAAGAAATCACATTGGATAACTATCATTAATTTCATTAATTTGTTTCGTATGTTGAATTAATCTGATGCATAAATCATAAGTTCATTTTTGGTTTGATCTGTGATATGTGCACCAGCTTACTGAGCTTTCTGAATCCATGTGAAGATTCAGAAAACTTCCATTTACTAAAGCAGAAGTGAACACAGTCACTCATCTTCATTATGCTCCAAAAGGGTTTACTGTATGGTGTCAAAAAAACATGATCTCGGAGTACCTGTCCTGCACAGTCTGTGTTGTTGGTCAATTCATCTCACAGTCCACCTTCTACTATTTTTGATGGCAAGAATGTTACACTAAAATATAAGTCATAGCAAAATATGTCATGAATCTCTACATTAAAATTTCATGGGCGTTTGGCAAGGTCCAAGGAAGTGAATTTTACTTTCAACTTTGTTGTCTAACTTGGTCAGAATTTTCGCAGTCCATCTCCACAATAATTCTGCTTTATGGTCTATTACTCCATGGAATATATATTGATACAGCTACAGCTTAACACCATCATGTGCTTATTTTGGAACTGGAATTGGAATGTGTTTATTAAAGTTCAAAATTAATTTTTTATCAAAGTACATATAGGTCATCATATACAAACCTGAGATTCATTTTCTTGCAGGTGTACTCAATAAATCCAAAACCATAATAAAATAATAACAATAACAGAATCAATAAAAGAGTGCACCGACTTGAGCATTCAACCAATGTGCAAACAACAACAAACTATGCAAATACAAAAATAATTATATAATAATAATAATAACAAATAAATATCAAGAACATGAGATGAAGAGTCCTTGAAAGTGAGTCAGTAGGTTGTGGAAATATTTCAATGATAAGGCAGGGGAAGTTGTATGAAATTATCCACTTTGGTTCACAAGCCTGAGGGTTAAGGTGCAATAACTGTTTCTGAACCTGGTGGTGTAAGGCCTGAGATACCTTCCTGAAGGCAGCAATGAAAAGAGAGCATGTCCTATGTGTCCCTGATGATGGATGCTGCTTTCCTGAGTGTGTTTCATGTAGATGTACTCAATGGTGGGGAGGGCTTTACCCGTGATGGTCTGGGTCGTATCCATTCCTTTTTGTAGGATTTTCCACTCAAGGCCATTGATGTTTCCATACCAGACTGTGATGCAGCCAATCAATATCCTCTCCAGTACAGATCTATAGAAGTTTGTCAAAGTTTTAGATGTTGTGCTGAATTGTCCCAGGATTCAAAGGAATTAGAGGTACTGCTCTGTTTTTTTTCGTAATTGCTGGATGGGTCCTCTGAACAAATGACACTGAGGAATTTAAAGTTGCTGACCCTCTCCACCTCCAGTTCCCTGATGAAGACCAGTTGATGGAGCTCTGGTTTCCTCTCCTAAAATCAATAATCAGCTCCTTGGTCTTGCTGAGTAAGAGGCTGTTATTGTGCCAAAGTTCAGTGGAAAGCTTGTCTTGAATATTTAGCACACAGTTCAAAACATTACACAATGCATTGCGACAGTATGAGGTAAAAAATTCATGTAAGATTGCAGAATAACAAAAATGCGGAATAAAGTGCAACAGCTACAGACAAAGTGCAGTACAGATAGCTGATAAGTTCCAGGATCATAACAAGTTAGCACACACAGGCTACTGGGGGATCTCAGCAGGGCAGGCAGCATCTATGGAAAAGAGTAAACAGTTGATGTTTCAGGCCAAGATGCCTCAGCCCGGAACGTCAACTGTTGACTATTTTCCATTGATGCTGCCTGGCCTGCTGAGTTCCTCCAGCATTTTGTGTGTGTTGCTCAGATTTCTATCATCTGCAGATTTTCTTGGGTTTGTCATAGCAAGGTAGATTGCGAGGTCAAGAGTCTATTTTGGAGTACTAAGGGAACCATACAATACTGTTATAACAGTGGGGTAGAAACCTCCCCTGAACCTTGTGATGTGTACTACTATACCTCCCTTTACATATAATTCATTCTTAAGGTGCACATTTCATCACAAAAAAGTCGCACTTGTTACCCCCTTGCCTAGTTGGCATAGCGATGTCAGCACAACCTTCTTGATTTGCTGATAATATTTTTTAGAATAAAACTGAAATCTGCCATGAAATAATTTGAAATCTTGAGCTTTGGATTACTTAATTTGAGATCCTGTCCTGGATCACTGGTCTATTTTTATATTGACTACACATCCCCAGCCTTCAGTAATAATAGGCATAATAAGAACATATGTAATGCCCTGGTTCATGTTTTTACTGTTATGCTGTATGTATTTCATTTTGGTAGTTCTGTAAGAGCAGTCTCTTTTGTTTTCATGCTTGTTTGGGTTACTATTGAAGATAAGGGAGAGGAGAAATGGATGCCATCCAATTACAACGGTCTGATTAAGGGGAGGTTTCTCTGGTGAGGGACGCTAAGTTTGGGCTTGGAGCTTTTGTTCGAGGGGAGATGAAGAGAGAAAACGCTGGGGAGAACCAGTCGTAGCAAATGATCTGGTGGGAGACCCCATTTGTTTGAGATGGATTGTGAGCGATGTTTGGAAGGTGGTGTGTGCTTTCACGTTGACCAAGGGCACAGCATGTGAGTGACAGTGAAGTTCAAGATGAGCTCCAACTTGTGCACATTTGACTATGTAATTAGAATGGGCCCTTTAATTTTGTTATACTTTACTAACGCTTTAGTTAAGATTGATAATTATAATTCCTTTAATTGTATGCAGTCTACAGTTGTTATTTCATGGCATTAATTTGTAACAGGGTAGCAAATGACACAGCACTTTCACAAAGTGGATTACATACAAGTTCTCAAGCACAGGGAACTACTGCCTCACAGCACCAGAGTCATCTGCCATCAGATTTCTCATTGATCCACGAATCCATGAACCGTGGCTCATTATTCCCTGTTTTACATTATTTTTGTAATCTATATTCATTTTAAATATTAGTACTGTACTGCTGCTACAAAACATCGCACTTCATGCTATATAACTTAATGATAATAAATCTGATTCTGATGCTGACTTTCATTAGAATCTTCGATATGTGGAGAATTGCACTTGTTCCCTCTGTCCATGTGGGTTTCCTCCACATACTCCAGTTTATCCTCTGTCCCAAAGGTTTGTGGCCACTGTAAAATGCCCCAAGTGTGTAGGTGTATGATGGAATGTGGGGAGAGCTGCTGAGTAAAGTAAAGGCATCCGTTAGTCTTGCGAGACCATCAATCTGCACCTGGAAACTCTTCACTCTCCAGGACGCAGGCCTGGGCAAGGTTGTATGGAAGACCAACAGTTGCCCATGCTGCAAGTCTCCCCTCTCCACGACACCAATGTTGTCCAGGGGAAGGGCATTAGGACCCATACAGCTTGGCACCAGTGCCATCACTGAGCAATGTGAGATTAAGTGCCTTGCTCAAGGACACAACACATTGCCTCGGCTGGGGCTTGAACTCACGACCTTCAGGTCGCAAGTCCAATGCCTTAACCACTTGGCCACGTTCCCACCACTTGGCTGCTGAGTATGAGTGGAGAATAAATAAATGGGATAAATGTAGAAATAAGTGAGTCGTTGATGGTCAGTGACTCATGAGATGGAACTCTTTCAATGCTGTACCTCTTTATGAATCAATAGACACGTACTTAATCTGTCTAAATGCGTAGGAATGTGCCACTCCAACCTCGTTATCTTCCTCATCATTTACTTTACTTGCATTGATCTGCTCAGAGTAATATTTTTCCTGAGAAGTCCAGCATGATAGTCATTTCTGCTGCAAGGTAATTCTGTCATGACTTCATTTTCATTCAATATATCAGATTTCAGAGAGCTCACATTACCTCTGACCACTCATTCTTTTTCTCAAACGAAAACGTGTGTTAAGATTGATATTCACTTCAAGTTTAATTTTGTACTCAATTTGCTTAGCCCTTATTATTTTCATAGATTCATAGAATCAGAGTCACACAATACAGAAATGAATCCTTCAGCCCATCGTGTCCAGGCTGACATTATACCCAGTTTTACTAATTCCATTTGATGTATTAAGTCTGTATTCTTCTTGGCTGTATTTATTCAAGTGTCTTTCTAAATATCTCCGAAACATAGCAATTGCATATAGGGGCCTATCAGCGGTGTCAACAGAGCTCTACGAAGAGATATTTCTTGCAGGTAGGCAGCAGTTATTTAAAAAGAGAGTTTCACAGGCATTTGTCCATTGTATGTGGTCTATTAGCGGTGTCAACAGATCTCTATAAAGAGGTGCTTCTCTCAGGTCGGTGGCGGTTATTTAAAAAGAGTGCTTCACGGGCGTTTGTCCATTGTACGGGGCCCATCAGCGGCATCAACAGAGCTCTATGAACTACATCAAAGTACAGAGTGGATAAGCGGAGCGGCCATTGGCGGGAATAGGCCAGTGATGAGAGCAGAATCGACAGGCTTTGGCTCAAAAGAGGCTTCAGCTCGGAAGAGGTGTTAGCTCTGTGTAAAGTGCCTGTTAATGTTTCCATTTTGTTTTTTCCCCTCTCTTACTGTACCATTTAAATGGCTGTGGTGTGTTCTTCATGCTGGATGTTAGAGAATTGGAAGATCCCAGAGTCTCCCGAGGAACTACATCTGTGTGGAGTGTATCTGGCTGCAGCTCCTTGAAGACTGTGTTAGGGATCTGGAGCAGCCTTCGGCTTGTACGGGAGAGTGAGGACATAATTGATCAAAGTTACAGGGAAGTGGTCACCCTGAAGTTGCAGGAAGAGAGTAGCTGGCTGACTGATAGGAGAAATGGAAGTAGCCAGTTAGAGCAGAGCACCCCTGTGGACATTCTCCTCAAAAACAAGTTGACCACTTTAGATACTTTTGTAGGGGATGACCTCCCAGGAGAATGCCATGGCAACCGGGTTATGGGCACTGACCATCAGTCCATGGTGCAGAAGGGAAAAAGAGAGAAGAAGGGAGTAGTAGTGATAGGGGATTCAGTAGTGAGGGGAACAGACAGGAGATTCTGTGGATGTGAACGGGACACCGGATGGTATGTTGCCTCCCAGGTTCCAAGGTCTGGGATATCTCAGATTGTGTCCACAACATTTTGGAGAGGGAGGGGGAGCAGCCAGATGTCATGGTACATATTCGTACTGATGACATAGGAAGGAAAAGCAATGACGTCCTGTAAAGAAAATTTAGAGAGCTAGGTAGAAAGCTGAAAAGCAGGACTTCCCAGTTAGTAATTTCTGGATTGCTGCCTGTGCCACACGCCAGTGGGGGTAGAAACAGGATGATTCGACAGATAAATGTGTGGCTGAGAAGGTGGTGCTGGAGGCAGGGCTTCAGGTTCTTGGATCACTGGGCTCTCTTCTGGGGGAGGTATGACCTGTCCAAAAGTGACGAGTTGCAACTAAATCTGAGGGGGACTAATAATCACACAGGCAGGTTTGTTGGAGCTGCTGGGGAAAGTCTAAACTAATTTATCAGGGGGGTGGGAACTGGAGTGAAGGGACTCAGGATAGGACGGATGGTAAAAAAGCAAAGATAGCATGCAGTCAGTCTGTCAGGAAGTACAGGTGATGGGACTTAGTTGCAGCTAGCAGGCTGAGTATTAAATCATGAGGGATGCAGAATCAGAAAGGATAGCAAATACGGTACTCACAATGTTGTATCTAAATGCGCATAGTATAAGCAATAAGCAATAAGCAATATGATCTTGTTTCAATATTACAGTTTGCCAGGTATGATGTTGTGGCCATCACTGAATCATGGATGAAGGATGGTTGTAGTTGGGAGCTGAATACCTAAGGTTACACGTTATATCGGAGGGATAGGAAGGTAGGTGAAGGGGGTAGTGAGGTTCTACTGGTAAAGAATGGCATCAAATCATTAGGAAGATGTGACATAGGATCGGAAGATGTTGAATCCTGGTGGATTCAGTTAAGAAACTGCGAGGGTAAAAGAACGTTGATAGCAGTTATATACTGGCCTCCCAACAGTGGATGGGAGGCGGACCACAGGTTACAACACGAAAAAGAAAAGGTGAGTCAAAAGGGTAACGTTATGGTAGTCGTGGGAGATTTTAACATGGAGCTTGATTGTGGAAATCAGGTTGGTAATGGATCTCAAGGGAGAGAGTTTGTTGAATGACTAAGAGATAGCTTTTTAGAGCAGCTTGTCGTTGAGCCCACCAGGGGATCAGCTTTACTGGATTGGCTGTTATGTACTGAACCGAAGGCAATTACGGAGCTCAAGGTAAAAGAACCCTGAGGAACTAGTGATCACAATATGATTGAGTTCAACTTGAAATTTGATAGAGAGAAAGTAAAGGCTGATGTAGCAGCATTTCAGTGGAGTAAGGGAAGTTACAGTGGTTTGAGAGAGAAGCTGGCTGAAATAAATCAGAAGGAGCTGCTGGCAGGGATGTCAGCAGAGCAGCAAAGATGTGCATTTCTGGGAAAAATGTGGAAGGCGCAGGACATGTGTATTCCAAAAATGAAGAAATACTCAAATGGTAAAATAGTACAACCATGCTTGACAAGGGAGGTCAATGCCATTGTAAAAGCAAAAGAAAGGGCATACAACAAATCAAAAATTAGTGGGAAGATAGAGGATCGGGAAGTTTTTGAAAACCTACAGAGAGCAACTAAAAAAGATCATTAGAAGGAAAAAGATGAAATATGAAAGCAAGTTGTCAAATAATGTCAAAGTAGATAGTAAAAGTTTTTTCAAGCGTGTTAAAGATAAAAGAGAAATGAGAGTGGATATAGGAGCACTGGAAAATGAGGCAGGAGAAATAAGAACGGAAGACAAGGAGATAGCTGATGAACTAAATAAATATTTTGCATCAGTCTTCACTGTGGAGGCCACTAACAGTATGCCTGATGTTGCAGCGTGTGAAGGAAGAGAAATGGGTGCAGTTGCTCTTACAGGAGAGAAGATGTTCTAAAATCTGAAAGACCTAAAGTTACATAAGTAACCTGGACCAGATGATCTGCACCCTAAGATTCTGAAAAAGGTCGCGTTAGAGATTATGGTGGCATTAGAAATGATCTTTCAAAAATCACTGGTCTCTGGCATAGTGCCAGAGGACTGGAAAACTGCAAATGTCACTCCACTCTTTAAGAAAGGAGGAAGGCAGCAGAAAGGAAGTTATAGACCAGTTAGCCTGACCTCAGTGGTTGCGAAGATATTAGAGTCAATTGTTAAGGATGAGGGGATGGAGTACTTGGTGACACAGGACAAGGATAGTACAAAGTCAGTATGGTTTCTTTCAGGGAAAATCCTGCCTGATAAACCTGTTGGAATTATTTAGATTACAAGTAGGATAGATAAAGGGGATGCTGTGGATGTTGTATATTTGGACTTTCAAAAGGCCTTTGACAAGGTGCCACACATGAGGCTGCTTACCAAGTTAAGACCCCATGGTATTAAAGGAAAGTTATTAACATGGTTAGAACATTGACTGATTAGTAAGAGGCAGCGAATGGGAATAAAAGGATCCTTTTCTGGTTGGCTGCCAGTGACTAGTGGTGTTCTGCAGATGACTGTGTTGGAACCACTTCTTTTTATGCTGTATATACAGTAAATGATTCAGATGATGGAATAGATGGCTTTGTTGCCAAGTTCACAAATAATACAAAGATTGGTGGAGGGGCAGGTAGTGCTGAGGAAATTGGTAGGATGCAGAAGGACTTAGACATTAGGAAAATGGGCAAGAAAGTGGCAAATGAAATACAATGTTGGAAAATGCATGATCATGCACATTGGTCGTAGAAATGCAGTGGCATTCAAAACTTTGGGCACTCTAGTCAAAATTTCTGTTACTGTGAATAGCTAAGCGAGTAAAAGATGAACTGATTTCCAAAAGGAATAAAGTTAAAGATGACACATTTCTTTAATATTTTAAGCAAGAAAACTTTTTTTATTTCCATCTTTTACAGTTTCAAAATAACAAAAAAGGAAAAGGGCCCAAAGCAAAAGTTTGGGCACCCTGCATGGCAGTACTTAGTAACGATCCCTTTGGCAAGTATCACAGCTTGTAAATGCTTTTTGTAGCCAGCTAAGAGTCTTTCAGTTCTTGTTTGGGGGATTTTCGCCCATTCTTCCTTGCAAAAGGTTTCTAGTTCTGTGAGATTCTTGGTCCGTCTTGTATGCACTGCTCTTTTAAGGTCTATGCATGGATTCTTGATGATGTTTAGTTCAGGGAACTGTGAGGGCTACGGCAAAACCTTCAGCTTGTGCCTCTTGAGGTAGTCCACTGTGGATTTTGAGGTGTGCTTAGGTTCATTATCCTGTTGTAGAAGCCATCCTCTTTTCATCTTCACACATAGAAGTTGCTGGTGAATGCAGCAGGCCAGGCAGCATCTCTAGGAAGAGGTACAGTCGATGGTTCGGGCCGAGACCCTTCGTCAGGACTAACTGATAGAAGAGCTAGTAAGAGATTTGAAAGGGGGAGGGGGAGGGGAGATCCAAAATGATAGGAGAAGACAAGAGGGGGACGGATGGAGCCAAGAGCTGGACAGGTGATTGGCAAAAGGGATATGAGAGGATCATGGGACAGGAGGCCTAGGGAGAAAGAAAATGGTGGGGGGGGGAAACCCAGAGGATGGGCAAGGGGTATAGTGAGGGGGACTGAGGGAGAAAAAGGAGAGAGCATCTGCAGATTTCCTCGTGTTTGCTCCTTTCATCTTCAGCTTTTTCACAGACGGTGTGATGTTTGCTTCCAGAATTTGCTGGTATTTAATTGAATTCATTCTTCCCTCTACCAGTAAATGTTCCCTGTGCTACTGGCTGCAACACAAGCCCAAAACATGATCGATCCACCCCCGAGCTTAACAGTTGGAAAGGGATTCTTTTCATGAAATTCTGCACCCCTTTTTCTCCAAACATACCTTTGCTCATTGTGGCCAAAACGTTCTACTCAGAAGGCTCAAAGGAACATCTAAACAAGCCTGATGCATTTTGGAAACAAGTCTTGTGGACTGATGAAGTTAAAATAGAACTTTTTGGCTGCAATGAGCAAAGGTATGTTTGGAGAAAAAAGAGTGCAGAATTTCACGAAAAGAACCCCTCTCCAACTGTAAAGCACGGGGGTGGATCGATCATGCTTTGGGCTTGTGTTGCAGCTGGTGACACAGGGAACATTTCACTGGTAGAGGGAAGAATTAATTTAATCAAATACCAGCAAATTCTGGAAGCAAACATCACACCGTCTGTAAAGAAACTGAAGATAAAAAGAGGATGGCTTCTACAACAGGAGAATGAACCTAATCACACCTCAAAATCCACAATGGACTACCTCAAGAGGTGCAAGTATGTTTCCCATGGTGGAAGGGTCTAGGACAAGGGGGCACAGCCTCAGGATAAAGAGGCGCCCTTTCAAAACAGGGATGCGGAGGCCAAATCATTGGTTGTATTTCAGGCAGCGGTTGATAGATTCTTGATTGGACATGGCATCAAAGGTTTCAGGGAGAAGGCCAGGAACTGGAGTTGAGGAGGACGAAAAAAAAGGATCAGCCATGATTGAATGGTGGAGCAGACTTGATGGGCCAGATGTCTTAATTCTACTCCGATGCCTTATGGTATTAGACTTTGCTACCTTCTTTGACAGTGAACTTGAGGTATCAACTATTCTCCATGTAAAAACTTACCCCTCAAACCCCTTTTACAATTCCTTCCTTTCATATTAAACCTGATCCCAATTGTTTTTTTCATATCCTACCTTGGGCAAAAAGATTCTGACTATCTACCCTTTCTATGCTTCTCATTATCTTATACACAGTGGATTCCGGTTCATGGGGACAACGGTTAATCAGGCAGCTGTTTATTTGGAACAACTGTAAAGTACAAAAGCTAATTGAGAAAATATCCAGGATTCTCTTCATTTATCTGGGTCACTATGCCATTTAATTTGGCAGGAGTCTGTTTGCTAAACAGCTTCAAACTAGTATCAAACACATGCACTTGTGTGGCCATTAGACACTGCACCATGCTTAGAATGAAAAGTTTTAAATTGCTTCATTTGCACGTGCTTGTCTTCAAAAAGCATGAGAAATAAGCAGTAAGACAATTCAGAGCTCTTTTGCCCACTGTGGTTTTGAAGCACTCAGGCATGAAGGTGCCAGAAATGGCCAGGAGTGAAAATGAAATGATTTCACTTTTTCGACAAATTAGGAACAAACTACAATCATCTTGAATGTTGGGACATAACAACTTAAGAAATAGGAGCAGGAGTAGGCCATCCGGCCTATCAAGCCTGCCTCGCCATTCGATAAGATCATGGCTGATCTGTCCGTAAACTCAGCTCCATCTACCTGCCTTTTCCCCATAAACATTAATTCCCTTACTATGTAAATACCTACCTAACTGTATCTTAAATATATGTGGTGAAGAATCCTCAACTGTGTCGCTGGGCAGAGAATTCCACGGATTCACTACTCTCTGGGAAAAACAGTTCCCCCTCATCTCTGTCCTAAATTTTCTCCCCTGAATCTTGAGGCAATGTCCCCTAGTTCTAATCTCACCTACAAATGGAAACAACTTTCCTATTTCTATCTTATCTATCCCTTTCAAAATTTTGTATGTTTCTATGAGATCCCCTCTCATTCTTCTGAATTCCAGAGAGTGTAGTCCCAGGCAACTCAATCGCTCTTCATAGGTTAACCCTTTCATCCCTGGAATCAACCTGGTGAACCTCCTCTGCACTGCCTCCAAAGCCAGTATATCCTTCCTCAAGTATGGAGACCAGAACTGCACACAGTACTCCAGGTGCGACCTCACCAGTACCCTGTATAGTTACAGCATGACTCCCCTGCTCTTGAATTCAATCGCTCTAGCAATGAAGGCCAACATTCCGTTTGCCTTCTTGATAACCTGTTGTACCTGCAAGCCAACTTTTTGCGATTCATGCACAAACACTCCCAAGTCCCTCTGCACATCAGCATGCTTCAATTTTTCTCCATTTAAATAATAATCTACTCTTCTATTATTCCTTCCAAAGTGGATGATCTCGCATTTACCAATGTTGTATTCCATCTGCCAGACCTTGGCCCACTCACTTAATCTATCTATATCCCTCTGCAGTCTCTCTACATCCTCTGTACAATTTGCTTTTCCACTCAGTTTAGTGTCATCAGCAAATTTTGCTATGCTATACTAAATCCCCTCTTCCAAATCATCAGTGTAAATGGTAAACAGCTGCGGGCCCATCACCGACCCCTGTGGCACCCCACTCACCACCGACTGCCAACCAGAGAAACACTCATTTATACCAACTCTCTGCCTTCTATTGGTTAACCAATCCACTATCCATGCCAATATACTTCCTCCGACTCCATGCATCCGTAGCTTATTTCTAAGTCTCTTGTGCAGGACCTTATTGAACGCCTTCTGGAAATCCAAGTATATGACATCCACCTGTTCCCCTCTATCCACTGCACTCATTATGTCCTCAAGGAAATCCAGTAAGTTTGTCAAACAGGACCTGCCCTTTCTGAATCCATGCTGCGTCTGTCTAATGGAACCACTCCTTTCTAAATGTTTTGCTATTTCTTCCTTAATGACAGCTTCAAGCATTTTCCCGGCTACAGATGTTAAGCTAACTGGCCTATAGTTGCCTGTCTTTTGCCTACATCCTTTTTTACAAAGTGGCATGACATTTACTGTCTTCCAATCTTCCAGGACCTGCCCAGAGTCTAGAGAGTTTTGATAAATGATTAACAACTCATCTACTATAACCTCTGCCAATTCCCTCAGCACCCTGGGGTACATCCTATCAGGACCAGGGGACTGATCTACCTTCAGGCCCTCTAGTTTGCTCATCACTATCTCTTTGGTGACAATGATTTTATCGAGGTCCTCACCTCCCATTTCATCCATAACATCCTTCTTTGGCATATTAGATGTGTCCTCCACCGTGAAGACCGACAAAAAATAGTCGTTCGATGCCTCAGCCATTTCCTTATCACCCAATATCAATTTCCCCTTCTCGTCTTTCAAGGGACCTGCATTGACTTTATCCATCCTCTTCCGCTTTATATATTTATAAAAACTTTTGCTATCTGTTTTTATATTTTGTGCTAATTTACTTTCATACTCTATCTTCCTTTTCCTTATTTCTTGTTTAGTTGTTCTCTGTTGCTTTTTAAAGTTTTCCCAATCCTCCAGTCTCCCACTACTCTTTGCGACTTTGTACACATGAGCTTTTAATTTGATACTATCTTTTATTTCCTTAGTTATCCAAGGCTGGCCCGCCCCACACTTACTGTCCTTACTTTTGACTGGAATATACTTTTGTTGAGCACTGTGAAAAATCTCTTTGAAAGTATTCCACTGTTCCTGAACTGTCCTACCAAATAGCTTGTGCTCCCAATCCACATTAGCCAACTCCTTCCTCATCCCGTTGTCGTCTCCCTTGTTCAAGTATAATACACCGGTTTTAGATCTAACTATTTCATCCTCCATCTGAATGCGAATTTCAATCATACTATGATCACTCTTTCCAAGAGGACCCCTGTCTGCAAAATCATTAATCATCTTACCTGTCTCATTGCACAGGACTAGATCTAATTTCCCTTGTAGGTTCACTAACGTGCTGCTCAAGAAAGCCATCACGGATGCACTCTATGAAGTCCTCCTCAAGACTTCTTTGACCAACCTGATTCACCCAATCTATGTGGAAGTTAAAATCCCCCATGACAACTGCCATTTTGTTCTTACAAGCCTCAGTTATTTCTTTGTTAATCGCTTCTGCCACTGTAATATTTTTATTAGATGGCCTATTGACAACACCCACCAGTGATTTTTTTTTCCTTTAGTATTCTTAATCTCTACCCAGATGGACTCAACATTCTGCTCCATAAATCTTATATTGTCTCTCACAATCGCCCCAATCTCATCCCTAATCAAGAGCGCCTCCTTTGCCTTCCTGCCTGTCTTTCTGTATTACCTGATATCCTTAGATATTTAATTCCCAGTCATCTCCATCTTGCAACCAGGTTACTGTAATGGCCACTAAATCATATGCCTTGGTACTGATCTGTCCCACAAGTTCACTAACCTTGTTTCTAATACTATGGGCACTTAGGGAAAGTGCCCTTATACCCATTGTCCTTTTAGAATCTAGTGACCTATGCGATTTTTGCTTTTTGCTTTTATGCACTCTACTCTTACTTTTTTCTTCACTAACTCTAGCTTTGGTTTCTGCATCACTTGTTACAATAAAAATGCAGATTTGGAGGACACAATCATTGAAAGCATTGTATCAAGGCAGATGACTACATACAACACACACAAAAGTTGCTGGTGAACGCAGCATGCCAGGCAGCATCTCTAAGAAGAGGTACAGTCAACGTTTCGGAAGTGTCTCAGCCCGAAGTGTCGACTGTACCTCTTACTAGCAATGCTGCCTGGCCTGCTGCGTTCACCAGCAACTTTTGTGTGTGTTGCTTGAAATTTCAGCATCTGCAGATTTCCTCGTGTTTGCGTTTTTAAGATGACTACATACACTAGGTTTCTGAACTGATTTCATTAACTTACAATTAATCAAAAGAATGTGACAAAGTACACTGAATTAATTCCTCCTTCGATAACTAGTACAGAGCTTAATAGTACTGCAGTAGCATTGATAGTGTTCTAATTTATTCTGTTTTTCATTTAAATGCATAATTAATTGCTTTAATGGTATTTTGTCTTTTTTAGACTTTAACTATTTAAAGTGCTAACGAGCCACGTGCTAACGAGTGCTAGAATAGCGTAATTAAGCATATTAATGCATGGTTGAGAGACTGGTGTAGGGGGCAGGGCACTGGGTTCCTGGATCATTGGGTATCTTCTGGGGGAGATACAACCTGTTCAAAAAGGATAAATTACACCTGAACCCAAAGGAATCTAATATCCCAGCAGGCAGGTTTAAAGGGCTGTTAGGCAGGGTTTAAAATAATTTGGCAGGGGGATGGGAACCGGAGTGATAGGACTGAGGAAGGGGAAAACAGAAACAAATCAAAGATAGGGTGCAACAGTGATGATAGAAAGGACAGCAGGAGATGAGGCATAATTTCAGCCAGTGGGATGAGTTACAGGGCATTAGAGATGTGGTGCAGTTAAAACAGAAAGCAACAAATACTGGACTGAAAGTGTTGTATTTGAATGTACGCAACATGAGAAATAAAATGGACGATCTTGAAATTCAGCTAGAGATTGGTAAATATGACGTTGTGGCCATCTCTGAAACTTGGCTAAAGTATGCTGCCATTGGGAGCTGAACGTCCAAGTATATACAGTGTATCGGAAAGGTAGGTTAGTAGGTGGGGGGTGGTCTGGCCCTGTGTGTAAGAAATAATATTAAATCATTAGATAGGGTTTTTTTCTCTTTATAAAATATCTTTTTCATTGTCAGTTACTTGAGATTGGGAGACTAAACTATATTTGTTACTTGGAATCTGTGCTTGTTCATGTTAACTGTTATTATTGTAATCCTGTTCTCTATGTATCATTACTATTACTGTTATGTTTAATTTTGAAACTTAATAAAAAGATTGAAAAAGAAAGAAGTCATTAGAAAGGGATGACATAGGATCGGAAGGTGCAGACTCTCTATGGGTTGAGGGTAAAAGGACCCTAATGGCAGTTGTATACAGATCTCCAAACAGCAGCCGGGATGTGGATTACAAATTACAGCAGGAGATGGAAAAAGCGTATCAAAAGGGCAATGTCATGATAATTGTTGGGGATTTTAACATGGAAGTTGATTGGGAAAACCAGGCAAGTACTGGACCTTAAGAGAGAGAATTTGTAGAATATCTAAGGGATGGCTTTTTAGAACAGCTTGCTGTTAAACCCACCAGGGGATCAACTGTGCTGGATTAGGTGTTGTGCAATGATCCGGAGGTGATAAAAGAGCTTAAATTTAAGTAACCCTAAGGGAACAGTGATCAGAATATGATCGAGTTCACTTGGAAATTTGAGAAGGAGAAACTAAATTCCAATGTGTTGGTATTTCAGTGAAATAAAGGAAATTACAATGTCATGAGAGGGGAACTGGCCAAAGTTGGCTGGAAAGGGACACTAGCAGGAAGGACAGCAGAGCAGCAATGGCTGGAGTTTCTGTGAAAAATGAGGGAAGTACAAGACAGATATATTCCAAATAAGATATTTTCGAATGGAAAAAGGACACTACCATGGCTGAAAAGTGAAGTCAGAGCCAAAGTAAAGGCAAAAGAGAGGACATACAAGGAAGCCAAAGCTAGTGGGAAGATAGAGGATTGGGAAGCTTTTAAAAACTTGCAGAAGAAAACTGAGAAGGTCATTAGAAAGGAAAAAATGAATTATGAAAGGAAACTGGCAACTAATATCAAAGAAAATACTAAAAGCCGTTTTTAAATACAGTCGGCCCTCCTTATCTGCGAGGGATTGGTTCCGGGACCCCTCTCAGATACCAAAAAACGCGGATGCTCAAGTCCCTTATTCAGCCTGTCCAAATACAGTGGACCTTAGGACCCAGTGGAACCCTGGACCTTATTTAACCTGTCTCAGTACGGTGGACATTAGGACCCGGCGCCGGAGCTCTGAATCCGCAATGTTTCTGTTCACGAAAATAATCGCAATCATGATTTAAAATAAAGTGGAAATTATAAAGTGATCAGAAAGAGGTGAATCGTCATTGGTCATTGGAAAAGCGTTAGGCTACAGTCGGTCAATGACCGGAACAATTTTAAAGGATAAAGTGAGAAAGGCCCTGCCTCAATTAAAGCTACAATTATTACTAAGCAATGCAGTGGTTTAATTATTGGGTTTTGGGGTTTTGGGTTTTTGATTCTCCACGTCAACCCGGCAGGGATGGAGAGCACGCTCGGGAGTGGTCTGTCACTGGATCGAACTTGGGAAATTCCGTTCCAGAGCCCGGTGCTGAAGCATACGTTTCTTAAGTGTTTTATATGAATAGAAAGGTGAAATATATACTATATACTAAGACAAATGTTTGACTAACTGACGCTGAATAATACCAGATGTACCTGTTCCGACTTACTTAGTAAGAGAACTTCCGTTTTTTTTCAAACCCGATGCACGATAACCTACGCACATCCTCCTGTATACCATAAATCATCTCTAGATTACTTATAATACCTAATAAAATGTAAATGCTATGTAAAATAGTTGTTATACTGCATTGTTTAGGGAATAACAACAAGAAAAAAAAGTCTGTACATGTTCAAACAAAAAGTGCTGGAAGAGCACTTCCGGGTTTTCTCGATTCACGGTTGGTTGAATTCGCGCATGCGGAACTCGCGGATAAGGAGGGAATCCTGCCTGACCAGCCTATTGCAATTTTTTGAAGAAATTACAAGAAGGGTAGACAAAGGAGATGTTGTAGATGTAGTGCACTTGGATTTTCAGAAGGCCTTTGACGAGGTGCCACAGATGAGGCTGCTCAGCAAGATAAGAGCCCATGGAATTACAGGGGAGTTACTAGCATGGGTGGAGCATTGGCTGATTGGCAGAAAACAGAGAATGGGAATAAAGGGATCCTATTCTGACTGGCTGCCGGTTACCAGTGGAGTTCCAGAGGGATCGGTGTTGGGACCGCTGCTTTTTGCAATGTATGTCAATGATTTGGACTATGGGATTAATGGACTTGTGGTTAAATTTACCAATGTTACAAAGATAGGTGGAGGAGCAGGTAGTGTTGAGGAAGCAACGAGCCTGCAGAGAGACTTAGATAGTTAGGGGAATGGACAATGAAGCGCAAATGAAATATAATGTTGGAAAGTGTATGGTCAGTGCACTTTGGTGGAAGGAATAAATAGGCAGACTATTATTTAGATGGGGAGAGAATTCAAAATGCAGAGATGCAAGGGGACTTGGGAGTCTTTGTGCAGTATACCGTACAGGCTAACTGTCATGTTGAGTCGGTGGTGAAGAAGGCAAATGCAATGTTGGCATTTATTTCTAGAGGTATAGAATAGAAGAGCAGGGACGTGATGTTGAGGCTTCAGAAGGCACTCATGAGACAATATTTGGAGTATTGTGTGCAGTTTTGAGTTCTTAATTTTAGAAAGGATATATTGACATTGGAGAGAGTTCAGAAAAGATTCACGAGAATGATTCCAGGAATGATAGGGTTATCTTATGAGGAACATCTGGCAGCTCTTGGGCTGTATTCCCTGAAGTTCAGGAGAATGAGGGGGGATCTCATAGAAACATTCAAAATGTTAAGAAGCCTGAACAGATTAGATATGACAAAGTTATTTCCCATGGTAAGGGAGTCTAGGACAAGAGGGCATAACTTCAGGATTGAAGGACGTCTATTTGGAACAGAGCTGCGGAGAAATTACTTTAGTCAAAGGGTGGTAAATCTGTAAAATTTGTTGTCACTAGTGGCTGTGGAGGCCAAGTCATTGGGTGCATTTAAGGCAGAGATAAATAGGTCCTTGATTAACCAGGGCATCAAAGGATATGGGGAGAAGGCAGTGGAGTGGGGATTACTGGAAGAATTGGATCAGCTCATGACAAAATGGCAAAGCAGACTCGATGGGCCGAATGGCCTGCTTCTGCTCCTCTATCTTATGATCTTATGGTCATTTTTCCCAATGAAATGTCATATAAATTGCAACAGCCACTTAGTTGACCTGAAATGTACTTATCCTGATGTGTCCCAAGTAATAGGAATCCACTGCACTCAAACCAAGTCACACTCAGTCTCCTATGATCCAGGAAAACAAGCCCACATTTTCACTCTCTCCAAATAATTAAAGTCCTCCAATGCAGGAACATCCCAGTGAATCTCCTCTGCACTCTCTCCAGCACAGTCACATTTTCCCTAAAGTGTAGCAACTAAAACTACAGATGATACACAAAGTCTAGTCCAAGCAGTATTTCATAAACTTATCATCACATCACAACTCTTATATTCTATGTCCCACCCTATGAAGAGAAGCATCTTATTATGCATTCTTCACAACCCTATGTCACAGTACGGCCACTTTCAGAGATCTATGGACATGGACCCCTAAATCTGCTTGTTCATCGGCATTTCTAAATGGCCTTCCATTTTCTGTATGTGTTTTACTTCGATCTGACATCTAACAATGATTAGACCATCAAGATCCTTGATATCCAAGTTATGCAAAAAGTTAGATCTAGTCCAAGGGTAGAGAAATAAGAGAAAGGTCCATTTTGATGGTAACAGAAATGATCTGGCAAGTGTGGATTGCGACAGGCTGTCTTCTAGCAAAGGTGTACTTGGAAAGTGGGAGGCATTCAAAAATGAAATGCTGGGAGTATAAAATTTGTATGTGCCTGTCAAAATAAAAAATAAAGATAACAAGTGTATAACAAGTCTATTTAGGAGATGGATACAGCATCTATAGAAGTGCAGCAAAATGACATCAACTTCATGGACCCCATACAGATTACAGAGGAGGAGGTGTTTGTTACCATGATACAAGTCAGGGTGGATAAATCCCCAGGGCCCAGCAAGGTGTTTTGGGAGGTAAGTGCAGAAAGTTTTGGGGTCCTAGCAGAGATATATAAAGCATCCTTTGCAACAGGAGAGACACCAGGAGATTGAAGGATAGCCAAGAGCTGTTCAAAAAAGGCTCTGAAACAAAAAACCAGGAAATTATTGACTGGTGACTCTGACATCAGTTGTGGGAAAGTTATTGGAATGTATTCTAAAGGGCACAATATGTAAGTATTTGGATGGACATGGACCGATGAAGGACAGTCAGCATGGCTTTGTGCATGGTAGATCATGTCTAACCAATATTACAGAGTTTTTCGAAGACGTTAACAGAAAAGTGGATGAAGGCAAGGCAGTGGATGTTGTCTATGTGGACTTTTGTAAGGCATTTGACAAGGTCTTGCATGGGAGGCTAGTCACAAAGTTCCAGCCATTCAGCAGTCAAAATGAGGCAGTAAATTAGATTAGACATTTGTCTTTGTGGGAGAAGTCAGAGACTGGTAGTAGATGGTTGCCTCTCTGACTGGAGCCCTGTGACTGGTGGTGTGCCGCAGGGATTGGTGCTAGGTCATTTGTTGTTTGTCATCTATATAATGAATTGAATGATAATGTGGTTAATTGGATTAGCAAATTTGCAGATTACATCAGGGGTGTAATAGCCAGTGTGGAAGGCTATCATGGTTTGCAGAGGGTCTGCCTCAGCTGGAAAAGTGGCAGATTGAAGTTAAAGCAGACAAGTGCGAGGTTTTGTACTTCAGTACAACCAAGCAGGGGAGGTCTTACACAGTGAACTGTGGAGTGTGGTACAACAAAAGGAGCTAGGAATACAGGTCCATAATTCACTGAAAGTGACATCACAGGTAGGTAGTGTCTTAAAGAAACACACATCAAAGTTGCTGGTGAACGCAGCAGGCCAGGCAGCATCTCTAGGAAGAGGTACAGTCGACGTTTCAGGCCGAGACCCTTTGTCAGTCCTGAGTGTCTCGGTCTGAAATGTCGACTGTACCTCTTCCTAGAGATGCTGCCTGGCCTGCTGTGTTCACCAGCAACTTTGATGTGTGTTGCTTGAATTTCCAGCATCTGCAGAGTTCCTGTTGTTAGTGTCTTAAAGAAAGCTTTTTGGCACATTGGCCTTTATAAATCAATTTATTGAGTACAGAAGATAGGATGTTATGTTGAAGTTGTATAAGGCATTGGTGAGGCCTAATTTGGACTATTGTGTGTAGTTTTGGTCACCTACCTGTTAATTGTCCTGTGTTTAGGTAGGTTTAAATCAGCGGCTTGTTGGGCAGCGCAGCTCATTGGTCTGGAAGGCCTTTTCTGCACTGTATCTCTGTATCTGTAGCTATATGAATTGCTAAGTCAGATACATCCCCTTATCTGATTGGAGTATCTGCACATCATCTTAAAAAATCTATCTTTGATGAGCTTAAACAAATTTCACCCCATTCAAGCCTTTTATGCAAAGGCAATCCTAGATAAAGGGTTTCCATCCAGAACATCTATAGTCCATTTCCCTCCACAAGTGCTGTCTGACCTATTAAATTCCTTCCAGCAGCTCATTTTTTTGCTTCATTGGGGTACTGTCCAAGCGGGTGTCGGAAGAGTTCATTATTGACATTCTTAAAACAGAAGACAATACTACACTCATTTGTTCTCAATGAAGTTACAGATTCGAGATTTCTAAGTTTCATTGATCAACCCAGGAATGCATTGCCTATGACATCACAGTTGAAAATTGAAAACAAAGCTGATCTTGCAAGGAATAAACAAATAAATCAGAGAGAGTACAGATACATGATGTTCTAAACAGTAACATTATTAATAAATGTACCTATTTCTATTTTGTGAATTTGGATAACCAGCATCCCAATGTAGTTACAATCCTTTCTACTTGATAGAAATTATCATCAGATTGGCAACTGGTGTCAATGAAAATACTGAGAGAGTTAACCAGAAACTGCTCTGCATGTTGCATGTGACCAGCATCAGAATGAAGGGAAGCAGCATGTTGCATGGGCTGTCCAAATATCAGCATTTTAATTTACAGATTCTGTATGGACTATACATTACAATGATTTAAAACGGTTGCTGATCGACTGATCTAAATAATCCCTTGCAAATACCCTTAAACAACTCCACTCTGTGAGAATTATTGTTATTTGAAATCTGCTTTCAATAAAACATTGACAAATAAATCTAGTGGTCTGAACTATTACTTAATAAATGCAGATCCTCACAAATAACATTAACTAAAGCCACAATGCTTTTTTTCCCCCCTTTCACTTAGAAGATGCTTGAGATTTATTCAGTCTATCCTTGTCTGCTGAAATCCACTATCTACAATATCTTTGTTTTTCTACATGTGCCTGCTTTAAAATTTATGTGTGCATGGTACCAAAACGTTTCCTTGCCAGAATCTATTAACCTTTAGAAGTTTCCTGCAAGATAAGGCTTCATTGTCAATCATCATTCTGTGGGTACACTCTGCATCTTAAAAAGATCAGACACAGCATAGCTGATTCATTATGCATGATGCATGCGTTGTGTAGATGCTTGGTCTCTTGGGCACTGGCACATATGCACCAAATATATTATGATCTGATCCCTTTTGGCACTGAACAACTGATAGTTGTAGTTCGACAGGTTTCAAGGTGCATGAACTATGAGCTGTTTTAATCAATATCTCCATTCAATATTTCTGGACAGCACCATGATGTAACTCATTGTAGATTATCTTGCTAGCAAAAACAAGTCATTACATATTAGATAATAATTTTCTTGTTTTCTTCTATCACTTTTGTTATTTATTCATTTTAAATTCACAACATAGACCTAATGACAATTATCAAGTACAGAATAAGCCCATATTAAATGAAAGGATGATATGATTGCAAACTCAGATAGTATTCTCATATGATCATTACATTAGGTACCTCCTGAGTGTATGTTTGTGGTTCCCTGCTGCAGCCCATCCACTTCAAGCTTCGATGTTTTGCGTGTCCCGCAATCCTCTTCTGCACACCACTGTTGTAACCCATGGTTATTTGAGTTACTGTCACCTTGAACCAGGCTGGCCGTTCTCTGGCCTTTCTCATTAACAAGGCACTTTTGCCCACCGAACTGCCACTCACTGGATTTATTTTGTTTTGTGTTTTTTTTTTGTTGTTTGCACCATTCTCTAGAATCTCTAAAACTTAGAGACTATTGTAGGTGACAATCCCAGTTCATCAGCAGTTTCTGATATCCTCAGACCACCCCTACTGGCACCAACCATCATTCCACAATCAAAGTCACTTATATCACATTGCTTCCTCATTCTGATGTTTAGTCCGAACAACAACTAAACCTTTTGACCACGTCTGCATGCTTTTATGCATTGAGTTGCTGCCATATGATTGGCTTATTAGATCTTTGCAATAAAGAGCAAGAGAACAGGTGTACCTAATAACGTGGCGACTGGGTGTATTTTGTCTGTAATTCTGTAACTGAGTTATGTGCACAAAATGACACCATCATAATATAGTGGAAGTTATTGTTTGTCCGGAATAAGTTATACAACAGTGTTTAAAAACTTCTAGTGTGTTCTAGAGATTATGTTAGATCACTCTCACCAGCACTCAAGACTTGGCTCACAATCTACTACCAAATACATTGTAACCAGATACACCACCGGCTTATTAGCATTCAAGATGCTGCCAGGAGTTCAGATGTCTAGAGGGAGCAATACTGGACCTTCTCCTAGGGAATGAGGCAAGACAGGTAAAGAGGTGCACATTGGCTCTGGTGATCATAATTCCATTCTTTTTTTTAAGGTAGTGATGGACAAGGGAACAGGCTAATTTTGGAGAAACCAGGCAGGTTCTAACAGAGATCAACTGGGTAGCCTGTTTAAAGGGAAAGAAATAAGTGGCAAGAGAAGGGAGACAACAGGAGTCCAGGAGTAGCATGTCCCTTTAGGGTGAAAGATAAAGCTGGCAAAATTTATTACTTGCTGATAAGAGATATTGAGGTGGTAGTCAAGATGTAGAGGGAAGCATGTATTGGATAAGGAGGCCAGGTATGATGAATCCCTTGATGACTGTAAAAAGATTAAGAATATTCTTAAGAGGGTAATTGCAGAGGCAAAGATAGGGTATGTGATGTATCTGGCAGATAAGATTAAGGAAAATCCGAAGAAATTCTATGGCTATATTAGAGTAAAGAGGTGGCTAGGGAGTGAGTTGGTCCCCTTCGAGATCAACAGGACAGCCAATGTTGTGAACCAAAGGAAATGGGTCAGATTTGTAATGAATTTCTTCTTGATGCTCGAGAGGAGAAAATCATAGTAGCTCAAGAGATAAAGGAAACTAGTGGAGATGATTTGGAGAACAATTCATATCACCAAAGAGGAGGTATTTGTCAGCCTTATAGCACACCAAGATGGATTAAACCGGAAAGAATGCAGAAAAGATTTGCAAGGATGTTACTAAGACTCGAGGATCTGAGGATCGAGGGATTGGCCAGGCTAGGCTTTTATTCCCTGCAATGCAGGAAGATGAGGTGTGATCTTATAGAGGTTTACAAAATCATGAGGACAATAGATAGGTGGTAACTCTTTTCCCCAGGGTAGGGGAGTCCAAAACTAGGGGACATAGATATACTGTAGGGTGAGAGGGGAAAAATTTTAAAGGGACTTGAGGGCACCTTTTTATGAAGTGGGTGGTAAGTGTATAGAAAAAGCTGCCAGTGGAAATGGTTAAGATGGGTAAAATATTATCATTTGAAAACAATACATACATGCAGGGGTGGGTCTGAAGAGATATGATTCAAGTGCGGGAAATTGGGATTAGATGGCTGGGCACCATGGTTGGCATAGACTCACTGGGCTAAAGGACCTGTCCATTTTGTATTGCTCTATAACCTTATGAATCTACCCCAGCAATGAGAGTGCAAATGGAATTGGTTCTCTCAAAGGTCATTACAGTATTATAGATATAGAAATACATTACCGACAACATTTGGCAATCTGGCACAAATCACTGCTCTCCCAAAGCCATCTGGGAATTTGGGAGCCGGGAACTTGGTGGGAATACAACATGGCCAGTGAGGAAAGTTTGTTTATGTGACTACTTATTAGTAAGGAGAGGGCATTGTGTGTACGGGTCTTTGGATACAGTGCTATTCGTGTAATAGAATTTTACAGTGAGTTTAAAAGTGAGCCAAGTCCAATGTGAAACTGGGGTCTTAAATCTAAAGAAAGAAAATATGAAGGAATAAAAGAGTTGGCTGCAGTTGATTGGAGATGCATTCAAAGGAATGTTGGTAAATAGGAAGTGTCTTGGCCCAAAATATCAACTGTTCATTCCCCTTTATAAATGCTATCTGACTTGCTGAATTCCTCCAGCAGCTTGTGTGTGTTGCTCAAGATTTCCAGCTTCTGAAGAACCTCTTGAGTTCAAGATAATCTGAAAAACACTTTGTGGCACCCACTGAGCATTGCTAATCAATGGCACTAGCCACAGGAGTGGAAAACTCTGCAGTTTGTGAGAGAAAACCACTCAGTTGTCAAAGTTTTCCTAAATATGCAGTGAATCAGTAAATCTTTGCAGCTGTTGCTACTTAAGAGAAAGTAGAAGGCAGATGGTGATGCTGTGCAACATACAGAGAAATGCAGAGGTATAGTGACATTGTTCAGGAAGCCTTGTGTGCAACAGTATTATAGTTAAGGCAAGAATCACATCAACATGATGCCTTACAGAAACTATTTTCCAAGATAACTGTCCTGTTTAGAGTTTAACTTCAGGATTTACAGCAGGATCTCTAACTGAATAGCTTTATTCAGATTGTGTGTTTATTACTATTATCACTGTTCCCACCATCATCACAGATCACCCATGTAGCTGATAACGGTTGTGTACAAATCCAATTCAGTATATTCAGCCTCATCTGAATTTTGGCTAAACTTCTTCCTTCCCCGAATACAGCTAGTTGCAGAGAGCACTTCTAACTGCCACCAGCCACAGCAGTGCTGATTGTTTGTGCCACTTGTTTGAATTTACCATAACTCGCTATTGAGGCCCTTTTTTATTTGCAAATCATACATCTCTAGCTTGAGTCTTCATTGCTATTTTATCCTGACCTAGGCTGGGCAAGGTTTCTCGGCTTGGGCTGCTAAGGTCCTGCAAAAAGTTTTGACTTCAAAAAAACTATGAGACTCCAATTTATCAGTTTATACATTCCCACACAATGTAAGTTTCTTGTTCATTAGTTTTTGACATCTACGGTGCCTATAAAATGTACACCCCCCCCAGAAGTTTTCACGTTTTATTGTTTAACAACATTGAATCACAATGGATTTAATTTGGCTTTTTTGACACTGATCAACAGAAAAGACTTTTGTCTCAAAGTGAAAACAGATCTCTACAAAGTGATCTAAATTAATTACAAATATAAAACACAAAATAATTGATTGCATAAGTATTCACCCCCTTTTAATATGACACACCAAATCATCACAGGTACAGCCAATTGGTTTTGGAAGTCACAGAATTGGTTAAATGGAAATCTGTTTTTGGAGACCTGTGTGCAGTCAAGGTGTTTCAACTGATTGTAGTAAAAAAAACACCTGTATCTGGAAGGTCCAACTGCTGATGAGTCCATATCCTGCCAAAAATTAAACTATGGAGACAAAAGAACACTCCAAGCAACTCTGCGAAAAGGTTATTGAAAAGCACAAGTCAGGAGATAGATCCAAGAAAATTTCCAAGACACTGAATATCCCTTGGAATACAGTTAAGTAAATCACCAAGAAATAGAATATGGCATAGATATAAATCTGGCTAAGCAGGCGGTCCTCAAAAACTGAGTGACTTTGCAAGAATGGGACAAGTGAGGGAAGCCGTCGAAAGACCTATGACAACTCTGGAGGAGCTACAAGCTTCAGTGGCCGAGACGGGAGAGACTGTGCACCTGGCACCTGTTGCCTGGGTGCTTCACCAGTTACAGCTTTCTGGGAGAGTGTGAAAGTGAAAGTCACTGTTGAAAAAAAATCACATGAAATCTTAGCTAGAGTTTGCCAGAGGCATGCGGGAGTCTCTAAAGTAATCTGGATAAAGGTTCTATGGTATTGATGAAACCAAAATTGATCTTTTTGGCCATCAAACTAAACATTATGTTTGGCATAAGCCAAACACCGCACATCATCAAAAACACACCAAACCTATTATGAAACATGATGGTGGCTGCATTATGCTGTGCGGATGCTTCAATGCAGCAGGCTCTAGAAGGTTTGAGGAGGCAAAGGGTAAAATGAATGTAGCAAAGTACAGGGAAACCTGACCCAATCTGCAACAGAAATGTGACTTGGGAGAAGATTTATTTTCTAGCAAGACTATGACCCCAAAATAAAGCCAAAGCTACACAGGAATGGCTTAAAAACATCAAAGTTAATGTCCTGGAGTGGATAAGTCAGAGTCTAGATCTCAATCCAATTGAGAATTTGTGGCTGAACTTGAAAAGAGCTGTTCACTCATGCTCCCCATTCAATCTAACAGAGCTTGAGCAGTTTTGTAAAGAAGAATGGGGGAAAATTAGTGTCCAGCTATGCAAAGCTGATAGAGACCTATCCACACAAACTCAAGGCTGTAACTGCCACCAAAGGTGCATCTGCTAAATAATGACATGAAGGGGATGAATGCTTGTGCAATCAATTATTTTGTATTTTATATTTGTAATTTATTTAAATCATTTTGTGGAGATGTGTTTTCACTTTGACACGAAAGAGTCATTTTCTGTTGATCAGTGCCAAAAAAAACAAATTAAATCCATTGTGTTCCGATGCTGTTAAACAATAAAACATGAAAACTTTCAAGGGGGGTGAATAGTTTTTATAGGCACTGTATATTTTCCTATGAAGGTTTCATTTTTCTATTTGACCATTTGTGTATAGGAGGATGCTCCCCAGGCTCAATCATGAACAGGTTAAATAGACATCATAGACAATTAAAATAAAACATATATCCTTCAAAAAAGAATAGATATATTAATAATATTTAACTACATTATTTCAGGGGACAATTGATCTAAAATACAGATGCAACAATAAATGATAAGAATGTTATTGCATTGTCAGAGATTAGACTTAAATGCATGCTAACAGAAAACCAAAGATGTTGCCCTCACAGAAGCTGTGCAGCAATTGGGAATAATTCCATTTCACGGCCATTTGAGAGAAAAAGAGAATTACAAGTTACTGATAGCATTGATGCTTAAAATAAAATCTGAATTAATCTCCGATGAATTCTTCAGCAGTGCAGTGTAGGTTAGAAATGTTTGTGGATTAAATGAAGAACTGGTTCATTCCAAATTGTGAAGTGCATCAAACCTTATGGTTGACTCAACTTGCTAGATTGCAACTTTAGATGAAGTGACATTAAAAAATGCTGAGGAATTTTATCTACCATCAGGCACATATATGATAAGAATAATATTACCAAACACAGTTCCTGAAGAGTGAGGAAATTTGTTCAGCAGAAAGTGGGCCTCTACATAATATCAAGGCAGAATTGTATTTGTTTAACTCCTACCTTTCCAATGGAGGTGGCATACAAGATTCTGAGGTAAAACATTCAAATAAATGACTTTTCAAAAGAAATTCAGCAATGTATTGTTCTGTGAAGTGTAAAGGTATGTATCTACAGCAGTCATTTGACTTTATAGACAGTAGAGGTACTCTACAGTAGAGAGAATTACCGGAGCCATTCTGCCTAATACTATGAATCATGTATTAAAATAACCAACAATTAGAAGTATAATTGTGTAGATGACTGCACCACCGTATCCAGCAGCGGCCACCGCAGCTCAGTCTAATCCCATGCTCATCCTCCTTCATCATCTCACACTCTCCTTCATGTCAACATGAATAATTGTCACTTGATCAGTTGCTAACTTTCTCCCGGCTACATCATGTTGCAAGGTCCAGTCTTAATAATAGTGTTGCCACCCAGCTGCAGTGAATGTAGTTGGTCCACAGGGCTCATCATTCATCAACACACAGACTAATAAGGAATTCTTCATTGCTTTTCCTCTAATGTGTTCTATCTCTCTTGGCATATTGTGGTTGAATGGATCTTACAAGAAACAGATTGATAAAGGAAACAGCATTGGTTACCTTGTTGTTTTTAAACCATTTTCTGCTAGTGGTATCTGCCAGTTAAACCTTATTTGTTGGGTACAAAGGGAAAATGTTGCCTCAGGCACCTTTCTGTGCTTAGAATATTAAATCAAAAGTTGAATAGTTCTGCTCATTCCAGCCATGTTCCATTCAACATTCTTATCTAACAAAGTGAAGTCAGCACTGAACAAAGATACATATCATAAATCATGAAATAAAGCATGTCAATAAAACACTGCACCAGACTTTAAAATGGAAGGATAAATATTCATGTGCACTTTTTTGATCCATTCCAGTAACATTAGGATTCATGGGCATGGCTGTATTGATGCTTAAAATAGGATGAAATTAGAAATGCTGCTGTTGATGTACTCTGTAATAAAAAAGTGTATCTGCTTTAAATGCCATAATTGTTGAGAATTTTTTTCTTTGTTTTGTTTTGATATCAATGAAAGTAATGTATTTACTGCAGATAACTGTCACGGATGCAGTTCTGAACTCACAAGGCAAGATTTGAATCATCCGGTTAAACCAACTGGAAAGAGACCATGCATCATTTTTTGTACCTATATCTACGACCTTACTTCAGCCTGGATCTGCTTACACTATGCCGACACTAACAGTCACACTGGAAATTGTAAATGTGCCATACCACCCCTGTCATGCATAACCATTTACATTCCACACATGCACTCATTTACTTACAATTAACACCTGAGTCTCTGGTCACTTATACTCTTTGGTAGTTCATTGTGACCAAAGGAGAAGTGGTTCCATTTTGCCCAATCCAGGATAGGTGTAGGACTCCCAACAAGGTAAAATCGACCTCTCAGTTTCTTGCTTCATGTACGTAACTTCAGTTTGTTCCACTAGCTTTAGACAGGATACTGTTCAGGTAAAGGGAATGATGCCAGACAATTGGAGTAGTCTGGGAGAGAAGACGAATCAATCCTTGCTCAAACCGGATGTGCCTGAATTGAAGTCGGACTTTAAGATTGGATTAGATTAGATCCAACTTTATTGTCATTGTGCCGAGTACAGATACAAAGCCAAAGAAATGCAGTTAGCATCTAATGAGAAATGCAAAGAATAGTGTTATTTACAAAATAACTGTGAATAAAAAGTAAGCGCTACAGCTACAATATATGAATTATATGAAATAGGTGATTTGAATTAATAGCAATACTATTTTAGCCAAGGATTATTCTAGCATAGTCTGCTGTCTAGAATCACAGTCTACAATGGCTTGAGCTGCACTTCAGAAATAGGTCAGGATAAGTGACTGAGGTGTCAGTGGGGGGGGGGGAGCATTGAGACCAGTAAACCATAGTTCTATTAGTTTTAAATTAGTTATCGGAAGAGTAAAGATAAAGGTCTAAATGGGAGAGGCTAATTTTGACAGTATTAAAGTTCAAAGTTCAATGTAAATTTATTATCAAATTATATATGTGTCACCATATACAACCCTAGAAGCAAGATAGTTGAAGGTTCATAACTGTTTCTGGACCTGGTGGTGTTTTCCTTGAGTTTGTTCTCGATCTTTTACTGTGTCATTCACATTTTTGATTTTGGTGAGAATGTACAAGTTCAGTTTGTGACTCCAACAGAAGACACTAAAATAGGTGGTGCTGTTGGAAGTGAAGATGGCTGTCAGTATTTTCAGAGATATCTTTCACATGGAGTGGTGGGTGTGTGGAATGCACTACCAGCAGTGGTGGTGGAAGTGGATGCAATGGGGTCTTTTAAGCGCCTCTTAGATGGGTACATGGAGCTTAGAAAAATAGAGGGCTATGCACCAGGGAAATGCTAGGCAGCTTCTAGAGTAGGTTACATGGTTGGCACAACATTGTGGGCTGAAGGGCCTGTAATGTGCTGTAACTTTCTATGTTCTAAGTACAATCTCTGTCCACCTAAACAAGGCCATATTCAGAGGGTCCTAATTTATCCTCCAGTCCAGCTGTAGGATCTTTTCAGTGACTAAAACCATCTAAGGTGCACCAGTCACCTGTAAATGGAAGACGAGTCTTCGACAAAGATGTCAAGGATCTTAAAATCAAAATAACAGCAGATGCTGGAATCTGCATTTTATTCTAATTTAGGAGTGGCCAGAGCTGAGGTTGAAAGTGATCTATTGTTAACTGTGAAATTATTAATTCATTTACATGTGACATTTTGATTTTTTATACAGTTTAGATTTTGATTATTGTGGATTATTTAATTAAAAGGATGTAGACACCACTGTAAATAACGAGAATCCTTTCACTGTTCAGAGATATTCACCAGAAAATGATTTTGAAAGGGCTCACTTGGAATTGGACATAAGAAGAATAATCTATTTTTTATGACGACAAATTAAGAAGTGTAGCACACTGTTAGATCCAATGGATAAGATTTTAAGAAGACATGAACACAATTGTGCAATATGACTCTAAGTGGGGGTGTGGAGAAATGTTACATAGTATATTAAAAAAAGAAAAGTGAAAGGAAGTATTACCTAAATTGTAACAAGAGCAACGAGAGATCAAATGTAGAATGCATTAATCTTTAAAGGTAAGAATAGAGAAAGAAAGAACCATGAAACAGCAAAATAGGGTTAAACAGCCTGCACACAGAGTGGTGTAATGGCAAGGAGGCTATGTTGGCAGGTCTATAGTAGGTGCATGCTATGCAGTTTTGTGAATGGCATTCTTGAAACAATATTAGAACCATAGACTTAACAACAACATATAAGTCTACACTTACAGTCTAACCATGCTAACCAGACTTGTACTTTGTATTTATCCACAACTAGCAACTGAGACACAGATTATAGTCATATTTTATTCATTATGACCCAGGAAAAGGTGGAGCCTCTGCTCTTTTGGTGATCCCTGTCTCAACTTGGAACATTGCTGTTAGAAAGAGTAACTAAAAACATGGGACTTTGACCAAAAAAAATTGATGAAGTTTGAAGTCTCAGATGAAGTGATAAATACTTGATATTGGCCTGGGATTAAATTGATGGTTATCAGAAAAACAAAACATAAGAGTTAAAGGAATGGCTTTATTAGAACATGAATCATTGATGAAGAACTTTCTTTTAAACATAAGTAATTGTCAAAATTCCGTAAGGCAAGAGAATACAGGTCCATGGTGTTAGAGTAGTTCAGAGTCATTGCATGGACAGCAGTAGTTTGGTGGACTCTTCCTCTGTGATTTAGATAAATGTGTATTATTTATTGTTTTCCTAATTACATGAGGATTCAAAAAGTCCTCCTCTTTTGTGCTTTTTAGTTCTGTGTATGTTTTACCATGAGCTATTAACATCTGTTCTAAAGACTGGAACGTTCTGAAACAGATAACATTTGATTTTATTTGGTGTGGATTTTCTAATCGGTTAAGAACTAAATCATTCCTTGGCAGAGGACAAAAGAGGCTCTTTCGGGCCCATATGGAAACTGGGTATCTTCAACCCCTAGCTCACAATGGACACTTGCTGCTGAATCTTGCCCAGTGTATCACCCTACAATTGCATGTATGTCAACAGGCCACCAAACCACCAGATCTTCATCTGCTGGCACTAAAACCAGCTGCTTATTATCTTTGCCTCGAGCAGGAAGCAAGCCAGTGATCTGTCATTAAGCTGGGGGCGGCTTCCCTCAGAAACTTCCAGGAAGGAAGATCAACTGTTCACTCTGGCATTCCACCAGAACTTTAAATCGATGTTCACAGTTACATCCTCAAATACCAAAATTTGTCACACTGTCTTCTACTGTACTCACACATACAGGTCCAGAACAGCAGGAGCTGGTAGGAACCAGACAGCAATCGGATACACAGGTTGATTTTTCTCAATTTCCCTAGTTGTGGGATACTTATTGTGATACCCAACTGCTGAGATTAACTAATGCAGCACACAGCAAGGAACTAATCCTGAAGTTTCTAGTAGAGCAGGGTATTGGGTAATCCCTTCAGCGACAGGTTCTATAGGGCAATTTAAAATTTATTAAATTGTAATTAATGACATCTCTGGGTGAAGAAGGGTGTGGAATAATTATTAAGGATTTTTCACAACATATTAATATTCCCTAATGATATTTTACTCAGTAACTTTTCACAAATAATTTATATCCCAGCTGTTCATTATATCTGCAAATAGTCCTGTGGACATTGGTGTACGTGTTTGACATATGAGTATGATATTTCTGTATCTGTCAGTTTAACAGAGATATGAAACAGTTTGCTTTCTGCAGAATATTATTCAAACAGTGTAAATAAAATCGTGTTCTTGCAAATCTGCAAATGCAGCAGTATGATCGATCATTTCAGTTTGAACTCCACAGTAAAAATAAATGTTAATGATGATGATAAAAGTTACTTGCTGACCCAAAAGCAAAACAACATCATGTTTTCTCAATAGAACTAATTTAAAACATTGCTTCAGGCATGTAACTAACTTTAAAAACTAAATATCTACTGGAGAGGATTTTTAAAAGTGCATTGATAGTTTATCTTTTATCCTGTTTTTTGGAAAACCCAAGTTATTAATGCTGTCACCAACACAAGATATCCACAAGGTTATCCTGGTAAAACATCAGGTGAGACTGGACCATGAGAGATTGGAAGGTTATCAGTCTTAGAGAATAATAACAGTGATGCGCAATAAGATGCTTGCAAACTTCAAAGCACTGTTTCAATGGAATATCAGTGTTACTTGCCCTATGAAATTGTGCATGCGCCATCATTGCCAAAATGACTCAGAGGGGTTGAAGCAGGAACAACTTTTAATTTTGGCTTGAGAATCAAGTCAAGATGAGCATTGGTGATTGTTGATAGAATCATGCAAAGAGGCTCTTTGTACTTATTTCAGCAGGAAGTGTCTGTTTTCAGCTAACAAATTTGATAAAATTGCTGAACTTTTTAAAAATATCTATTATTGACTTTGTTTGGTTCTTTTGTTTGATTGGGATTACACATTAGACTATTCCCATTGTATTTGAATCTCACTGGTCACATATGGAACGATATCTGTTGACTTCAGTTGTATTTGTGGAGTAGAATCTTACAGACATGACATAAATTTCATTTTATCAGAAGTATAGTATGAGTTACTTATGCAACATTTGCAAGTTGGTCAAAATTTGATGCACAGTAGACTGTTTCTAAAAAATGCAAGACTGCTTTTTTCAATGAGTAAATCAAGATGGTTTAATAGTAAACTTAACAGCATTGAAGCAGAGTCACCTTAATGACATTGGAAGGAAGTTATGTACAGTGAGGTCTCGCTTGAAAATACTGCTTTAGGCAGAGGTAAATGTTAATGTCATTGCTGCCTCAAAATAAATTAGATGCTGAGAAAGCAACCCAGTAAAGCAAGTAAGATCAACATATCATGGTTTGTCTAGTGATACCTATTATCAGAAAGATGACTGTGCTAATTCTATTTGATACTGGAAGGAAAATTGTATTTATTAATAGCATTTAAAAACGCAAACACGAGGAATTCTGCAGATGCTGAAAACTCAAGCAACACACATCAAAGTTGCTGGTGAACGCAACAGGCCAGGCAGCATCTCTAGGAAGAGGTACAGTCGACGTTTCGGGCTGAGACCCTTCATCAGGACTAACTGAAGGAAGAGCTAGTAAGAGATTTGAAAGTGGGAGGGGGAGGGGGAGATCCAAAATGATAGGAGAAGACAGGAGGGGGAGGGATGGAGCCAAGAGCTGGACAGGTGATTGGCAAAAGGGATATGAGAGGATCATGGGACAGGAGGTCCAGGGAGAAGGAAAAGGTGGAGGGGGGAAAAAACCCAGAGGATGGGCAAGGGGTATAGTCAGAGGGACAGAGGGAGAAAAAGGAGAGAGAGAAAAAGAATGTGTGTATATAGATAAATAACGGATGGGTACGAGGGGGAGGTGGGGCATTAGCGGAAGTTAAAGAAGTCAATGTTCATGCCATCAGGTTGGAGGCTACCCAAACGGGATATACGGTGTTGTTCCTCCAACCTGAGTGTGGCTTCATCTTTACAGTAGGGGAGGCCATGGATAGACATATCCTCTTCCTAGAGATGCTGCCTGGCCTGCTGCGTTCACTAGCAACTTTGATGTGTATTAATGGCATTATTGATTTTTTGGAAGTAATAAAGAAACCAAAAGTAAACTATCCCCCTATTGGATTTAAAAACACAAACATGAGAAAATCTGCAGATGCTGGAAATTCAAGCAACACACACAAAATGCTGGTGGAACGCAGCAGGCTAGGCAGCATCTACAGAAAGAAGTACAGTCAACGTTTCAGGTTGAGAACCTTTGTCAGGATCTTAGGCTGAACTATGCTAATTTAGATTTCTTGAGGTGGGTGCAGCAGCAGTCAATTTGCTGTATGTAAAACTCTAACAATCTGGTACTTGATTGTTTGGAGCTCCCAATGGTTTGGCATATATCCTGTTCATCAGTACCTCAAGTCTATTGTGGATTAGTCAAGTCAAGTCAAGTCTCTTTTTATTGTCATTTTGACCATGACTGCTAGTACAGTACACAGTAAAAACGAGACGATGTTTTTCAGGACCATGGTGCTACATGAAACAATACAAAAACTACACTGAACTACGTAAAACACCACAAAAACTACACTAGACTACAGACCTACCCAGGGCTGCTTAAAGTGCATAAAACAGTACAGGCATTACAATAAATAATAAACAAGACAATAGGCACAGTAGAGGGCAGCAGGTTGGAGTCAGTTCAGGCTCTGGGTATTGAGGAGTCTGATGGCTTGGGGGAAGAAACTGTTACATTGTCAGGTCGTGAAAGCCTGAATGCTTCAGTGCCTTTTGCCAGATGGCAGGAGGGAGAAGAGTTTATATGAGGGGTGCGTGGGGTCCTTCATAATGCTGTTTGCTTTGCAGATGCAGCGTGTGGTGTAAATGTCTGTAATGGCGGGAAAAGAGACCCCGTTGATCTTCTCAGCAGACCTCACTATCCGCTGCAGGGTCTTGCGATCCGAGATGGTGCAATTTCTGAACCAGGCAGTGATGCAGCTGCTCAGGATGCTCTCAATACATCCTCTGTAGAATGTGGTGAGGATGGGGGGTGGGAGATGGACTTTTCTCAGCCTTTGCAGAAAGTAGAGATGCTGCTGGGCTTTCTTTGCTATGGAGCTGGTGTTGAGGGACCAGGTGAGTTTCTCCGCCACGTGAACACCAAGAAATTTGGCGCTCTTAACGATCTCTACGGAGGAGTCGATGATGTTCAGTGGAGAGTGGTTGCTCCGTGTCCTCCTGAAGTCAACAACCATCTCTTTTGTTTTGTTCACATTCAGAGACAGGTTGTTGTCTCTGCACCAGTCCGTTAGCCGCTGCACCTCCTCTCTGTATGCTGACTCATTGTTCTTGCTGATGAGACCCACCACAGTCGTGTCATCGGCGAACTTGATGATGTGGTTCGAGCTGTGTGTTGCAGCACTGTTGTGGGTCAGCAGAGTGAACAGCAGTGGACTGAGCACACAGCCCTGGGGGGCCCCCGTGCTCAGTGTGATGGTGTTGGGGATGCTGCTTCCGATCCGGACTGACGGAGGTCTCCCAGTCAGGAAGTCTAGGATCCAGTTGCAGAGGGAGGTGCTCAGGCCCAGTAGGCTCAGCTTTCCAATCAGTTTCTGAGGAATGATTGTGTTGAATGTTGAACTGAAGTCTATGAACAGCATTTAAACATACGTGTCTTTTTTGTCCCGGTGGGTTAGGGCCAGGTGGAGGGTGATGGCAATGGCATCGTCTGTTGAACGGTTGGGACGGTACGCGAACTGCAGGGAGTCCAGTGAGGGGGGCAGCAGGGTCTTGATGTGCCCCATGATGGGCCTCTCGAAACACTTCATGATGATGGATGTGAGTGCAACGGGGCAGTAGTCGTTGAGGCAGGACAGTGATGATTTCTTCAGCACGGGGATGATGGTGGCAGCCTTGAAGCACGTTGGAATGACGGCGCTGCTCAGGGAGATGTTGAAGATGTGAGAATATCTTCTAGCTGGTCTGCACATCCTCTAAGCACTCTGCCAAGAATATTGCCTGGTCCAGCAGCCTTGTAATGTCATCACAAGGCTATTTGTGTAAACCTGAGAATGTGGGGCAGGTATCTGAGATCCAGGATCATGGAAAATTCACTAGGGGTCAAGGATGCAGATAGTACCAGGCTCTGGGGTCCAAGCTGGAGTTCAGAGTTTTTGAATATTTTGACTTATTTTAGTAATGTGAAATACACTGGATTTTGTTCCCTGTACTGCCGTTAAACTTACTGGAGTTCAGCTTCTCGTTCCTCTTGAACTCATTGAGTTATACCACAGTGTAACTTGTAAAAGTGGAATCTAAATATCTGAGAACTCTGCTAGTCTGTCAGCACAAGAATTCTAAAGGTGCCAGATTACCATAATTCTCCTGTTAATGCTTGTAATTCCATTGGCTACAGAGGAGATGATCAGTCAGAATGTTGTACCCTGATTTAAAATGAACAGTTGTATAAATTACAAGAAAACTCAACTGTATTGCCTCCCAAAGTTAGACAACATTTCTCCTATAAACATTGTGGATTCAACTCATGGAAAATTACAGCATGAGAGAATGCCATTCCATCTACTTCTATTGTGCTAGCTAAAACAAGTCTAAGAAGTCCAAGTAAATAGAACATAGGGATAATTTGAAATCCAGCAAAAGCTTAATTATGGTGGCTGATGTCCTGCAAGACATTAGGATGTGCTTATTGGAATGGCATAAATTTTTAGTGTTACTTTCAAGATGCTGGATTACTGGTTTTATCAACTAACAATATGCTCAGTTAAATGAAAGTACCTACAATCAAACAGGCAACTTGTCAACAGAGAAATCGAAGTTCTTGCACCTTCTCCCAGGACATTTCTTACTGTTGGTCACATGTTTCAATCTTTAAAGGGCTACATACACATCAAAGAAAACATAAACTCCATATGTTCCCTCATATAATAAATGGGGTAGGAACAGGTTAGGCAAACAAATATGAAAACCTTCTAAGACATGGCGATGGATGACTCATCTGATGCGGATGAGGAAACGGTTATAAATGAGTATTTTTCCCATATTATAATTACCAAGAGGAAAAAAAAAGGAAAATAATGTGGTAGGAAACTGGAGGTAGCCATATTGAAGCAGACTTGGAATCTGTTTTTTTTAATCTATTCAAGTAGAAATTCTGCAATGCAACCATAAGATAGTACAGTCCTCATCAAGCTTTGCTTCTAAGATTATGCACGGACATCAGCTGAATATTATATGAGAAAATCAATGTCAATTTTGCCAGTACAACATCAGCTGCAAACAAGTAAAATAACCAGAACAACCTCTTTCAAATGTGTCTGAATGTTATAACTTACATTTCTCATGTCTATCCTCTATACTATGGACCGTTTCGTTATTCTTTTCTTCAAGCTTTTGTGCAAATCTTGCCGCAACTTCAGTGAATCACAATATAGTTGTGATCATCAGTTTTTATTATCCTCCAAGTAGCAGCATATATACAAGAAATAAATTAAAAAAAGGACAACTGACGTAATATTTTAATTACTGAAAGGCAGTATATTGAAATGTGTATTTTCTAAATATATATATATAGTAGGTATCACTTCCGTTCTAAGAATTTATCAGAAATTTGAAAGAGCAATACTATCTACAGACTCCAGCTAATAACTGGCTCTTAGAATATCCATAACTATAAAGCAGCTAGATAAAAATTAATGATTCTCTATACTCTGGTATATTCTGTGCTAGCTAATTTCCCTCTTATCAGCATTTGGAACACCATAATTGGTCTCCAGGTCCATGAATAAGGGACATCACGTCACTAATGTGTTCATTCCTTATTCGAGAGCTTGAACATTGATAGTCAGCAGGCAATTGAAACCCACCCTCATGAATACTGTTTGCCATTTTTATGATCCATGATGTTGTGTTTTTGTCCCTGAGGCATCTCCATTCCCCATGAAATCATCGCACTTCCCCAATAGATTCAGACAATCGGTAATTACAATATTAATGACAGACCAATGAATGGTCTGAATTGGACATTACAGTAGCTTTCGTTTACTTAATTTTGGCAACACATAATAAAACCTGCAGCAACTGCAGGAAGCTAAGGTAGCTTGTGGAGACTTTTATGGCAGTGTCTCTCAAACCCTCAATTTCCGTCACTTAGAATTCAAGGTACTTTATTTGGTAGAGAGAGGCACTAGCAGCATAGGTTCAAAGAAACTCATTAATAGATATATTTCAGAGAACCTGGAACAATATGAGCAGTGAAATGACTGCCAGGACAAGATGTACAGGGAGATCCAACAGATTGGATATGTGGAAAGCCTAGCTACAGTTGTCCTTTCCTGGGGTGACAATCCCCATTCAATTGAGCAATGCAGAATAACCCTACCATCTTCTGAAAAAAATAATACCAGGGTAAAGTGCAGACCACTGAGAACAGTCACAATGAGCCACAAGAGTATATGGATCAGAGAATCTTTTATTAATGTCTTATAATCAAGGAGAAGTCTGCAAAACTGCATGTGAGTGATTGTTAAATGTTATCTGGTCTTCCCTGCCTGATTATTGCTGTTTGCATATTTTTGGGAACCTTTGGAGACAGGCTTCTGTTCTACTTTGTGTTCAGTGATTTTTCATGTTCCTTGTCACAAGTGCTTGTTAAGGAGCACCTTAGCACACACATGATGAGTGGCTCCTTCATCCACTTAGATGGGAGTTCAGACCACAGAAACTGAGTAGGATGATCCACCTTATAGCCGGTCTCCTCCTGTAGCTCCTGCTGCTCTGCAGGTATTCGTACTACTCATCCTCTGGCACCAGCTGTCTCTTTTGAATGGTTAGATTATGAGGCTTGCGGCACGCAATGATAAAGTCTCCACATCTTGTTGGCATTTTCCATTGAAAACATAAAACTGATGCAGAAAAAATTAATCTCACTTCTAAAAGTCTATGGACACCACTGAAGTTACTCAGCCAGCTTCCTATTTTCAACAGAGTATACCAGTTAAGAATTAAAGAAGCAACAGTTTATTAGAATCCACACCTAACTCCGGTGATTCTAAACCATGACCATCACTTTATGTCAGTCTAGGCTGAAATAGGTGCAGACAGAGAAATGTTGTTTTTCAGTGCGCACAGGATGCCAGGAAAAGGTCAGGCATGCTCGTACTATCTGTGCAATGGTGGTCCCTTAGAGGCTCATGTTTGGTACTATTTCAGTCAGAAGTAGTCTCCGGAACAACTTACTCACAATTTTAAGTGTGAGTAAGTCCAGTTTGTAGGAAATAGCTTGCATTTTCTCTCCTCCTTTGGTTTAGGTCAGCCAACTCAGCATGCATGTGGACTTGCGTTTTTTTGCAGAGAACTAGTCACCTTTTGGAAGAGCTATAAATGGTTTAGTTTATTCTCCTTTAGGTTGTCCTGTTATTGATTTCAATTTATAAACTGACCATTATATTCCATGGAGCACCATTCCACCTATCATGTATATTTTGCATGGTTTCAATAACAGCTGTTGATTGATGTGTTCGATTCATTCACTATTTTCTCTGTTTACTCAATGATTTATGACTCCGCATTTCATTTGGTACTCCAGAAACTGAGAAACCAGCCTTTGTAATCTAATGCAGCATGGGCCAGAATGATTTGATCCATATTGACAGGCAACTGAGGTGTGTTAGATATTGAAACTTAACTTATAAGTTTCAGGTAGTCTGAACTGAATTTCTGACTGTAGGCTAGGCTGGCTTTGCTTTGTGGGTTCAGTATTAAAATCTGTAAATCTTTATCTTTCATCAAGTGCTGCATTTTAGAATAAAGGGCAAGACATTTTAGTACTAACAGTCAAGATTTTCAAGCAATTAAAAGCATTAATTTCAGAAACTATAGTTAATAAACCACAGACCCCAGCTGAGCAAGGTCAGTGCAGACCTTGATGTGCCCGTGTTTCTATTCCATTACTAGTGTCTCCACTTACTCTGTTACTTGCCTGCAGCAAATTCTATAAGGGAACAGAGAAAATGATGGACCAGACAACCAAGATTTAAATACCACAAAGATGATTGATGTTAACAATAATTTCCCTGCACATTCTCAATTTCCCCATCCCAATGAACATATTGTGTAAAGGGTGAAATGAAATTGTCAATCTTCAGTGGATCACAATCTATGCAAAAAGAAACAGATAAATTCAGATTAATGCTTTAGTAACATAATCGAAGAAAAGTCCTTGAGTGAAAATGCTAATTTTAAGTTTCCACAACTGGTGCCTGTTATGCAAAATAGTTGTAGAATTGTATGTGATTATTTTGGATTGTCAACACTGGTAGCATTTTAGTTTTGTACTTAGGTGAAAAGAGGTATGGGTTTGGTTTCAGGACCTCCCTGATTGACTAGTTCCCCATTTCACACTCTTTGTGACACAACAACATCAAGTTGATGAGAGAGGTAATTAGGAAGTGCCTAAACACTTAGATCCAAATTTCTGCAGAAATACCTATAAACTCAGAAAACTGAAAGGAAGATATTCTTTCTAAAATCAGTGATATATATATACAGTAACTGATGATGTTTAAGTTTTCATTATAAATAAAAAGTTTTGATTTTATCCTTTCTAAACCAAGAGTCCAAGTTGATCAAATAAGTTTTTTGTATATAAAATACCCAATTAGTTTTAAAGTAATATAAATATCGAAGAAAGGTAACTCAGCAGGTCTGCCTGCATCTGTACAAAAATAATGATACTTAGGTGTCCTGAACTTCCTTCTTTATCCAACACTCAGAAAAAAGATTTGCCTTGTTTTGAATAAAAATCCTTGCATTTCAAATGTGGTAAAGAAGATGTGATGTAAAAATTAATTGGAAAAGTCTTGAACATCCAAAGCGAACTGGAGTGTAGAATGGAAGGCTCCGTGATTGGTGACTGTGATGATCTTAATGAAATGGGTCTGGTCCAGGTTCAAACCAATGCTGTTTGTAATATAGCAGAGTTGCTCAAACCCAGAAATAACTATCTCATATGATAAAACATCTCAAGGCATTGAGAGAGATGAAAAAGTTGAACAAGGCACTGAAAAGATGGATAATAAGGAGATTTTCAAAAACTGAGAGAGACATAGTTATGTAGGAGATACAGAGCAGGGGTTCCCAACCTGGTGTCCATGGACCTCTTGGTTAATACCCATGGCATAAAAAGGTTGGAAATCCCTGACAGAGAGAGTGGGGCTCTTTAGTTAGAACACCAAAATAATTGTTTTCATTGGATAAACCCAAGGATGCTGGATCTGACAGATGAAAATAATACAGTATAGAATTTAAAGATCAAAGGTTGGACAAACTTTTGGAGAAAAATGTAAAGGAAGTTGTAAACTACTAATTAATGCCATAAAACTGACCCCGTCACTGGAGATTGTTTCATTTTCACCCCCAGCAGTGGCCCTATCCTCAAAACCAAACATAAATTTGAATGTAAGAAAAACATTTCATCTTTTCCTACCCACTAAACTGCAACCTTTAGCCATAACAATGCCTTGGGAAACAAACAACCTTTACTGTGTGCAACATAAAATTTGGAAGAAACAAATACGATGGGCAATAATTTGTCAATCCACTTGCAAAGAAACGTGACATTCTTTACATAATGTAACATCCCAAAACAATTTGACAAAACAGCAAAACAATACAGCAGGTAGTGAAGGATGTCAGAAGAAAACACAAAATACCAAGGGTGTCTTTGCAGGGCAATTTTTTAAATGTTATCCCACCCACAGCTGCTTGATTTGATCAAAGGTGGGCGTGAAGGAAGTCAAGATGTTAATAATTACCCTAGGTAGAATTTTTGGATGTTTTGCCTTTGTGAACGAGCTGCATAACACAACTATAACCCAGTAACAGTTGTGGTTATACAGCAATTCTATGTAGTTAGTACAGTCCCAAGTGTGAATAATTAACTTATAAACTGTGTACTTTTGACTCCATTAATTAATTCAAACATTTTTGACAGCAAATAACCTGAAATTAGCTCCCTTTAGCACCAGGTAAAATAAAAATATGGATTTAACTGCAGCCTTTTACAAAGTTGACCATATCAGTCCCCCCCTCGCTGCTTCACTTTTGCTATCCAGCTGCATCCACCTTTATCTATGAATGAGAAGCCATAGTATTATCTTCTGATGGATTGGGGTGTAGAATTTAGAATTGTTATTTTTCTTGTGGTTTAGCTTTATTTTGCTTGTTTGTATTTTTAGATAATAACCTCAATACATGTAATTGTTTAGTGACTATTTCAGTGGTTACAGTTGCCTGTTTATTTCTGGAAATGTCTTGGTTTTGGTGGCAGGTGCCACATTACTTAAATTTGGCTATTTGATTGCTAAAATATTATCAATGGAACTTCGGCAGGGTTTTCTGTTATCAGTAGCCTGGTATAAGGAGGCCACACTATTTTAGTCTTTCATTTTTCCTGCTCTCTGTTCTGTACCCTCTATTTTTCACTGTGCCTCTCCTTTCCTCTTCCTTGCTCTTGTAACACTTACCAAAACAATCATAAACAGCAGCTTTTATGCCTCACTCTTCACTTCAGAAGAACTTTTTGATCACAAAGCCACCAGGATCCAACACTTTTTACCCTGAGCCAGCATCTATGATGGCACCCACAAAGATTTAACCCTAAGCATTCTTCTGTTTCCTTACTGAAATGACCCTAAATAGAGTCATAAAGTTAGAGTTGAAGAGCACAGAAACATGCCCACCAGTTCCATGCCAACTGTTGTATATACCTCTGTGAATTCTATTTATCCATATTAGGTCTCACATTTCTGTAACTTGGCACTTCAAGTGCTAACTTAAATGCTTCTTACGTATTGAGAGGATTTGCCTCTTTCATCAGTGCAGGCAGTGCATTGCAGACTCCAATCAGCCTCTATGTGGAAAAAATATCTCTCTCATATACCCATTTCAACATCCTACCTCTCCCTTCAACCTATCTCTTTTTGTGCTTCACACAACTTCTATGGTAAAAAGATTTTTACTATTTACCCTATGACTTTACCTCTATCAGATTACTCCTAAGCTTCCTCATTTCCAGGGAAAACAGATTTATCCAAACCCACTCATATCTATAATGCTTCAGTCCAGCCAACATCCTGCTGCTATCTGTAGTACTGAGATCACTGCAGTCGAGTATGATGTTGTCCTAACGCTTTCTCACTTGTTGGTCCTCAGGTGGCTGTGGAGCCCAATCCAGGATCAACATATATAAGGTGGATTTACTTAGTGGAGAACACCTTTATGTGACTTTATTTAATGTGGGGGGGGGGGCGGATGGTGACTGATGCATGGGCAGCTACCACACGGCCTTGACAGATTGGGAGCAGGTTCCTGTGGCATGGAATGCAAGACATCTGGGGAATCTTCATTGCTCAAGCCTTCCTCCAACTTCACTGCTTTCGTGATGTGTCATTCTTCTGCCAGCTCCACCATTGAGGTCTTGGTTGGATCATTCTCTACCTGGAACTTCCCCCTTGACTTTATTGACATGGGTGACCCTACCAGGAGCTAAACCATAGACGGCATTGTTCTGAGGAACTCAGGAACTCACAAGGCTCTCCATGGTGGTAAGCAGATGATTCTCAGAGAAGGAACTCTTCTATAACTGTCCAACACCACCACATCCCTCCTCTCGTATGGCAACTAGAACTACAAACAGTAACTTCAGGTGTGGCCAAAATAGTGTCTGTCCTGGAGCTTATGGGGCTCTATATTCTGGATAGGATTACAGTCTGGAATCTTGATAAATGCTTCACTAAAAGTCATATAGAAAACATCTATTGCACTCTCCTCATCAATATGCTCAGTTACCTCAAATTCAAAATTGTGAGTCACAATTTCTCATGAACAAAGCGTGACTATCTCTAAAAGTCACTCACTTTTCAAGTGAAAATAGCGTATTTCAGAGCTTTAAAAGCTTTGCATGAATTAAATTCCCTGCTGTTGAAGTAAAGACTAAAGACTAATATATTTTGCTGTGATTATTTTGGGTCCTGGATAAATATTTTATAGTACTTGATTCCCTAACAATAGATTCCCTCTGACAAGCTATGGCAAGTTACTTATAGCACTCTCAAATTTCTAGGAAAAACAATCAAAATTAGTTCCATTCTACTTCAAATTTGGTTTATTTTAGCTTAGCTGGAGTCCATTTCAATCTCATTTGATTGCATAAAAGAAGCAAAGTCAAGGTGACTAGGTTATTTACAACTTAAAACTTGTGTGATTTAAATTTTAATTACACTTTTGGCACATGCAATGCTAAAGTGTAATGATAGCAAAAGGAACTAATGTTCATAGACAAAGTAGTGAATTATCTTCCTGTGCATGCTATCCCCTGCTCAATAACAGGTTATTCAGTATCTGATCTAAGAAGTAGGTTCAATTAGCAGCAGCAATAAAACTTTGTATCATTATTCTGAAGGCTTGAGGTAGACAATTAATCATCCTGAATGCAGGTTAGCTCCGATTCAGAGTTCAATTGTCGCAGGAACTGTTTTCCGCACAAGAATACCAAGTAACTAAGTACCTCAAAATTGAAATCCAGCAGGAGATGATATTGAAAGGCACAATGTCCAGTAGAAAGACAATGCCAAAGGGGTATAGGCTATTGGCATCCCAATTTTCCTAGCACATTTTCTGAAAGAAAGGTATCCCTGCTTAATTTAATTAAGTTAATAGAATATTGTGAAAATTATTCCTGCTACTTTAGGACAGAACTCTGCATGGTTTACATTTCACTGTGGAAGTGATTATTTAAATGTGAATCATGCTTTCATTAAAAGGAATGGATTGATTGCACTTTGAACAAGATGATCAATGTAATCTACATCAGTGTTGCAAAATGCCATGAGGCTTCACCACATCACCTTGCACCATCTTGAGAATGTTGAATGTACCCTTAGCTAAGAAGCATCTAATTTATAAATACAATCTAACTGTGAGTTATGCGGTAGCTCTATCAGAACACTAATGGACAGGGGTAGGAAGAATGTTTGATATAGAGCAGCTGGCAAAGAGTTAAATGAGATTTCAGACAAGTGAGCAAAGGTTTTGAGAAGTACTTTGAGGATTTGGAAAATTGTAACAAGATGAATGAATTTAGAAAGTGAAGTCCTAAGTAGGGCATGATGGTGAGAAGTTCTGTTACTGTTAGCATTATATGAAAGGATGTCTCCATTGCATCTGTTCTCAACATGAGGATTTTTCATTCTAGGGCATCTAAGATGTCATCCTTTTTCAAAGAACAGGAGTTTCCCTTCCACCACCATCAATTGTTCCCTACCTAGCATCTCCACTATTTCCTGCACACCAGCCCTCACCTCATTCTTCTATTGGCATAACAGTGATAGAGTTCCCCTTGTCCTTATCAACCACGTCCTGAGCCATCATATCCAGTGCATCATTTTCCATAACTTCTGCCTATTACAATGGGATCCTACCACTAAGTACATTTTTTGCTCTTTCTGCTTTCCATAGGGATTTATCTCTTTGTGACTCTCTTGTCCACTCGTCCCTCCCCACTGATAACTGTCCTGGCACATACACTTGTAAGTCTGACAATGGTACAATTGCCTATCTCCCTCTTCTTTCATCACTACTCAGAGCTCCAAGCAGTCCTTCCAGGCAAGGTGACACATCATCAGTGAGTCTTTTTGGGTCATCAAATGCATCTAGTACTCCCATTGCAACCGCCTGTATATCTTTGAGATCAGATGTAGATTGGGGAGACTGGTTCATTGAGCATGTTTGCATTATCCACATCAAAAGGTGGGATTTTCCAGTGATCACTTACTTCAGTCTGACTTCCCATTCCAACATGTCAGTTCATGGCCTCCTCTACTGCCACAGTGAAGCCACACTCAGGCTGAGGAGCAGTACCCCATAACCCACCAAAGTAGCCTCCAACCTGATGACATAACTATCAATTTCTTTACCTTCTAGTAATTGCTTCCCTTCCCACTTCTTCCTTTTTCCATTCCACAATCAGGTCCTCCTCTCATTCTTTCTCTGGTTTTCAACTGCCTATCACCTTCATCTGGTGCCCTCTCTGTCCCTTTCTTCCATTGTCCACCATCTTTTCCTATTAGATCCCTTCTTCTTCAGCCTTTTCTCTCTTCTACCTATCACTCTGCAGCTTCTGACTTCATGCCTCTCCCACCCACACACCCACCATTCATCTCACCTGGTTTCACCCATCACATGCCAGAAGGTACCCTTCCCCTCACCCACCTTCTTACTCTGGATTCTGCCCCCTTCCTTTCCAGTCCTGATGAAGGCTGTCAGCCCAAAATTTTGACTGCTTAGTCCCTTCCATAGATGACTTGCTGAGTTCCCCAGCATTTTGTGTGTGTTGCTCAAGAATCCCAGCATCTGTAGAATTCCTTTTATTTATGCCACTGTAGACTCCATTGTATAGAGGACGCAAGCTGACATGAATGTTAATAGCATTTGAATTCCGATGCTGTTGTCAAAAGCCATTAAATAATCATGTGCTAATTTCAGTGTGTATATTTTTTGAAAGGAGAGAGAGGTCTTAGAAGAATAACATTTTATGGTAACAAGCTATTCAGTCAACTTACCTGTGCAAAGCAGGGCTATATTTTTAATATTGTGAACAACATACTTATGTTTATCCTGTTGAAATTACCATCAAGTATTTAGAATGTGTGCAAAAAGCCCAAAAGGCATTTCTTTAAAATGGCTTTTATTTCATCATTGAAATTATACTGTCAGCTTAGGAATATATAAATGGGAGCAAGCTTTTTAAGCCCCTTGCACAGGATCAGCTGATAAGTGAGATCTTGATTGATCTACGATCCAACTCTTTTCCCCTTACCTCATGGGGAAACAGAGGGTATACACTGTATAATTATTTCTTGCAAGCAAGCAAAATGTTGTTACTTAAAGTTTTATCAATTGATTGTTTTGAAAGTTGCAGACTTAATTCACATATGCAGACGAATACTAAATTTCCAAAATTGTGATTTAGGTAATGTCTTTGTAATCTCGTGGTCCAAAATAAATCAGCTTTTTAACTATTTTTATTGAATAGGTTTCCAGTAATTCAATCAGAAATCCTAAATTCTTGCAGCTAAATTTACTTTAGCTACTATAAACTCAAGTTAGCTAATGTTATCCAGAATTTATAAATGTTCCATCAGGATAAATCTCTTTGCATATTTCTTGTTAAGCAATTAATATGATCTGCGAAAAGATATTTCAATTGAATACTATGGACAGCTTTAGACAAATACAATACTGTACAAAAGTCTTAAGCACATATATCTAGCTAGAATGCCGAAGACTTTTGCACAGTACTATATTTATCAATGTGGAGTGGAGAGCGAGTTTGTAAAACTAGAGCAAAGGATGTTGGGATAGCAAGGGTCTCCACATGGGACAGGTAGCAGAGGAGGAGTGTCGGGGGCGGGTGTGGCATGGGTGTAGACATCAGTTAAGGTCATTTGATTCTAAACAATTAGTTTATTGATTATTACAGAATGTCTCTCTAGCACGTTCTGCTCCGACCCTCTCCCTTCCCTTTTTCCCACTGATGATTCCCCTTTTCCTGCTCCCTTCCCACTCTCAGTCCATGATAGAGACTCATATCTGAAACAGGTTAACCACCACTCACATACGATATGAAATTTGGGTTTTTTTTGTAGCAGAAGTACAGTGCAATACATAAAATTACCACAGTAATGTGCAAACGTTTTAGGCTCCCTAGCTATATAGAGTATATGAGGGGTGATTGATAAGTTTGTGGCCTAGGGTGGAAGGAGATGAGTTATTAACTTCAAACTTTCTGTATTATCACTCAAAGAGTTGAACTGGATGTGCATGTAACGAGAGTGTCTTAGACCTCCTGGTGCTCCACAGCAGGGGTGATTAATAAGTTTGTGGCCTAAGGTAGAAGGAGATGAGTTATACAGCTCTCATTACATGCACGTGCAGTTCAACTCTTTGAGTGAAAATGCAGAAAGTTTGAAGTTAATAACTCATCTCCTTCTACCTTAGGCCACAAACTTATCAATCACCCCTGCTGTGGACCACTTCTGGAGGTCCAAGACATCCACTTCTACAAAGAAGGGATCTGTATGCTCCACGACCATTGGACTAAGTGTGTAAATGTAGGAAAATAAATATGCTAGGTTTTCTAAAATTGACTCCTTCTACCTTAGGCCACAAGCTTATCAATCACCCCTCGTGTGTGTATAACACTTTTGCACAATACTGTAGATTTGATCTATAAGTTCCTGAGTGTCAACATCTCTGAGAATCTGTCCAAACGCATTGACGTAATCATGAATAAGGCATGTCGTTAAGGGCTTGAGATTTGGTACATCAGCAAAGACTCTTGCAAATTTCTATGAATATACTGTTGAGAACATTCTAACATTCACAGGGTTGCATGAGGCTGCAGAGTATTATATGCTCAGTAGCTCCATCATAGACACAACCCTCTCCACCACCAAGGACATCTTCAAGAGGTGTTGCCTCAAGGAAGTCACAGCCATCATTAAAGACCCTCACTATTCAGGACATGCCATCTTCTCAGTACTGTTCAGGGAAGGTACGAGAGCCTGACCCATACTCAATGATTTAGAAACAGCCCTTCCCCTCCATCATCTGATTTCTGAACAGTCCTTGAACCTATGAACACCATCTCATTATTCCTTTATTTTTGCATTATTTATTCATTTTGTAATTTATACTGTTTTATACGTTTACACTGCACTACTGCCACAAGACAACAAATTTCACATCCTATAAGACAGTGATAATGAATTGATTCTAACAATATTATAAATTAGTATTAATTGATGTTAAATAAGTAATAAGACTTTAAGCAAGCATAAACTACAATCTATTGAACAATAATGCTGCACCAGCTGTGCGGAAAAAAACTGACATTTGAACATTCCAAAAACCTTCCAGAGGTATTGATTGGTGTGTTGTTTCATTGATAAAATCCCTGCTTCCAGCCAGAGGATTATGGGCCTGAATTCACAGTAGGAAATCAGGTTATGGTTTCAGAAGGCACATCAGCATTGTTACAGTTTGTTTTATGGAGGAGAAGTTTTATATTTATTCTGTTCTTTCTACTGTTTTGAGTAGCAGTATTTAAAGTCAAAATCTAATGGTACTGAAGCACCTTCAATTACTCCAAAAGACTGAGGTTTGGTAAAATACTGAAAGGCTTTTATTCGCTGTACAATACGACCTCCACAGTGAGTGTCTGCCCCCGGACTGAGGGGCAGGGGCAAGGCGAACACCTTTATACAGGACTCTGTGGGAGGAGCCACAGGGGCAGTCAGCAGAGGGGTGTGTCCAGACAGGCAACCGAGTTACAACATATATACATGGTTTACCACAGGTACGAATCACCTTTTGTGCTCCCCAACAACTTTCCCTTCCTCAATACTTCAGTCATAAGAATCATTGCCTGGACAGCTCATTACTATTTGAGAAAATTATTGGTGCAGAATAGCTTGCTGGGATCCTCAACACGATGAGAGTTCGTATGCTCAATTGCAATACAGCTTGATGCAAACATTAATATTGGAACCAGGTGTTCATACTTCATGAGATAAAAATAATCATGTCAAAAATTCTGAATAATGGATATCTGATGGATTCCCAGTCATCCTGTTGAGCAAATCAGAAGGTGCTATACATCACAACCACAGTAATCAAACTGTTATTACCATTATATGAATCATGAGATGAGATTTTTTCTGAGAAATTATTCCTTTTTGAGCCATAGTATTATTTTTGTCATCTATGCTCTTGAGTTGATAGAGTAATTTTATTCCATTTATATTTATGTTCTTTTATTGGATGAATGGGCAGGATTCTGATGGCTAGAAGTCTCCATGACAACCATTTTTGATGTCTTCTCTGGTAAATCACTGCTACATTTATTTATGCAGTCAGAAAATAATTGAAGTTGGAAAATACAACATTTTCCATTTCCAAACATATTCAAACACTCCCAGAAATTAGAGTAAACATTGGTTACCTCTGCTGCAGTGACATTCCTCAGTTTAAATTTCAGAGCAGTCTTTTTTTTAATTTTACTTGTGTCTAAAATTTTCTTTTCACAGTGCCAAAGAAATAATACAGTTTATGAATAATGCAACATGGGGAAAGATTTCTCCCATTTCCAGCATATACAACATCCTGCAGGACTTTCATTAGAGCTAGAATTATTTTTAATGTATTATGTAAAACTCGCCAAATGAATTCAACAATAGTGCAACATCCAACATTCAACTTCAGTGTGATTTAACCTCACTAGTCTGATGACTGATAATCTTACTTTCATACAGAACAAGTAGCTTTGATAATTGTCCTTGAAATTGGGCAGATTATTTTTATTTGCATCCCAGACTAGAAAATGCTGAAAAAGTTTTTGCATTATAAAATATCAGTAGGTATCGATAACAGCAAAATTGGTCCAATGGTTAATTCTTTTGAAATCCATAGAAAACTTCTAAAGAATGTTAGCAGTTTGACAAAATAGCCTTAAAAATGAAAGGTGGAGGTGATTTTTTTTCCCTGCAGCCCCTCAAATCTGTGATTTAAATGCTTAACTACCACATTGTTTGTTCCAGTGTCTTCTCATTCCAAGTTTATTCAAGAGTAACAGAAGAGGCAGAAAAAGCTCACCAACACCTCTTCTTCCTTAGAAGGCTAAAGAAACTCAGCTTGTCCCCGTCAACTCTTACCAATTTTTATCAATGTACCATGGAAATCTTTAATGTTATTTGCTCTGCAGGTTATGGAAGGAAGCTGCAGAGAGTTCTGGAATCAACTCTAAACGTCATAGCAACAGCTTCCCCTCTATGGGTTTTCAATACTTCTTGCTGCTTTAGGAAAACAACCAGTATAATCCAAGATAACGCCCACCCTGTAGATTTCCTCTTTTCCCCTCTCCCATTGAGCAGAAGATACAAATGCCTGAAAACAGTGCCATCAGGCTCAAGGACAGCTTTTACCCCACTGTTAACAGAATCCTGAACTGACTTCTTGTACAGTAAAATGGACTCTTGGCCTCACAAACTATCTCGTTATGATCTTGCACTTAATCATTCACCTCACTGCATCTCACTGGTAGCTTTTACACTTTGTTCTGTATTGTTATTGTTTTATCTTATTCTAGTTCAATGCACTGTGTAATGATGATTTGATCTGTATAAACAGTATGTCAGGCAAGATTTTCAACGCATCTTGGTACACGTGACAATAATAAACCAATACCTATACCAATACTAGTTTCATCTCGATCCACGAATGAAGGAAAATGTGATACTTAATACACTAAATTTGTATTGAACAGAATTATTGAAGATCAATACAATAAACTTAAATGTTAATAAATAAACAATATAAAATATTTTCATGTAAATGTTAAATATAAAAAATATGAAATAAAATGTTATCCAGATAGAAGGTAAAGTGCTGAAATGTTTATCTGGTATTTAAGTATGCTCCACTTTTAACCTAATATTATTGCATTCATATAGCTTATTATTCACTTGAAAAATGTAAGAGTTGTTATTTTCACTGAATGCATTGTTTTATGTGTCAGCTTTTTTAGCAGAGATGAATATTGGGTGTTGCAATTTTGTTCCCTGTAGTACTGATTAAAAGGAAGTGCTCTTCAAAAGACTGGAAGAATTCCCCGTTCCCCTTCAAATTGTGCCTTTGGGCTTTTGATATCAGTATTGGAACTCCAACTGTGAAGCTCTGCACTAACACTGCAGGGAATTTTCATCTAAAATCGTGAAACTTGCATCAACTAAATCTTACTCACCCTTGATTAAAAGCAAAATGGTATGTTCAGTATTCAATTTGCGAAGGAGCTGGAAAGCATCATGTGGTTTCCAGCAGCCTTGCTGCACAGGCGGTATAAAGAATTTAATAATGAGTGTACATCATCACACAGAGAAAGATGATCAATTGATGAACAGAACCCGTTAGTCACCTCTGTGCTATTTGGGAATAGCACAGCCATCCAGTTGATAACTCTTTTCATGATTAAAACCCAGATAAAAGAACCTGAACAAAATAATTTAATAAATGTATTTAATAATTTTGCTTCCACCAATTCTATTTACTTTATTCTCCAAATTAATGATGATGGGATTTTAATAAAGAAATAGGAAAGGGACATAAATTCCCTTAGTTAATTAATGTAGGATATTTGCTCAGTATCTCTCAGCATCAGAATATTTATTTACGTTTATCAAGGATGTAATGCTATACCATCTGAATGAGAAATTATCAGCCATCAGGAACAGTCCATCATACCTTTAGTTATTTTTCAGAACTGTAAATCTCATATTATTTACATAGATATTGCCATGGAGAATATAAAGACTCTTATATTTCACTTGTCTAACTCCACATTAAGCACAATTGCTGAAGAAGCTGGTAATGATTGTGGGCTCTGTTCTGCATCATATTGTGACAATTCCTGTGAATTTTAGCATGAAAATTACAATTTGGATCAATCTCTGCCAGAATTTCCTTTGCCTTTTTGACAGAACATAAGCATAGGCAAAATACTAGTGACTAATGGCAGATATGGACCAGATTCTGATTGATTACCAAAATCATCAATAACATCACCACAGCATTCCAAGTCTCGACAAGTAAACAAGACATTAGGATAATTCTGCTTTCTATCCATTCATTCACATTTGTGTATGACCTTGGGGATCTTAGAGGCAGTTTCCAATAAGAAGGCTTGGTGTGCAGGGGTCCATGAGGTCACGAAGAGCTGGATTTAACATAACGACTGAACAACAACAACAACATCCATTCAAGAGATTAAAATAATTACTTGGTTGTTAAAAAAGGTTCTGGGACTAGTTTAAGGAATTCACTTTTTCTCAATTTTTTTGAGATTTTTGGAATAGCCCAGCCCTTGGTGTTGACAATTGTCAGCTCTTTATTTAACCTGTTTCTCCATATATCTGTATCACTGTGATGGAATAAGTTACCTCTCTCAACTTCCAGCTCTTCTTGTCAATGCTATTTTTCAGTCAATGCCTTCTATTCCTTCAGCTCCAGGTCCAACTGCTACTCTTCATTCTGTTCTACCAGATGCTTCTAACTGGGAATATTCTTCCAGGCAACACACGTATTGCATGCAGCAAATCCCGATTTTGAGAAGAACAGTGACATTTTCTCCAATACTTTTGATGGCTCCCTTCATATCCATGTTTTTTACCTCTGGTAGGACTGCGGATTGGTGTCAATTAGAGGTAAAGCCTTAACTTCCCAGGATTCCTTCCTCCAGGCATGCCGGACAAGGAAAATATTGAGCAGTTTGTATTCCATGATAATGAAGATACATTCACCATCATAGAAATCTATTGATGACCCACAATATCCACATATACAAGCAACAGAAACCCATTCTGCTGATGAAAATTTCCAAGTAATTAATGGGTACAAATGTCATCAATGTTTGCCTCCACTTTTGGGAAGTCAGCAATGTCCAAAGTGCCACTTTTTATTTAACTTGAAACACATGAAACTACTCTTGGTGAGCTCTCCAATATAGAAACTAGCAAAAAGCTCTGAGATTAGGCAGGTACGTATTGTGGCTAGGTAGAAAGCTTCTGTGACAAGGAAGTTAAGAACCAATGTGACTTTGACTTCACAGAGCAAGAGCATGGTTGGAAATCTTCCTGTAGTAAAGCTCAGTGTTAACAGCCTTTGAAACATGAGTCTGCAAATAAACTAGTAGGACATAGTAAATATTAATGTTTCCATTAAGTTACTATTCCAAATGTCAATGAAATTGTATTTTATGAAGACTTAAAGCTGATGCATTTCTTGACTGGATCATTTTTGCAAATCAAAGATACAGTACCTAATATTAGTGGACACAAAATAAAATCAAAATACCCAGAATGAACCAAGAATAAGATAGTAATGGATAAAGATATGACTAGTCCACAACTGAAAGTGCTAAATTAGGGGAAAGGCTATTTAACACCAGAATTGGGCAGGAACTGGAGAAAGTAGATAGTGAGTGGCCCTTTGGGGAAGAATCCACCTCTGATATGTGTGACGTGAGGGTCGTTGACAGGCCAATTGGTTAGAGTTCAGGATCTGCATGTTCTTGTAAGGATGAAAGGTGTGGAATAAAACCCTGGATGACTAGAGATGTTGTAAATTTAGCAAAAAAAGGGAAAAAAAAGAAGCACGTGTAAGGCTCTGGAAGCTGAAATTAGACAAGACTCCCGAGGAATACAAAGGAAGCAAGAAGGAACTTAAACAAGGAATTAGGTGGGCTTAAAGAGGTATGGAGTGTCCTTGGCAAGTTGAATCAAAGAGAATCCCCAGGCATCTTATAAATGAATTTAACGCAAGAGCATAGCTAAGAAAGGGTAGATCCACTCAAGGACAAAGGACGCAATTTATGCAACAATTAATTCACATGGATGATTTCAAAGCTTCTGTGGATGTTAAAAAATAGACACGCAAAATAAGTGCTATGTGGATTGAATCTCTGGTACACGATTATCCCTGTTATTCATAGGTAGAACAAACATATTTATGTACATGGAGACAGAGGAGACTACAAATACTGGAATGTGAAGCACACACAAGATGCCGGAGCAACACAATGAATCAGGCAGCATCTCTGGACGGAAATAGTTGACATTTTGGGTTGAGACCCCTCATCTGGACTGGATGCAGGGCCTTAACCTAAAACATCATTTGGCCATTTTCCTCAATAAATGCTGCCTGACTTATTGCCTTCCTCCAGTGATTTGTATGATGTCTGTGGTTAACGTGCTAAGTGATGAAATAAATCAAACTTGGGAACATCTAGATCTACATCACAATTCCACCTAATACCAAACTGAAGCCATCAGATGCCAGGTTTGATGCAGTCCACTAACGTAGTCCCATTGTCTTATATTTGGCTAATGCATATGAGAATGTCTCTCTGTCATGGCAGTTTGCAATCCAACTCTCCTGAGTGATCTTCACTGTTGGCCAGTAGCCTGTGCTCTGTAGAGGGTTCTGTTTGTTTACAAAACTATCCTTTTAATTTCAAAACTGATTACTACTTGCAATTTACAATTCACATTTGAACATTTTTTTGAAGACTGATTCCAGTTTGGTTTAACAGCAGCTATCCACACAATTCTTGAAGGATATCCTATGGCTAGCAATCCCTAACAAATGATTTGGATGAAAATATCGGTGGTCAGATAAGTAAATTTGCCAAATAAACTAAAAATGATGGAGCTGTCGATGATGAGGAAGGTTGTCAAAGGATAAAGCAGGATGCTGATCATTTGGAAATTTAGGTAGAGAAGTGGCAGATGATGTTTAATCTGGAATAGGATGTGGTAATGCATTTTAGGAGGTCAAATGCAAGAGTAAAATTTACAGGAAATGGTAGGACTTTTAGGATCAATGATGTACAAAGGGACACACATCAAAGTTGCTGGTGAATGCAGCAGGCCAGGCAGCATCTCTAGGAAGAGGGACAGTCGACGTTTCAGGCTGAGCCCCTTCGTCAGGACTAACTGAAGGAAGAGTTAGTAAGAGATGTGAAAGTGGGAGGGGGAGGGGGAGATCCAAAATGATAGGAGAAGACAGGAGGGGGAGGGATGGAGCCAAGAGCTGGACAGGTGATTGGCAAAGGGGATATGAGAGGATCATGGGACAGGAGGTCCGGGGAGAAAGACAAGGTGGGGGGGGGGACCCAGAGGATGGGCAAGGGGTATAGTCAGAGGGACAGAGGGAGAAAAAGGAGAGTGAGAGAAAGAATGTGTGTATAAAAATAAATAACGGATAGGGTACGAGGGGAAGGTGGGGCATTAGTGGAAGTTAGAGAAGTCGATCTGAAGGAAGAGTTAGTAAGAGATTTGAAAGTGGGAGGAGAAGGCTGAAGGAAGAGTTAGTAAGAGATTCGAAAGTGGGAGGGGGAGGCTGAAGGAAGAGTTAGTAAGAGATTTGAAAGTGGGAGGGGGAGGCTGAAGGAAGAGTTAGTAAGAGATTTGAAAGTGGGAGGGGGAGGCTGAAGGAAGAGTTAGTAAGAGATTTGAAAGTTCGTCAGTTAGTCCTGACGGAGGGTCTCAGCCTGAAACGTCGACTGTACCTCTTCCTAGAGATGCTGCCTGGCCTGCTGCATTCACCAGCAACTTTGATGTGTGTTGCTTGAATTTCCAGCATCTGCAGAATTCCTGTTGTTTATGTACAAAGGGATCTTGGGGGTGCAAGTACATTGCTCCCTGAAAGTAGCAACGGAAGTAGATAGTGTGTTAAAAAAGGCAAGCAGCCTTCAGCATCTGAAACACTGTGTATAAATATGGGTAAGACATGTTAAAGTTGCGTAAAACTTAAAGTTGTGTCCTGAAAAAGTGTCTCAGCCTGAAACATTGACAGTTTATCTATTTTCATAGATGCTAACTGACCTGCTGAGTTCCCCTAGTATTTTGTGTTTGTTGCTTTGGATTTACAATATCAGCAAATTTTTTCATCTGTAAAACTTTGTTAGACCACATGTGGCATATGTGCAATTCTGTCTGCCACACTATAGAAAGGATGTAGAGGCATTTGAGAAAATGCAATAAAGGTTCGTCATGATACTGCCTGGATAGAGGTGCATTAACAATAAGAAAAGTTGGGTCAAACAGGTTGTTTGCTCAGAGGCTGGATGGCCACCTAATAGAAGTTTGTGAAAATTATGAGAGGCATAGATGAGTCGATAATCAAAGTTTTTCTTTTCCCTGGGAAGAAATGAGTGTACAGGAGTGAGATATGCCAACTAGTGGAGTGGTGCTACAGCAACAACCTGGCACTCAATGTCAGTAAGATGAAAGAGCTGATTGTGGACTTCAGGAAGGGTAATACGAAGGAACACATACAAATCCTCAGAGGGATCAGAAGTGGAGAGAGTGAGCAGCTCCAAGTTCCTGGGTGTCAAAATCTCTGAGGATCTAACCTGATCCCAACATATCAATGCAGTTATAAAGAAAGCAAGACAGCAGCTATACTTCATTAGGAGTTTGAAGAGATTTGGCATGTCAACAAATACACTTAAAAACTTCTATAGATGTACCGTGGAGAGCAATCTGACAGGCTGCATCACTGACTGGTATGGGGTGTGGGGGTGCTACTACACAGGACTGAAAGAAGCTGCAGAAGGTTGTAAATCTAGTCAGCTCCATCTTGGGTACTGGCCTACAAAGTACCCAGGACACCTTCAGGGAGCGATGTCTCAGAAAGGCAGCGTCTATTATTAAAGACTTCCAGCACCCAGGGCATGCCCTTTTCTCACTGTTACCATCATGTAGGAGATACAGAAGCCTGAAGACACACACTCAGCGATTCAGGAACGGCTTCTTCCCCTCTGCCATCCGATTCCTAAACAGATATCGAACCCTTGGACACTACCTCACTTTTTTTAAATATACGTTTTTTAATCTACGTATACTATAATTGATTCATTTTTAAAAATTTTATTTATTTTTTTTCTCTCTTTTATATTATGTATTTCATTGAACTGCTGCTGCTGAGTTAACAAATTGCACGTCACATGCTGGAGATAATAGACCTGATTCTGATTCTGAAATGTCAAACATGAGAGGACATACCCTAAGTATGGGGTAAAGTTTAAAGGAGATGTGCAAAATTAGCTTTTCATGCAGAGAATGCATGTGGTAGGTGCCCTGAAAGTCCTGCTGGGGCAAAAGCTAGAAGCAGATATGATTGTAGATATAGAACGTCAAATGGAGACGTAGAAAATGGAGGGATAGAGACAGTATATTGACAGATTTAGATTGGCATCATGGTTGGTGTAGACTTGATGGGGCAAAGGGCCTATTCCTGTGCTATACTGGTTACGTTCAAAGTACAAAAATAAATCAATAAACATCTCTTTTGATCTAAATATCATCATAATTTGATAAATGAAGCTTACATTTTAGCATTTGGTCTGTTTCATTTTAAAACTTCTAATAGTGAATGTTTCCAATGACTTTAGACTGAACTCAGAATGAAATCCAGTTAACTGCTTTAATTATTAAGAGCATTCATTATTATTCAGATCTGTAGTATTTTAAATCAAGATGAAATTCTAATGTAGAGAGTGAAAGAAAATAGATAGGTCTGATTGAAGTTATTTTCAAAATTAAATTCCTTATATTTTACAATGTAGATGCAAAAACCAAACCATTGGCTTTGATGAGAAATATATCATTTATGATGCAGAATTGCAAGAAGGTCCATTCATATAGGCACAGATAGAAATGAAATTGCAATTGAAGAACCACATAAAGTGAAACATTCTCTAGTTCAAGGATTTCAAGTGTCCACTTCTGTGAGAATGAGATCAGGTTTGGGTATGACACATATTAAGGATAACATCTTTCTAACACACACAATCTCGACTCCCTTTTGAGAACAGTGGGTGTGCATGAATCTTAAAAACTGCCAACCATTACCAAACATACTATTGGCAATAGTTAAACCCTTCAGGTCATGTGAGAGAACATTAGTCATGAAAATAATGAAATTGAGCTTCTTGTTCTGCATTCTTTCTGACTTCAGTTTGAAAACGCAAATAACAATTTGTATTGCAAAGAGAAGTAAATGAATTCAAAATTAGCTTTGGAGAGATTCACCTCTTTACTTCTGAGTTAGTTCTCCTTGAGCTAAATTAAAGTTGCTGGAACATTGGTCACAAACGCACAATAGAAATAAAAAAGGAGTTTTCATTCTACGCCATGAGAACTAAATGGTAATATTCCACATTAATAAATTAATCCTTGAGAAAGTCACCTGTAAGAGAAACTGTGCGACATCAGCACAAATGAGTATTTAGATGCAATAGCTAAGCAATTTGTTGACACATCTCATTAGCTTAAGGGAGTGTGCATCAAACTGTAAGATTTCAAGGCATTGATAAGTTCTCAGACACATCAGACTTCCTGTTCAAAAATTAATCTGACAGTATGGAATATCAAAATTGATACAAAATTAACCCCCTCATTTGCCACTCACTTTTCAATGCTGTACAAGTGATGGTGAATGTCAATAAATTTCCAGCACAGTACAAATTAAAAATGGTTGTCTTATTATTTGAATGAGGCATTTGCCAGATTCCCAATTTAGACTGTGCGCGTATTTCTGTCCCCTAGTCTTCGAAACTGATGCGCTTTCCTTTGAAAAGTCACATGAGGACCATCAAAAATGGTTATATTAATTAAGTTTTACTTTCTGAAGAAGGTTTACAGCTGCTTTATTTAGGTCATCCAGTTGAGATGAGCAAGATTAAATAGAATAACAGCAAATTTACAACACAGTTACGGGTTATCTGTCCTCTGCTTGTGTTTATTTTCTACATGATAGCCTTTCTATCTCTTTTTTTCTCATAAACTATTCTTGCTGCCCATCAAAGTTTAATGTTATTTGTCTCAACTATCTGCTTCTCAATTTTCACATTCTAGCTACCCTAGATAACTGAAATGGTCAGTAATTATCCTACATTTATGTCTTCTAGTTCTGAATATATTAGTTTCTTATTTTATTTTTATAACTTCAAGTTTTGAACTATCCATGCACGGAAATATATTCTCTACTTTTGCCCATTCATCATTTAGGTCAAGTTTTGGCCTTTTCATTTCAGGAGAAAAGAGCCACTGAAAGTATTTCCAAAATAGAAAGAAATTTATCACTTGGTAAAAAATTAAGTACAAGGAGAACTCATTAACAGAGAAATAGAACTAAGAAACACTTTATTTTATGAAAGTGGGAACAGAAAGATGGAGTAATGTATCAGGCGTTGGAGCAGACAACAAGGAAAGATCCACAAGTATTTCAATTGATAGAAAATAGTGGGGCAATGGCAAGAACCCAAAGTCTGAATCACAAGTTTTTAGATCATGAGACCATGAGACATTGAAGCAAAATTAGACTATTTGGCCCATCGACTCTGCTCCGTCATTCAATCATGGCTGATCCTTTATTCCCCTCCTCAGCCCCACTCCCTGTCCCTCTCCCTATAACCTATAAACTTTTGAGTAAGATACCAACATAAAGACCTGTTTGTGTTCTGCATAATCAAAGGAAGAAAATGAAGTTGCATTATTTGCTTTAGGCCTTGTGACTGGTAAATTATTCCACAGTTCAATCCCCAGTTGTTTTCCAAATCACAATTTTTTAAAAAAATGGGCAGTGATACGTAACCAAATGCAAGCCAAAAGATGACGGGATTTATGACCACCTCACACTCACACACCTATATGAGTCCAGCCCTGCCCTCACCCTCAGACATTCGCCTGAGCCCTGTCCTCCTGGGTCTGCTCTCATTTTGCCATTTCCACTCCAGGTCATCCAGCCTCCATCATGCTCTCTCCTGCTAACTCCTGTCTCTGTGATCTTGACATGCACCCTTGCTTTACTCAGATTTTCCACGTACCCCCCTACTTGCTGCACTGGTTCATCACCTCCTCTCTTACCTTGTCCATTTCCACTCACACTGCTCTTCCTGCGTCACACTATAGCCACTTACTGTTGTGTATTCCTTTTGCTCCACACATCCCTCCTTTCGCTCCATACATCCCTCCCTATTCCTGGTTCATCCTTTACAGTCAAACTAGGCCAGTGGCCTTTCAGGGCTACCGATAGGATTATCATAGATCTTCTACAAACAAATTCCCACATGACTCTCCAAACACAGTTTTAAAAAGCTGTTCAAGGTGATCCCCGGCTGCACATAACCACTTAACTGTGAGCAACTATGTTACAAATACAATTATATGGGGAAGGGGTGAACTTTATATAGTAACCCTGATCAATGTATTTATACACTGTAATACTTTAATTAAAACACTACAGTGTCCAAACCAAAAACAAAAAATAAATGTGGTCTTCAATATCAATGAAAAGATCATTTTGAAATTCCTGTAATAATTAGGTAGCCATTATTAAAATAGGAATATATATATATATATATATATATATATATATATATATATTTAAAGAAACTGTAGACTTTGATCTATCTGTACCTATCCTTTTATGAGTGGAATGTTAATTGCCATTTTAATGTTTGATTGATAACCATGATGCCATATGCATGATATCAAATAGATCAGTATGCAAAAGTTAGCAAACAAAAAGACAAAATATGTTTGTTTAATTGTATTGAAGCAGTCATAAATCCTGTCATCTTTTGGCTAGTAAAAAGGGCAAAGGTGAGGACATGGCTGGGATCGGGTGAGCTTTGAGAGGGTATTGTCATAGCAGACCGTGTTAGGTGAACTGGGAATAGGAATGGGCAAACAGAGTGAAGCACGACAACTCCGAGAAGACAAGGCAAAGCAAGAATGAATTTGATGGTGTAGAGATAACAGGTGGTAAAGTAAGGCACAGATGCAACAGGATTATCTGGAGCAGAGATAGCAAACTGGAAAACAGACCTGAAAGTAAGAAATCAGGGTGTAGAGCACCGAGAAAATGAAATGACGCTGTGGAGCTCAGGCAGATTTGAAGGTCCATGTCCTACTGGACCATGTAGGGTGATCCAGGTGTAGGGATGGACAGAGTGAAAGCGAAATGAAGCAAAGAACAGGCAATAATGGTTTAGCTGCAAGATGATTGGAAGTTTTACTGGAAATTGTGAAAAGGTTGCAGACATGGCCAAATGAAGCCCAAATCAATGCTGGTAAATGGGATTAGTGTACAGAATATAAGGGATGAAGTGTCTGCTTCTGTGCACTGATTATAAATTATATATTAGAGTCATAGAAAACTACAGCACAGAAACAGGCACTTCGGCCCATCTAGTGCATGCTGAAACATTTAAACTGCCTAGTCACATTGACCTACACCTGGACCATAGCCACACCATGCTTCCCATCCACATACCTACCCAAACTTCTCTTAAACGTTGAAACAAAAATCACATCCACTACTTACACTGGCAGCTCATTCCACGCTCTCATCACCCTCAGAGTGAGTTTTCCCTCATGTTCCCCTTAGAGATTTCAACTTTCACCCTTAACCCATGATGTCTAGTTGTAGTCATATTGCTGCAGTATTTTGCACACAAGTTTAAGGTGAGAGGAGAAAAATTTCAAAGCGACCTAAGAGGCATATTTTTCACACATAGGGTGATGGACAAATGAATCAGGCCACTGCTGGAGGAACTCAATGGGAGGAGTAGTAACTGTGGTAGGAAGACCATGCATCCGGACTGGGAATGGAGAGAGAAGATAGCTGGTATAAAGAAGAGAAGGGTGTTCGTGAGACAGGGACCGGCAGATGATTGATGGATTGAGGAGGTATGAAGGATGATTGACAGATAGAAAAAGGTGGGGGATTGATAAAGTTGAGAAGTAGAGGTAAATGTTTTAAAATGTAGATGGGGCCAGGTTAGAAAACAAAACAATTGGCATGAGAAGCTCAGTAGGTTGAGTAACAAACATCATTTTGAAGCTATGATAGCTATCTCAAATTTTGTTTTTAAATTTAGGAACCTCAAAACACTTGTAAGGCCAAGGCAGTTCATATAGGACAAAGACAGATTATCTAGGACAAAAGGCAGATCATATAGGAACAAAATACAATCAATATAGATTATACAGTACCCAGATACAGGACATTACTGGGATTAATGAGTTCAGAAAGCAGAAAGAGACACGCGGAGCATGTGGAAGGGCATTCAGGACATCACTGACTACAGGACAACATCACCTGATTGTGCGGGTGATGCCTCCCTCCCAGATGCGTTGAACAACCTCTACACTCGGTTTGAGGTGGATAATGATGTGGCTGCGAGGAAGACCACCCCTTCTCCAAATGACCAGGTGCTTTGTCTTACCGTGGCCAATGTGAGGAGAACCCTGTGCAGGGTCAACCCACGGAAGGCTGCTGGACCAGACAATATTCCTGGCAGAGTGCTTAGAGGATGTGCAGACCAGCTAGCAGATAATCTCAACATCTCCCTGAGCAGTGCTGTCGTTCCTACATGCTTCAAGGCCACCACCATCGTCCCCGTGCCAAAGGAGTCTTCAGTGTCCTGCCTCAATGATTACCGTCCCGTCGCACTCACATTCATCATCATGAAGTGTTTCGAGAGGCTCGTCATGAGGCTAATCAAGACCCTGCTGCCCCCCTCACTGGACCCCCTGCAGTTCGCGTACCGTCCCAACCGCTCAACAGACGATGCCATTGCCATCACCCTCCACCTGACCCTAACCCACCGGGACAAAAAAGACACGTATGTTTAAATGCTGTTCATAGACTTCAGTTCAGCATTCAACAGAATTATTCCTCTGAAACTGATTGGAAAGCTGAGCCTACTGGGCCTGAACACCTCCCTCTGCAAGTGGATCCTAGACTTCCTGACTGGGAGACCTCCGTCAGTCCGGATCGGAAGCAGCATCCCCAACACCATCACACTGAGCACGGGGGCCCCCCAGGGCTGTGTGCTCAGTCCACTGCTGTTCACTCTGCTGACCCATGACTGTGCTGCAACACACAGCTCGAACCACATCATCAAGTTCGCCGATGACACGACTGTGGTGGGTCTCATCAGCAAGAACGATGAGTCAGCATACAGAGAGGAGGTGCAGCGGCTAACGGACTGGTGCAGAGACAACAACCTGTCTCTGAATGTGAACAAAACAAAAGAGATGGTTATTGACTTCAGGAGGACACGGAGCAACCACTCTCCACTGAACATCGACGACTCCTCCGTAGAGATCGTTAAGAGCACCAAATTTCTTGGTGTTCACCTGGTGGAGAATCTCACCTGGTCCCTCAACACCAGCTCCATAGCAAAGAAAGCCCAGCAGCATCTCTACTTTCTGCAAAGGCTGAGAAAAGTCCATCTCCCACCCCCCATCCTCACCACATTCTACAGAGGTTGTATAGAGAGCATCCTGAGCAGATGCATCACTGCCTGGTTCAGAAATTGCACCATCTCGGATCGCAAGACCCTGCAGCAGATAGTGAGGTCAGCTGAGAAGATTATCGGGGTCTCTCTTCCCGCTGTTACAGACATTTACACCACACGCTGCATCTGCAAAGCAAACAGCATTATGAAGGACCCCACGCACCCCTCATATAAACTCTTCTCCCTCCTGCCATCTGAAAAAAGGCACCGAAGCATTTAGGCTGTCACGACCAGACTATGTAACAGTTTCTTCCCCCAAGCCATCAGAATCCTCAATACCCAGAGCCTCTACAATGCCTACTGTCTTGTTTATTATTATTTATTGTAGTGCCTGCACTGTTTTGTGCACTTTATGCAGTCCTGGATAGGTTGTAGTCTAGTGTAGTTTTTGTGTTTTTTCTTACATAGTTCAGTATAGTTTTTGTATTGTTTCATGTAGCACCATGGTTCTGGAAAACGTTGTCTCATTTTTACTATGTTTTGTACCAGCAGTTATGGTTGAAATGACAATAAAAAGTGACTTGACTTGAGGTAGTTTATGGATTAATGAATACCAAGCTTGAGTTTAAAAGTGTAACTATGGAATAAACAAATCTGGAGAGAGATGTAAAATTCTGCCTTGATTTCAGCAAAACATAAACTGAATATATCTTTAGTACTTTGAAGTGAGGAGAGAGGAGAAGAAATAGTGCTTTGTTTTCAAGTTGGCAAGATTTAATGTTTGCAGTGATCTGAGTAGTGACTTTTCACCATATTCATAAATGCCCTTGAACTTAGATATTGCTATCTCAAGCTTATTGATAGCTCCTGGTCAAGTCTTTCCACAATAATTACAGTGTGGGTATCTTTGAATTTAAGAAGGGGTTGCATTCCAGGAAAGCATTTTATTAAACAAAACTTCACAAGTTGAAATACTTGTTTTCTAAGACCATCAATGTATGAACTCTGATTCACTCTGGAACTCAAAAATGAGACAAAGTAATGGAAAGATCAAGTGAATGGACAAAGCTTGGCAAATGCAATGAATGTATGGAGATAGGTGTTTGTTTGTTTAAGGAGAATAAGCCATGATTTTTGAAAATATTAAATTCTTGATAACATTCAAGGGGCAAAGGAATTTGGATATCTTAATCTGAAGTTTTATTAGGACATTACAGGAGGAAATTTCAAGAGTATTAAGTTTGAAGAACCAGAACTGGAAAACATAGGTTAAAATACAGACTAACCACAACTAATGGAATGATTATATAAACCTGAGGACATATTAAATGACTTTTTTCAAATGAAGAGGGAAACATCTGAAGCAAAAGTACAGTGATTTACAAAGGGCTACATTCCAGGAAAATAACTTTATTAAGTATAGATTCATAACCTCAAAGATTGTTTTCCATTAGTTAGAGTATTCTGACAGGCTGCATCATTGTCTGGTGTGGGGAGGCTATTGCACAGGACCGAAAGAATCTGTGGAGGGTTGTAAGTTTAGTTAGCTCCATCTTCGATACTAGCCTACAAAGTACCCAGGACATCTTCAAGGAGTGGTGTCTCAGAAATGCAGCGTCCATTATTAAGGACCTCCAGCACTCAGGGCTTGCCCTTTTCTCACTACTACCATCAGGTAGGAGGTACAGAAGCCTGAAGGCACACACTCAGCGATTCAGGATCAGCTTCTTCCCTCTGCCGTTCGACTCCTAAATGGACTTTGAACCCTTGAACACTACCTCACTTTTTAATATAAAGTAATTGTGTTTTTGCATGATTTTAATCTATTCAAAATACATATACTGTAATTGATTTACTTATTTATTAATTATTATTTTCTTCCTCTATATTATGTATAGCATTGATCTGCAGCTGCTAAGTTAACAAATTTTATGACAGATGCTGGTGTTAATAAACCTGATTCTGATTCTGAATACTAAAACTCTGATTCAATACAGAGCTCAAGAATCTCAAGGAACTGAAGTACTCAAAAATACATCAATACAAGTATTTGAAGTAAAGTATTATTCATGAATTAATAAGTCTTAAATTAAGATAAAATATATATATATAGATTTGAAGTGAAACATAAAAGACCTTAAGGGGATGTTGAAGTAAATTAATGCAAATACTAGAAGCACTCAGCAGGTCAGGCAGTATTAATGGGGGGAGGGCCATTGATCACTGTAGCAACGTACAACAGCAGTCTTTTAGCTTTTTCATAATTTGTCAAGAGCGCACTTTACCAGGTTGATGACATCAGCATTTTGATTGTTTTGCACCAAGGAATATAAAATTAAAAAAGATTTATTGACCCATCTACCCTCAGAGTAATTATCCTCATATTGCATTTCCATTCATTACTTCTTAACCAAGACTCATAGATTTCCTTTGTTGTTTATTGTTTCTTTTTTATTTTTATTTCCATGGAGATTTCATGATAAAATTTATTGTTATGTGGTAACCCATGGTCAACATAAATTGTATTTTAAAATTGATTTGTCAACAATTTAACTTCTTTGTGGTCTGCAGAAGTAGCATTTTGGTATGTTCATAACAGACTATTCTGCTCAAATAATATTAAACTTCAGTTGTTTCTGAGTAAGCTAATGGGTGTGGCATAATATTGTGCCTTTGAACTGAATACTAGCACTTGATACATAAACTGAACTGACATTTTGCTGCAGTGGTTGCAGCACAGTTGGAAGTAAAATGTTCACCTAAGGTTTCATCTGTTCAGGCAGGCTCCAGAAAATCAGTAGCCATTACTCAGAAGAGCATAGGTAGTTCTTCTGAAGTGATCTTTTTTGCCTTTAACTCTTTCATTATTGAGCTTTGAATGCCAGTAGCCCCAAGGATGCAAACGTATTAGGTTCTGGGCAATCTCTCTCAATTTTCCTGTGGTCTCTGCCAGTTTGATTCACGCCATGTGATGCTAACGCATTGCTAATGAGTACTGGGCCCAGTAACATTTCAGCTGCATTACTTAATATCTATGATTACAACCTAACTGCACCAGTTTTAACCTATCTTTTCCTCTACAGTTTCAATATTGATATCTATATGGTAATTAACCCGTCCATTAAAACAGGAGACATCTAATGTGAGCTATTACCACCATGTGACCATGAAACTGCAAAACATAGGAGCAGAATTAATCCATTCATACCAGCAAGTCTGCTCTGCCGTTCCATCATGGCTGATTTATTATCCCTCTTAACCCCATTCTTCTCCCTGTAAATTTTGACACCCTTAATAATCAAGAACCTATCAAACTCCACTTTTAATATATCCAGATGTAGTCTCTACAGCCATCCATGGCAATGAATTTCACAGATTAATTACCCTTTGGCTAAGGAAATTCCTCCTCATCCTTTTCTCTAAAGGGACATCCCTCTATTTTGAGGGTATGTTCTCTGGTCCTGGACTCCCCCACTATTGGAAGCATTCTCTCCATATCTAGACTATCTACACTATTTGATATTCAATAGGTTTCAATGAGATTCCCCCCCACCCCATTTTTCTAAAATCCAGTGAATACAAGCTCATCAAACACTCTTCATATATTAACCCTTTAATTCCTGGAATAATCTTTTGAATGTCCTCACTACCCTCTCTAATGCCAGCTCATCTTTTCTTAGATAAGAGATCCAGAACTGCTGACAAATACTCCAAGTATGGTCTGACCAATGTCTTATAAAGCCTCAGAATTACATCCTTGCCTCCACTTGAGTCCATTTGCAATAGACAGGACATGAAAAGTCATCAACCACCCTATCAAGAGACACTTACCCTGAATTCTGAAAAATTCTTAGGTTACCTTTTATCCAGGACCACTCTGCTACAGGTCTGCAACAGATCTGGCCCGTATACCTTATCTGACAACAGGTAGTATCCAAATTTCTGCTCAGCTACTTCTTGATACTGGGGCATCTGTGATCCTTTATTGGTCTCCTTGTGAATCACAGCCACGAGGCACAGACCTGTACAAATGGCACAAGTCCAGTGTGGTCCATTGATTTCAATGAAAATAGACTGTTGCAGACAAAGTGTAAGTGTGAAGTAATTTCCGTGTTTGATTCATTCAACGGATGTGGACATTGCTGCCAATGCCCGTGTTTATTTTGTGTACCTCATTGCTCTGAAACAGTGAACTGTTGGGTCTGCCGTCACAAGTAGGCTAGACCAGATATGAATGACTAATTTCATCCTTTGAGAAATGAATATGAACCAGATGGTTTACAGTTCAGTCTTTTCATGGTCAGTGTTAACTGCATAGTTGCACTTGTCTTAAAGTAATTATTCAAATTTAAATTCCCCAGTTGCCTTGATGGGATTTGAACTCATGACTCTAGATCAATGGTCCAGAACTCTGGCAGTGAGCCCAGTAACTTGGCCACCATGCTGTTGTGTCATAATTCATGCAGCTGGGTTGGTTTAAATGTATTTAATTGATTGAAATGAGATCTAGTGCTTTAAATATGTTTACAGTTTTTTTATGATTTCTCAGTAATTTTAATGAATTTTGTTAATTTTTATATGTTTTGAATTTTTGGATGCTTAATTTAGTTGAAATAAAAAATAGACTTACATTTAAAATTATTTTTAAACTCATGAAATGAAACAATCGAGTACATCATGAACAATTAAATGCATTTAAATCAGTTTGATTAAAACTGAAACATTAACAAGTATTCAATCTCAATGACAGTAAAATTGAGGACAGAGTCTTCTGATTATGTTTGGAGAATCGCTGTACTGAGCTATGCTTGGAACTGCATCCCACTTAAACAATAGACAATAGACAATAGGTGCAGGATTAGGCCATTTGGCCCTTCGAGCCAGCACCACCATTCACTGTGATCATGGCTGATCATCCACAATCAGTATCCAGTTCCTGCCTTATCCCCATAACCTTTCATTCTGCTACCTTTAAGAGCGCTATCCATCTCTTTCTTGAAAGCATCCAGAGACTTGGCCTCCACAGCCTTCTGGGGCAGAGCATTCCATACATCCACCACTCTCTGGGTGAAAAAGTTTGTCTTCAACTCCGTCCTAAATGGCCTACCCTTATACTTAAACTGTGGCCTCTGGTTCTGGACTCCCCCAACATCAGGAACATATTTCCTGCCTCCAGCATGTCCAATCCCTTAATAATCTTATATGTTTCAATAAGATCCCTTCTCAGCCTTCTAAATTCCAGAGTATACAAGCCCAGTCACTTCAACCTTTCGACATAAAATAGTCCTGCCATCCCGGGAATTAACCTTGTGAACCTACGCTGCACTCCCTCAATAGCAAGAATATCCCTCCTCAAATTTGGAGACCAAAACTACACACAATACTCCAGGTGTGGTCTCACCAGGGCCCTGTACAGGACCTCTTTGCTCTTATACTCAATTCCCCTTGTTATGAAGGCCAGCATGCCATTAGCTTTCTTCACTGCCTGCTGTACTTGCATGCTTGCTTTCAGTGACTGATGTACAAGAACACCTAGATCTCGTTGTGCTTCCCCTTTTCCTAACTTAACTCCGTTTAGATAATAATCTAAAAGACTACATATAGAAAAGTTGGCTTTACATGAGGTCATCCTGATAAAATGTTTGGCCCACAGTTTCCCATAAAAAATGAGTCTAAAAACTTCTGCCAATTTAAAATGGTGTGATTGTTGTTGGACACTATCCTGGGGACACGGAGGCACAGTGGGCATTCTTTGTGTGGTTCTAGTCCCCACACGAATAGGAAAGATGCCATTGCACTGAAGGTGCTGATGAAGAGTTTGATCCAGATGTTAGTACAGAGGATTTCAACTGCGAGGAGAGGCTGTTTGTTTTCCCTGGCGAAGAAAAGGCTGAGAGATGAAGTGATTGAGAGCAAATTCTGAGGGGCATAAATAAGGTAGATTAGATTCATAGAACAATACAGGACAGAAACAAGCCCTTTGGCCCATCTAGTTCATGCTGAACTATTAATCTGCCTAATCCCATCAACCTGCACCCTGTAACCTATCCAAATTCCTCTCAAATATTGAAATCAAACCTAAATCCACAAACTCATTCCACACACTCTCACCACCCTCTGAGTGGAGAAGTGTCCCCTCATGATCCCCTTAAACAGTTCACCTTTCACACCTAACCCATGACTTCTAGTTCTAGTCTTGTCTAAACTCAATAGAAAAAGTCTGCTTGCATTTACCCTCATAACCCTCATAATTGTGTGTACCTCTATCAAAATTTCTCTCATTATTCTATGCTCTAGGAAATGAAGTCCTAACCTATTCTATCTTTCTCAAAGTCCTCAAGTCTTTGCAGCATCCTTGTAAATTTTCTCTGCCCTCTTACAGACTTATTGATATATTACCTGTTGCTAGTGGCTGGAACAGCACACAGTACTCCAAATTAGGCCTCATTAGGCCATTTGAGAAACGTTACACCCCAGTGAAGGTGTCCATGACCAGAGGGCATTGGTTTGAGATAAACAATAAGAAATATAGAGAACACTAAGAGTAAGATTTATGAGTAAGATTTATTTTGTTCAGCCAGAGGGTGGTTAAATTTTGGAAAAGGAGGTGAAGGCATGTAGTCTCAAAACATTAAAGCCATTTGGAGGAGCATTCAAGATGCTGCACCCTAGAAGGCTAAAAACCGAGTGCTGGAAAACACGATAAGTAATACTGTATAGGTACTCATTAGGCAGCACACATGGGGTGCCGAATAGCTTTTCATAAGACTTTATATGAAGGGAGAGGGTTGGAGAAAACAAAGGAAATGTTAATAATAAGGAGACCCAATGAGCTTGATGATTTTCATATTTTCTCTGACATGAATTGATTGCTGTTCAGTTCACTGAACTGAGATTTAATCTCAAATCAGCCAATTGAGCCGAGTTTCCAGTGTAAAATCATCAATCGCATTTTCACACTTATTACTCTGTGACAAATTCTCGATCAATTCTGCTCATTAGTTTCACCATGATTCTCCAATCGTGTACCTTTAAAAGGGGTAATTTACAATGATCATTTAATGCATTGAACAGCACATCTTTGGATGTTAGTGGACAATAGAGCACCAGAAGGAATTCCACAACAAGTGTGGAGCGGGGGTTGGGAGGTGGCAAAGACTTGCTTATTGCAGTTGATCCATAAACAAACAATTGATAAAAAGCAGGAAACAAATGATAAAGCTGTAGGCTACAAAACACTAACAATGGTAAAAAAGGGATATGCTTACTTGCCTCAATGTCCTCAGGAAGTGGAGACACTGCTGTACTATATTGACTATAAGAGGTGGTATTGAGGGATCAGGTGAGATCTCCATTATGTGGGCTTCCAGAAACTTGGTGTTCCTAACTCTTTTAATGGAGGAGTATTGGAGCTGGAGTTAGTAATGTTCTGCTTTAGAAATAAAATAATAGGAGATTTGTGAAAACTGAATGAGTTTAGGTACGAAGACATACAATTCATTTGTATTACCATTTAACACTCAAAAAGAAAGTCTAGGAATTTACCAGTTATATTTTGAACATAATTTAATTTCACTAAACTTTGATCTGTTTATGTTTTATTCTAAAACATATCTTGGCATTAATTAATATTGCTTCATAAATAGTGTTTTGGGAGTTAGTTACAATATTGTAACTAATTTATTTATTTATTTGTAGCAACCTTATTTAATTTATTTTCCCCTTTCCTTCTCCAATGATCTCTTTAAAGCAAACACCCACAACATTCAGTATCACGTTCTCACATTGTAAATCTCAGTTATGAGCATGAACAGAAAGAGCACAGAAAAATAGGGTCAGGAGTGGGCCATCAGTCCCCTCAAGCCTTTCCTGCCATTCAATATATTCATGGCAGGCAAATGTTAGTCTCAACTCTTATGATAGTCACTCATAAATTTCAATTTCACAAGTGCTCAACTATTTATCTTTCTGCAGTTTAAATATATCTGAAAATTCCTTCCACCACCTTCTAGAACAGGGAGATTTTTCCAACGAGAGGAGAAATTTCTATACACTTCATCTTTAAATGATAGGCTCCTTGATCATGACTTCCCCATTAATGAAGACTTCTCAAATCTTCCCTGAAAACCTCTTAGGATTTTAACGTTCTTAAATAAGGTCACCTCTTTTACCTCTAAGCTCTAAAAAAAGATTAGCTTTATTTGTTTCATGTACATGGAAACATACAGTAAAACGTCTAATTTGTCTCAACAATCAACACAGTCGGAGGATGTGCTGGGGGTGGGAGGTGGGGAGACAGCCCACACGTTTCACCAATATTCCAGCATAACATGAACTCAACTTACGAATTCATACATCTTTAGAATCTGGAGAACCCAAAGGAAACCCATGGTAACCGGGAGAACACGTAAACTCCTTACAGACACCAGTTTGAAATGGACCCTAATTGCTGTCATTGTAAACCACTACACTGCCATGCCTTCCCTAAACAATTCACACACAAAACTGTTTAGTTTCTATCAATAAGTCAACTCTCTTATTGAGGAGGTGCCATACATGAGGCTGCTTAACAAGTTAAGCACCTATGGCATTACAGAAAATATACTACCATGGATAGAACATTAGCTGATTGGCAGGAGGAAAAACGTGGGAATAACGGGAACCTTTTCTGTTTGGTTATCATTGATTAGAGGTGTACACACGAGACTGTGTAAGGACTGCGTCTTTTTACATTATTTGTCAATGCTTTGGATGATGGAATTAATGGCTTTGCAGCCAAAATAAACAAAACAGTTCCCGCTATTACAATCTCAGTTTAACTTCAGACCACACCCTTGTTACGTTTGCAGTATGAAGATAACTAAAACAAAATATACAAAACCAATATGGTAGTGGCAATTCTAAACAAAAACAATACAAACAACATTAGAATCCCACCAACCCTGCAACTTATACACAACATCGAAAATATGAATAAATATATCTCATCTTAACTAAGAGATATTCTCACATTTGGAATACACGTGCTTAACTGTCAAACACATATAGGCTAGACCTTGAAATGAGTTCTCCTCGCTCAAGCTACATGAACAGAGATTAACATATTCACATTACTCGGTTACATCCACATTCGGTCATGAAACAATAAAGAAAGACAAATAAACTTTTATTTCTGCTTCTTACAGAAACATCTGCATGATGCTAAGCTAGGGCACATTATCAATGATGTTACCTGGGGTCGTCGGGTGTTTCGGGTCTTTCGATGTCATACACTCTCGCACAGGCAACCCGACCGGGGTCGATCAGACCCCGGCCTGTGCCCTAGCAACAACCCACGGATCTGCCCTCTTTATCCAGAGCCATCTTGACGCTTTCTCTGCGGCATCTATGGTGGTAGAAATGGCTCTTCTTCTTCTCTCTCCCATGATTCCAAGTGCAGTGTATACTTTGCAGAGCGACTGGCCTGCAAAGCCATGACACCCGACCTCCACGGGCCAACACTTTGCTCTCCAGCCTCTTCTTTGGTAGTTGTTCTTCAGATCTTCATATTTGGCTCTTTTCTGCTCGTAGGCCTTCTCCATGCGTTCTTCCCACGGCACGGTAAGCTGAAGCCTAAGAACCTGCTTCAATAAATCAGACCACAACACAATGTCGGGCCGCATTGTAGTCTCTGTGATGTGGGAAGGAAACTGCAGCTGTTTTCCCAGGTCTGCTTTTAGCTTCCAGTCCTGCGCAGTGAAGAGCAACCCGGTTGCTTTCTGGTGTTCTGTTGGTCTTTCCCCCTCTTTGACAAAGCAGATGATATTCTTGACCGGACTGGTTTTCCGGCAGATGTTAAGGGTGCTGCAGATTGTCTCAGCAATTGTCTGGAGGACCTGGTCATGCCGCCACCGATAACGGCCATTGGCAAGAGCTCTGGGGCAGCAGCTCAGAATATGCTCTAGCGTACCGGTCTTCTCACAGAGGGGGGGCAAGCTGATCATTCTACAAGGCCCCAGCAGTGCAGGTTGGATGGGCTAGGAAGGATGTCATAAACAGCCTGGATAAGGAACTTGATGCGGTGTGGATCCACCTTCCAGAGATCGTTCCACGTGATCTTTTGCCTGATCACCTGCTCTCATTTGGTCCAGGCTCCTTGTTGTTTCATTACCACTGCTCTGCTGGTCCTCTCCTCCTCCACAGCTGCCCTTACTTCATTCTGGACCAGTTCTTATCGCTCTTTTCCTTGTACTTTGTCAAAATGGGGGACTTCAAGGCTTCCAAGCCCAACTCTTCCCTTGGCGACGGCCCCCACCAGCACTTTGTGGCGCAGTCGCGCCTCAGCTTCTTCCACTGCAGCCTCTGCTCTCCACTTTCTTCCAGTTCTCACTGCCAGTCCTGCTCCAGCAACCTTTGGATCTGAAGGTTCCCGGAAATGCAGCACCTCTCTTGCTCACAAAACCTTGAACTCCTCCTTGATGGATTTCAGGGGGATTCTCAATTTGCAGTTATTCCCATATAGAGCAATGCTGCTGATGTTCCTTGGTAAACCCAGCCATCTTTGCAGGAACTGGCTGACTACCCTCTCTAATTCAGCAACAGAGGAAATTGGAAACTCGTAGAGAAGCAGTGGCCAGAAGATTCTTGATAGAATACCATGCTGGTAAATCCATGCCTTAAACCACCCTGGAAGGCCAGTCCTGTCAACCTCTTGCAACCATTGTTCAAGCTCCCCACAGGTGTTTCTTATTGCCACCTTATCTCTGAGTGTTGCATCAGACATCTTCCCAAGACTTTACAATATGTTGCCTTGTAGTTGAATTACTAAAAAGACCAACCTAGTCAGCCAGTTAAGGAACTTCACAATCAGGCTTCCAGCGCTGATCAATTTACTTGCAAAAATCTAAAGCATCCACATATAAAGCACATCAAATTACTGATATGCTAGATTTAGAAACAAGTATAAATGAATTTACATGGATCGTATCAAATATTATTCACCTTTCCTCACCAAACCTGGGAAAAGCATTCAAATGTCATCCTTTCTAGAACACGGCAACTCTTCGTTCTATTCCACCCATGCAAAATGACATCACCGTTTTATCTTAAAGGCGCAGGCAGCTATTTTAGCATTACCAAGGTGGATTCATCAGTGCACTTTAATAATAAAAAAAGGATATTCAATGGTCAACTGGTTTCACATAGGAATGGGAGCCCGGCCAGTTGATCTTTCCTAAGGATGCTGAAGTCAATTGCACCCCATTTGTTAAGTTCAGAGTGAGCTCTGATAGATTGGTGCAGTGATCAAACCATGAACCAATTTGTTTACCTGTGATTTATTTATTGGGCAGTGGAGAATTTTATTCTTCAGTATAGTGACAAAAGGATGAAGAATCGTTCAGGCAGCAGGAAGTGAACAGGGAGATATGCACATGAAGTTTTGTGAAACAAGGATACATATTGTAAAAATACTAAATATAGAGTTCTATAATTCAATTTGCTCAATATATTTTCTATATATTTTGCTGAAAACTGAGGAATAATTAAATCAAGAAGATTTGTTTCAACCCATTACCAATGAACTACCTCCTAAATGGTTGAAAATGTACCTCCACCGGGAAAGCAATTTAAATAACTGACTTTGGAATGATGTTATATCTTAATTAGTGCCTGTTTGCAGTCAAGTGACATTCACAAATGGCTTTCAGAATCTCATTTTTGAAGTTCAGAATTGACCTTTGTAAACTTAAAAATTGAGAGTAAAAAGCTTCAGGTTCAGCTTGTCTGAATCAATGGGGTTTGTAAGTTAGTGTGTAAACATGATATGCTCAAGGTGTCCTTATTTTGTTACCAATCACATGACGAAGTGACAGTCCCAAAGTGACTGTGACAAATTCCTCAGTAGCTACTGACCCTGTTGTTAGCTTGCTTCATTCATTTGATGGTACATCTGACTGCACAAAGACTTAGACAGGTTTATTTGTGTATTTTAAATAAGTACTATCAAACAGCAATCAATGTGAAAAGCTCTAACTGGTTTCTGAAATTTCAGCATGATATCACCTGACAGATGAACACTCGGATATTTTGAAAAAAAAAGCAACATTTCTATTCCTGGTAGGTGATAAGTGATATGGTTTTGTCAATATAGACAGCAATTATCCAGTGAATCAAAAGTTGTGGAGAAGTATGGACTGCCAACCATAAGCACATATAAACTTTTAAAATATACATAACTTGAAATTTTGTTTAGAACTACAAATAATACTTATGGTATATCTCAGGTCTGTTATAATAAAATCTAAATCAGTCAGAAAAGTTAAAGACACTGAGTTCATTATCTTTTTGAAATAAAGTACTGAGGTGTTTTTAAATTATAAATGGGTTTGAAGAAATGATTACTAAGATTGTCAATACCTTGAATACCAAACAATTAAAGTTTTAAGTACTGGGAAGATAGAAGTTTGAAAAGTAAGATTAGGGTAATAAGTAATGAATTGCCATGCACACCATAAAAATGAACATTGTAAATGAGTGAAAGCTAAAGAAATAGTTGTAGTCTGCTACATGGGAGATGTTAATGAGTGATAAAAGGTATAAAGTGAAGTTAATCTTTAAAGGTGCTTGTTTATCTTTATAATCTATTCTTACTGGAAGGTTCATATCAAATGTTATCTATCTGTAATTAACTTTCCTTATATCGGATGTACCTACTTTGGCTATTATACAAATACTAATCTAGCCAATGCAGACACTACCATTTCATTAACTGCAGGCATCTTCGAAAAGCAAAATGCATTAAAGAGTTGGGTAGTCACTGTGGCATGTTCTCTGAATGTATCATAAAGAATAGTCAATATTTGAGAGTTTTCAAAGCTACAATCTCATCTTACAAATGGCAGTTATAAGCCTGAGGCTTGCTCAGAGCTCATGACAATCTCAGATCCTCTCAGTGTTGGGGGTTATCGTGGGATCTTTTCTACATATCAGTTTACTCTGTGTTATTAATTCCCTGCAGTGTTGGAAATTATTATCCTACCTCTAAAGCCATCACATTGCTGTCATCAGGCTTTTGGTTGGATATACTCATGCATCAAGCAGACTGTGCACTCTATATATCCTGAAGCTAGAAATTGCCTTAAAAAATGAAAATCTTTTAACTGAAGGTGGGGAGGTTGTATAATAGGTACCATTGATTTTGCCCCCTTATACACCCTACAGAAGTTATAAGTTTTACTCTTTTAGGCTGATTTTAACTTTGAACAGCTGCTGGCAGAGTGTGCCATCAACTAAAATGGCCATTTTAATACTGATAAAATCAGCTAATTTGAAGTCTAACTCCTCTATGTATCATCAAACCATCCTCCCAAAGTAGGTAGTTGAATGCAACATGAATAGATTTGATTCCATATGATAACAAGTACCCTGAAATTTGCTGGAACATAATCAGGAAAAGCCGATACCAGTTGTGGAGATCATGCAGAAGGACAACCCAAAAAGTTTGAAGTAAAAATTAATTATGTGGGATGCAAGAGGACAATAGATCTGCAAGTAAAATCTGTTCAAGAGTTTATAACAATCAATTTTGACCTAAATTGGATTCAATTTGCAGAAGAGGGGTTTGCTTTCTGAAAAAAAAGATACAAATGTTTGTAGATGCATTGGCTCCTAGCAACTTTTTAGCAACTGTAACGAAAACCAATTTCCCCCCGGGATTAATAAAATATGACAATGACTATGACTCAGTCTAACTGCAAGGATCTTGCTGAAAACGTAAAAGGCTAATTGTTGTCATTAGCAAGGGCAAATGAGTCTACCAATTCCATTTGAGATTATTGGAGCTAATCTCAACATTTAAATCTCTATTGCTTTGGTAGCATTATCCTTAATCCTAATATTAAGCATTAAAGCAATTTCTGCATCAAATGTTTCAGAAGAATCAGAGCCTGTTAAAATTAAACATTTCCAGGAATGCGAGTTGAGATTTCTAAGTAGCACCGATGTTATGTATATTGAAAGCAATGCGCAAGATAAAATCTTGAAAGTGCTAATTTACCAATTCCTGTTCATACAATACCTGTCAGACATTTGCCATTTGCAGCCTAAACACGAGGAATTCTGCAGATGCTGGAAATTCAAGCAACACACATCAAAGTTGCTGGTGAACGCAGCAGGCCAGGCAGCATCTCTAGGAAGAGGTACAGTCGATGTTTCGGGCCGAGACCCTTCGTCAGGACTAACTGAAGGAAGAGCTAGTAAGAGATTTGAAAGTGGGAGTGGGAGGGGGAGATCCAAGATGATAGGAGAAGACAGGAGGGGGAGGGATGGAGCCAAGAGCTGGACAGGTGATTGGCAAAAGGGATATGAGAGGATCATGAGACAGGAGACCCAGGGAGAAGGAAAAGGGGGAGGTGGGGAAAAGCCCAGAGGATGGGCAAGGGGTATAGTCAGAGGGACAGAGGGAGAAAAAGGAGAGAGAGAGAAAGAATGTGTGTATATCAAAATAAATAACAGATGGGGTACGAGGGGGAGGTGGGGCATTAGCGGAAGTTAGAGAAGTCGATGTTCATGCCATCAGGTTGGAGGCTACCCAGACGGAATATAAGGTGTTGTTCCTCCAACCTGAGTGTGGCTTCATCTTTACAGTAGAGGAGGCCATGGAGGCAGTAGAGGATCCGCATCCACGTCCCATTCCCATTCTGATATGTCTATCCACGGCCTCCTCCATTGTAAAGATGAAGCCACACTCAGGTTGGAGGAACAACACTTTATATTCCATCTTGGTAACCTCCAACCCGATGGCATGATCATCGACTTATCTAACTTCCGTTAATGCCCCACCTCCCCCTTGTAACCCATCCGTTATTTACATACACACATTCTTCCTCTCTCTCTCCTTTTTCTCCCTCTGTCCCTCTGACTATACCTCTTGCCCATCCTCTGGGTTTTTCCTCCCCCTCCCCCTTTTTCTTCTCCCTGGGCCTCCTGTCCCGTGATCCTCTCATAACCCTTTTGCCAATCACCTGTCCAGCTCTTGGCTCCATCCCTCCCGCTCCTGTCTTCTCCTATCATCTTGGATCTCCCCCTCCCCCTCCCACTTTCAAATCTCTTATTAGCTCTTCCTTCAATTAGTCCTGACGAAGGGTCTCGGCCCAAAACGTCAACTGTACCTCTTCCTAGAGATGCTGCCTGGCCTGCTGCGTTCACCAGCAACTTTGATGTGTGTTGCCATTTGCAGCTGCTGTTTTATTTACCAATACATTAACGCTAGTCTTGACATGGCCCAAAGGAGTATGTGTTTCTTTCTGTAGGTGATTACAAAATTCATTTGCAGCATTTTGGCCATGGGCTTTTTACTTTGTAGTGTGCTTGAGAACTAAATAGCTGTTTAGACATCCTCCCAAAGAGGATGACTAATGCTTCTTCACTCATACGGTATGGCTGTACTTTCCTAGGAGGTGAAGTTTATTTGAAGTTTTACTAGATGCAATTACTCAGTGTTGGACAGTTAGTGATTGGGTCCAGATTTTGCAATTGGTATTTGCAAATGGGAGGATTTAATTCTCACTGTAACACGGTTTTTGTCAATGATAAATATGCATGTGATACATTAATGCCATCTTCTATTTGCAATGTACTTCTAATAATGCTTATCACCAATGAGATTACGAACTGCTTCTGCTTATAATCAAGGGCAGAGCAGCAGAAAATAAACACGCGTGTAATTTTCAAAGATAAATTGCAGCATTAATGCTGTCAGCATTTAGACAAGTTAAAGTTAGTCTCAGTAGTATTATTTGACTGAAAAAGTGCTCAGTGAAGCAGATTCTGCTAAATTCTCTCATGCACAGAATTGCACAGGAATCGAACCATGATGATCAGTCCAGCAAGTGGTATTAAAGCAGATGCATGAATTGCCTGTTTCTAAATAAAAGCATGGCCTAAGACAGTTCGGAGTAATTTAATAACACCTCAGACATTTTGGTTTGTAATTTAGAAAGAATATAGAAAATATTATTATTGCCCTAAAGTGAGAGCAATAATAATGATTGTTCTTTAAAATACCTTGTCTGGCAAATGAACTAGTCAGTCTCCTGTCCAATAAATAATTGCACAAAAATCCTAACTCCAAGAAAAAGGTCTCATCACATTTGATATAGACGTTAACTCCCAGTGAAGGAACTGTTTATTTTTGCACCACAAATATTACATGAACAGAAAAATATGATCAACGCACACAAAATGCAGGAGGAACTCAGCAGGCCAGGCAGCATCTATGGAAAAGAGTACAGTCGACGTTTCCAGCCGGGACCCTTCATCAGGAATGGAGAAGAAAAGATGAGGAGTCTGAGTAAGAAGGTGTGGGGAGGGGAGGGAGGAACACAAGATGATAGATGAAACTGGAAGGGTGGCTGGGAGGAAGATGATAGTTGAAAGATTGAACACATTTTGAAAATCCTGTAAGTTCTCAAACACATTGAATTGGTAGGTCTGGCAGTAATTTTCCAGGGTTGTGGTCAGCTTTATTGATACGAAGGCAGTTTGAAGTTAAAACTCAGGATAATTTTCTTTTATCTGTCTGAGGGCATTAAAACATTTGCTAATTATATTAGATTGAACTATTGATTTGGTATTTGTTACACGGATAGAAAGTTGTAGATCATCATAATAATACTTAACGGGGTGAATTTTGCTGCATGTCGTGATTAATATGTGGTGCATACATCTTGACAGCATGAGGCAAGAGCCTGCAATCAATCTAGAAACAATCAGATACTAAACTGGATAAGTAGATAAATAAAAATGGATTGAAGACTATTTTCATCTATAATAATCATGTAAGCTAAAAAGAGATCAGTGATTCAAACCAGGAGCCCTTTCTTATATAGCTCTATTGCCCACTGAATAATATATTTCTGTCTGGCCAGCGGACGTTCTGCAATTACCTTAAATACAAGTGCAAAGCTTAACTTCATTGCGTTTCCCTCAAAACACTGTTTTATGACCCTTCTTTCTGTTTTACCAATGTGTTTACCCACAGTCCCTCAGGGGAATTCTGGCTTTTGGCTGAGTTATGATTCCAAGGGCATATTTTGCCTTCAATATTTTTCAGAAAAGCCATTACAATGAGTGTTTATTGGATTTTCATAGTAAGTCTGATTCTTTCCTGATTTGATGTCTCAATATACATATTTTCAACAGAATTAGAGTCATACAACTCATCCTTGTCAATCAAGATGCCACCTAACTTTGTCCCATTGATCCATATTTGGCCCCAATCCTTCAACAGGTTCCTATGCAAGTAATTATGAATTACTACACCAAGAGTCTTTGCATTGTCTAACAAGAAGACAGACCAATTAGAAGGCTTCTCTTCCTCATTGCCTGAGTTTGGAAAATTTAAAGTATGTTGACAAATCAAAATGGGGATCTTCCAGATTAGTCTGGGTCAGCCATTCATTTGAATTACTAAATTATTTAAAGTGCCCCAGGTGTCATTTCCAATTGTTTGTCACAAATACAGAAAGAAGAACTCATTTTAGTTAGTAAATTGAAAAATAAAACAGTTTCTAAGTCAAAAAATTGCAAGGCCAAAATGGGAACATAAACGTTCAGCAATTATCATGTGGGGTTTGATTATAGTCATAGTCATAGTCATACTTTATTGATCCTGGGGGAAATTGGTTTTCGTTACAGTTGCACCATAAATAATTAAATATTAATAGAACCATAAATAGTTAAACAGTAATATGTAAATTATACCAGGAAATAAGTCCAGGACCAGCCTATTGGCTCAGGGTGTTTGACCCTCCAAGGGAGAAGTTGTAAAGTTTGATGGCCACCGGCAGGAATGACTTCCTATGACGCTCTGTGTTGCATCTCGGTGGAATGAGTCTCTCGCTGAAAGTACTCCTGAGCCCACCCAGTACATTATGTAGTGGATGGGAGACATTGACCAAGATGGCATGAAACTTAGATAGCATCCTCTTTTCAGACATCACCGTGAGAGAGTCCAGTTCCATCCCCACAACATCACTGGCCTTACAAATGAGTTTGTTGATCCTGTTGGTGTCTGCTACCTTCAGCCTGCTGCCCCAGCACTCAACAGCAAACATGATAGCACTGGCCACCACAGACTTGTAGAACATCCTCAGCATCATCCGGCAGATGTTAAAGGACCTCAGGAAATAGAGACGGCTCTGACCCTTCTTGTAAACAGCCTCAGTGTTCTTTGACCAGTCCAGTTTATTGTCAATTCGTATCCCTAGGTATTTGTAATCCTCCACCATGTCCACACTGACCCCCTAGAGTCATACAGCTCAGAAAAAGGTTCTTTGGCCATACAAAACAATCAATACCCATATCCTAACCTCACTTATCAGCACTTGGTCCGTAACCTTGCAGGACTTGGCGTTTCATGTACTTGATTAGATATTTAAGTATTGTAAGAGTCTCTGCCTCTATCATCTTCTCCAGCAGAGTGATCCAAATTTCATCTTGACTCTGGATGAAGAAATACATTCTTCCTGTATCTCTTGAAACATTTCATCACTTAACTTTAAAGCAGTACCCTCTGGTTACAGACACAAAGTTCAAAGTTCAAAGTAAATCTATGATCAAAGTGCATAAATGTCACCGTATACAACTCTGAGATTTGTTTTTTTTTGCAGGCATAGTCAATAAATCTGTAATAGAATAACAATCATAATAGAATCAATGAAAAATAACCATCTGAGCATTCCAACCAGAGTGCAAAGGACATCAAACTGTGCAAATACAAAAGGAAGGAATAATATTAAATAAATATGCAATAAATATTGAGAACATGAAGTAAAGAGTCCTTGAAAGTGAATCCATAGGTTTTTAAGCTTGCCAAATCAGTGTCAGTGGGAGCTTAATTCTCTGACGTATTTCAGGAGCTGCAGGCTGTGCCCAACAGTGATATTCACATGTGACTTTATGAATGTCAGCTTGTGAGTTGTGTACATTGTAAAATCCATTGCCTTCTGCAGGTTTTCAAGTGGGTTTATTGCGTCATTTCTTATCAATCACAGTTATCCAAGTGCTGGTGAAAGTCTATCAGATGCCTCTGCTTCAATTTCTTTCCTGCAACTGATCTCTCCCTTAGGAATTTGGCACCGCACCCAGCTGGGAATTTCCTGTTGTGTGGCAATATTGAAGTCTACATTCAGTACTTTTGACTCTGGTCCTCCTACTTAGTCCTTATGATATCATTTGAGGTTTATACTGTATCCATATGAAATTTAGATATTCAATGTATTCTGTCTACCACTTATTGTCTGAGTCTAGGGACAATATCAGGGCCTCTGTAAACATTGACTGCTTGACTGATTTTGTTTTTGGACTGGATCTTGGATTACATTCATCTAAACAAGAGCATATTCATTCCAGTAGTAGAGGGTGTGCTTCACCTGGCTGTCACCCGCATGGACCCTGATCTGTTAAGTGTCAGTAAATGCAGTTGAACTAACTTCAACCAAAAGCCTCTTGGACTACAGACCAAGGATCCTGTGAAGCACTATTCGGTGCTTTCTGAATTAAAAGCAGAATCTGCATTACCTTCGTCACGATAACAATGCAGGTGCAAACAGGCAAATTTTGCAAATGAGGATATATCATATTTCTGTGAAAAATGCACCATATCCATGTACGTTTATGAGCAAAGTCTCAGAAGATTTGAGCGTTTTAATGAAAGCAATGTTGCATGTAGGATTTGACTGCCTTATAAAAATAAGACATATTTTCAGTCATTATATGCTGCTAATCAGTTGAAAGAAGCAGTATGACAGCCTGCACAGATTAAATATGTACTTAAACATGTGTATTGGATTTCTTTTTAAAGAAATAAGTTAATCTCCAAGTGTTGCCTGCCCTCACAGGGTTCTCAACAGCTCTCACAGCTGTGTAAAAAACTTCACAGAATTGTGATCAACTCCATTCCCTTGCTAATGGATATACAGTACCTTAGGTTGTTGCCATTGAAATGAGTGAGCTGAAATTCAAAGGCGTGCAAACTGTCCACGGAGGTCCAGTCTTTTGAAATTATTGCCCGTGAGTGTCGTTAGTTCTGTATGGAACAGTCAGCATTTCTGAGGATAACAGCAGATAAGCTTTACAGTTCCCATAGGAACGTCAAAGCCTCAAATTTACTGGCCAAGATCCAGGGCTACTTCCCACTTTGCTCTAATGCTCATCTCTTCAGGGATTCCAACAGCAGGGCATGAGAGTGTTGTGGTTCCCAAGCACTGATACAGGAATCTCAAGCCCATTGATTTAATTGGTGTTTGCAGAACTGCAAGAAAAGAGAAAAGAATAATGTTTAATGTTTCACACTTCATCAGGACTTGATGAAGGGTCTCAGCCCGAAGCATTGACTGTTCGTCCTCTCCATAGATGCTGCTTAACCTGCTGAGTTCCTTCAGTATTATGTGTGCGTTGCACTAGATGTCTAAGATGGATATCTTGATAGCGTTGGCAACTGGCAAAACTAAGGTGAGGTTTCAACTGCTGTTATAGGTACCCAGAGGAGCAATGGCCATTATTTGCACTTCACTCCATTGTCTGCTGCTGTTCAGTGTTAGTAGTTTACACATGGGCAGCCTAACCAAACAAAATCAGCTTCCTACATGTTTAGAGTTGTAAAGAACATAGGTGACAAGCCCACGTCAATAAAACTTGGCCTGGATGCATTCCTACTGCATTTGGAATGGTGTTAATCAGTTTAATGTTTCAACCAGTTTTCCCAACTCATAACAATCTATCAGCTTTCCATTAACTAAAAACCATTTAGACTTGTATTTACGCTGGTGTAGCTACCTTTCTTTTTTGGTTAACTTACTGTAACTGCTGGTTATGTGATTAACAAGACAATTTAATTTGTCTTATAGAATGATAGCATATGGAGGCACTAAACATATTCTAGTTAACATATTGTGTCATCACAAACTTAAAACCAATAATTGGGTTACTCTTCAAGATTTTTAACTTGATTTTTTTTTCCCCATTATGGATATAGAAACAGCACTTTCTGGCTCACAATCCTGCTCGTAAACTCGGTGCAGATTAAAAACTAGATTGACAGGTAATCCAATGAATATAAAGCATTTGATTTTTCAGAGGGTATTGATAAGGTTTCACTGTCAGGTAATAACGGGGATTATAGCATATTAGCTAACTGGATTTGAAAGCAAAGAAAATAGATGGTCAGGATAAATGGAAGGAGCTCTGGCTGAGTGAACTGACAAATGAAGGTCTATGAGATTTGCTCCAAAAATATCTTTCTATTCGGTATAGCATTTCCAGCAGAGTATTACACAAGTAAATAATATTTACTGATGATAATCAGTATATGAGTTTAAATGCATTTAGATGGATCATGAATGGACATTGAAATACTTCAATGCATGTCAGAACTGATAACATGGTAGAGGAACATTGACTGAAATGGAAACAATGTGATATTTTGCAAACTTTTGTTTGGAAAGCCAACCAAATTAAGAATGGATTTCAATAGCAATTAAATATGTTTAAACACACTATTAAAGTTATGTTTGTAAGCAGAATGAACATCTGAGACATGAAATTTATTGTTGATTTACTTCAGAAAGAAGGAAACATGATACCTGCATCTATGTAATACAGTGGAGCTTTGGAGCTGAGACCATTGGTCCACAATATCTGCGCTGTCCTGGGTGCCAAGTTAAACTAATGTCATCTACCTTCGCATGACCCATATCTCTCCATTTCCTACAAGTTCACGTGTCTGTATAAGTGCCTCTTAAAAGTTGCTATCTTTTTTGTTCCCACCGCTGCATTTAGCAGTGTGCTTCGGGCACCCTCCACTCTGTGCGGGTGTAAGAAAACTTCCTTCGCACATCTTCCTCTAAACTTTAAGCTCTACTATGTAGTATTTGACATTTCCACACGTAGAAAAAGACACTGACTGTCTATCTTATCCAAGCCTCTCACAAATTTACATACTTCTGTCAGGTTACCTCTCAGCCTCTGATGCTCCAGAGAAAATAACCCAAGTTTGTCCTACCTCTTCTTATAGCTAATACTCTCTAATACAGATGCCGTCCTGTTGAAACTCTTCTGTACTCCTTTCTAAATCTTCGCATCCTTCCTGGGTAAATGACCTGAACTGTTCCCAATGCTCCAGAAGAGGTGTAACCTAAGTTTTATATAGCTGCTACATGACTTCTTGACTTTTGTACTTCACGACTTGTGGTCTTCTTACTTAACTATTTGTAATGCCACTTTTGGAGAACTATGAACTTGCACCCTGAGAACCCCTGTACATCAATGCTCCAGGAAGATCCCTCGATACTTCCCCCTTGCATTTGACCTCACAAAGTGGGCCACCTCGCAATTTTTAAATATTTCCGACTGATTTATATCCTGCTGTACATTTGACTCTCTTTTTCACTCTCCACAGTTCTATGTATGTAACAACCAATCTACATTTTCATCCAGATCAGTTATAAATATTCAAACAACAGGGGTGTCAGCAATGTTCCTGTGGAACACTGCTGGTCTCAGAGCTGCAAACAAAGAAATACCCTCCTACCACTTGTCTCTCTTCAAATTTGAATCAAATCCACCAACTCTGGTTGGACGAAAGAACAATTAAAAAAAAAGCTTTGTGGTCATTTAAATTAGGCTGTGGTTTAGGTCTTTAGCATAGGAAGGTACGTAAAAAAATTAGAGCAATTCATTTCTATGATTGAATTGCAATTATGCTGGAGAGCACAACAGCTCCTGAGTCACACACACAAAATGGTGGAGGAACTCAGCAGGCCAGGCAGCATCAATGGAAAAGAGTAAACAGTTGACATTTCGGGCTGAGACCCTGCATTTTGCATGTGCTGCTTGGATTTCCAGTATCTGCAGATTTTCTCTTGTTTGTGAGTTCCTGTGTGAGAAGTTTTCATAGGCATTGCATCTTCAAAGTTGTATAATTGTACATCTGTAGAGATTATGTAATGATAGACAAAAAATGATTTATAGAATATTGACATTTTCAGCCTAATTGTGTGAACATTCAAGTGTCCTGATCAAAATTTGGAAATTTGACTGGGCACATTTTGTGTATCATGAATAGTGTATTTCATGTAAAGTCTGCAGTGCTGATGAGGGAAATATTAATGCAAAGTGCATATCTTGTAGGTCACTCATACCATAGTTTAACATATTGTACTGTCACAGATGACAATTTTGAGGTTTGTCTTTAGTCAATAATATCTTAAGGGGCAGCTTTTAATTGGAACTCTCTGAACACCACCAAACATTGGAGTCTGCAATGTTCATATGATTTGAGATATTATGATCTCAGGAATGAAATTCTATACCTCCCTTCTGAATTTGAGACTGAAGGATTCAAAAGGATCATAATCTCCTTGTCATGACCTTTTTTAAATGAATGCAGCAGCTCCTTCTGAGTAGTTGGGTTCCTGCCATGATTAAGAGCTTGAAATCCAGATCTGAAAACAAGATCCTTTGAATATAGCTTCCTAGGGGTCACTTGAGTCATTACCAGGTAACAGTGGTTGATAATACCTTCAACTAATTAGATGTCCTTTTTTAGTTCGACAGTTCAAACCATTTTTGCAAGTGATTGTTTTTGGTGTCAGTTTGCCAGATGGTATAGAAGCAAGCAGTAGACGAAAATATCTATTGAGAAATTTGCTAACACAGCATGTTCAGTCAAATCTTGGCAGAGTCTGTCCCAAATACTTCAGTATTGATTGAAGTTGCTTCTTGCATTGTTAATAGGTTCAAATAAAAAGCTGCAGTTGAATGACAGAACGCAAATGTCAATATTATCTTATGCTATACTCCGAGCAAACTTTCCAATTGCTCTTCAGGCTTTTTAAATTCATCACCATCCCATGAAGCAGATTGCAGTTATAAAATGAATTAGCACATTTGTTCAGTGATGATCACTGGTAACAGTGCCATTGAAAGGAGTGGTAAATCATTTTTACAATATTCAATTGATCCCTCCAATTTCATATAGCGAGGAATGTGGTGTCATCAGAAATAATGGCATTTTAATTCTTCTTCTGCTAATTCTGCAGCTCTAAGCTTATCCTAACATTCATCACTATTCACCAGTATCCTGCCTAAATGTCTTCTCTTCATATGTTTCATTTCTGAGACCTCCTTTGGTTAGGGTTGACCGTGTACGTTGCGTGCCAGCAGTCTACGTGATATGCAAGCCAGTACGCAAACAAGCCAGGGTAGTACGATATAGGGGACATGTTGTTGCCCAGGCAGCATGCTCCCCCTTTCCACGCAGCTGATGAATTCAAAGGAATGGCAGAGACTGATACAGTTTAGCACCAGTGGCATCCAGTAGTTAGTTGCCTTAGGGACTCCAGCTCCAGAATTTTCCTCGGGGTTTACTCCCGAAGTCTTCCTCATAAGTGGATATAGCCGCAAGGCAGCAGAGGTCTGGGGTCAGAGTTTTTCTTCTAGATGAGCTACCAACCATGGCTGAAGAGCCCCATCTGCCGAAAGGCCAGTATCCTGCCTTTGCCTCTTCTCCTGTCAGTTGTTAAGCCACACATAAAGGCTAAGAGTTGGACTTGATTGTCAGAGGCTATTTGAGATGCACACTATTGGGAACATTTACTAGATGGTGGGAGCTTACCCCCACTACCTGCTCCAGCTATGACAAACTTTAGGAACCATGTATTTCATAATACAGCAATATTTGATATTTTTTCCATTGAGGGTGCTGTAATAATGTCCACACCAGGCCTTTATGTCTGACCTTGTAACAAGACTCACTGGATAATGATTAAGAGCAGTAGTGTTTATGTTTTTATTTGTTTCTTATCCCAGAGGCATTTTGACCAGCTGCAGATTCCTAATGCAGCTCAAAGGTTATTGCAGGTGTAGGGTCTAGTATCCTCAGGTAGTGTAATACAGCAACAGCCCATCTGTGTATTTATATTCTAGCTAACACTAGACAACAAAGATTTTGTTTCCTGACTACTTTTGGTGTATCTTATGGATTTTGGAATTCTAAGCATAGAAGTCACCATGGAATTTCCCTATCACACTCCATTTTTAAAAAAAAAATTATTGAATGGAATTGGCTTTATTTCTTACATCCTTCATATACATGAGGAGTAAAAATCTTTATATAATGTCTCCGTCTAAATGTGCTATGTGCAATCAGAGTAATTTATAATAAATAGGACAGTCAATGTAATATAGAGTACACTCAAATGAGTGTGAGTTAATCACTCTGATGGCCTGGTAGAAGAAACTGTTCCAGAGCCTGTTGGTCCTGGCTTTTATGCTGCAGTATCGTTTCCCGGATAGTAGCAGCTGGAATAGATTGTGGTTGGGGTGACTCAGGTCCCTAATGATCTTACAGGCCCTTTTTATACACCTGTCCTTGTAAGTGTCCTGAATCATGGGAAGTTCACAACTACAGATGCGCTGGACTGCCCACACCACTCTCTGCAGAGTCCTGCGATTAAGGGAGGTACTGTTCCCATACCAGGCAGTGATGCCACCAGTCAGGATGCTCTCAATTGTGCCCCTGCAGAAAGTTCTTAGGATTTGGGGGCCCATACCAAACTTTCTCAGACATCTGAGGTAAAGAGGCGCTGTTGTGCCTTTTTCACCACACAGCTGGTGTGTACAGACCACGTGAGGTCCCCGGTGATGTGGATGTCGAGGAACTTAAAGCTCTTTACCCTCTCAACCCCAGATCCATTGATGCCAATATGGGTTAGCCTGTCTCTATTTCTCCTGTAATCCACAACCAGCTCCTTTGTTTTTGCGACATCAAGGAAGAGGCTGTTTTCTTGACACCACTGTGTCAGAGAGATGACTTCTTCCGTGTAGGCCACCTCGTTATTGTTTGAGATAAGGCCAATCAATGTAGTGTTGTTGGCAAATTTAATTAGCAAATTGGAGCTATGGGTTGCGATACAGTCATGGGTGTACAGGAAGTAAAGGAGGGGACTCAGTACGCCTATAAATACCTATATTTGTTATTTCAATGCATAATTCAAGTAAAATGTTGCCCACAATGTGCCCTGAAAAGTTTTCTGTCTTGTCCAGGCATGCCTAGGCATTCTTAGGCAGGATGGATGCTGCATGGCAGGGCAGGTTTTAGAAAGGCTATAAAAACATCACACACATACACACCATTCCATGCAATGAGTTTACATGTATATCAGTTTGCAATCATGTTGATATGTGCATCTCTATGCACATAGCATATTGTGGGTACACATTATAATAACGTAATTGTATTTTCAGGAGTATTTGTGATAGCAAAATATCTCGCCAGTGATGGAACAGCCGCAATACCTTCTACTATATCTGTGGCGAGTATATGCTTAAACCTCAAAGACAAAGCACGACTGCTCTTATTAAGAAAGTCTATGAGCTCTACTTTGGGTGTAAAATTGGTGACAAACACAAAGCCTGGGCTCCTTTGATTTGTTGTATAACATGCGCTGCCGATCTTAGAGCTTGGCTCAGAGGTACTCAGAAGTGAATATCGTTGGCTGTCCCAATGCCGTGGTGAAAGTAGAGTATCATGTAACAAATTGCTACTTCTGTCCGAACAGTGTGTCTGGTTTCTCATCGAAAAACAAGAAATCCATTGAATACCCCAATCTCCCTTCAGCCATGAGACCTGTGATGTATGATGATCTTCTTCCAGTACTGAAGCTACCAGAGACATGAAATCTAGAAGAGGCAGACAAAAATGTCATGATGCATAAGCCAGGAATAAAAAAAAACATCACTGATAGAGATACAGACTTTGAATCCTTTATGTCAAGTGAACCACATCTGATAATTCAATCTCGGTTAAATGATCTGATCAGAGACTTGGGCTTGTCAAAGGCAAAAACAGAACTACTGGATTCAAAACTGCAAGAATGGAATCTACTGTCACCAAGTGCAACTACTTCTGTCTTTTGCAGGCACTGAGAAGTTTTGACGCAATTCCAGGAAGAAATGAGTCAAGTTGACAATCTATCTTTCTGCACGGACATTAATGAGCTTTTGACTGTTTTGGGTTGCCAACATGTCCCCATAACAATGGCGTCTTTTTATTGATTCTTGAGCCTGAAAGCTGTGCTGCTACAGCAATGTCCACCTTTCAATACCAATCGGCAATGCAGTACACATGAAAGAAAACTACCGCAATTTGGAAGTCTTGTTGAAACATATAAAGTACAGCAACTATAACTGGAGCATCTGTGGAGTGCTGCTACTAAGAATGCAGCTCTGATGCAGCAAGTACTGTTGTTTCATTTGCAAATGGGACAGCTGTGTTAAGAATCTCATCACATTAAAAAGGATTGGGCACTCCATAAGCAGTTGGTTCCAGGGCAGAAAAGTATGGAACATAAACCACTTGTAGACCTGACAAAGTATATTTGCCTTCTCTTCATATAAAACTGGGGCTTATTGAAAGATTTTGTGAAAATGATGAACAAGGAATGTGAAGGATTTTGATATTTGAGTCAGGTGTTTCTCAGACTAACTGATGTCAAGATTAAGGAAGGCATTTTTGTTGGTCCACATATCAAACAGTTTATCAATGACAGGAAATTTAAAGAACTTCCAGTAGAACTGGAGAAAATCGCATGGAAGGCATTCATGGATGTTGTTAAAATTTTTTTTGGCAATCACAGAGCACCAAACTTCATGCAGCTGGTTGACAACATGCTTCACGCATGCAAAATGATGAAATGCAACATGTCACTAAAGATTAATTTTCTACATTCCCATTTAGACTTCTTCCCTGCAAATCTTGGTGCTGTCAGTTATGAGCATGGTGAAAGGTTTTACTAGGACATTGCAATCTTAAAGAAGTAGTATCAGGGCAACTGGAAACCATTAATGCTGGTTGATTATTGTTGGACACAAGTGAGAAGCCTCAGACATTGAATACAAATGAACATCATCAACACAACATTTTTAGCTCAGTTGAATGTTGCAGAGTGTTAGCACTATTATGCAATTAAACACATTATGTTCAATAAAAGTTAACTTCTTGTTTCTTCAAATTTCTACATGATATAAGTAGGCTGAAATTACATTTGTGTTCAGCTTCAAGTGATCTGTCATAACCATAAAAAACACTTTCAAAAAAAATTGAAATCCAGTGCCTCAGATTACAGCTCCAGTTACAGTTTGCTAACATGAAAATGACCCACTCATCCCAATTCTTCACTTTCTTTTCTCTACCTATACACTAGGCAAACATTTTACACAACAAATTGAGTTCTAACCTTGTGTGAAATTTCAGAAGAGCTGCGTTGGCCTCCCAATGTGGGAAAAAAGAAGCAGCTCTGAAGAAGTGAGGGAGTATTAAACAATATTTTTCTTTCAAACACCTTTCCAAAAATCATAATTTAACCAAGGTCACATCACAATAGTGCTCAAATTGGCTGTTTCTATTGAAATATTAAGGTTCAAAGTTCAACGTAAATTTGTTATCAAAGAATATGTAAGTCACCATGTACAACCCTGAGATTCATTTTCTTGCGAGCATGCCCAATAAATCCAATAACCATAAGAGCATCAATGAAAATCCATACCAACTGGGCATAGCAATAGTGTGCAAAAAGGTAATAAAATGAGCAAATACAAAAAAAAAGAAAAAATAAATAAACAAACAAACAAACAAATAAACAAGCAAGCAAGCAATAACAATCAAGAACAGGAGATGGAAAGTCCTTGAAATTGAGTCCATAGCAACATTACAGTGAAATTGAGTGAATTTATCACTTTTGGTTCAAGGACCTAAATCTGGTGTTGTGAGTCATGAGGCTCCTCTACCTTCTTCCTGATGATAACAGAGAGAAGGGTCCCTGACCTCAGTGGTTGTGGTCCTTGGTGATAGATGCTGCTTACCTGCTACAAAGCTCTGTGTAAATGTGCTCAATGTTGGGGAGGGTTTTGCCCATGATGGACTGGACAGTATCCACTACTTTTGTAGGATTTTCCATTCAGGGCATTGGTGTTTCCATGCCAAGTACCACACACCTACAAAAGTTTGTCAATGTTTTAGAGGCTGAGCCGAGACTTTGCAAACTCCTAAGAAAGTAAAGGTAGAGTCATGCTTTTTTCAAAACTGCACTTGCATGCTGGACCCAGGACAGGTCCTCTGAAATGATAAGGAATTTAAAGGTGCTATTCCTCTCCAGCTTACTCCTCTAATGAAAACTGGCTCAAGAACCTTTAGTTTCCTCCTTCTGAAGTCAATAATCAGCTCCTTGGTCTTGCTGACACTGAGTAAGAGGTTGTTGTTGTGGCACCACTCCTCCAGATTTTCAATCTTATATTCAGCTCTGACCCTATACTGTTTTCATCACCAACTTTGATTCAGCCAGCGGCAGTGGTATCATCAGCAAACTTGAATATGGCACTGACCTGAGCTTAGCCACAAGGTCATAAATGTAATGCAAGCAGAGCAGGGAGCTAAGCACACATCCCTGTGGTGCATCTGTGCTGATGGAGATTATGGAGGACACATTGCCAATTCAAACTTACTGCAATATTCAAGTGAGGATCCAATTGCACAAGAGGTATTGAGGCTAAGGTCTTGAAGCTTATTGATTAGTTTTGAGGGGATGATGGTATTGAATGCCGAGCTGTAGTTGATAAAGAGCATCCTGATATATGCAGCTTTTCTGTCCAGATGTTTCAGGGTTGAGAGAAGAGCCAATGAGATGGCATCTGCTGTGGGCCTGTTGTGCTGGTAGCCAAATTGGAGCGGATTCAAGTTGCTTCTTAGGCAGGAGTTGATATGTTTCATTATCAGCCTCTCAAAACACTTCACCACTGTGAATGTAAGTGCTACTGGATAATAGTCATTGAGGCAGGTTACAATGTTCTTTTTGGGCACTGCTGTAATTGCAGCCTGCTTGAAACAGATGATTACTTCAGACTGCTGAAACAAGAGGTTAGAGATTTCAGTGAACACTCCAGCCAGTTAATCAGCATAGGGTTTTAGTGCTTGGCCAAGTATCCTGTCTGGGCTGAATGTTTTTCATGAGTTCACCCTCCTGAAGGACGTTCGCACATCAAGTCGTCAAGTCAAGTCAAATTTATTTATAAAGCACATTTAAAAACAATCCATGTTGACCAAAGTGCTATACAAACCATAACAGGTAGCTAAAATCACACATACAAGAAACACAGATATAAACAACAAGGCACACAGCTTACAGGTACAAAATTAACAATACAAGCCAAAAATCAACCACATCAGGGAGATTCAAATGCTAGTGAATAAAGGTAAGTTTTGAGCCTGGACTTAAAAGTGTCAAGGGAGGGGGCAGATCTGATAGGGAGGGGAATGCTGTTCCACAGTCTAGGGGCTACAACAGCAAAGGCGTGGTCACCCCTGAACTTAAATTTAGATCGCGGGACAGCCAGGAGCCCCAAGTCAGCCGACCTGAGGGACCTGGAAGTAGAATAAGGGGTTAAAAGGTCTGCCATATAGGAGGGGCCAGCTCATTTCGGGCCTTGTAAACAAACAGGAGAACCTTAAAATCAATTCTAAACCGTACTGGTAGCCGGTGGAGAGAGGCCAGGATAGAAGTATTATGGTCCCTCTTCCGGGCACCTGTCAGGAGCCTGGCTGCGGCATTCTGAACCAGTTGCAAGCGGGACAGGGACGACTGACTAATCCCAGTATATAGGGAGTTGGAGTAGTCCAAGCGGGAGGATATAAGGGCATGGATTACTTTTTCGAGGTCTTTGAAAGAGAGAAACTACTTGATTTTGGCAATAGTACAAAGCTGGAAAAAACTGGCCTTTACTACTGCATCAACTTGCTTGTCAAACTTAAAGGCAGAATCAAATATCACACCAAGGTTTTTGACATGGGGTTTGACAAGGGTGGACAGGTTACCAAGACTGTTGGTAATCACTTTGATGGAGGCAGGGGGGCCAAATAGGACAACTTCAGACTTGCCTTCATTCAACTGTAGGAAGTTTTGTGCCATCCAACACTTTATGACCTCAAGGCAGTTCATGATGCTGACTATATTTGACTGGTCGTTTGGTTTCCAGGGGAGATAAAGCTGTGTGTCGTCAGCATAACAATGAAGAGAAATGTCATGTTTTTGAATGATTTGACCGAGGGGAAGCATGTATATCGAGAAAAGAATGGGACCTAGGATGGAACCTTTTGGGACCCCGCAGGAGAAACTAGCTGGAGAAGAGGAAAATTTGCCTATGTTGACAGAGAAACTTCTACCTTTAAGATAGGATGTGAACCAGTTCAAGGCAGTACCATCAACACCAACCCCATACTGGAGACGGTCTATTAAAATAGTATGATCCGCAGTATCGAATGCTGCGCTGAAGACAAGAAGAATTAGGATGGCAGAGTCACCTTAGTCGGTAGGTGGTGTACACTTTTAGCAGGGCAGACTTAGAGACTGAAATCGCAGGTTCTTCAGGAGCTGTGGGAGTTTGTGATGGTTCATTTAAGTTTTGATGTTCAAAGTGTGCATTGAATTCTTTATGCTCATCAGGAAGCGAAGTGCTCTTTGCCACCTATGTCACTTGATTTAACTTGGTAAGAAGTGAGAGTATTCAAGCCCAACCACAACTGTTGAGCATCCTTCATTGATTCACTTGCCCGTGACATGGTTTTCCAGAGATCGTACCTGGACCTCTTGGAACTCTTTTGGTCAGCAGACTTGAATGCCTCTGATTGGTCCCTCAGCAAATTATGGATCTTAATGTTCAGCAAGGCTTCTGGTTGGAGAAGTTTGTGGGGACACACTCATCTATAACTGCTTTATTGAAGTCCATGACAACTGTGGTGGATTCATTCAGATCCACAGATGAATCCTTGAACATGGCCCAGTCCACTAACTCATGGCGATTCCAGGGCTGCTCCTCTACATCCGTGTGGCCACCTCTTTGTGGAGCTTTGCTCTTTAGCTTCTGCCTGTATGCAGGAAGGAGAAGGACAGCTAAGTGATCAGATTTACTAAAATGTGCTGTGGGCATAGAACGGTAGGCATTCCTTATCTTAGTATAAGAGTGGTCTAGTGTGTTGGGACCTCTGGAGCTACAGGTTATACACTGATAGTAACTGGACAGGGTTTTCTTCAAACAAACCTTTTAGAAGTCTCCAACTCTGATTTGAAATGCATCGGGATAACTTGTTTGCAGATAACATTATGCAGTATCTCGTGCTTGATTATAATCAGCCACTGGTGCTATATAAACTGTAGTCAGGATTATGGAGGAAAACCTCCTAGGAGAATAGAAATGATGGTATTTAACCTTTAGGATTTCAAGGTAGGAGGAAGACAAGTTTGACAAAACCACCTCATTGGAGCACCACCTAGAGTTTATCATGAAACACACACCTCCACCTTTTGCCTTTTCTGAATCAGCCGTTTGGCCCATCTATAAATCAAGAGGCTTCCCAGTCTGATCATTATATCTGGCATACTGGTAGGAAGCCACACCTCACTCAAACAGAGAACATAATAATCTCTCATTTTCTGCTGATACAGTAACCTTCCCCCAGGTTCTCAGTTCTGTTCTCCAGTGACTGCACGTTTACTGACAAGATGCTGTGTAGAGCAGGCCACATCACTCTGCTCTTCATCCTGGCTTGGAGTCCCCACCTCCTCCTACCTCGCTTCCGATAATAGCGATGAACCTTCGTCCACTTGAAGGTGCCGTACCTGCTTGGTCTGCCGAGTTCTTCAGAAGATCGTGAAATCGACAGGTCATTACTTAGAAGTATTGTACATAGCCCACAGAACGTCACCATGGTTCTCCAGTGCCATCTTGTTCATAAGTTCCGGTTTAAGATGGAGCTGTGACACCAGCAACTACTCATTGGCAGCAAAATACAAAACAAATAAAACTACTAAACACCTTATTAATAATGTTTTATTAATAATGGTCACCCCAACAATGGGGACGCATGCAGAGGCGAAGCTAGGTGAGCGGAGGAGGAGGTGGAGTTAAGTGCAAGGCATGGCAGAGGCAAGTGGAGGCAGGAGCGAGGAACCTCTCAAAGTTTGATTACGAAGTACTGGGCTTAATTGGAAAGTTCAGGAACAGGCTGAATTGTAGTGGCAGGATCCACGCCCCACAGCTGACCAAAAGCAAGGAGCGACCTGATGCTTGGACGACTTAAGCATTGGGCCAGGTTGAAAAAGTTAGGGTATCAGGAACAGTAGTGAGGATGGGCCAGTTCTGCCTGGTTCTTCTTGGTTCTGCTCACTGCTCCATGACGTTTACTCAGCTCTGCACTGTACTGAGGCTGTGGCCCTCTCTGGGTGCGGTGATGTCTGGCTTCGCATCTGTGGTCTCGTGACACTCACTTTGCTCTATAATGAACTGAGGCGCTGGCCTGCTCCAGCTGCAGTGATGACTGGCTTTATCTATTTTGTAAAACGTCACTTCTGAATGCTATTTTCTTACTTTTATTGTTTGCACAGTTTTTTTTTCTCCCTGTGCATTGGGAATTTGACTGTCTTTTTTCCTGAATGGATTCTTTTGGGATTTCTCTGTTTTCTGGCTGCCTGCAAGGAGACAAATCTCAAGGTAGTACGTATAATGTATACATACTATGATAATAAATGTACTTTGAACTCTGAATTAGCCTTTCTTACATTGATACCTGAAGTTAAAATGAGAGAGTAACTTGTGGTGATGTCATGTCCCTTTTCCTTAATGAATCATTCTTAAGTCACTTATCCTGTCCTTTATGCTCCCAAGAGTAGTTATTCCTGTTGTGTGTCATCTTGTGAATCACTAAATTCATCTGAGACACTTACTAGAATCTGTTCTTGCTCCTAATGGCAATTCATTCCACTAGACTCAAGGACAGTTTCTACCCTGCTGTTATAAGACTCTTAAATTGTTCCCCCGTGTTGTGTCTGTGCACAACTACATATCAATTAAATAAAAGCACGCATGCAGGAGCTGACGTTAATTGGAACTGGGGTATTCACATTGCAATGAGGTTGAGAGACTAATGCGCATGTTTAGACAACAGTGCGTGCGCAGACAACAGATCAATACGTAGTGCTAAGGGGGGTAGTCGTTGCACCATAAGAAATAAATCCATATATTACAGCTAGTATGATACATGTGACAAAAATAAACAAATTCCAATTCCAATATTGATGCTACAGTAAGTGCTTATTGTTGGAAAGCACGTGTTTATAGCATTTATCTTTAATTGCAAATCAGGATTTGAATCATAAGTTTAATGATTGCACTCAAAATTATTTACCAGCTAAGTCAATGAAGCAAATTTTGCAAGTGGGGTGTGGTGTAAGATGTTGCACTTGCCACACAGCCTGCTTAAAAGTATTTAAATAGCGATGAATTTCTAGGCAGTTTTGAAGCAAAGAGTCACCCAGATCTGCCAGGAGATACGTGATTCATGGATATGGGCTAAAGCCTAGCCTTTTCATCCTCACATACCTGCAGTATTTTGCTTGGCTCCATGGCAACTTCTGTGTACTTCCCAGCTCATCTGCCAAATGAGTCCTAAACTGGTTGCATCTGGTGTAAGGACATTGATTCCATTAAAATGAATGGTAGAAATCTGGTGTGGGGCGAACTATGTTTTAAATCTTTGATTTCAAAAAGTTAATTTAAATTTTTAATTATATATTTTTTCAGGTTTTTCCCAAAGTTTGTAATGAGTGCACATGCGCAAATTCATCAATTGTGTTAGCTTCATTCTGTATAGGCTTGGAGGATGGGGGTCCTTACTGGCAGTCAAAGCCTTTCTGTGAGCATAGTTGGCACATTGTGCTGAGAAAGGCCCTTTGCTATGTTGCACTGCCCGACAGTTTGCTGACAGGTTGGACACTGGCCTTTCAGTGTAAGGCAGCACTCAGGACTACATTGGAAGAACATGTTGCAGGAATAGGCAGCTAGTAATCTTGGAGTGGTGATGATTCAGTGAGTTCAAAGTTATAATTACCTTTATTATCAAAGTATGATAACCTTGAGCTTCATCTCCTTACAGGCAGCCACAAAACAAAGAAACCCACTAAAATTAAAATAAAGAATGTGCAGAAAAAAACTAATTGTGCAAACAACAAGAACAAGCAAACAGCTAAAGTTCACAAATCTGAGTCCACAGCCATGAAACCAGACATTATTGTACCGTATGATGGACTTCTAATTACATTCATAATATGCAGAGTCAGAGAGCAGATACAGGCTAGGTGGAAAACTAGATATAAAACAGCAACAAGGATTAAAGGTACTTACATGCAACTATCCTTGTGGAAAATGAGATACCACAAGGATCTGTACTCCAATTCTTGTTCAATATTTATAAAAGCAATTTGGACTCCAGAATTGGAAATGTCAAAACATACTTGGGAATTGGCATTCAACTGAGAGGTGCAGTCAGTGGACTGTGCAAGATTCAAGAAGATATAAATAAACTTGCGGAATAAGGGTGTAGGTGACAAATAGACCAACGCAGATAGATCAAAGGTAATATATTTTGACAGGAAGGATAAGAAAACTAAATATTCTAGAGAAAATAACGAAGAATAGAGAAATCTGGTAATGCACATGGAGAAATAGGTGAGATATTTGTTGATAATTTCATTGAAAACAAAACCCTGGAGCTTATTTCTATTGGTATAAAATTAAAATGTCAAAAAGTTACATAGAACTTTTATAAAAAATCTTGTTTAGGAAATGCCTTGAGTACTATGAATAACTTTGAGTCTGTTTTGTAGAAGGTTTGCAAGAAGAAGTGGAAACAGTGTAAAAGAAAACTGAACAGTTGTATCAACGAGAAATAAGTGAACAAGATGAGCCTTAGTTTATTTGGAAATGGAAGATGGATTGATCTTCATGACATCTGTGAGGCTTGACAGGGTAAATGCAGAGATTAGCCCAAAGTGTCCATTTAATGACCAGTGATTCCATTCGTTACTGCCTGGTATTACCAATACAGTTGGGGGAAGTTTAAGATTCTTTAGCAAAGACAGAAGTCACAAGTGATGTTCAAATGATCACTGTTCTGAGGACAAATGCAGATGTGTCTGCAATCTCCAAGGAGAGAAACTGGCAGCAACTTTAACAGGTTTTACATTTTTTGCTGTGAAATCTGCCACAGCAGGCCATTGAAATGCAAATGAAAACGTGGCTGTGGACAGATACACAAGGACAACTTAGTTTTCACTGCTCTACAAGGAGGGATATCAAATGAGATAGATTGGCTGGTTGCGTGGTGTTGCAACAACAACCCCACACTCAATGTCAGTAAGATCAAGGAAAGCACGGTAGTGTAGTGGTTAGCACAATGCTTTACAGTACAGGCAACGCAGATTCAATTAATGCTGCTAGCTGTAAGGAGTTTGCACTTTCTCCCCATGACCGCATGAGTTTCCTCCAGGTGCATCAGTTTCCTCCCACAGTCCGAAGACATACCAGTTCGACGTTAATTGGTCATTGTAAGTTTCCCTGTGATTAGGCTAGGATTAAATCTGGGGATTGCTGGGCAGTGTGGCTGGAACGATCTGAAGGGACTATTCCGCACTGCATCTCAATAAGTAAATAGATAAATAGATGGTGGGCTTCAGAAAGGGGAAGTAGAAAAATATCCACCAGTTCTCATTGAGCTCTGGGAAGGGTGAGCAGCTTCAAGTTCCTGGACGTCAATAGGTCAGACACAACCCCCCTCTGCCTTTAAGAAGTGGTACCTCAGGAAGGCCGCATTCAACTTTAAAGACCCTCACCATCCGGGCCATGTCCTCTCCACAATACTCCCTCCAGGGAAGAGGTACAAGGACCTGAAGAACAATATTCAGTGTTTAAGAACAAGTTCTTCCCCCCTGCCATCAGATTTCTGAACAGACCATGAACACTACCTCACTATTTTGAGCTCTTTTTGTACTTTTTATTTATTTTTTGCAATTTATAGTATTTTTATGTATTTCTGCTACAAAATAACTAATTTCATGACATAAGTCAGTGATAATAAACCTAATTATGTCTGAGATATTCAAACTCATGACACCTTTGACAGCGGTCAAGGTTGGCTGGAGTCTAACCAGCTGTTCTTCCACTTCAGGTGATTGCGCCTTCCAGTTATGACAGGGAATGCCAGTCTGCTGAAAAATATGTCCAGGAATCTATTCCACCTAGAACAGGTTTCATGGGTGTGAGTGCTGAAAGTTTAATGATTCCCTAGCAGTAGAAAATCTGAATCTTCCACGAGGGCTAAGTTAGAATTTAAAAAAATGTTGTTATCAAATCTAATTCCTAAGAAACATCTTTTCCCAGGGAGTGAATAAAATGTGAAGCTTAGTATTAAAGGTACTAGTTGAGTTGAAGAGGATAAATGCTTATTAAGGGGAATGCTTGCTGTGGGAGAAACACAGAAGGCACAAAGGTATGTTATTGAGCTTAGCTGAAGAAGGTTAAGAGGAGACATCTGGTGCTTCAATAGGTGTATGACCTTCTGGATCTCTTGGCCAGTTTATGTGATGTAAATATTTTATAAATGAGTGTCATGATTCATCTCCTTCCCGTACCATAGGACTATTCTCACTTCGTGTCAGACTGGTTAATGACTTGTGTTGGAGTGGCTTACTGGTACTGACTGCTGAACAATTTAGTGAAATGTGGCCAGATTCCCAATTATTTTATGAGTCACAGAATGTTATCTTTGGTTCAACAGTACACATACAATACAATTTCTCACTGATTGTGCTGTGATAAATGTATTTCCTTCCTCCTGTCCTGCTGTTAACTTGACTTTGCTTTATCTGCAGCAGTTTTCATGGAATAAGTAGATGTCCTGCACTATCTTTCTCTTGGTAACAGCATCACATTAGGTCACTGCTTTATCAAGTACCATGTAACCAGACTTCTGTAAGTGCTGACAAAGTATATTGGAAATGTCAGCAGCAACATGAATAATGGTAATAGTCCTTCCACCTTGTTCTCATGAATCATTCCATATACTACTAATTCTTAACATCTATTATTATATCATTTGTACTTCATGAAGTTCATGGGATCAGCTGGGGTCAGTTAAACCAAGTCAACTTAAATTGAATGTAACAATTAGAGCCCAACTTTATCAAAACTGGATTCCAATGTTTCTGGATCCTCAGAGGCTGGGTCCTCAGAGGCTCCATCTTCCTCTCACCCCAACCCTCCCCTCTCCATTGACACCCCCAGCCTCCCCCCTCCCCCCTCTGATCCCAGCTCTCAAGATTCCAGCCTTAAACTCCAGGCCGGGTCTTTATGTGCTGCTGTTGTGACTCCTGTCTCCCCTTCCCCCACCACCACTCCGCAGCCCCGTCTTCCTCAGATCCCACCGTCAACTCCTGGGCCCTCAGAGGCTCCATCTTCCTCTCACCCCAACCCTCCCCTCTCCATTGACACCCCCAGCCTCCCCGCTCCCCCCTCTGATCCCAGCTCTCATCCGTGCCGGGTCTTTACCATCCCCTCCGACCTTCAACTGTCGGAGGCAGAACACTCGGTCCTCAGTAAGGGCCTCACCTTTGTCCCCCTTCGCCTACACCTCAGCGAGTTCCGTGTTCGCCACGATGCGGAACTTTTCTTCCGCCGTCTCCATCTCCGAGCCTACTTCTTCGGCAAGGACTCTTCCACCCCCACCGATGACCCCTTCTCCCGTCTTCAACCCTCCTCTTCTTCATGGACACCCCGCTCTGGTCTTCTGCCTGCTCTGGATCTCTTTATCGCTAATTGCCGACGGGACATCAACCATCTCGACTTCACCGCACCTTGTCCCCATTCCAACCTCACTCCTTCGGAACGCTCTGCTCTCCACACCCTCCGCACTAATCCTAACCTTATTATTAAACCCGCCGATAAGGGGGGTGCTGTTGTAGTCTGGCGTACTGACCTCTACCTTGCCGAGGCACAGCGACAACTCGCGGATACCTCCTCTTATTTACCCCTCGATCATGACCCCACTAAGGAGCACCAGGCCATTGTCTCCCACAGAATCACCGACTTTATCTGCTCAGGGGATCTCCCATCCACTGCTACCAACCTTATAGTTCCCACACCCCGCACTTCCCGTTTCTACCTCCTACCCAAGATCCACAAACCTGCCTGTCCTGGCCAACCTATTGTCTCAGCTTGCTCCTGCCCCACCGAACTCATTTCTGTATACCTCAACACTGTTTTATCACCCCTTGTTCAATTCCTTCCGACCTATGTTCGTGACACTTCTCACGCCCTTAAACTTTTCGATGATTTTAAGTTCCCTGGCCCTCACCGCTTTATTTTCACCATGGATGTCCAGTCCTTATATACTTCCAACCCCCATCAGGAAGGTCTCAAAGCTCTATGCTTCATTTTTGGATTCCAGACCTAATCAGTTCCCCTCTACCACCACTCTGCTCCGTCTAGCAGAATTAGTCCTTACTCTTAATAATTTCTCCTTTGGCTCCTCCCACTTCCTCCAAACTAAAGGTGTAGCTATGGGCACCCATATGGGTCCTAGCTATGCCTGCCTTTTTGTTGGGTTTGTGGAACAATCTATGTTCCGTGCCTATTCTGGTATCTGTCCCCCACTTTTCCTTCGCTACATCGAAGACTGCATTGGCGCTGCTTCCTGCACGCATGCAGAACTCGTTGACTTTATTAACTTCGCCTCCAACTTTCACCCTGCCCTCAAGTTTACCTGGTCCATTTCCGACACCTCCCTCCCCTTTCTAGATCTTTCTGTCTCTGTCTCTGGAGACAGCTTATCCACTGATGTCTACTATAAGCCTACTGACTCTAACAGCTATCTGGACTATTCCTCTTCTCACCCTGTCTCTTGCAAAAACGCCATCCCCTTCTCGCAATTCCTCCGTCTCCGCCGCATCTACTCTCAGGATGAGGCTTTTCATTCTAGGACGAGGGAAATGTCTTCATTTTTTAAAGAAAGGGGCTTCCCTTCCTCCACTATCAACTCTGCTCTTAAACGCATCTCCCCCATTTCACGTACATCTGCTCTCACTCCATCCTCCCGCCACCCCACTAGGAATAGGGTTCCCCTGGTCCTCACCTACCACCCCACCAGCCTCCGGGTCCAACATATTATTCTCCGCAACTTCCGCCACCTCCAACGGGATCCCACCACTAAGCACATCTTTCCCTCCTCCCCTGTCTCTGCATTCCGCAGGGATTGCTCCCTTGTCCATTTGTCCCCCCCATCCCTCCCCACTGATCTCCCTCCTGGCACTTATCCGTGTAAGTGGAACAAGTGCTACACATGCCCTTACACTTCCTCCCTTACCACCATTCAGGGCCCCAAACAGTCCGTCCAGGTGAGGCAACACTTCACCTGTGAGTCAACTGGGGTGATACACTGCGTCCGGTGCTCCCGATGTGGCCTTTTATATATTGGTGAGACCCGACGCAGACTGGGAGACCGCTTTGCTGAACATCTACACTCTGTCCGCCAGAGAAAGCAGGATCTCCCAGTGGCCACACATTTGAGTTCCACATCCCATTCCCATTCTGACATGTCTATCCACGGCCTCCTCTACTGTAAAGATGAAGCCACACTCAGGTTGGAGGAACAACACCTTATATTCCGTCTGGGTAGCCTCCAACCTGATAGCACGAACATCGACTTCTCTAACTTCCGCTAGGCCCCACCTCCCCCTCATACCCCATCTGTTACTTATTTTTATGCACCATTCTTTCTCTCACTCTCCTTTTTCTCCCTCTGTCCCTCTGAATATACCCCTTGCCCATCCTCTGGGTCCCCCCCCCCCGTCTTTCTTCCCGGACCTCCTGTCCCATGATCCTCTCGTATCCCCTTTTGCCTATCACCTGTCCAGCTCTTGGCTCCATCCCTCCCCCTCTTGTCTTCTCCTATCATTTTGGATCTCCCCCTCTCCCTCCAACTTTCAAATCCCTTACTCACTCTTCCTTCAGTTAGTCCTGACGAAGAGTCTCGGCCTGAAACGTCGACTGCACCTCTTCCTAGAGATGCTGCCTGGCCTGCTGCGTTCACCAGCAACTTTGATGTGTGTTGTTCCAATGTTTCTGGCTTCTTCTGTGCAGTATTCCTTATGTTTATTTATGACCAGCTTTATTTATTTGGTTTGTATTCCTTGCCAAGTTTCATTCTATATTTGGATTGCATGCTATTTATATTGAGTGAACATAACTAGTTCAACAATGCTATTATGGGATAATAATTTTAAAGTGACACAGTCAGTTACATGAACAACTTTATCAGCCCCAATTAATTTAAATGTACACAAGATGTTTAGTTATGTACTATGAATTTGTTTCAAAAATGAAAACATCAATAGAAGTGAAAGGCCATAGCTGCCAAATTACTTTCCAGATTTATAAATTTTGTATGGATTTGTTTGTTTTCAGGAATAGGTTTGATGACCTACTCAAGAAGGCAAAAGGTAGCAATGACCTTATGGAGTGGTTTTTAGTAGGAGGGTAGAAGAACGTGTTAACTTGTCTGACTGAAAGTAGTCCATACATACTGCCAATTATCGAAAGCTAGGTGCTATCATTGTCAAACAAACACTTTGCAGGCAAGACACTCCAAAGTTGTTTTGTTTATCTTCTTGCCTTCAGGAATTTCGGGATTCACTAACTCTGGGAATTTTTACGATGAGGAAGGTCTTACTATCACATATTACAGTAACAAATAAAAACCTCCCAAATCCCATGGTCTTCTCTTGAGTTTCTGCTGAAGTTCCTACAGAGATCAGAAGAACCATTGGATAAACATCATCAAAGGAAGAAGATTTTTCTTCCATCTCACAAAGAGATGATTCACACACCTTCACAAAGTGTGATGAAATGCTAAAAAAGTACAGGAACAGTTTTCACACTGTCCCATGTAAACTCCAGCTACAGAATTATATTGTATTGGCAATCATCAAGATTTTAGGTTCCATTGTGTCAAGTCTTTCTACCGCTCGCATCAGGAAGGCCTTCTGCAACTTAGATTCTTTCTGGTCCTGTTGTTTTTTAATATGCTTATGCAGGAAATCACTGTTAATGGATAGAAATGCCAATGCGTAAATTGCAACTGCTCTCAGGCTTGAAAGAGGAACAGTTCAGACACGGCTTCAATACTTAAATATATTCCACAAAGAAGACATTTTGAGCAACAGAAGTGTGCAGTTTAATAAATAACTCCAAATGGGATGAAGCCAATACATGATTTGAATATACTTTATATATTGCTGCACAAGTCCATTTCAATATGCGTCAAATTTTTGGATAGAATCACATAAAAGTGTTTTTTTTTCTGTTCAGGTATTTATGTAACTGGCATTGCAAAATTTAACAATGACAAGTAGAAAAGCAGGAATTTATTAACCCAGAAAAATTTGCAGTTCTTGTCCTTGGTTTAATTGAAATGCCATCTCAAAATCTGGTGTAGTGTGCTGTACTTTGGCCTAACTAATCCAGTAAAATAGTGGCTTATAGTTTGTGTCTGAGGTTGTACGTTTATGTTTTAGAGGAAAACTGTGTCCTGCAAGCTATGGTTTGGACATTTAATCTTCACGGTGTTGTGCAGAGTTCTGAGCAGTAGCATTGTTCCTGTCAGCAATATGATGGAAAGGTCACAAAAAAATCTTTTGTGGACAAGGCGTATTCAGTAGCTCATTCAAAGGTCACAAAATTTTGTATCCAAAGACTCTTCTCCATTGTGCCGAGACCAGCACCCTGAGATTGATTGGCAAGCTTTTCACAGAGACCTTTAGCCAAGCAAGATATTGTACAAAATTATGAACTGCTGCAGGTTTCTTCTGCTGGTTTGTTTTAGGTATTCTAACATGTTATTTTAATAGAATTCTCTAAATATTTTGCACAATGACTTTTGTTATACATAGGACAAATGATGCCCTAACCACAGCTTTTATTAGTGTGCCAATTCACAGTCCGTGATTTCTCATGTGATTATTTCTGGTCATAACAGAGGAAGGAGTTAAGAGTTAGGATTGAGAATGCCAGTTTTATTAGAATAGTTATATAATCCAAATGCAATACTGTGATAACAGACACTAGTAGAAATTCTGTGGAATGGCTGGCAATGCCTGGTCAGCAAACTGCTATTTAACCTTCATGAGCAGTTTGCATTGCTGCTCATGATGGCCGGATTTGGAATGTGGCCAGTGGAGCTCAATTTTTCAGTAATGTTAGGCCGGATTGTCATGCAGGGGACCCACTGCCTGGACTATGTTCAATCCCACACCTGCACTAATTCTGGACATGAGGAGTTACATGAATCCTCATGAGCTGAAAAAGGCTCTAATGTGATGCCCCAGTGGGTGCAGTAGTGCGACACTGGTTGTGTATTGAGAATATAAGGCTGAAGCTTTGTTAGGCATTCATCAGACCACATTTGAAATATGGTGAACAGTGTTTTTCGGCCCGATATCTGAGGACAGATGTGCTGATGTTGGAGAGGAGGAGGCTTACAAGAAAGGTCCTGGGAATAGAATGGAGAATGTATGAGGAATGCTCTAGGCCTCCAGTACTTGTTGGATTTTCAGAACAATGAAACCTACCCTATCAAATATTGAAAGGCCCACATAGAGTGTACATGGAAGGGGTACTTCCATTAGTGGAGAGTTTATGACCAGAGGGAACAACCTCCAAATAAGATGTCCATTTAGAATGGAGATGAGGTTGATTTTTTTTTTTTTAGCCAGAGGGCGGTAAATCTGTGGAATTCATTGCCACAATGGCTGTGGAGGCCAAGTTGCTGGGTATATTTAAAACAGAGATTGATAGGTTCTTGATAAGTAAGTGTGTCAAGGGCTATGGGGAGAATGGTGTTGAAGGGGAAAATAAATCAGCCATGATCGAATGGTGGGGCAGACTCGATGGGCCAACTGGTCCAATTCTGCTCTCTGTCTTTTGATCTTAACGTCTAACTGGTATACTAATTATGAGGGCTAAAAGAAAAATCGAGGGACCAATTTAAAACCTACCATGGCAGCTATAGAGTTTAAATATGGTTAATAATCCCAAATTTGGGAAAAAACACCATAATTAATGGATTTTCATTAAAATCCATCTGGTTCACTGATAGCTTTCAGAGGAGGAGATCTGCCACCCTTGCTTCCTTACTTACATATGACTGCCCTATATCGTTGACTTTCAAATGTCCCTCAGTTGGAGGTGATTTACCACCCACTTCACTGAATATTAGGATGGAAAATGAACACTGGCATTACCAGTGATGCATAGATACCCCCAAAAAAAAAATTAAATCTAAATTTTAATGACATCATCTCTCACATTCCTGGGCCAGCTCCCACTGAGAGTCAAGTGCATAGTGCAGACAAACCATTTCCTCAGGAAGTCCTCCGCCAATGGAATTCAACTACATGAAATGTTAACCTTGATTTTCTCTCTCCATAAATGCTGCCTGACCTGCTGAATATTTCCATTAGTTTCATTTTCCCTTTCATTTTTTGATTATTCACTCTACCTTGCACTTTCTTTGTTTTTATCTCCCTTTGCACATCTTTTCCAAGGACCCACAGGAGATATTCATGAATGGACTTCACATGCACAAGTGGTCCTTTGAAGGACTGTGTAAATAATTAAATGTTTTGCAGTAACCAGCAAAGACATGTAGATTTTGAGTTCCAAGGACATTTACAAAGCTTGCAAAATTCTTATGAGATTTAACAGGTTACATGCAGGGAGAATGATTCTCCTGGGTAAGAGGTTGGGACTGGGGTATGTGAGTTGTGGGGGGGGGGGGGTCACAGTCTCAGAATGTGGGTCAGGCCACTTAGGACTGTGACAAGGAGAAACCTCTTAATGCTGAGGGTGGTGAATGTTCTATCCTGAGGGCTATGAAGGCTCAGTCATTGAGTTCATTCAAAACAGTGATTGTTAGATTAAGAGAATCAATAGATAGAGAGACAGAACATGAAAATGCCATTAAGCTCAGCCATGATCTTAATAAATGGCAGAACAGGCTTGAAGGACCAAATGGTCTATTTCTAATCCTATTTCTTACTTTCACACATTCTTAAAATGCATGCAGTTGTCTAAGCAGCTTTGAGAGAGTTAGTTGGTGTACTTACAGAGTGCTATCATCCTGAAATGTACTTCCAGATATCTTGAACAGAATTTCACTCAATTTTGGAGTTAGATATCCACATTATCTTACGCAGTAATATAATACTATAATTATCAAATAGCAAGAAAAACTTGCTGAAAGGCATTCTCATTAAACTTACACTACTATATTCTACATAGAACATACAAAGTTACAGTACAGGCCATTCAGCCCCCAAAGTTGTGCTAACCTTTTAACCTACTCCAAGATCAATCTAACCCTTCCCTCCAACATAGCCCTCCATTCTCTTTTTATTCATGTTCCTATCTAAGAATCTATTTATCTCTTGTAGCTAATGTATCTCCCTCTACTATCTCCCATGACAGCATGTTTCGTGCACCTACTACTCTGTGTAAAAAATCAATAGTAATATTTTCTAATACTTGAACTATTTTACACTGAAAAATTTTAAGTGATATCCCAAAGCATCGCTCAAATCAATTAACCTTCATGCTAAATGTATGACTATACTTTCTGTACTAATAAATGAGCAAGCTTGCGTGAATGACTCTTTGGCAGGAACAGGCACCTACGCCTCCATGTGTGTAGAAGAAAATAAAGATGTTATTAGATTGTATTTTGCATTAAATAGAAATCTTCTTTCTTTATTGTAAAATCAGACCAAGCTCTTGGTAAATGGTAATTATTCAGAAGAAAATACTGATAGAACAATAAGATACCAATTTTCAAAGATTAAATGAGTGATAAGTGGGATTTTGTTGCTGAAAGGCCAGACATTGTCTTCTGTTGTCATAAATACAAGTGACTGCTAGATTCTTATCCAGATATGTTGCTGTTGAATAAATCTTGCAGCACAGATACAAACTGCTTCTGTTCAAAGAAAGTAGAGTTGTTTGTGAAATCAAGGTATAAATAGAGCTATGTTGAATGTATTATAAGCATAATACAGAACATTTTCCTCTTTCTTGCCCACTTACATTACTCTGAAATTTAAATGACTCCTGAATTAAATCCATTCTATGTACATTACAGTCAGTGCCTCACCCTGAAGGTGAACTAAACTCAAAATTAGAGACTGAACCACAAAAGCAACTCAAAAGAAAATGTAGTGAGGAAGGAAAATGAATATTGCAAAGATTCGTGTACTAAAACTGTTGATGAGATTTAAAGTGTTAAAGGTATCTGCTAATGATGGAATAAACCTTTGGATTCCAATGGAAGGCACAGATGAAATCCCAAAGTGTATAACCATGGTAATCTTTCAAACAACCTTGGATATAGGGGGTCATATCTGAGCACAAATGTTCAATAATGCTAATAGAGCAAAAAGTGAGCAACTTCAAAAGATCACAATGCAAATGAACATTTACAGGTTAAATGCTGCAGATGCTGGAGTTACGAAATGAAAATTGGCAGCTCCATCACAAATTTAATCACTTCAAAAATCCAGCATTTGTGATATATGGACCTCCCTGATTATGTCCTTTATTTGACATCTCTTGAATTCGCCATCAACCTATTCTGATCCAGTCAACTTTGATCATCCCCCTTCGTATCAACTTGACTTTCTATTCAAAGAATTATCTGACAGCATTTACATAGAGTACAACTGCACAATAGTCTTAAATTCCATCATTTACAAGCTGTATCAGGTTTTTCAGTAGATTCACACCTCTATAAGTTTGATGATAACTGATCTATAGTAAGTGATTCTTGGGTGTAAAATCATGGAGACTCATTACCACAGCAGCACAAAGCTAGTTTCTACACCACAGTGTTAAAGGAAATGAGGCAGTATCAAAAGGAGGTCAGATGAAGAACAGTAAATGATGGTTATCAGATGGGAGCAAGGTCAGATGTTCTGACTACAGGGGATATATTGGCAATATTGCATTTTCATATATGAACTTTAACATTTGCAAGTTATACAAATGTGATAAACACAATGTTGTACAAAGATAAATGGGAGTGGCTTCAAGATGAGAGGAATGGTTTAGATCATTTTAGTGTTCTCTCTTATTGAATAGTTTACAGCACAGGAACATCACAGACTGACTTTTGAAGACCTTCTGTGACTGAGTAGATACATAAGATGTTGGTGAAAACATAAAGAAACTGTCTACATTGGAATTTAAAACAAAAACAATTGAACATTTTGTGAACACATTGGGTCAAGCATGTCCGTGGAGGTGTAAGCCAGTGCTTCTGGTCAAAAACCCTACATCAGCAATTCGATCCAAATGCTGAAATGCTGACTTACAGATACTGCCTGACCCTCAGAATTAATCTAGTTTTCTGTTTCTTTGTGTCTGGATTTGTTGATGGTTGGAATGGATAAATTAGGAAAGGGCAAAAGAATGCAAAAAGTAAACTTTAAATGTATACAGGAGAAAAAAAAAATTGGAAGTTAAAATATACAAATATGTAAAAAGATAGTGCTAATGTGCATCAAATAGAGATTAGGAATTTTGAATTTCACCATTGAAAGGTCATCAACACTTCACTTGTGAGTCTGTTGGGTCATCTATTGCATCCGGTGCTCCCGGTGTGGACTCCTCTACATCGGTGAAACCCCACGCAGGTTGGAGGACTGCTTCGTCGAGCACCTCTGCTCCGTCCGCCAAAACAGACAGGATTTCCCAGTAGCCACCCACTTCAACTCTGCTTCCCACTCCCATTCAGATATGTCCATACATGGCCTCCTCTACTGCCATGATGAGGCTAAACTCAAGTTGGAGGAGCAACACCTCATATAGCGTCTAGGTAGTTTCCAGCCCCTTGGTATGAACATAGAATTCTCCAACTTCCGGTAATCCGCTCCCCCTCCCTTCCCCTATCCCTATGTCACTCTGCCCCCTCCCCCAGCTGCCTACCACCTCCCTCTTGGTTCCGCCTCCTTCTACTACCCATTGTGTTTTCCCCTATTCTTTCTTCACCTTTCCTGCCTATCACCTCCCTGCCTCCCTTCCCCCACCTCTTTATCTTGCCCCTGACTGGTTCTTCACCTTTAACCCACAATCCTTCTCCTTCCCACCCTCCCCCCACCTTCTTTATAGGGGCTCTGCCCCTTCCTCCTACAGTCCTGACGAAGGGTTCCGGCCCGAAACGTCGACTGATCTTTTCCACCGATGCTGCCCGACCTGCTGAGTTCCAACCTGCAGAACTTGTTTGCTATGCAATCTTTTATAACACTGACTACAGTACAACCCCAACTTCGAGAAGGACATTAAGGAAGGAAATTGCAGTAGAGATTTACCAATATTAATTCAATGATGAGAAACTTTAGACAGAAGTGGACACTGAAAAATCTGGGCTTATTTTCATTACAATTGAAGATGAAGAGGATATGATCAAGGCGTCGAAAATTATGAGAGGCTTGTCAGAGCAAATGAGAATAGGAAACAATGTCCTTTAACCAGTGAGCTTATAATTAGAAGCTGTAAATTTAAGACCATCAGCAGAACAGAGGGAGATGCTAAAAGATGTTGTTTTTTCCCCCACATACCGTTGTTATGGTGTGAAATTCCCACCTGGATCAGAAATAGCTTTTAATGAGAAAGAGAGAAATATTGTAAAATAATAACTATTTAAATAGTTTTTGCCATAAGGCAAAAAATAAAGGAATTAGGTGACTGGATCTTTCAGAGAACCTGTGTAAGCATTTTGAGATGAGGTCCTTTTCCTGTGCCGTCAAATTCTGTGATTTATTATAATTTTAATATTAAATCTGTAAAGTGAATAAGATAAACTAAATGTCATAAGTTAATGTGAAAATTCTTCCTTCCCCGCCTACCCATTCGCATTTTTTTAAAAGTTCAGGCATAGAAAAATTATATATTTACGTATTTTTCCTTCTATCTTCATAGGTCATTCTCGATTAAGCTTCTTGGCCTCCCTGTTTTAATGTCTGTGTGCCAGCGGTACAAGGAATGGATCAAATGGATTGTAAACCTTACCAGCCACTGCCTAAAGTTCGTTGCGAGATGGAATTAGCATACACAAGTTCTTCAGATGAAAGTGAAGATGGAAGAAGCCCCCACAAATCTCTTGATTCCAGAGAAACACTTCATGAATACAACAATGAGCTGAGGATGAATTACAACTGTCATAAGAAAGATATCATGCAAACAGTTGAAGAATCCAGACAAGGTAGGTGCACGTGCTTTGTGTGTGTATTAAATATTAAACGTATATCTAGGTACATAATACATGCATTTTAAGTTAAACCTGTCAAATGAAATGAGCAAGTAAAAAAATGTGCCATTGAATAATAAAAGCAGGAAATTAGCCTAATTTATTTCTCCATTTCATTAGCTTGACACCCTGATAATTCATAGTTTGAAGGAATTTTAAAGTGGGAAATTTGTTTTTTTTTAAATTCATTTTTTTTGCACTTCATTCAGACGGAATATGATAACTGATTCATGAATTAGTCTAGTTCTTTTTAAAAGTCGTGTTCAACATAATATGCTACAGTAACTTAGACATATAAAGAAAATAAGGTTCATGGGAATATATTTTAGCTTTTTTTTCAAATTGACCAGTAGTAACAAGCCATGAAGTTTGTTCCAGTATTTTTTTCAAAATATCAGGAATGGCCCATCAGATACTTAAAGGTCTAGAGATTGTTCTACGATCTTACACCATAGTCCATGATTCAAAATGAATTGTAAACTGATTATGAATTCTCAGTAATTTTTTAGTTTGATTGAAAGTAACGGCAGTGTTAATTTGAGCTCATGCCTCGGTAGCATAGTGGTTCATGGAGAACTGTTACAGCTTGGGGTGTTGGATTTTGAAGTTCATTTCCGGTGCCCTCTATAAATAATATTTTTGCATTCTTCCCGTCAGTGCATGGGTTTCCCCCATATGCTCCTTTTTCCTCATGCAGTTTAAAGACGTACCACTTAGTAGGTTAGTTGGTCATTGGAAATTGTCCTGTAATTAGGCTAAGGTTAAGAATAGGTGGGTTGTTGCATAGTGCAGCTCTTTGCGCCAGAAGGGCCTGTTTCATGCTGTATCTCTGAACAAACAAAACATTTAATAATTTTCAGTATTTGGATTATTGTTAATAAGAATTTTATCTTTACATTGATAATAGGTGATGAAGGTTGAATTAGTGAATACTAACTACAGCAAAGCCATTGGTGTTTGCCATCAGTGCTCAGTGAAGCTGACAGGGTATTTGAGCATGTGCAACTTAATGATGGCAATGATCCAATGTGCCTTGACTGGCAGCGTCATTTTCAACAATTCCCTGTGCAGTCAAATTCATTTTCAACACCTGATACAAATTTTCAAAGAAGCTGCTTTTCCTTTAATTTTTGGAAGACTTTTACAGACATATATGAGGCCCAAATGAATGTTTTGTGGAATCTAGGCCAAACTCCTAGTTGAGCAAATCATCTGACTCATTAAACTGATTTTAAAAGATAAAGATTAGCTTTATTTGTCACATGTACACGTTTGTACATTGAAACATCAGAACATACAGTGAAGTGCCTCATTTACATCAAATGTGCTGGGCAGCCTGCAATTGTTGCCACACTGTCTGCGCCAATGTAGCATGCCCAGAACTCGCTAACAATAACCATACATCTTTGGAATATGGGAGGAAGCCAAAACACCAGAGGAAACCCATGCGGTCACAAGGAAAATGTTCAAACTCCTTACTGGCAGCAGTGGGAATTGAACCCCACTGTAATAGCATTACACTAACCACAATGCTGCCTCTGATTATGTATATCAAATTCCTTAAATTAAAATTTCAGCTTTTATGTTAAATAAATGTCATTGTTCTAGTCTTCTTCACGGAGTACCCTGAAACAGTTAAAACACAAAACTGCATCCTCAGCCCGACATTTTAATTCCCATATACGTAAGCCTGTGCGGCCCAGTTCTGCTCTAACTCCATCTACAGCTTTTCTGACAGCTCCACCGCAGTGGGCCAAATCTCAAATAACAATGAGTCATCATTTAGCAAGGAGGTAGTCAGCATAGTGGCATGGTGTCACAGCAACAACTTTTCCTCCTCAATGTCAACAAAACAAAAGAGCTAGTCATTGACTACAGGCAACGGGCCAGTGCATATGCTCCTGTTTATATCGAGGTCAAGGGGGTTGAGAGCTTCAAATTCCGAGGAGTGAACGTCCCCATAGCATTTCTGGGTCCAAGCACGTAGACACCACGGCCAAGAAGGTGCACCAGTGCCTTTACATCCGCAGGAGGATCAAAATATTTGACACATCATCTTTGCCCCTCACTGATTTTTGTTGATACACCATAGAAAGCATCCTATCTGGATGTATCACAGCTTAGAATGGCAGCTGATCTGCTCAAGATCTCAAGAAACTGCAGAGGGTTGTGGACATAACTCAGCACATAATGAAAACCAGCCTCCCCTTCATGGACTCTGCCTTGGTATAATCGGCAACATTATCAAAGACCTCACCCCAGCCATTCTCTCTTCTCCTTCCATTGGCTTAGATAGAAGAGTCTGAAAGCACATACCACCAGTCTCAAGGACAGTTTCTATCCTGCTGTTATAAGACTATTGAATGATTCCCTAGTATGATAAGATGGACTCTTGACCTCACAATCTAACTCTTCATGATCTTATTGTCTATATGCACTGTACTTTCTCTGCGTTCTGTCATTCTTCTCCTTTGTATTATCTCAATGCATTATTGTAATGGAAGGAATGCGAAACAAAGTTTTTTACAGTACCCTGGTACATGTGTAAAAATAAACTGATTTACCAATTTGCATTCATTGAGAATGTCTTCCTAGATTTCTGACTGTGAAAGCAATTGAAGTTTGAAGAAAGACTTGTATTTGAGTAGCACGTTTCCTACCCTGCAAAAACAAATGAAATATTGGATAGGCTGGGGCTATAGTTATAGCTTGGGAAACATGCTTCTAGTTTGTATTCAGACAGAAATATAATATGATCAGATAATCAATATTAGTGAGATTGATTGATCATTGGATAAATATCGGCCAAGGTTTACACAATAGCAGTTTTGCTCTTGAAGTATAATTACACTTTACAGACAGGACCTTAGTTTAATGCCTCAAATGAAATTCACCAGATTAGTTAGTATGGAGCTCCCTCAATGCTGTGTTGGAGTATCAATTTGTACTAAGTTGTTTCTTTGTATACTTAGATATTTGTGTTCATAATATTAGGAGAAGTGAGGGGTAGGTTTTTTATGCAAAGTGGTGAGTGAGTGGAATGGGCTGCCAGCAATGGTGGTGGAGGCGGATACGATAGGGTCTTTTAAGAGACTCCTGGACAGGTATATGGAGCTCAGAAAAATAGAGGGCTATGGGTAACTCTAGGTAATTTCTCAGGTAAGGACACGTTCGGCACAGCTTTGTGGGCCGAAGGGCCTGTATTGTGCTGTAGGTTTTCTTTGTTTCTATGTTTTTATGTTCTATAATATTGTTCAGTGGGCACGTGGCCAAGTGGTTAAGGACTAGTGACCTGAAGGTCGTGAATTTGAGCCCCAGCCAAGGCAACGTGTTTGCGTCCTTGAGCAAGGCACTTAATCACACATTGTTCTGCGACGACACTGGTGCCAAGCTGTATGGGTCCTAATGCCCTTCCCTTGGACAACATTGGTGTCATGGAGAGGGGAGACTTGCAGCATGGACAACTGCTGGTCTTCCATACAACCTTGCCCAGGCCTGCACCCTGGAAAGCGAAGACTTTGGCCTCACAAGACTAATGGATGCGTTTAATTTAAATATTGTTCAAAGCCCAATTTAACCTATGTACATATTTGGAGAACCTGCCTACATTCTAAATACTTCTGGATTTTTAAATGCTTGTTCTAATGAATATTTCTAGAGATGATTTATGATACATTTGTCACGTACCCCGTAACTGGGTTGCCAAACCAGCAGAAATGGATCACTCAGTTGGAGTCTGGATTACTAGAACTAAGAAAGTTTTATTAAAGAAACAAGCAACACAGTACTCTAATCAAAAAAGGATAATAAATGCAACAGTTCAGCAATGATAAACACACACGTACACAGAATTAAGATAACAAGATTAATCAAGCTCTATCGTTGTCTAGGGGTAAATGACCAGTTTCAAAGTGACACAAATCCAGTTCAATTTAGTTCAGTTCGCAGTAATTGTTGCCATGGCGATGGACAGTGGGGGGAGGGGAGGAGAGAAAGCAAAACGAATGAACGTTCAACACAACTTCCACACACAGACATTCGCAGTCAGCTGTCGGGCGAGTCCTTTGTGATGTCATCTGAGGTCACCGACCGTGACCCCTCCGTTTCCCGATACGATCGTTTCCCTGCGCTGAACCTGGCACCCAGGCAAGGGTGGACACACACCAGGTTCCCGCCGATCGTGCCTTCCCACCCTGTGTGTTTATGGCTTGATCCCACGTTCAGCCGTCCAAAAGCTTCCCACCGACTTGTGAGAGGCACACCGCTTCCAGGGTCTCATTACCTCGGGTGTTGTGTGTCCTGCCTTAGCGAACCTGTCCCTTTTTATCTCCCTGCTGGGGTATCGCCTGTCCATCACTTCAAACAGATCAGGGTTCAAAGGGGGAGCCGCTCTAGACAGCTCTCTCTCCCGTCCCTTCATTACACATCTCCAAATGCTGCTCCATTGTTTTCCTTATCTCTCTCTCCTGAAGACAGGTGGCAGACCAACTGCTGATCACACAGGACAGCTAACATCTTATCTCTGTGTATTCTTGTCACACATTATAGAGACTGTAAAAGAAATTTTTACTTTCACCATCTGCTGGTAGGAGAACCAGTGAAAACCCTGCATACATTTCAGAATGTGTTATCACTACATAGGGTCTTGCTAGTCAACAAATATGTAAATAAATTGTACACAGCCTATTTATTTGTGAGCCTTGATATTGTGTTGAAATACTATTTTCTCTTCCATCAAGAGCTTTACAACTGGCCAAGATTCTGTTCACAGACAATATGTATTCTGTGGATTAATTTGCACTCCTCCTTAACCAATGTCATGAAGGCCAAGCACCTGACAATAATGAAGCAGTTTCTGCTGCCCCATATAACTTGGTAGTACATTGTAAAGATGAGTACAGAGACCAGAAATAATTATAACCTCAGTTTAACACGTAATAGTTGCATTCACATGTTAGAAGATGGAAAATCTAATTGGTTGTTTTTGCTGTGTGATGCAGTGAAATGCTGAAAAGCGTGGTGAAATACAGTATATAATGCACTCAGACTACGGGAGCTTAGATTTAATGGAACTATCTATTGTTGAACAAAAGCTGATCAGCCTTAGATAGAAATGTTTTACTACATTGCTTTCGTGCTTATATGTATTACTCATCCTCAATTGCTCCTTGAGAAGATGGTGATGAGCCATCTCCTGGTGATGACATGCCAATATCAATATGGCATACAGAATTTCAGGACTTGGATTTGGACCCAGTGAGGATAAAGGAAGAGATGGTATGTGACTTGGGGGGGGGGGGCAACCTGCACATTGAGGTGTCCTGTATATTTGCTTCCCTAGTCTTACTTGGTGATAGAAATTATAGATTAGGAATGCACTTCAGAAATAGTCAAGATAAATAGCTCAGGTGTTTTCTGTGAGAATCACCTCATTTCTGAAGAGTTGTCAATGGAACAGAATTTTGTGTGGCCATCAGCAAACATTCCATTCTCCATTCTAATCATAGAATGAAAGCTATTGATGAAATAATTGAATGTCGATAGGCCATGGAGAACACCCTGAAGAGCTTCTGCATCAATGTCCTAGTGTGTTCAGGGGTTCCAAACCTGGGGTCCATGGACCCTTTTTTCTTAATGGTATTGGTCCATGGCATAAAAAAGGTTGTGAACCACTGTTTTAGATTATTCTTTTCTTGAGTTTAGTTTTACTAAGGACCTTTCAACTGCTGCTGTAATATCCAGATCAATACTTTGAAGAAATCTGAAAAAGTCTGCCCAACTTACTGACAGAGTTAAAAAATACAAACAAATCACTCAGTGGTATTTGGCAGCTTTTCACAGGAAAATCTCATTCCTATGCATCTTTGCCTGGCATCCTTGGGGTTTTCCATGGTGGCTATATCAGCCTCGTCCATGATCTTCCTGATCTGAGTGGTTGAGAGGGTTTTCTAGTTGTCAGGGGAATGCAGAATTTCTTGAGAATTTCTTGCCAACCTCCCACAGCTTTGGTTTTTCTCTACACTGCAAATGTATCTTGGGTTATCCATAGATCTTTGACAGACAACCTTATCAAATCCAGCAAAGTCCATAAGCACCCTGTGCAATTTACATGGACTGTGAGACAGTTCTGTCAATAATCTCTTTGTTGTCGATCTGCAGATTATAAATGACCAAGGTTTTTCTGGATATGTTGAAGATAGAAGCTGTCAACCGTTTCTTCTGTCCAAAGTATGTAACCTGGATGTCACAGCCAAAAAGAATAATACGGTGGTACACACCTAATATACAAATGCCTTTGTGTTCAGGTTTGTTGTTCCAGACAAGAGATTAGTTTGTCAGAGCTGACAGAAACTTTGACTATTTTTACATCAAGTGGACTGTTACGACTTGGTAGATTGATAAGGGGTGAATCAAGATAGTGGAAATGCTACTCCTTGTGAAAGTCCTCATTATTAATTTAGATTTTGGATGGGATGTCAGTACCATGCAACATGATAGCTACTTTCTTATCACTGATTAACATGGTGAGTGATAGACACATCAGAAATCTGGTTTATCATGATTTGTGTTTCACCTGGTGAGATAGGGAAAATGCACCATCTTCAGTGAGCTAGGTGACATAACTGTTTTGAATTATAAAGTCACTCAGCTAAGGCATTTCTTCAGCCCTCCAACTCCATGTCAACCATCAACTACCCATCTGTTCTATTTATATATGAAACATATTGTTTTTATTTTCCCCACATTTTCAATGACTCCCTTCAGATCCTACCTATACCAACATACCTTTTGTCAGGTCACTCGTCTGCGTGCTACTGGTACCATGTAACCTAGTACTGTCTGTCACATGGTCAGGTGATCAGCGGCTAAACTTGCAGGACAAAGAACAAGACCTGTCAAAGGGCGGATGAGCCCTCCCGTAGGGTCAATGGCCATCTAGCAAACACGTGCTATGAAGTGCGGAAAGGGCATCCCTTGCATCAAAGCTTAGTCTGGCCATTCACTGCAACAGAACCTCCCCCAGCCGTCTTGGACCCCACCATGCCGCTGGATCAGGTAGGGGATGTCGAGAGGGTGGGTCTGGACCTCTACTCCCTCTACTCACCTAAAATCCACTCATGCACATGCTGTTCCTTTCTGAGGAGTGGGGTATAAACCCCACTAACTTAAAGGAACTATCATCATCCTATGGGATGGATAGAGAGAGAGAGGAGAGAGGGGAGAGAGGGGAGAGAGGGGAGAGAGGGGAGAGAGAGGAGAGAGAGGAGAGAGAGGAGAGAGAGGAGAGAGAGGAGAGAGAGGAGAGAGAGGAGAGAGAGGAGAGAGAGGAGAGAGAGGAGAGAGGGAGAGAGGGAGAGAGGGAGAGAGGGAGAGAGGGAGAGAGGGGGAGAGGGGCAGAGGGGGAGAGGGGGAGAGGGGGAGAGGGGGAGAGGGGGAGAGGGAGAGAGGGAGAGAGGGAGAGGGGGAGAGGGGGAGAGAGAGAGAGAGAGAGAGAGAGAGAGAGAGATACGAAGAGCAAATTACAGAGTCCAACTAAGCTACCAACCTGCCCATCTTTGAGATGACGGAGAAAGCTGGGGCAGCAAGGAGAACCCCATACAGTCACAAGGAGAAAGTGCAAACTCCACCCAGACAGCACCTGAGGTCAAAGTTGAACCTGGTCTCTGGTGCTCTGAGGCAGCAACTTTACCAGCCGCAGCACTCTGCCATGCAAATCTATCTTTGAACGAGCTGCTACAGCTGGTGCTCCTGATTGGTTGTTTTGGAAAGAATGCCTGAAAAGAATAGATCCAATGCAGTAAGAACTATGACTCAACTTTGCTCAGTGCTAAGTTTAGCTGATGTTTCATTTTCATATAGAGTACCAGATAAAATGAATATTGTACTTGGGCGATCAGAAGGATATGAATTGGAGACTTAGGGGAGAAGATGATGAAGGATCAATGGGTCAAGCCTTCAGATGAATAAGAATGTCATGGTCATGAGTGGTCAACCTTGGGCAATAGAGATGTGAATCCTGAGGACCCTGAAGGTCATTGAGGGATGAGCCTGAAGTGTTAAAGGGTGGGAGACAGGGATTATTGGAGGTGAGATCATTTGGTGAAATTACAGGGGAAGACACTATGGTTCAGGGTTCAAATGTTAAGGAAAATGCTCACTCTTGGAAAGTCCTGTCAGAATCAATTTGTTCTAGGAACAATTAATGATGTTCATTCCTTGCAGCAATCATGTTCTGTTTTCCCAGCGATAATCTGAAAAAAAGGTAAGTCAGAGGCTTGGTTTTCTCCGTCCAGTGACTTGCACCTCAACAATTGAAGGGTTGTTGTTGCTACTACTTCTTTATATGTTGTATGTCAATGATTTGGGACAGAACTGATGGCTTTGTGACCAAGTCTGCAGATGATACAAAGGTAGGTAGAAAGGCCGATAGTGTTGAAGAAGCCGGGAGGCTGCAAAGGACTTATACAGATTAGGAGAATGGCAAAGAAGTAGCAAATGGAATACAGTGTCAGGAAGTGTATAGCTATGCACTTTGGTAGAAGGAATAAAAGTGTAGACTCTATTCTAAATGGGGAGAAAATTCAAAAATCCGAGGTACAAAGGGACTTATGAGTCCTCCTGCGATTCCCTTAAGGTTAGTTTGCAGGTTGATTTGGAGGTGAGGAAGACAAGTGCAATGTTAGTATTCATTTCAAGAGGACTAGAATATAAAAGCAAGGATGTAATGCTGAGGCTTTATAAAGCACTGGCGAGGCTTTACTTGGATTGTTGTAAGAAAAGATGTGCTGACAGTGGAGTGAGTTAAAAGGAGGTTCACAAATGATTCCAGGAATGAAAGGCTTATCCTATGAAGAGTGCTTGATGCTCTGGGCCTCTACTCACTGGAATTCAGAAGAAAGAGGGCTGACCTCATTGAAGCCTATTGAATGTTGAAAGCCCTCTTCAGAGTGGTTGGGAGAAGATGCTTCCTATAGAAGTGGAGTCTCAGCCAGAGGGCACAACTTCAGAATAGAAGTATATCCATTTAGAATGGAGATGAGGAGGAACTTCTTTAGCCAAAGAGTGGTGTATTTGTGGGATTTGTTGCCACAGGTGGTTGTAGAGGCCAAGTCACTGGGTGTATTTAAGGCATGGTTGATAGGCCCTTGATTAGTCAGGGCATGAAAGGATATGGGGAATGTGGTTGTGAGGGAAATGGATCAACCATAATCAAATGGCAAAACAGACTCGATGGAGCAAATGGCCCAATTCTGCCCCTATGTCTTACGATCTTGTACAACACTATTGTTTTACTTCCACAAAGTATCCACAAACTCAAAGTGTGATAAAAGCTGAAGGTATGATTAGGCATGCAACATGATATTGGTAAGATACCTTCAGATTGTCAAAGGCATCACATGATATGAAGATATTATCAGATTCGTGGTTATGATAAAGTGTATTTCCGTTTGACTTGGGTTCATTTTAAAGTCTTTGAAATTTTAATTTGTTGATGATAATGGTGGGTTGTGCATTTGTTTTTGGGTTCACTACCTGCCATCATCCTGTCCTCTGGAACTGCAAAACATTGAATTATTATGTGATGAAGGTGGATGTTAAGAAGGTGCAACATCCCCACTGGTGAAGTAAGAAGCTACACAGACTATTAAATAATTTTCTCTGCAGCAGATTATATGAAGTTTCCTCACAATGGCTTTTTTTGCCATCTGGAATCTGCATGATCACCGTCATTGCATTTAAGCTGAATACAGAATTACTTTTACAATTTTTCTCAAAAATATTTGAAGAAGTTCACACTACAGGTGTCTTGTCAACTCACTGAAGATATCTCTTAACTGTGTAAAACATTTCTGATTGCTCAGGGCTGGCATGATCATTTATAAACACAGATTCATTACACTGCCACCAATGGAACCATAGTGACAAAATCAAAGAAATAGTGATCAAGGAATGAGGACTTGAAAATTATAATGCACCATATTGAGATTTTAATAACAGTCATGAACTTGAATTGTATGTGTTTTAAAGAGATTTCAGTTTTGCTGAATGTTAAGTCAGAGCCAATGCACTTGAACTTATGATAAATGCATGTCATTCATTAACTATACAAGCAAGTTCCTCTGTTCAGTACTGGAAGGTACAAGTGCCAGAGGGCAGAAATAAAATAAAATCTGAAAGCTGGGATTAAAGAAAGGAAACCAGGCATGCATTTCTAGAAAGTAAAAGGATTAAGATAAGTGCAGAAAGATATTGCTTGTTGATCCTGCTGCTTTTCTTTATGATGTTCTTATTAACTGGAAAATTATTATCTCAGTAGTTGTTCAGCAGATAAAACTGTATTTTTGCATTGACGATAGGCAATAATCTAAAAGTAGCAAAAGTGAGGGCAGACATTATTAAAATATATATATATTAAAAAAATAACAGTTTGAGAGAGGTTATTCTAACAAAGTATTACGAATGCAATACCAAACCTTTCTCGTCAAATTTGTACATTTGGCAGCGTTTGGTCTTTTTTTTATGTTAAACTATTCATAACATAATGAAAATCTGGTTTGTAAGAAACTGCTAATCTACTGCAGGGCCAGCAAATGACTGGGAACATGCCAGCTTTTCACAGAACACAGCAACCAAGAATAATTTTGTCCAGAGAGGAAGCTGGGTCTGGATTGGTATTGAAAACAAAGCCATGGATGGGGACCAAGTGCATTGCTGGTGCTGAGCTTTTGGCAGTTGTGCCTGGAATGGGGATAATGTTGCATTTTTCCAGCCAACTGTGTGTTATCACAAAAAAAACTGGACACTGAAACCCTTTGACAAAAAAAAATACTCAGCAGGTAATGCAGCTGCTCAACTCCAGCAGACTGAGCTCAATCCTGAATGCCAGTGTTGTCTCAATGCTTATACAGTCCATTCTCCCTGTCCAAGGGTGCTGTGGTTTCTTCCCATAGACCAAAGACTGCTGTTTGTTTGATGAATTATCTACTGTAAGTTACTTCCTGTGTAAGAGAATGGTAAGACTTGTGAAAATGAGAAGGGTACAGGGACATAAATGGGGAATAAAATAAATGGAAATTGCTCTGAGACTCCACATAGATGCATTGGGTCTCCATCTGTGCCATAAGAAGTTATGAGAATAGAGGTTGGGCAGCCTCAGTGGAGAGAGGAATATAGTCTGGATGAGAGAACTCGAACAACTTTCAAAAAGCTTGATACTATCCAAGACAAAGCAGTCTGCTTGATGGGATACAGCCTGACCACTCTGAACATACATTCACTAAAAAGGATCTCGTGCTTTCTCAGCCTATATGATGAATAAACCTCTTACAGGCTTCCAGCTGGGTCCAAGTATCAAGAAAAAGCATTTTAACAAAGACAAAGGTCTCATTCTAAGTAAGAACTGGAATTCAATTGTAAGTAACATGGGACAGTGGAAACCTGATTGGATGAGGACTAACCAATCAGGAGGGACAAACTACAGGGTATAAATACCACTGAACTAGACATGCCCAGTTATCATCCCTGGTGAAGATGGCAGAGTTTGTCATTGCAACGTGGGTTATAATCCATACTTGTACCTGGCTGGAAGCCCAAGAAGAGTGCATTTTTATAAATGAAGTTTATTTTTTGAAATAAAAATATGTTAACATTATCCTTCAAGTATTTTAATATTAAACATTTCAATAGGATCACCAATTCATTATTTTTTTTTAATCCAAGTACAGTAATGGCAAAAATAATAGGCAACTTAGATTTTAAAGTAAATTTTGTTTTAGCTGTTTATATATTGACCACTTTTCAAATAAAATTCTGATTACCTTGTAGGCATATAACCCAGTGCACGATTAAACAAAGATAATAAACAGGTGATAATGATCAATGGCTTTATAAAGTGAATGAATTAAATTGATTAACTGAAACAGGAACAAGTGCAGAAGGAATCAAACTGGGCAAAGGACAACCAAACTAAAAGGTGAGTTGTTGCAGATGTGAGAGTTTAACCTTCAAATGATCAACTCTTACACCATGGCAAGAGTGAGCATAGCAACAAGACAAGGTGGTCGCCCTGCATCAGCAAGTTCTCTCCCAAGCAGCAATTTAGTGGCAGAGTAAAAATAGGGGACAAAATCTCCTCTACAATCACTCTGAGCACCAGTGCCCCACAAGGCTGAGTACTCAGCCCCCTGCTGTACTCACTGTACACCCATGATTGTATAGCCAAGTTTCCATTGAACTCAATATATAAGTTTGCTGATGACACAACAATTGTAGGCCGTAATGATGGGTTTGAGTACGGAGAGGAAATCAAGAACCTGGTGGCATGGTGCGAAGACAATAACCTATCCCTCAACGTCAGCAAGATGAAGAAATTGGTTGTTGACTTCAGAAGGAGTGGCGGAACGCATGCCCAAATTTACATCGGTGGTGCACAAGTCGAACAGGTCAAAAGCTTTAAGTTCCTCGGGGTCAATATCACAAATGACCTGACTTGGTCCAACCAAGCAGAGTCCACTGCCAAAAAGGCCCACCAGCACCTTTACTTGCTGAGAAAACTAAAGAAATTTGGTCTGTCCCCTAAAACCCTCACTAATTTTTATAGATGCACCATAGAAAGCATTCTTCTAGGGTCATCACAACCTGGTATGGAAGTTGTCCTGTCCAAGACGGAAGAAGCTGCAAAAGATCGTGAACACAGCGCAGCACATCACACAAACCAATCTTCCGACCTTGGACTCACTTTACACCGCACACTGTCGGAGCAGTGCTGCCAGGATAATCAAGGACACGACCCACCTAGCCAACACCCTTTTCATCCCTCTTTCCTCCGGGAGAAGGCTCAGGAGCTTGAAGACTCATATGGCCAGATTTGGGAACAGCTCCTTTCCAATTGTGATAAGACTGCTGAACGGATCCTAATCTGGATCTGGGCCGTACCGTCCAAATATCCGGACCTGCATCTCGGTTTTTTTGCACTACCTTACTTTCCATTTTTTTATTTTCTATTTATGATTTATAATTCAAATTTTTTATATTTACTATAGATTTGTAATCCAGGGAACGGGAAGCACAGAATCAAATATCGCTATGATGATTGTACGTTCTAGTATCAATTGTTTGGCGACTATAAAGTAAAGACAGGAATTATCAAGATGTGCTGTCCAAGTTCTTCTCAAGATACTCAAAGTAATGGTCAAAGTTGAGAACCAGAAACACAATGACTGGCCACGGAAACTGAGTGTAGCAGACAAGAAATACATCAAACTGACGTTCCTTTTAAATCAGAAGTCCATCATTGTTATCAGCTCTGAACTCTCAGAAACCACTGGAATCCAAGTACACCCCTCTACAGTCCAGAGGAATATTGTCAGAAGTAGTCTTCATGGTAGAGTTGCTGATAAAAAGCCATTCCTCCAAAGTGGAAACAAAGCCAGGAGACTGACCTACGTACAGAAACACAAGAATGGACCTGAACAACAGCAACAAGTGCTCTGGACTGAGGGTGAAAAAATTTGAAATTTTTGCTCAAATAGGAAGCAGTTTGTCTATAAATGAGCTGGAGAGGGCGACATACAATGAGTGTCTGCAGACAATATTGAAGCATGGTGGAGGTTCCCTGCAGTTTGGGGATGCACCTCTGCAAATTGAGTTGGTGATCTGGTCAGAACTAATGGAATCATCAGTGCTGAGAAGTATAAGCAGTTTCTCATCCTTCACGAAATACCATCAGGAAGTATAAGCAGTTTCTCATCCTTCACGAAATACCATCAGGGAGGCATCTGATCAGTCCCAACTTCATTCTGCAGCAGGACAAAGACTTCAAACACACAGCCAAGGTCATAGAGAACTATCTTCAGTGAAAAGAAGAACAATTCTGCATAAGATTGTATAGCCTCCACAGAGCCCTGTTTTCAACACCATCGAGCATTTCTGAGATTACCTGGAGAGACAAAAGCAAGTGAGACTGTCAAAGTCTGCAGAAGAACTGTGGCAAGTTTTCCAAGATGCTTAGACCAAGCTGCCAGCTGATTTTCATATAAAAGAGCACACCAGTGTACCTATGAGAATTGATGCAGTTTTAAAGGCAAAGGATTTAGCGTTTTTTTTTTACTGTTTACTGCTCTTTATAGTAATTATTTTGATATTTAGAAACATTTCACTTCATTGTCTTTGAAACCATCTTTGTCATACAGAATTTTTTTTACATGTGCCTAAGACTTTTGCACAGTACTGTATATACAAGCTTACTCTATGCACTGTGCTCTCATAATTTAACTTGTTTGGCTTCAGTATTGCTTGTGGTGAAGCTCATCACATCTCTTGCTTCTGAGGAACAATGCTCGTAGGTTATAATTAAAATAGATAGGGCAAATTTTACCTCAGAAAATCCAACAGTGTTAGGGGAACTAATTAATGAAAAGGCAGGGTTACCACTTCATTGCACTTCTGACAGTATCAATAATGATCTCCCTCCTCACTTCCCATCTCTTTTATCAGTAAAACTAGAAGCAGAACCTCTGTGGGGAGCAGGAAATAGCGTACATCTCAGTTGGTTATCAACTCATTTATAAATCACTTGGGAGTAGAATAAAAATGGTACTTACTGATGTTCTCTCTGTTCACAACCACCACTAGTCCTCCCACATTTGTGCATATAAATCCATGCATTTAAATATGTGAGTACGTATATATATATATATATATATATATATATATATATATATATATATACACACACACAGATGAATGCACAACAAAAACTCAGGAACGCATATAGAAACATCATCTTGTGTTCATCATTCATCACCACACAGACATTTTGCATTTGAAAGATAAAGTTTCACAAAGTTCACAATCAGAATGATTAATACTAAATGCAAACCTTGTCTGAACATGGTCTAAATTTATATTAATTACTTTTTTTTGCTATAATGAGCCTAGTGAACATTATGAATGATTTGTCAGCTCTCTATGATAACAAAGTGCTGCACACACAATGTTCATCAGTGAAATTCAGTTCAGACTCCAATGAACATTTGATGGGCTTTGATAATGCTATCCTTCAATGTAATGAAGTCTAATTTGTTCAGAACCTTAATTTCTTGTAGATGATAGTATTCCATTATTCTCTGGAACTAAAACGACTAGAAATAGAATCATTCGTCATATTATTTGTTTATTTCATGATAATATCACAATCATACATAAAGGAATAAAGAATCCAGCACAATCTACAGGCTACAATAGAGGAAAAAATCCTTACCAGATATTTACAGTAACAACCTAACTTGTCACTCTCCGCACTAAATCCAATTTATGAGTTTTGCAGGATTTTCCTGGGTCCAAGATTGTGGATGCAGAAAACTGTTATCGTTTACAACAGATCTTCTTTGAAATAAATAGAACATAGGATAGTACAGCACAGTCCAGGCCCTTCGACCCACAATGTTGTGCCGACCCTCAAACCCTGCCTCCCATATAAACCCCCACCTTAAATTCCTTCATATACCTGTCTAGTAGTCTCTTAAACTTCACTAGTGTGTCTGCCTCCACCACTGACTCAGGCAGTGCATTCCACGCACCAACCACTCTCTGAGTAAAAAAACCTTCCTCTAATATCCCCTTTGAACTTCACACCCCTTACCTTAAAGCCATGACCTCTTGTATTGAGCAGTGGTGCCCTGGGGAAGAGGCGCTGGCTATCCACTCTATCTATTCCTCTTAATATCTTGTATACTTCTATCATGTCTCCTCTCATCCTCCTTCCCTCCAAAGAGTAAAGCCCTAGCTCCCTTAATCTCTGATCATAATGCATACTCTCTAAACCAGGCAGCATCCTGGTAAATCTCCTCTGTACCCTTTCCAATGCTTCCACATCCTTCCTATAGTGAGGCTACCAGAACTGGACACAGTACTCCAAGTGTGGCCTAACCAGAGTTTTATAGAGCTGCAACATTACATCGCAACTCTTAAACTCTATCCCTTGACTTACGAAAGCTAACACCCCATAATAAAATACATCTGTTTTCTTTTTCAGTATGAAAGTACTTCCTGAAGATCTGCAGTGTGATCTTTTGTTCAGTATTCTCCACCCTCCATCCTTTTCTATAAACATAGAAACATAGAAAACCTACAGCAGAATACAGGCCCTTCGGCCCACAGAGTTGTGTCGAATATGTCACTACCATAGAAATTACTAGGCTTACACATAGCCCTCTATTTTACTAAGCTCCAGGTACCTATCTAAAAGTCTCTTAAAAGACCCTATCGTATCCGCCTCCACCAACGTTGCCAGCAGCCCATTCCATGCACTCACCACTCTCTGAGTAAAAAAACTTACCCCTGACATCTCCTCTGTGCTTACTCCCCAGCACCTTAAACCTGTGTCCTCTTATGGCAACCATTTCAGCCCTGGGAAAAAGCCTCTGACTATCCACACGATCAATGCCTCTCATCATCTTACACCTCTATCAGGTCACCTCTGATCTTCTGTCACTCCAAGGAGAAAAGGCCGAGTTCACTCAACCTATTCTCATAAGGTATGCTCCCCAATCCAGGCAACATCCTTGTAAATCTTCTCTGCACCCTTTCTATGGCTTCCACATCCTTCCTGTAGTGAATCAACCTGCGCAGCTGCTTTGAGTGTCCTATGGACGCAAAGACCCCACGATCCCTCTGATCCTCCACACTGCCAAGAGTCTTACCATTAATACTATATTCTGCCATCATATTTGACCTACCAGAATGAACCACTTCACACTTATCTGGGTTGAACTCCATCTGCCACTACTCAGCCCAGTTCTGCATCCTATCAATGTCCCGCTGTAACCTCTGACAGCCCTCCACACTATCCACAACACCTCCAACCTTTCTGTCATCAGCAAACTTACTCCGCTTCCTCATCCAGGTCACATAAAAATCACAAAGAGTAAGGGTCCCAGAACAGATCCCTGAGGTGCTCCACTCGTGACCGACCTCCATGCAGAATATGACCCGTTTACAACCATTCTTTACCTTCTGTGGGCAAGCCAGTTCTGGATCCACAAAGCAATGTCCCCTTGGATCCCATGCCTCCTTACTTTCTCGATAAGCCTTGCATGGGGTACCTTATCAAATGCCTTGCTGAAATCTATCTACACTACATCTACTGCTCTTCCTTCATGAATGTGTTTAGTCACATCCTCAAGAAATTCATTCAGGCTCGTAAGGCATGACCTGCCCTTGACAAAACCATGCTGATGACTCCTAATTATATTATACTTCTCCAAATGTTCATAAGTCCTTCCTCTTAGGATCTTCTCCATCAACTTACCAACCACTGAGATAAGACTCACTGGTCTATAATTTCCTGAACTATCTCTACTCCTTTTCTTGAATAAAGGAACAACACCCATAACCCTCCAATCTTCCGGAACCCCTCCCATCCCCACTGATGATGCAAAGATCATTGCCAGAGGCTCAGCAATCTCCTTCCTCGCCTCCCACAGTAGCTTGGGGTACATCTCATCTGGTCCCAGCGACTTCACCAACTTGATGCTTTCCAAAAGCTCTAGCACATCCTCTTTCTTAACATCTACATTCTCAAGCTTTTCAGTCTGCTACAAGTTATCACTACAATCACTAAGATCCTTTTCCATAATGAATACTGAAGTATTCATTAAGTACCTCTGCTATTTCCTTCGGTTCCATACACATTTTCCCACTGTCACCCTTGATAGGTCCTATTCTTTCACATCTTATCCTCTTGCTCTTCACATACTTGTAGAATGCCTTGGGGATTTCCTTAATCCTGCCCGCCAAGGCCTTCTCATGGCCCCTTCTGGCTCTCCTAATTTCCTTCTTAAGCTCCTTCCTATTAGCCTTATAATCTTCTAGATCTCTAACATTACCTAGCTCTCTAAACCTTTTATAAGCTTTTCTTTTCTTCTTGGCTAATTTATTACAGCCTTTGAACACCATGGTTCTTGTACCCTACCATAACTTCCCTGTCTCATTGGAACGTACCTATGCAGAATTCCACACAAATATCCCCTAAATATTTGCCACATTTTCCCATACTTTTCCCTGAGAACATTTGTTTCCATTTTAAGCCTCCAATTTCCTGCCTGATAGTCTCATAATTCCCCTTAATCCAATTAAATGCTTTTCTAACTTGTCTGTTGCTATCTCTCTCCAATGCTATTGTAAAGGAGATGGAATTATGATCACTATCTCCAAAATGCTATTCAACTGAGAGATCTGACATATGACCAGGTTCATTTCCCAATACCAGATTAACTACAGCCTTTCCTCTTATAAGCTTATCTACATATTGTGTCAAGAAACCTTCCTGAGCACACCTAACAAACTCCACTCCATGTTAACCCCTTGCTCTAGGGAGATGCCAATCAATATTTGGGAAATTAAAATTTCCCATCACTGTCTCTTTTTCTTTACTCTCTGCCTTATCATAGTTATGGAGTCATATTTCACAGAAATCGATCCTTCAGACCAACTGGTCCATGCCAACCAAGATTCCTCTCTAAGCTTTAACCAATATCCCTCTGAACCTTTCCTATCTATGTACCTGTATAAATGCCTTTTAAATGTACCAGCCTCAACCACTTCCTCTAGCAGCTCATTCTTTATATGGAACACCCTCTGGGTAGAATACTTGTCCCTCATGCTTCTTTTAAATCTTCACCCTCTCAGCTTAGCCCTTTTCCCTCTAGTTCTCAATTCCCCAGCCCTGGGAATATGACTATGCACATTCACCTTATCTATATACCTCATGATTTTATACACCAGTGTAAGATCACCCCTCATCCTCCTACACTCCAATAAATGAAGTCCCAACCTCCATCCATAATTTAGTCCCGAAAGACACTGGAACATCTTCATAAATCTGCTCTGTACTTTTGTCATCTCAATGGCACTTATCCTCTGGCAGAATAACCAAAAAGAACACAACATTCCAAATGTTGCATGAACATCATCTTTCCGTACTAGTTTTAATTCTGATCCAATTCAGTCAATTGACAGTGAAAAACTATCATCAGGAATCACAAATCAGTTGTTAAAGGAATTTCATGAATAACATGAAGGTAGCATCTAAAATGAGATGGTAGTAACTAACCTGATTTGATTGCCTTATAAAGCACTGCTGAGCAATCCTTCATGCTCTAGTGCCGTAAAATCCTGCACAAGTTTTATCACTTAATATAGTAGGGGGAGAAACTAATTTGAAGGAAATAATATATCAAACTTTAAAAAAGTCTTATTTGAATATTTCAGTGAGTGTACTGTATACCTCCATGCCTTTCAAAGGAACTTAATTCACTGTTGTGGGTAGTGCATAGATTGTAATTGCTCCATAGTGAGACTCCTACTTGCTTGTCTTCCATGTGTAAAACATCTGCAAAACAATCATTTTCTAACCCTTTGTTTCAGCAGCATGGAACAATGAGAAAATTTAAGGAGAATGAAAATGTCATAATGATTTGCTCAGTCAAACATCCAGCTCCTTACTTCTTAAATGCCAGGTCCTCCCTCTGAGCTGCTCTTCAGGTGGAGAAGAATAATTGAGTTGATAGTGATTAGTTTCCCTAATTGCTTTATTAAAACCTTTGCAACCTACACAGTTGGTGGCAGCTGCAGTTTGTTATTAATGAGCCTGTTTTTGTACCAGTTCACTCACTGTGCTTCTGGTCCACATGACTTATTGAACCTGATCATGTGAGTACATTTATTCTAGGATGAAAAGCCTGCAATTTCCAGGAGGAAGGAGTTGCCATTAATCAAACTCCTATTTGAAAAACATTTGCGATAGTGAGATATTTATGGTTGGAAAAGGTTTAGAAGTATCACAGATTATTTCGGAGCTATATAAAATGGATAAATTTCACAAGTGTTTAACATCCTTAAATTCCTTAAAATACCAGAACATAAGACTTTTAAATACTTGACCACTCTCCGTAATTGATTAATTCAAAGCAATTGAGAGACATCACAAGAACTATATCACAGACTGCTGAATCTAAGGATAGTTTATGTGATGTTCAGAGATGTATAAAGAAATGTGAGAATTTCATAATGCTCTCAAAATGTTAGTTAGTCTATAAATATCATTGGAGTGAGATGAGGTTATGATTTGCTGGCTTGCAGAACTATCAATCTCTGTATGCTAATGTAACAGTAGTGTTTGGACAAAAATACCACATTCACTCTTTAAATAAATATTAAGATAATATGGAATAAGACCACACGATATAGGAGCAGAATTATGCTATTTGGCCCATCGAGTCTGCTCCGTCATTTCATCACGGCTGATCCATTTTCCTCTCAGACCCAGCTTCCTGCATCTCCCTGTATCCCTTCATGCCCTGACCAATCAAGAATCCATCAACCTTTGCCTTAAATATACATTAAGATGTGGCCTCCACGGATGGCTGTGGTAATGAATTCCACAGAGTCACCACTCTCTAGCTAAAGAAATTCCTCCTTATCTCCATTCTCAAAGGACACCTCTTTATTCTGAGGCAGTGCCCTCTGGTCCTAGACCATCCCAATGTAGGAAACACTCTCCACATCTATTTTATCAAGGCCTCTCAACATTTGATAGGTTTCAATTAGGTCACCTCATTCTTACTAGTTTAAACTCTTACTAGCTCTTTTTTCAGTTAGTCCTGATGAAGGGTCTCAGCCCGAAACTGCGACTGTACCTCTTCCTAGAGGTGCTGCCTGGCCTGCTGCATTCATCAGCAACTTTGTTGTGTGTTGCTTGAATTTCCAGCATCTGCAGATTACCTCGTGTTTGCGTCTTTCAATCCTGAAATCATTTTTGTAAACAATACGCTAAGTCAGGCCTCACCAGTGCTTTATAATATAGTTAAAATATTATATGGATTTAGGGTTGGTTAAAACTATCTCCACAGTCCAAACTTCTCCCAAGAGTGCACAGCAGTGATTTCATATACTTTCTAAATCTACTATAATATTAAGAAAAATATCTTTGCTGTTGTTGGTTTAACAACATGGGACATAAATAGTGCAATTAGCTCTGTGTGTTTCCTCTGCAGTTCACTCTGATTATGCCAATCTTTTACCTTGCTTTCACTTGCCTGCACTGATCCTATATTTCTTGATTACATTCATATCCAAGAACCTTCCTTTTTTCTAGAAAATACAAAGTAACTGAGATACAATAGCCTTCTTAAGTGGTAAATTCCAAAGATTCTCACCAGCCATATGTAGAAATGTCTTTTAATTTCAGTTCACCACAGCCAATCCTGTACTTCGATTCACTGACTCTGGTTCTAGACAGTCCTGAAAATGGATATGTTATCTCTGTTTCTAATACTGTAGAAATGTTATATGTACAAGTGAGATCACCTTTTGTTCTTAAGAGCTCCACTGAGTCTCAGCGTAGTCTGTTTTATTTCTCCCTGTAGAGATTTACAATCTCCACATTCCACATGTGAATATGATAAACCATCACTGTATCCATTCATCCATCCATTGCAAAAATCTCCTCCTTCAGTTAAGGACACCAGGCTTGCATACAATATTCCAAGTGCCATTTTCACATCTTTACACATATTCAAACACCTTATGTAAAGGCTTATATCATTTGCGTTTTGAATTGCTTGTCGTATCTACACATCTTCTTTCAGTAATTCTCCTGCGAGTGTGCCCACACCTCTTTGCTCAGCTGGTCAGTTCAGATTGGCAACAACATCTCCTCCATAATCATCATCAGCACAGGTGCACCACAAGGCTGTGTGCTTAGCCCCGGCTGTAAAATTAGCTCTACTCATTTTAAACTTATGACTGTGAGGCTAACTACAGCTCCAACGCCATACTTAAGTTTACGGATGACACCACTGTCATAGGCTGAATCAAGAGTGGTGAGCAGATAGGAGGAAGAGTGAAAACCTGCTGAATGGTGTCATAACAACAACTTCTCATTCAACAGCAGCAAAAATACAGGGGGAGCATGCCAGAGGTCCATGAGCCAGTCCTCATGAGGACATCAGAGGTTAAGAAGGCCAGGAACTTATTATTTCAAAGGATCTGTCCTAGGTTCAACATATAAGTGCCATTAGGAAGAAGGCACAGCAGCTCCTCTACTTTCTTAGAAATTTGCAAAGATTCAGCATGCCATGTAAAACTTTGACAAACTTCAATAAATGTGAGATGGAGAGTATGCTGACTGATTGATGTGGAAGTACCAATGTCCTGAATCTTGACTAGAAAAAAGTAGAACAGATTTACTAAATGAAGATTGCATCTAAATTTTAGAAAGAGAGATGATGACGATGATGAAGGAATTACAAGTGATATGGCATATGAGGAATGCAAAAGATTATTTGATGAGTTTTTGCATAATAAGCTTGTGATCAACATTGAAAATTGCAGTGAATAACAAATTGTTTAAGAACAGGATAATGAAAGAATTTGTGATCACTTTTTTTTTGTTGGTGAGCAAAGTGTACACTGTATTTCCTTATTGGCTAATAGTAAGACCACTGCCTTACCTAATACGATGGATTCTGGTTAATTGGGCCATCGCATAATCAGGGCAGCCACTTATCTGAAGTCAAGTCAAGTTTATTGTTATTTCACGACATACCTGTGTATATCCATATAATGTGTATAAAAATGAGACGATGTTTCTCCGAACCAGGGTGTAAAGGACAGTAGTATACACAACACACGTAACACACAATAACTTATGAAGGTAAGTATAAAATCTACAGCTGAATCACACACAAATAACAAACTGAAGTACATAAGGTATGGAGCAGATTAACCAGTGTCACTTTGAATACGATGTGGTTGGGAGTTCAGAAGCCTAATGGCCTGGGTGAAGAAACTGTTTCTCATCCTGACCGTTTTTAGTCTCCTGCCAGATGGTAAAACTCAAATGGATGCTGGATGGATAGGTGGGATCCTTGATACTGGAGGTCTTGCATATGCAGTGCTCCTGATAAATGTCCTCAAATCGATGGTAGGGAGACCCCTATGGTCCTCTCAGCTGTTCTCACATTCCTTTGTTGGGACCTCAGGTCCGATGCTCAACTGGTGCCATACCAGATGGAAATGCAACTTGTCAGGATGCTCTCAATGGTGCATCTGTAAAAGGTGCATTGAGACGACTCTTAAAGAATGAAAACTAATCACGAGAACTGCCAGGATTCCCTTCATTTATTTGGGACATTGGGCTGCTTGATTAGGGCAGGAAACTATTGCTTAATAGGTTCTATCTAGCAGCTGAACACATTTGTGTAGCTATTGGACACTACACCATGCTTAGAGTGAACAGTTTTCAAATAGCATCAGTTGTATGTCTGTTCAAAAAGCAATGATTTTTGTCACCAATAGTTAATGATAATTCATAACTGTTTTGCTCACTGTGGTTTCAAGCATTCAGGCTTGGAGATGCCAAAAATAGCCGGGAGTGAAAATGATACAACTTCTGTATTTCAACAAGTTAGGAATTGTGAAGGCAGTCCATTATCTGCACTAGGTGTCTGCGCTGACTTACTTATTCAGTACACTAGATCAATTCCTCCGTCGATAAGGATTGTGCTCCTTGGAACTGAGGAGGCTGTAGATGAACTTTTTAGAGGTAATTTTAGTCACTTAGGGAACTTATAGAGAGTAACTATTTCATTTGATGTAAAGCCAAAGCATCAGGGAGAAAGAATGAAGGTGATTGGCAAAGGAAACAAAAGCAACACTATGCTATGGTGGGGTGGCTCGATAATGCAGTGGTTAGTGCAACACTATAACAGCACCAGTGACCCAGTTTTGCTGTCTGTGAGAAGGTTGTACATTCCTGTCGCAACTGTGTGGGTTTCCTCCGGGTTCTCCAGTTTCCTCCCATATTTCAGAGACCTACAAGTTAGCCAGTTAATTGGTCACATGGGTGTAATTAGGCGGCATGGGCTTGTGGGGCTGGAAGGGCCTGATGCCACACTGTATCTATAAGTAATGTGATCTGGAATACACTCGTGGAGGCAGATGTGATGGCTGAGATCGAAAAGGTGGTGCTAAGTATCAAAAAGGAAACATTTTCAGAAATGAACAGATGAATAGGACTTGCTTTACATCTCTTACATGGAACTGTACATAATTGACAACTCAAAATGTTTCCTTGTGTCTAATAGCCGTTACATGAAACTGTAATAGGAGCACTTGCCATCCTGGATGAAATACATTTGAAATTTTGCAGTTTATAATGTAACATTTTAACTCTGATCTGAAGAAATAATTTCATTTGGCTATTTGGACATACTGCCGTTATAGTAATTGCACTTAAAGAAAAAGCATTAGTAATGGATTTCATCTGTAATATAATATTAATGCTTGAAAAGAGATGCTGATAGGAAATCTGTACTTTTCATCATTCCTGTGAATCAAAAGATCTTAAAAACGCAAACACGAGGAATTCTGCAGATGCTGGAAATTCAAGCAACACACATCAGAGTTGTTGGTGAATGCAGCAGGCCAGGCAGCATCTCTAGGAAGAGGTACAGTCAACGTTTTGGGCCGAGACCCTTCATCAGGACTAAATGAAAGAAGAGCTAGTAAGAGATTTGAAAGTGGGAGGGGGAGGGGGAGAGCTGAAATGATAGAAGAAGACAGGAGGGGGAGGGATGGAGCCAAGAGCTGGACAGTTGATTGGCAAAAGGGATATGAGAGGATCATGGGACAGGAGGCCCAGGGAGAAAGAGAACGGGGAGGGGGGGGAAAAACCCAGAGGATGGGCAAGGGGTATAGTCAGAGGAACAGAGGGAGAAAAAGGAGAGAGAGAGAAAGAATGTGTGTATATAAATAAATAATGGATGGAGTACGAGGGGGAGGTGGGGCATTAGCGGAAGTTTGAGAATTCAATGTTCATGCCATCAGGTTGGAGCTACTCAGACGGAATATAAGGTGTTTTTCCTCCAACCTGAGTATGGCTTCATCCTTATAGTAGAGGAGGCTGTGGATAGACATATCAGAATTGGAATGGAACGTGGAATTAAAATGTGTGGCCACTGGGAGATTCTGCTTTCTCTGGTGGACAGAGCGTAGGTGTTCAGCGAGACAATCTCCCATTCTGCGTCGGGTTTCGCCAATATATAGAAGGCCACATCGGGAGCACCGGACGCAGTATTATCACCCCAGTCGACTCACAGGTGAAGTGTTGCCTCACCTGGAAGGACAGTCTGGGGCCCTGAATGGTGGTAAGGGAGGAAGTGTAAGGGCATGTGTAGCACTTGTTCTGCTTACAAGGATAAGTGCCAGGAGGGAGATCGGTGGGGAGGGATTGGGGGGACAAATGGACAAGGGAGTCGCGTGGGGAGCGATCCCTGCGGAAAGCGGGGGGGGGGAGGGAAAGATGTGCTTAGTGGTGGGATATAAGGACCTTGATGTGTTCTGCCAATGCACTTCCCAGTTTAGTAAGACTTCAAAAAACACTGGAAGGTACCATTTAAAAATAAAATTGAGGCCCGAATTGCCTTATTTCATTAAAGAAATTCTCTCTGACTTCCTACGGTTATTCTTATGAACAGCAGATGAAATAGAAGCACAGAAGTCACCAATTAGGTGGAACACTGCTTTCCTGAGATGTGTATGAAAGTATCTCATTTATGTGTGCACATCCAGCTTGAGACTGGCCATTTCTTGTTAACCTGATAATCAGAAGAACATACAGTTCAACCTGATGTATACCTAATGTGGTCATGATTTGGTATTAATCAGCAGAATTAACTAGAAAGCCACAAGAGTTTTTGTATCTTCCCCCTTCCTTTCTAGTCCTAAAGAAGGGTCTCGGCCCGAAATGTTAACTGCTTATTCATGTCCAGAGATCCTGCCTGAGCTGCTGAGTTTCTCACATTTTGTGAGTGTTAGATTGGAACCATAATATTTTTAAATTATCTTTTATTCAGTTCGAAATTAAGTCGATTTTTATGAACATTAGTCAAGAAAAATATTATTGTGATTCAAAGTTTGTGCTAAGCCATCAGAGAGGAGGAATGAAAGTTTGATATGCATGAGTGGGAGAGACATAGAGACAGATACATGTGAACAGCTTGAAAGGAAGCATATATGTAAGCAAATAGCACTTTCCATATAATTTTTAATTATTTTTCTGATTTTAAAGCCATTTGTCAACTCTGTGTATCCATTAAAAAAATTCCTTCACAAATCCATCAGCGTGTGTGGGACAACTTTCCTTTCCAGCTCCTTCATAGGAGCTATCCTTCCTAGCATTGAAGACATATTCAAAAGGCAATAAATCAAGAAGTCAGCATTCATTGTTAAATTAAAGAGGAGGCACATGAGCCTGAAGACACACACACTACATTTTAGGAACAGCTTCTATTCCTCTGCCATCAAATTTCCGAACAGACAATAAACCAACCTATGAACACTCCCTCATCATATTTACTCTCTTTTTGCACTAATTGTTTAATTTAATTTTTATATATTTCTTATTGTAAGTTGCAGGTTTTTTTTCCCCAAGCATTGCACGGTATTGCTGCTGCAAAACGAGAAATTTCACAATATGTGTCAGTGATATTAAACCAGATTCAGATTCTGATTCTGAAGTGTTGAAAGGTGATTCATCTCAAAGTATTTGTCATGAATACACTAGTTAGATTAGATTAGATTAGATTACATTACATTAGATTATGAGGACTCACAGTCCTCTTTTATTGTCATTTAGTAATGCATGCATTAAGAAATGATACAATATTCCTCCGTGGGATTAATGGGATCCTGTTTGATATTCCTAGTGACCAGTCTGCAGAATAAGTTTTCAGAATGAGATATGTTTACTCGGAGCAACTTCTTGATGCAGTAATGACTAACAAAATGCAACTCAAAGATACTTAGAGTTTGTAATAATTTGACAAAATATTGTATTGCTTCCAACCAATGAAGGGAAAGGAAGATGTGAAGTGGCAAGAATACAGGTAATGATCTGGCAGGCTTCTCAGAACTTGGATTTCAGCTGTAAGGTGGTGATAAACTGCAGAGAACAAGGTTGTTAAACTGTAAAGTGAGTCAATGAATTGATATGACCACTGGTGGTATAGCATGTAATTTGGGGAATGTAGACCTTTCTGCAAAATATTCTACCTCTTGCTCTTCATCCATCCTTTCATCTTATCTTCCAAAGTTCTCTGCTGTCACTCTCACCCTCATGGCAGATGTTTCTGTCACAAAACCTCAACCTCCTGACCATCCTTGTTGCTGTCTACTGCTAACACACTTACATAAAGATACGTAGCAAAACATTACTGCTGCAAGTGTATATTTTCCCATGACCTCTCTCTTTCTCTGAGAAAACAAAATGACGTAGAGGTATTAGCTACACACTTTCCACAAACCTGAATAGCTAGTATTAGAGAAGCTGCAGATAATGCCACACTGCAAGAGTATTTTAAGATTATCCTTTCTTTTACTTTAATGCTTTTATCTGCCTCTTGAAAATGCTGGGCGGTGTGGCATATATATGGTGCTCCGAATAGTCTGGTATTTGTATAGCAACTTCATCCTCTTCATTTGCCCATCTTTCTAATTGCAGTTGCCTTGCAGTTCTAGCCAGAAGAAAAATGAAAGCTAACATGCAAATTATTAATGTCAAAATTATACTCTACTACTCCCAACCTCTCCCTCATCCCAAGCTAATAGGTCGGTGATTTTACAAACATACGCAGTAATTGGAATTCGAGAGCCAGTTCACAATCTACATTTGTTGATAATAATAGAAACATCAATGACCAATATTTTCAGGAAACATGGACGCAATTTCTGTGTGCCAGTAATTGCTGGTGACATAAAACTGTTTTACTTATAATTTTAGAACAAGGAGTTATTTACTGTCAGTTATTTTCTTCCTGATATTAAGACTCTTTAATCAATCCAGGACTGTAATTGTTTCCTGACTCCTTGCTGTTAATCTGGTACAGCACCACTCAGTCACATTAGAATAGTCCATCCTTCGGATTCATTCTTCACTTTCACCTTTGAAAGACTAATAATTTAAATTTTCAGGGATAGGGGCAGCTGTGCAGGGGAAATGGAGAACAATTCTATATCACATGATGACACCATACTGCATGTGAATGCTTACAACCTTCACAGTCAATGCATTCCTCAGAGCGAAAAAGTGAACTATTCCCGACAGTTCCAGCAGATGTCAAAGCTACAGCTACCTTGGCACCATCCATCGCTCAGTCTTATCCTGCATATTACTATCTTATAGTTGCTAGCAAACTGGATGGCAAACGGATAAAATTTAAGCTTCATTGTTAAGCACATCCAGCTGTATAACTAGAAATATTATTAAAAAGGCAACCTTCAGAAAAACTGTTCCTGGCACATCAGCAATCAGCTTTGAGCAGCTTACTCTACTAATCTTTCAGTTATTTACTGGCTCATGGTTAAATTCTGACATTTAATCACTCCTTAATTATATAGTAGTGCAAAAAGAATTTAAAATGCTCACCTAAATCTTTTTGAATGGAACTTTGATGCTTTTCCTGTTCATAATTGATTTTCATGAATGATTAGAATTCTGTGGCAGATCTAATGCCAAAGTTCTCTGACTTTGATCTTCCACAATCCTCATGAAGAACACTAAATGCATCCACACAAACCACAGAAGAAATGGATACTCTGCACTCAAATAGAAAGTTATGTGTCTGCAGTCACCCAGAGAGTAATGAAACAACCATAGAATATGTATATACAAACCAAATACCAACACCATTATCTACCTCAGACTAATTATAAAATTATAGCTCCTGTAATTCATCTACATCAGATACACAAATTAAGTTGTTGATAAGCCTAGGGATGCACAGAGCTAGTTTTATTGACAACCAAAATACTGTGAAGTAACTTGATTGATATACGACTTGCCTAATGTTCAGGATGTGGACTCCTCTACACTGAGGAGACTTAACAGAGTTTGTGGACACATAATTTGTCCTGCAAGCCTTGCCCTAAACTTGCAGTTTAAATCTGTGTTCCATTTTCACTGTGACCTCTTTGTCCTTGTCCTTCAATTTTGTCCTTTAATTCACAGGTTGAGTCTGTGGTAATGAATGCAAATGCAATGTTGCCATTTATTTCAAGAGGAGTTGAATATAAAAGCAAGGAGATAATGCTTTACAAGACAGTAGTCAGGCAGCACTTGGAGTATTGTCAACAGTTTGGGGCCCCTTATCTCAGAAAGGATGCATTATCATTGGAGAGAATCCAGAGGACGTTCTCAAGGGTGATTCTGGGAATAAGGGGGTTAACATATGAGGAGCATTTGGCAACTTTAGGTCTGTACACACTAGAATTTAAAAAAAATACATGGGGATCTCACTGGCACCTACCAATGTTCAAAGGTTGAGATAAGGTGGATGTGGAGAGGATGTTTCTTCTGATGGGTGTATCCAGAACTGGAGTAGAGAGCACAGCCTCAAAACAGAGGTAAGGAGGATTTTTTTTAGGCAAAGAGTGGTGAATCTATGGAATGCTCTGTCACAGACTACGGTGGAGGCCAAATCTTTGGGTATATTCAAGTCGAAGTTGATAGATTCCTGATTGGTCGGGGCATCAAGGGATATGGTGAGAGGTCAGGTGTATGGGGTTAAATGGAATCTGCAATCAGCCTAGATGAAATGGAGAGTGACCTCAATGGGCTGAATAGCCTAATTCTTCACCTATGTCTTATGGTCTAAGGTCATTAATCTGAATGGTTGGGTCTATTTCTCTATCTGTAGCTTCTGCAGAGAGAGAGAGAGAAGAACAATTGAATGTTTCTAATATCTTCTTGCTCTATCATGGCAGTATCTCTCATCACTTCAAAGGCAAGCCAGGTGCTGCTTCCTTTTCTCACTGATGTTGGAAAATTTCTGAAAGTGCTAGAATTTAGCGGAGAGGGAGTTTTGGTAGTTCCAGTGTCTCATCTCCAACCCATCCATGAGCTCCTCACTGTAAGATGCAGGTGCAGAAGACAGGAACAAGCCTATCTGTGCACTGACCTAGACCCAGACCAACCAGGTAAAACCAGTACCTTCCAGTCCAATTTCAGTGAGGCATTGAGAAGATAACAAATGAATCTGAAAATAGAAAGGCAATTAAAATGTATCATCGTTATTATCCTCATATGACGTTGGTGGTCATGGTCATAGTCATGCACTTTGGTAGTAGAAATAAATGTGCAGATTATTTTCTAAACAGGGAGAAAATCCAAAAATCTGAGATGGAAAGGGATTTGGGAGTCCTTATGCAAGGCACGCTAAAGGTTAACTTGTAGGTTGAGTTGGTGGTGAGGAAGGCAAATACAACGTTAGCATTCATTTCAAGAGGTCTAGAATACAAGAGCAGGGATGTGATGCTGAGGCTTTATAAGGCACTGGTGAGGCCTCACCTTGAATATTGTGAACAGTTTTGGGCTCCTCATCTAAGAAAAGATGTGCTGGCATTGAAGAGGGTTCAGAGGAGGTTCACAAGTATGATTCTAGGAATTAAAGGGTTATCATATGAGGACCATTTGATGGCTCTGGGTCTGTACTTGCTGGAATTTAGAAGCATGAGGGAGGATCTCATTGAAGCCTTTTGAATGTTGAAAAGCATGGACAAAGTAATTGTGGACAGGATGTTTCCCATGGTGGGGGAGTCTAGGACAAAATGGTGCAGCCTCAGGATAAAGGGGTGTCCATTTAAAACAGGGATGTGGAGACATGTCTTTAGCCAGGGGGTAGTGAAATTGTGGAATTTATTACCACAGGCAGCTGTGGAGGCCAGGTCCTTTGGTATCTTTAAGGCAGAGCTTAATAGGTTCTTGATTGGACATGGCATCAAAGATTACGGGGAGAAGGCCGGAGAGTGGGATCAAGGGAAGGGAAAAAGGATCTGCCGTGATTGAATGGCAGAGCAGACTCGATGGGCCAAAATGGCCTAATTCTGCTCCTATGTCTTATGGTCTTATGAATGTTCTTGGCAAAGTTTTCTACAGAAGTGATTTTCCATTGCCTATTTCTAGGCTGTGAATTTACAAGTTCGGTGACCCCAGCCATTATTAATACTCATCAGAGATTGTCTATCTGGTATCAGTGGTCACATAACCAGGAATTATGATATGCATCAGCTGCTCATAGAACCATCCACCACCGCTCCCATGGCTTCACATGACCCTGACTGGGGGTTAAGCAGGTGCTACACCTTGCCCAAGGGTGACCTGCAAGGTCCCGTTCCACCAGGTAAGAAAGAGCTATTACCCTTCAACCATTCACCTTGGCTCCTGATCCAGCGTGGATAATTTTACTCATCTCAACCCTGAATTGATTGCACAACCTACAGAGCACTTTCAAAGAGTCTGCATCTAGTGTTCTCAGTTTTATTTGTTTGTTTGTTTGCACAATTTGTCTTTTTTTGCACATTGGATGTTTGTCAGTCATTGTTTATGTATAATTTTTCATCAATTATTTATTTTCCAATAAATGCCTGCAAGAAAAGGAATCTCAAGGTAGTATATGGTGACATATACTGTATGTACTTTGATAGTAAATTTACTTTGACTTTGACAGCTCCATAGAGTTCTACAAAAATAAGGTCACTATCCAGAAGGTATAGGATTCATTCAATGTCAGCAAGAAAGTGGTTAGTATAGCAGATTCAAAGTACATTTATTATCAAGGTATGTATGAAACCACAAAACAAAGAAAGGAAACCATTGAGCTAGTTAAAAGAAAAACATCAAACCCTCAACCTGCAAAAAAAAGGAACTAATCACGGAAATGGCAAAATAAAACAAGCGATAAACTCAAAATATAACCACCAAACTACAAATCATCAAACCAGTCCAGACATATTCAATTCAACTCAGTTCAGTTCAATCTAGTGCTGTGTCGTTCATTAACTACAGGCCACAGAACCAGTCTTGCCCAATCAAAATCACACAAAATAGCAACAGAAAAGGAGAAACCAGAAACCAGAAACGCAACATAATGTGAACTACAGAGTCCAATCCACAAACCACATCAATTAAACCCTGCCCAAGATCCAGGACTCTGGCACCATCCTCCAGAAAGTAGTCAACAGCAGGGATGATTGATAAGTTTGTGGCCTAATGTAAAAGGAGATGAGTTATACAGCTCTTGTTACATGCATGTGCAGTTCAACTCTTTTGAATGATTATGCAGAAAGTTTGAAGTTAATAGCTCATCTCCTTCTACCTTAGGTTTTCTAAAATTGACTCCTTCTACCCTAGGCCACAAACTTATCAATCACCCCTCGTAGCTATTTCCCAATGCAGAGAACGATACAAGTAAAACTAAAGATCAAAGCTGATGCAGATGAAAAAGCTTATGTTGTATTGATCAGAGATGACCTTGTCAAAATTTTGGCCTCGGAGTCAGCTATATTTTAAACTAGGGATTACAGTGGTTGAGACTGAAACAGGTTGTTTTACTTTCTCATTCATGGTGTGATATAGAGAAATATCAGCAATCTGTGAAAAGTGCCAAATGCGACCTATTTTCAGACATTCAAATTGACAATAAGATAATATTTCAGTTCATCCATCGACTTAGTTTTAGGTATTAAAATAGTGTAGAATTCTAACAGAAGCCATCAGTATTATTGAGTATGATCATCCTGACCAACTCTGACACTATCTGATATTCTGTCACATAATTTTTATGTATTTACTGTAGTTTTTATTTGGTTTCTGTGTTTGGTTCATGCTGAAACATTGCCATGATATTGAAAGAAACAAAAATAAACATTGTTTAAAATATATCGTTATCCATATTTTATGAAGAAATGGATTTGTAATATGACTGAAAAAAATGGAAAATAGTTTTTCTGTAACATTTATTGGCATTATTTTAGCATTCAGGGTAACACTGCTTTGACTTAGCCCTAGCAATTTGTCCTGATTCTCCTCTTATTCCATTGCAACAGTATGATAGTTTAATTGTATTGGAAACTGTAACATCTATGGAAATGCTGAGAGCATCTCACTTAACCATACTGACAATCACATTCAATCAATCTGTATAATTAGGTTGAAGATGACTTCATGAAGATTAGATACTGTATGAATAAACGTCTTTCTTCATGAAACCTAAAGAATTTCATTTAGGTTCACCACCCCCCACTCTCTGCTTTCCATAGGGATCTCTATATGACCTGGTGAAGTGTCATGCTCTGAAATGTCAACGGTTTATTTCCATTCATTGATGCTGCCTGACCTGCTGAGCTCTTCCAGCACATTGTGTGTATCTCTCTATTTGTGAATCCCTCGTCCACTCATCCCATCCCACTGATGTCCTTTCTGGTACTTACTCCCTGCAAACATGACAAGTACTACACCTGTTCCTACACTTCTTCCCTCAACACTATTCGGGGCCCAAGCAGCCTTACCAAGTGAGGTGGCACTTCACCTGCATGTCTGTAGGGGTCATCTACTGTAGCCGATGCTCCCTGTATGGCCTTTTCTACATTGGTGAGACTTGACGTAGATTGTTGAGCACCTGAGCTTTGTTCACCATAAAAGGTGGTGTTTCTCGTTAGCCATCCATTTCAATTCAACTTCCCATACCTAGTCCACCATGTCAGTCCATGGCCGCCTCAAATTCCATGATAAGGCTACACTCAGGTTGGAGCAACATCTCCTATTCCATCTGGATATACTCCAACCTCATGCCATGAAAATTAATTTCCCAATCTTCTATTTCCTACTTCTCTATTTTGCCATTCCCAGTTCTAGATCCCATCTTATCCATTCTCTTTTCTTAGTTACCCATCACCTCATCACCTCCCTCTGCTGAGCTACCTTCTTCCCTTTCTTCCAATGTTTACTTTCCTTTCCTACCAGATTATTTCTTCTTCAGCCCTTCACTTCCTCCATTATCATCTCCCAGCTTCTTACTTCGTCCCCCTCCCTCACCCACCCACCTTCCCCCTACCTAGTTTCACCTATCTCTTGCCAGCTTGTACTCCTTCCCCTCACCGCTACCATTCTATTCTGGATTTCCCCCCTTCTTTTCCAGTCCTGATGGAGGGTGGCTGTCCAAAATTTCATCTGTTCATTTCCCTCTATAGATGCTGCCTGGCCTCCTGAGTTCCTGAGCACTGTATATGTGTGTGTATGTGTGTGTGTGCACGCGCGCACGCGCGCACTCAAGATTTTAAGCATCTGCAGAATATTTTGTGTTTTTGGTTCACCATCTACTTCTCCATTGAGGCACATTTTGTCTTATATAGGCTAACATGCAATACATTAATTGAGACATAATGCCTCCACCAGAAAGCTGGGAAATAGATAATTTGTGTTAGCAGAAGATTATTTCATGAGTCCATTTGTAAAAAAGGGATAAAGTGTTTTCATCTTAAGTTTGAGTAATAAAGGTGTTTTTACAAGATTATGCTGGTGAACCACAGCAATACTCTACGGGGTATGTATAATATAAACTTATCTCACGTCTGACGTGGCAATTCTGGACTAAACCTGAAACATCGAACAATTGTGGCAGGGCTTGAATACTATTACCCCTTATAAAGTTAAATCAAGTGACCTAGGCGAAAGCAGGGCTTCACTTCTAGATGAGATCAATACTTTCTATGCTCACTTTGATCTTCAAAACATGGGGGAACCATCATGTACTCCTACATACCCCGATGATCCTATTAATTCAATCTCTGAACAACACACATCAAAGTTGCTGGTGAACGCAGCGGCCAGGCAGCATCTCTAGGAAGAGGTACAGTCGACGTTTCAGGCCAAGACCCTTCGTCAGGACTAACTGAAGGAAGAGTTAGTAAGAGATTTGAAAGTGGGAGGGGGAGGGGGAGATCCAAAATGATAGGAGAAGACAGGAGGGGGAGGGATGGAGCCAAGAGCTGGACAGGTGATTGGCAAAGGGGATACGAGAGGATCATGGGACAGGAGGCCCGGGGAGAAAGACAAGGGGAGGGGGAACCCAGATGCCTGAAACGTCGACTGCTCCTCTTCCTAGAGATGCTGCCTGGCCTGCTGCGTTCACCAGCAACTTTGATGTGTGTTGCTTGAATTTCCAGCATCTGCAGAATTCCTGTTGTTTGCATTTTTAAAATTCAATCTCTGAGTTTGGCATGTGAGCAGTCTTCTGGAAGGTGAACCCACGGAAATCTACCAGTCCAGCCAGGGTACCTAGCCAAGTCCTATAAACCTGCACTGATCAACTGGGTGGAGTGTTAACTGAGATCGTTAACCGTTCACTTTGGCAGTCGGAGGTACCTACCTACTTTAAGCAGGCTTCAGTTATACTGGTGCCAAAGAAGAGCATGGTGACCGACCTTAATGACCAACGCCCAGTAACGCTTACAATCACAGTGATGAAGTGCTTTGGGAGGTTAATAGTGAAACACTTAAACTCCTGCTGAGAAGTGACTTAGATCCACTCTAATTTGCCTACCGGAGCAATAGGTCAACAGCAGATGCCATCTCATTAGCTCTTCACTTAACACTGGAACATCTGGACAGCAAAGGTGCTCTTTGTTGAATACAACTCAGGATTCGATACAATCATCCCCTCAAAACTAACCAATAAGCTCCAAGACCTTGGCCTCAATACCTCCTTGTGCAATTGGATCTTTAATTCCCTCACTTGCAGACCTCAGTCAGTTTGGATTGGCAACAACATCTCTACAATCTCCATCGGCCCAGGTGCACCATAAGGCTGTGTGCTTAGTCTCCTGCTCTACTTGCTTTACACTTATGACTGTGTGGCTAGGCACATCTCCAATGCCATGTTCAAGTTTGCTGATGACACCATTGTGGGCTTAATCAAAACTGGTGAACAATCAGCATATAGGAAGGAGACTGAAAATCTGGCTGAGTGGTGCCACAACAACAACCTCTTACTCAATGTTCGCAAGAAACAGGAGCTGATTCTAGACTTCAAGTGAAGGAAACCAGAGGTCCAAGAGTCAGCTGGAGGGTCAGAGGTAGAGAGGGTTAGCAACTTTAAATTCCTCAGTCTTATTATTTCAGAGGACTTGTCCTGGGCCCAGCGCAAAAATGCAATTACAAAGAAAGCACAGCAGCACCTCTACTTCCTTAGGAGTTTGTGGAGACCTGGCATGACATCTAAAACTTCGTTAAACTTCTATAGATGTGTAGTGGAGAGTATATTGACTGCTTGCATCACAGCCTGCTATGGAAACACCAATGCCCTTGAATGGAAAATCCTAAAAAATATATGGATATGATCCAGTATATCACAAGTAAAGCTCTCCAAATACTGTTGCAGAAAGGCAGCATCGGTCATCAGGGACCCCCAACACCCAAGGCATGCTCTCTTTTTGCTGCTGCCATCAGGAATAAGGTACAGGAGCCTCTGGACTCTCACCACCAGTTTAAGGAACATTTAATACCCCTCAACTATCAGGCCTTGAACCAAAGGGGATAACTTCACTCATCTTCACTCAACTTCACTTACCTTATCATTGAGATATTCTGACAACCACTGGAGTCTATTTCAAGGACTCCTTATCTCATGTTCTAGATATTTATTGTTTATTTACTTAGTATTATTATTTCCTTCTAAACGTATTTGCACTGTTTTCTGCACTTTGATTGAATGCCCAAGTTGAGCAGCCATTCATTAATTCTGTTATGTTTATTATTCTATAGATTTATTGGGTATGCCCACAAGAAAATTAATCTCAGGGTTTCATTTGTTGAAATATATGTACTTTGAACTTTGAACTATATCTGTAACACAGAAACTGATAAATCTTTAAATACTAATGATTATAATGGAATCATACATGACATGATAACAACTGGAGAGACTATGAACACCAAAACAAGATTGTTTTCTTTTATGTCCGTCAACTTCATGGGCTTGATATAACTTGTCAAAGTGGTACTGAGAGTATTGAAAACAGATTGGGGAATGAAGTCACAATACATTTTTCAATGTACAATACACATAAAATGCTGCAAGAACTCAACAAGCCAGGCAGCACCTATGCAGGAGAATAAACAATCGATATTTCCAGCCGAGATTTCCAGCATTGTGTGTGCGTGTGTTTCTCAAGATTTCCAGCATCTGCAGAATTGCTTGTGTCCATATTTTTCAATGTAATTTACATTATAGTTGATCAATATATATGCTTGTATGGAGAATTAATTTTGGCACACCACCAATCATTGGTATAACCCCACCTAAAATACTGTGCACGATTCTGAAAGAACTTTCGGGCTATTGAGTGATGGAAGGTTTGAATTACGATTACATAAACTGGGGGTAAGTTTAAAATAAGATATATAATTGTAGATATTCTAAAAAGTCTAGACACTCAATGACAAGATTAGGTTTTCTATTACATCCATACTAGTATAGATATTCTAAAAAGTCTAGACACTCAATGACAAGATTAGGTTTTCTATTACATCCATACTAGTAGAACTAAAGGATTTTGCTTTCTCTTTTGGTGATAGGATAATGTCAAGTCTACTGCAGACTCTTCAGCATGTCATTGGAAGCAGGCAATGTTGATTTATTCATATGCAAATTAAGTGTATTTTACTAAATTATTGTCTTAGTTTTGTTTTTGTTTCTACAGCATCATCATACCTTGAAAGTGACAACAGCTTCAGGATTTCTGCATGTGCTGTTTATCACAGAAATACTGAAGTTGCTGTCAATCATTCAGTGCTTCTCCACAGGAGTAAACTGCTGTTCCGCTTTATCCCAAAAAATCAAGGGATTTGTAGACTAGTCCCATAAAATAATGTGAAAATATCACAATTTACTGCAGGAGATCTACTTGATACTTTAAAACTACGCTTGGCCATTTATGCTTACTTGGAAAATTCTGTATCTGCTTAAAGAACAGTTTATAAATGCAAATTTGTAAATTACCGATGTAAGTACCTTGAAATACGATATATGGGTAAGTTAAGCAATTCTACATGGTAATTAGGGTACACTTGGAAAGAACAACTGTTTTTGAACCTGTGAATGAATCCCAAAGCAATCACTCAATGGGGATTTGCCTCTCATCTTGACCATGGTGGACTCACTGGTGGAGATTGATTGCTGTAATTAAGCAATACCTCATCATTGTAGCATTACACCAGAATTCTGGAATTATATAAAACTCAGTATTATTCTTACTGTGCCGGGAGAAATAATACTGCTAAATTAATGTCAAGCATGAAAGGTAATTTCTTGACTAAGACTGGCCTTTTCACTTGATGACGTAAATAGAAGTGTCAGCCTTGCAGTTTCCTTTGTCATTAATAGCTGCTGTTGCTGAAACAAAATTGAGCAGATTTTCATTATGCTAAAGATTGACTTGCAGTATCTCCATATGAGATGGAGCAGGTTGAATTAGAGTTCAGCAACGGAAGCATTGAGATGACTGCCAAAGACTTAACAATAGAGTATTGATTGAGGTCTGTAAATCTGTCACATAGGTTCATTATTCTGTGTGCCTATGTCATTCATTATCACCTGCCCTTTTGAAATATCTGATGATTTGTGACTTTATTGATAATCAGTTTGACCTGTGCTTCATTATACAGAGAAAGTAACAAGAAACATAATTTGCAATTCTAGTTATAATTTATATAAGTAAAGTATAAATCTGACATTGAAGACACAGATAACCTTGACAGAAATGTGAATCTTGCCCTGACTGCCATCTGGCAACTACCATTGATAAACTAACTGGTCATGAACAAGATATACATGACAGAATAACAGCGATATGCTGAATTATAGGGAAATAAATTGAAAAGGGTCTACTTTGAATAGTAAACAGAAAAGCATTGTTAATAAATATAAATATAAATAAAACAGGCAGACAAAATAGTAGGAAATAATGTCAGAGAAGAACTTGTGTCATTTCCATACCCTTACTGTGAATAGTAGGGGTTCAGAAATAGTAGTCATAAACAGAAGGGGCTTAGAATTAAATATCAGATAACTATAGTTTACTTAGCATTGTGATGATCTGATACTGTTGTCTGACCTTGACTCAGGTAAGAAATGGTGGGCTGAGGGTGTATATGTGCATATAGCTTGTGATTACTGTGAGTGATATGAGATGTGTCATCCTGCAGAAATAATAAAAAGACTGGAAAAAGGTTGATTCTTTTACTTTCTGTTGCATTTCACTCTTGTTGAAATTTGTTTGAACATATTCTCAGCTGGTGTGTGTAAAAGTACTATATGCAGATCATAGACCATCAATAATAATGCAACATGTGTTAATACTAAAACTGTTTTCAAAAAATCTTGTCACTAAGTAGAATGGACGTAAGTTGCAAGTCATTGGAATAATGAAATGGACAGATTTGTTGCTCTCCGCCAAAAGTACATACAAACAACCGCCTGCTGAGCTGTCCCATTAAGTTCATCATGAGGCATGTATTTTAAAGCATAAGCCTGCTCATTTAGACAGCTTCCAGAATTGAATGTAGCTGCAATCATTTTCATGTTAATTGAATGATTGTCTCCAGGATAATGAGTACCAAAGAAACTATTATGTTGTGGCTAGCTGTACATAGTAATTCCTGCATTTGTAATGTGTAAAGTAATAGTTTTCTCATCTAAGCAATTGATCAACATTTGTACTCGTAGGAAAATAGATAATCATCAGGATCAATGTTGCCTCCATATTGACAATTTTACTCAAATGAGAGATCCCATGATTGAAGGCTAGAAAGTCACTGGCTTGGAGCCAAGTCAGAATTTGACTATATAATCCAGTGCAATATAGTGCTATTAGTATTAGGGTACTTTCAGCAGCCAGTCACTGAAAAAGTGGAATAGTTTCTTTCTATACGCTAAGTCTTTTTTAACTGTGCTGCAGGGAAGAAAAAAAAAATCATTGCTAGTGGCAGCATCCTCTCAGATGAGACTCTGGAAACAGCTCATGGGTATTGCTTTTAGTAAACTGTTTATGTAAGAACAAATAACATAGGTGTGGCATCCAGAAGGGATTTGATCTGGTCATCTGAGCCATAACTGCTCTGCAATTAGCTGTAAGCAAAAAAATGAAATTGAAATGTTTTAACCAGGATAGTGAAGCTTAAACTTCATCATTGGACTGTAGGCATCAGCAGTACTGGGCTCTCGAATTCCTTGGCATAAACGTGGCTCAAATTTAATCTTGCTTTTGAATACAATGATTTATTAAACCTGTAGTTGCCTTTTACTGTTCACTTCAGGCAGGAAACTAGCAATGGAACTTTAAATTATGCCAGTGATTCCCATGGGCAGTGAAGTCATCACCTCTTCCTCCGACTGCTCGGGATTTCTGAGTTGGTCTCAATATTTTGCTCGGTAAACTCTATATTTTGATCAAATAATAAACTAATGTGTCATTATAGAGTCATAGAAAAGCACAGAACAGAAACAGACATGTTGACCTATCTAGTCCAGGCTGAACCAATTCTGGAACATTTGAAGAGGAGTTCAATGTTCTCCCAGTGCCCTGATTTATTACGTAACCTCTTGTTACCTAATAAAGCGGCCAGTGAGTGTAGTTTCATGTCTTTTGCTGCAATAGCCCATCCACTTCATGGTTCAACATGCTGTACATTCAGACCTGCTCTTCTGCACACAATGCAGAACCATCTTCTGGATGGTTATTTGAATTACTGTCACCTTTCTGTCAGTTTGAACCAGTCTGACCATACTCCTCTGACATCTCTCATTAACAAGATGTTTTTGCCCATAGAACTGCTACTTACTGGATTTTTTTTGTTTGTTTTTCACATCTTTCTCTATGAACTCTAGAGACTGTTGTGTGTGAATATCCCAGGAGATCAGTAGCTTCTGAGAAGCCTAAACCACCTCACCTGACATAGTCAAATTTACTTAGAAAGCTCACAAGAATGAAAGGGTTATCGTATGAGGAAAGTCTGGCAGCTCTTGGGCTGTATTTCCTGGCATTCAGGAGAATGAGGGGCGATCTCATAGAAACATTCTGACTGTTAAAAGGCCTGAACAGATTAGATATGGCAAAGTTATTTCCCATAGTAGGGGAGAATAGGACAAAAGGGCATGACTTCAGGATTGAAGGAAGTCCATTTAGAGCAGAGATGTGGAGAAATTACTTTAGTCAGAGGCTGGTAAATCTTTGGAATTTGTTGCATGAGAGGCTGTGGAGGCCAATTCATTAGGTGTATTTAAGGCAGAGATAGATAGGTTCTTGATTAGCCAGGGCATCAAAGGGCATGGGGAGAAGGCAGGGGAGTGGAGGTGACTGGACCAATTGGATCAGCCCATGATTGAATGGTAGAGCAGACTCGATGGGCCAAGTGGCATACTTCTGCTCCTATATCTTATGGTCTAATGGTCTTAAAACGCTTCTTCCCTATTCTGATATTTGATCTGAAAAACAACTAAACCTTTTGACATGTCTGTATGCTTTTATGCATTGAGTTTCTACCACAAGATTGGATGATTATATATTTGCATTAACAAGCAGATGTAGAGGTGAACCTAATGAAGTGACCATTCCATGTAAGTTTGGATGAATAAAAACATTTCCAGTACAATACTAATATTTTAAAACCATAGTATGTTCAGTGTAACCATAAATGCAAGGTTTTTATCTGATTTTTGTTTTCATTTCAATTGTAATAGTAATTTTTTATATATTTCCACAGTTTTGCTTCAGATATTGAAAATATTTGTCTGAGAGTGATGACTGACTGACTGTTTAGCCAATTTAAGTTCCGGGCCAGAAGCTCCACAAAGTTAGTGCTGAACTAAAGCTCTGGCCTGTATCTTACAGGCTCCTGGATTGGCTGCACTGATGGCTGGCTTTGTGGCTGTGGACTCACTTTCATGAATTTCAGTTCTGAATGTTATTTGCTTACTTATATTGTTTGCACGATTTGTTTATTTTCTGCACTTTGGGTGTTTGATGGTCTTTCTTTAATGAGTTCTATTGGGAGTCTTTGTTTCGTGGCCGCCTATAAGGAGACAAATCTCAAGGTTGTATATAGAATACTGTACAAACTTTGATAATAAATATACTTTGAACTTTGAAATTTATTTCTCTGAACATATTTCCTGAATTTAAGATGTTGATATCATCTGGTAATTAATGTTTCTTTGTCCATTTTCCCAATTCAACTGCAGATTTATCTTTAATGCCCTTTGAGATTTTTGAAGATCTTTGTCATAAACTACCTGCTATTTGGCCCTAAATCCTTTTTTGAAAACTCAATATTTTATTTTTTATTGATATATTCTACTTGCAAACTGTAAATACTGTTGATACACCTCTTATTAAGGAATGTGAACCAATAAAATAGAGAAGTCAATTGTATTAGACAGGTTGCAGTGGATAGAGGAGCACAGCATGTATAATTAGTATTGAAATGAAAATCACAGAAGAGTCATCAGAGAGACTGTTAATTTAGGAAGTGAAAGTGCTATAAAGGAATCAGAGTTCGATTTAAATGACATTACTGGGAAGAGGAAAAGCAGATTTACTCTGAAATTAGGTGTGGTGTTTTCTTCCAGGACATTAGAGAAATTCAGTTAGTTGAGTCAGACCAGGTTTGCAGTAACATAAAACTGTTTCTTGTTTTCATGATGTAATGGCATTTGCTTTACAACTGGGCATTATTTTGGCATGTCAGGCAAACACATAACAACATTTTTATCCAAACAAACTGTCAGTATCTGTGGCTGGTATCCTAAAAGAATGTGACTTATTCTGCAGAGAAAACAGAAGTGTGGGACATCCAACTATTTATGGATCTTGTACTTTGACTTAACAATGCAACAAAGCACTCGGTCTGCTTTTAGATGTTTTTTGACTGGATAGTAATAGCCACTATACCTGTTTCTCAATGAATCCATGGTGACCTTGTCAAATACTTGATGGATCTCAGCAATCCCTCCTTCCACCAAATTGTACCAACATCATCCTGTGGCCTGATGATGTCTACCTTAAAGCTACAAAGAACAAAGCCAATAGAAGAGTACAGCATAGGAACGGGCCCTTCAGCTCACAATGTTGTGCTGAACCAACTAAATTAGCAATCAAATGATTTGAAGAGTGGAGGAGGGGGGGAGAAGATGGCGGCGTGACGCAGCGCGTGCGGCCGCTCCGAAATGATATCGTATTTGTAAGTAGAAAGCTGTGCACAATCCTGATTTGATGGAGACAGATGTGAGAAGCACGGAGGAACACCTGGAGAAACTTCTGAAATGCCTGCTTCACTGCAGCTGCTACTGTGTGATCGAGAATCTCTGGAGGGGAAGGCCCCAAATTCTTGGCTTTGCCTATTGCCTGTTGCCGGGGACGGGGTCAAAGCGCTCAGCGGAGATGATGCTCGGTGTCGGAGGGTTGGTCGGAGGCTCGAAGTTTTCGGACGTACTCAAGAGTTGGCTGTGGTCGGGTGCTTCCGGGGTACTGTATCGGCAAGTTTGTGACGCTGGAAGCTCATGGCAGGGAGAGTTTTTCTTCCTTCTACCATCTGCGTGAGATCATGGGACTTTCGAGAGACTTTGAGACTTTTTTTTTACCATGCCCATGGTCTGTTCTTTATCAAATTATGGTATTGCTTTGCACTGTTGTAACTATATGTTATAATTATGTGGTTTTTGTCAGGTTTTTTAGTCTTGGTTTGTCTTGTGTTTCTGTGATATCATTCTGGGGGAACATTGTATCATTTCTTAATGCATGCATTACTAAATGACAATAAAAGAGGACTGCGTGTCCTTATAATCTAAAGAAATGCCAACTAAACTATCCCCAATAAATAGGGCTTTTGATTCTTGTACTTGGCTTTTGATATTAAATCTCCCAAGTGTTTTACAGAAACCAAACCATGGCCCATCCTGAGGACTTGCTCAATCAGAGACTTCCTGCTGCACATCAGTACTTTAAAATTTTGACTGGAACCTAGATTGCTGCTAATAGAAATTTTCCTCTGCTGAATATTGTTAGCCCCCAGTGATAGAGTGAGTGAATGTCAGAGAGTCATCAGTTTAGTGATTAACATGTAATTCCTTCCAAAATAAAAGCACGACATGTGGCAGTAATTACCAGTTACTGTGTAACCTATCAACTGCCTCAACTTCCAGCTTGGCAAACCTGATCAGCTAGCTTGACTTGTCAATATGGTTGGTGTTTCCATAATGTAAGTCTGCATTTGCACAGTGTGTTTACAAGTTGTATCAAAAAGCTTTGCAACCTTTTTGGCAGTTGGTAAATAGCACAAGACAACAAGGTATTTAGTTCCAGCAACAAACATCATTGAATTTGACAAGGTGCCACACATGAGACTGCTAAACAACATCAGAGCACATGGTATCACAGGAAAGAGACCAACAGAGGTAGAAGATTGGCAGAAGGCAGAATGTGGGAATAAAGGGGGCTTTTTTTGGTTGCCTGCAGGTGACTATTGGTGTTCCACAGAGGTCTATGTCCTCTTATCTTTTCTCACCTGCCCATCACCTCCCCATGGTGGCCCTCCTCCTTCCCTTTCTCCCAAGGTCCACTCTCCTCTTTTATCAGATTCCATCACCTCCAGCCCTTCACATTTCCCACCCACCTGGCTTCACTTTATCATCTACAAGAGAAAATCTGCAGATGCTGGAAATCAAAGCAACACAAACAAAATGCTGGAGGAACTCAGTAGGCCGGGCAGCATCTATAGGGAAAAAAGTATAGTCAATGTTTCGGGCCAAGACCCTTCAGCATTTTGTGTGTGTTGCTTCAATTATCACCTACTAACTACCGTTCTTCTCCTCCTCTTGCCTTTTATTCTGGCATCTTCCCCCTTCCTTTCCAGTCCTAATGAAGAGTCTCGGCCTGAAACATTAACTGTTTATTAATTTCTATAGTTGCTGCCTGACTTGCTGAGTTCTTCCAGCATTTTGTGTGTGTTGCTTTGGATGTCCAGCATCTGCAGAGTTTCTTGTGAAGGAGTCTGGTCCACTACTTTTCTCCTTATATGTTAATGATCTGGATGATGGAATTGTTGGCTTTGTAGCCTAGTTTGCAGATGATACAAAGATCAGTTGGAGGCCAGATAATGCTGAGGAAGCAGAGAGTCTACAGAAGAGTATGGACAGATTAGGAGAATGGACAAATAAATGGCAGGTGGAATATAGTGTAGGGAAGTTTATGGTTATTGATTTCAGTGGGAGGAATAAAGGTAGATATTATATTCTAAATGGGAAGTGAATTCAGAAATTGGAAGGAAGTACAAAGGGACTTGTGAGTCTGAGTGCAGGATTCCCTAAAGGTTATCTTCCAGGTTGAGCCAATAGTAAGAAATACAAATACAATGTTAGCATTCCCTTCAAGATGACAGGAATATCAAAGCAAGGATTTAATGCTGAGACTTTATAAGACATTGGTCAAACCATATTTGGAGTATTGTGAGGAGTTTTGGGCTGCATGTCTGTGAATGGATGTGCTGGAACTAGATGTTCAGAGGAAGTTTACAATAATGATTCTGGAAATGAAAGGGTTAATGTGAGAAACACTTGACGACTCTGGGCTTGTACTTTGATATGTCTCTATCTTCTGGGCATGTTCTTTTTTCCCCCTTGGCATTTGCACAACTTGTTGTCTTCTGCACATTGATTGGTTTTCCACCCTGTTGGGTGCAATTTCATGATTCTGAGTTATAGGGAAAGGGTGAATAGCTTAGGTCATAATTTCATAGAACACAAGATAATGAGGGGATATCTTGTAGAGCTCTACACATTTATCAGGGAGGTATAGATAGGGTAGATGCATACATGTTTTTTCCCCTCAGGATGGGAGACAATAGAACGAGAGGTTTAGGGGTAAAGAAGAAATATTCCAGGTGAATCGGAGGTGAATCAATGGGTGGTGAAGGTTTGAACCAGCTGCCAGCAGAAGTGACTTTCAATGTAAGTTTTAAGAGAAGTTTGGAAAGATACAGCAATGAGAGGGGCTTGGAGAGATACGGCCTGGTTGCAGGTTGATGGGACAAGGTAGAAGTTTGGATCAGCATGGAACGGATGAGCTGAAGGGCCTTTCAGGTCAAGCGGCTTCTGTGGAGGCAGAGGGATGATAGAAATTTTTAGTTGAGATCCTGTATCAGGACAAGAAGTCAGAGGGAAGAGGCAGGTAATTGACTGGTGGAACCAGATGCATGGTTATAATGGGTACTTGAGCCAGTAGAGGGAGGGAGAGAGGGGAATGTTGAGACAGGTTTAATGTTTGATGGAAACCGCTAGGGGGATTAGAAAGATGCAATCAAGAGGGAAGGCTAGAGATGGAGGCAGGTAGGTGTTATATGAATTCAGTAAAGATAGGGACCATAGGCAGATAGAGTAGGATAATATGCAGTGTAATGGCGGGGGGGAAGAAGGATGGGGAAGGATGACAAACGGAGAGAGAACTTGCCATGAGTGAGAAAGGAACACAAAGGTGGGTTACCTGAAACTGAAAAATTCAATATTCATACCAAGGGTTGTAGGCTGCTCAAAGTGAGATTTCATATTTACTCTATAGTTTGCATTTGGCCTCACCATGGAATTAGAGAAAGCAGAAGAAATGTCAGTGTGAGAGTTAGAAGCAAAGGTGAAATGACGTGAAAGCGAATACTCATTATGGTCATTGTAGTTAAACTAAGCTGCTCTGTAAAACTGTCACTTCATATACACTTGAGGGAAGAACAAAAGCTCTTATGAACGTTTTGTGAAGGTAACAACATCATTGAATAACTAATGTTCTTTCGTGCAGAACTCCCTCATTGATTTTAATTATAAGTTTCATCTGAAACAATACTAAGTGAATTAAGGAGGCATCAAGCAGTTGATGTTACAGGTCATTGCAGACTGGTTTTGAGTGAAGTTTTTGGTGACTGGAAAATGGCAGAGAGACAGAACATCAAGGAAAGAGCCAAGCTGTTGAAGGAAGTTTTTGGTGAGAGTGGAAGTGAACTAGAGACGGAGGTCGGCGGGAAAGAGGAACGGAATGGAAAGAGGAAGAAAAGAAAGCAGAGATACAGGATATCAAACTCTGAGGAGTCAGCGGATGATCAAAACAGGACAACAAAACAATGGAAAGAAGATGAGATTAAAGCAATTATAAAACTCAGTGAAGACGGGGCATCTTTTGGTGATTGGAACCCGATTCGTTTGACGAAGATTCTCAAGAAAGTTATAGGCGAGATTAAAGGAGCAAAGATTTTACAAAATGGATCGCTATTAGTGATTTGTTGGGATAGTGCTCAGCAAGGTAAAGTGATAAGATTATGTAAAATAGACGGCAAAGAAGTACATTGCTCAATACCCAACAATAGAAAGTGGACTAGAGGAGTTATTTCGGGGATACCAACAAAAGTTACTGTGGATGAGATTAAACAGAACATAAAAGGAGCAAAAATTATTGAAGGCAAACGTTTGAAAGTTACAAGAAACGGGAAAAAGTGTGATAGTTTATCGGTAATGATTAACTTTGATGAAGAGAGATTGCCGATTAACGTTTACTTAGGATATATGTGTCATGTGGTTGGAATATATATACCACTGCCTGTAAGATGCTATAAATGTCAGAAATTTGGGCACATTGTAGCGGTCTGCAGAGGAAAACAAAGCTGTGGGAGATGCACTGGAGAACATGAATATGGGAAATGTGGAGCGGGCGCTAGGCTGAAATGCTGCAATTGTGGCGAGGAACACAGCGCAGCTTATCGAGGGTGCATTTATAGCAAGAAGGCGGCTGAGATACAATATGTAACAGTAACTCAAGGAATCAGTTATGCAGAGGCAGTGGAAGAACTTGATGAAAAAAGGCTGTCAAGCAAACAAATACAGGGAATAATAAACTGGTGAATTGTGAGAGCTGTAATATGAAAAATAAGGATACACTATTAATGAGTAGAAAGGATTTTGTGCTTTTTATGGTGGATGCAATTAATTGTTCAGCGCAAACAAGCAAAAGAGCTGAGAAAATTAAAATTATCGTCAAGTCTGCAGAAAAGTATCTTGCTATTAAAGGGATTAGTTGGGAAGAAGTCAAAGAAACGCTGAATGGAGGATCCAACAGTTCACAGGCAGGGGAGATGGAATCTTAATGGCAGTATATTTATCGCAAATGGTCAAGAATTTAAGAAATGTTTCAGAACTTAAGGAAAATCCTCAGATTTTATGGTTGAAGCCCAGAGTAAATGTGCAGAACTCCAACAATAAATAGAAGTACCCGACAAGAACAACGGTGAGTTGGAAAGAGATTGGAAAATGGAGGAAATTATTACAAGGACACAAAAGGAAAAGGAATTTGTTGCAAAGTGAATTATTTACATTCAGATTATAAAATGAAAACATGGAAGCAAATGAAGAAGAACTCCAAGGTCTCAGTAAACGACTGCAGGCTACGATCCAAGAAAAGGAAAACCAGAAAATGCAGATAGACTTGGAAAAACAGCAATTTTAAAAGTATAACGTGCGATAATTACTATTCTTTAACAAGACGATTTTAGTCTTACAAGTGATGTAGATGAAATCAATGTAATTGAGGTAATGCAACTACATGAAAACATGTGACAAAATTAGGGAAGAATAGCAGTTTGCGGCATTATCTAATGAGCGCATTAAGCATTCACAAGAAATTGCATCTACAGAGTGATGCTAATAGAGAACTGCGGGCTGAACTAGATTGTCTAAAGTAGAGAACTCCAGGACATGTTTGGTTGGAACACAAGAAGTCTAGCAGTTGGCGGTAATACACTGAAAACTAATTGCCAACCACCATAAAACAAAAAGAAGAAGAAGAAGAAGAAGAAGAGGCTGATGTTACAGATTTCTGTGTTACTCCAAGTAGAGGACACTACTGCAGAAATACTTCCAGCAGGTATTTACCACAGGGAACAATGACATGTGCTGCTCTAGGACTTTGTGGTTTCTTTGAACGAGGACAGTCTGATGCATTAGAAGTAGAATACGTAGAACTGGTTTAAAACATAAGTTAGGGTAGGAACAGTGGGCAGATGGAACCAGCTGGAGGGTGTATAGTGTATTAATACCCACTGATGGCCAAGGGAAAGAAATAATATGTTTTCACTTGGACTTTGGCTTTTTTTTCAAATGAAGTATCAACAATTGTAAATACTACATTATAAAATAACCACATAAGTAAAATGCACAAGAAATCTTTTTGGCATTCTAGGACCCAAATTAAGAGGAAGAGCAGGGGTTCAGAAGCATAGTGTGTGATCTGAAGAGCCATCACTTTTAGTGGTTAGTGGAAGCTGAAGCTTCGAGTGGAAGGTATATTGACTTCTCATCAAACTGTCAGCAGAGTTAAGTGTAAGAAAGAAAGGCTCCTGGCACTTGCCTGAGTGAATGAAGTGTGAAGTTTCAGTTTTAAAATTTCTGGAAACTGACTTAAAATGTAGAGTTGATTTAAAAGCCCAAGTGAAATAGCCAGTTGAAACAAAATTTTGACCAAATCATGATCCTACACATCATGAATTTGCTCTGACATGGACTTCCTCAAAATTTATTTTCCAACTGTGCCAATTTGTTGTTTTTACTTCTTAATCATTTGTGCTTGATCAAACCTGATTGAGATACTATGCTGACACTACCGATCATTTGCTAATATCACACTTGACTGATTCAGCGCATTTAGCAGATCCAAATAATTTGTTTTTTTCAACACTAGTGTGCAAATATTGTGTAAAATAAAACTAGATCATTCTCTCCTAATAATCAAGGTTCTAAAGCTCCATCAAAGGTCACCTTGTCAAGGTAAAAAAAAGCCTTTAAAACTTAATTCAAATTGGGGAGTAATATGATCTGATCCTGTGAAGGTTAGTATCCTCTGATTTTAGAAGCAAGAAGAAAAATGTGTATGGAAGGAAGAAGAGAAAAAGATTCAGATGCACATCACTCCATGTATTGTCACAGGTTAATGAGGTCATTACAAAGTGCAAACAAAGCATTGTGCTTTATAATTAGAAGTGCAGGAATGTTAAGCAGAGAAATTATGTTAGACTGTGGTTTGACCAAAGTTGTCTGGTGTGTTTATAAAATAGTTAAAGGAGAACATATAATCAAGGATGTATCCAGAAGAGGGAATCGGTATCTTGTGGGAATGATTATCAAGCTGGGACTCTTCTCAACAGCACGAAGAAGTTTGAAAAAAGGCTGAAAAGCCATCCTTAAATAAGAGTTGTCAGAAAAAAGACATGGTGAAGATTATTCTGCTTAATGCGCTGGAAGTAAGAGGGAGTAGGTGAGCAAAACTAGGGGCTTTGAATGTAAGATATAGTGGACCTTCAGTGAACTAGGGCTTATTTACTCGTGTGAAAATTAATAGTGCAATATTTCAAACACCCATATTGTCAGCTTACAGGCCTAAAAGCCTACCTCCAGAGGCTACATTAATTACAGTGAGTGCACAGTAATACTGCATTAGCTAAATTTAAAATACAGTAAGCATGCATTAATTACAGTGCATTAATTGAAGATACAGTAAGATTACATTAACTGCAGTGAGAGTAAAATAAGTGAACATTAAAAAGTGATTAAACCTTTCAGGCATATTGGAAGTTATTTATAGATAGTACCGTAAACCAGAAAGTCACACTGTATTCTTAATTATGACTGTAAATCCCTGTAAAAGGAAAATCACAGTGCTTCAAAAGCTGGCAAAATACATCTCTGTAAAGCTACTCTGAAATAAATGTTCATAACTGAGTATTTAAATTGGCAATGAACAGCAGAAGATTTTCAATATGTTTTAATAATGTTATATTATCCTTTATATAATGCATGTTGTGTGCTGGGGCAGCAGGCTGAGGGTAGCAGACACCAACAGAATCAACAAACTCATTCGTAAGGCCAGTGATGTTGTGGGGATGGAACTGGACGCTCTGATGGTGGTGTCTGAAAAGAGGATGCTGTCCAAGTTGCATGCCACCTTGGACAATGTCTCCCATCCACTACATAATGGACTGGTTGGGCACAGAAGTACATTCAGCCAGAGACTCATTCCACCAAGATGCAACACTGAGCATCATAGGAAGTCATTCCTGCCTGTGGCCACCAAACTTTACAACTCCTCCCTTGGAAGGTCAGACTCCCTGAGCCAATGGGCTGGTCCTGGACTTATTTCCTGGCATTATTTACATATTACTGTTTAATTATTTATGGCGCAACTGTAACGAAAACCAATTTCCCTCAGGATCAATAAAGTATGACTATGACTATGTTGTTGTATTATCCATGAGATGTTCGCCGTCATTTGCCTGGATAATCAGGAAGTGCTGACATCATTAAATAAACACAAATTTTAAGAAAATCTCTTGCTCAGAAATGGGTCAAGTGCAGGACGTGCTGTGACAAGATATAGTTATGGTTTTAATCACACAAGTTTAGGAGAATGCTAAATAGAGGGACCCACAACACCTCCTCATTCATCAGAAAGGCACAGCAGAAGCTACACTTTCTGAGGAGACTGAGACATGCAGGGTGCCCCACCCCTGCTCTAACAACTTTCTACAGTCTGGCTGTATCATTGTATGGTCTGGAAGCTGCAAGGCATCAGACTGCAAGACCTTACAGAGGACAGTAAAAACTGTCGAGAGGATCACTGGTGTCTCCCTCCCCACTATTTGTGACATTTGCCAGGAAAGTTGTATACAATGGAGCTCAAAGCATTGCTGAGAATCCCTACCACCCATCCCACAATCTCTTTGATCCACTACCATCAAGAAGGAGGCAAAGGAGCATTGGGACCAGGATCACCAGACTGGGTAGCAGCTTCTTCCCTCACCATGTGAAACTAATAAATACCCTGCCACCACTGAGTTCATGTCACTAGCTCAGTGGGCTGTTTACTGTTTTACTGTACTGTTTATTGTTTACCTGTGCTGCACACTACATACACTTTGAATTATATTTTATTAACTGATTTGTGGTAATATTTTGTTTTGATGTTCTGTGCGTGATACATGATTTGTGGGTGCACCGTGGTCTGGAGGAACGTTGTCTCACTTGGTTGTATATATGTACAGTTAGATGACAACAAACTTGAACTTGAAGTTGGTGTTGAAGGTGATGCAGAATGGCTGTTAGTGAAAAGAGATGGCAAGAGGCCTGAGTAAAGCAATAACCAGTTGGTCTCCAAATCTTGTTTCTGTGCTGTGCATTCTTTGTAATTTCTACCACAACCTTTGTGATTAAATATATTTAAACCACTTCATAGGGAAGTACTTTCAGCTCTGAGGAACAATCACTGATGCAATGTTAAGAATGATGGCAATCCAGTTTGTACAGTCCACAGTCAACACCCAAAAAAAAACCTTGAGTTAAATAACCAGTTCATTATTAATTGCTTTTGACTGAAATGTAAATACTGGCCAGGGAATCAGTGCCATACAATCTCCTGGACTGAGTGAAGAGAATCTCAGTTTAGCATTTCATCTTGAAGAAGACCTCTATCAATTTGATATTGACTCTAGAGGGCACTTTAGAGTCAGCCTGTGATTTACGTTGAAATCTCTGATTTGACTGTTAGTCACCACGACTTGTAGTTTTGACTAACTAAAGCATGCTGCTTAAAATTTGTTTGAAAAAGGCAATATGTTGAAATGGAAACACTGATATTTACCTGTTCAGGACTTAATCACAAGCATTGTGAAATGCGCAAATCCAGAACTTAGAGATTTAAAGTCATTGTATTAGTACGAGGGGTGATTGATAAGTTCGTGACCTAAGGTAGAAGGAGTCAATTTTAGAACACCTAGTACATTTATTTTTCATACATTTACGCACTTAGTCCGGCGGTCGTGGAGCATACAGATCCCTTCATCGTAGAAGTCGGCATTTTGGACCTCCAGGAGTGGTCCACAGCAGGGGTAATTGATAAGTTTGTGGCCTAAGGTAGAAGGAGATGAGGAGAAACTTCAAATTTCTGCATTTTCACTCAAAGAGTTAAACTCACGTGCATTTAGCGAGAGCTGTATAATTCATCTCCTTCTACATTTGGCCACAAACTTATCAATCACCCCTGCTGTGGACCACTTCAACAAAGAAGGGATCCGTATGCTCCACGACCGCTGGACTAAGTATGTAAATGTAGGAGGGGACTATATTGAAAAATAAATGTGCTGGGTTTTCTAAAATTGACTCCTTCCACCTTAGGCCACAAACTTATCAATCACCCCTTGTACACTTCTCTGCTGCAATCCACAGAGGAAAGAATTCCCAACAATTTCACTGGGAAATCAACTTCCACTTTTTGCATGGTATCTAAAATACCATGGATTTCAGGGAAATCTTAAAGTTACTGAGCAGCAAGCAAAGGGGAATGCAAGTTCTTTTTAGTTTAATGATCTGATTTGCTTTAACATTTTTGATGATTTTTTTTACTAGTTTTATTTTTAATAATTTTAACTGCCTCTGGATGTCAGAGGCTTTGAAAATCAGTATTACCTTTGTAGTTTTTGCTCTTCGCAGAGCTGGGTGGGGCAATGGGACAAGATATTTTGATGGTCAAAATATCCAGAGACAAACTGGGGGCAGAACTTTAATGTGGGACACAGGGCTTGCTGCTGATAGCTAGGATGCTTTGGACTGCTTGGATGTTTAGAAACATATAAAATTGTGAAAGGGATAGAAAAGAAAGAGGAAGAAAGTTGTTTCCACTGGTAGGTGAGACGATGTCTAGGGGTAGGGAGTAGATTTAGGACTAAGGTGAGGAGGAGCTGCATTTCCCAGAGAGTGGTGAATCTGTGGAATTCTCTGCCCAATGAATCAGTGGAAGCTACCTCAGTAAATATGTTTAAGATAAGGTTAGATAGATTTTTGCATAGTAGGGGAATTAAGGGTTATGAGGGAAAAATAGGTAGGTGGAGATGAGTCCAAGGCCAGATCAGCCATGAACTTATTAAATGATGGAGCAAGCTCGAGGGGCCAGGTGGCCTACTCCTGCTCCTGTTTCTTATGTACTTATGATTATGAAGTTAAGCACACCACATAGGACTAAAATATAGGCAATGATTCCAACATACAGGTCATTAGAATTCTGATCAAATTGAAAAGAAAAAATAATTATCCACCAACTTCATTGTCTCCTGTGTACATTATATGGCTAAATGAAAACCGGAACTATGAGATGCCTTCTCCTTTTTTTGAAGTTGGAAATCAAGATAAAATTTTCATTCAAGTTGCCAAAGTTTTTCTTGTATTAGCATCTCAGACAAATGTAACTATAGTAGCTTGTTTTGAGACAATATGGATAGTATTGTGTAAACGTCTTCAGCACATATATAACTAGAGTGTTTAGGTCTTGTGCGCAGAACTGTATAGAGCAGACATTGAGTTTGCATATTTGGCGGAATAAAAGGATGTTGGGAATGGTGACAGTGTAGGCATGTGAGACTGCTGACAGAGAAGGATTATCAGGGGAGAGAACTGGCGTGGGTGCAGACACACCCAGCCCTAAGACACCAGGCAAGGTCAATTGATTTCAAACAATTAATTTATTGATCATTACAGAATGTTTTCTGCTCCAACCCTTTCCCTTCCCCTTTCCCCAACCCTGATTCCTCATTTCCTGCCTCCTTCTCACTGTCAGTCCATAATAGAGACCAATATCAGAATCAGGTTTATCATCACTATATATATATATATATACATATATATATACACACACACACACATACATGCACACCTATGACTTTTCAACAACACTGTAAGTGTCTGTAACACAATTAATATAAAGGTGTGAAGTTGTGATAGTGGAATTAGTGACTCTGTCAGTGGACACTGGAACAGTGACTCTATTGTTCAAGTTAAGGCCTCTAGCCTGTAAACATAAAATCACAGGCACTGAAGCAATGATGCTGGATAACCATTTGCACTCATGTGGATGGAAAAAATATGGATCATCTTCAAAGTTGCAGGTGAACTTCAACACCAAACTTAGTTCTAACATTGGAGGTTAGGTTAGTCATTCACCTACACAGCACAGACAACAGGCCCCTCAGCCATCCTGTCCACGCCAACCACACTATGTCATCCTACATGCAGGCAGTCATGGTCCCAGTGACACCCATGTTTATCCATCCTGTAGATTAGCTCACATTCCAATGAAGCCAATTTGGACGCTTTAACCAGTAGATGGGAGAAAATATTGGCAATCAACATCCTAGCATTTGTATAAAGAGTCAAATAATCCATGTATGTAGTGATTGGAAACTCCCTTCACCATGTTGCTCATTTACTTCTTGGATGCTAGATTGTATGACATCCGAACGGATTGGATATTCTCATAGGTATTGGAATTCGTTTCCTGCAACCTTCTGTAGATGCACATTCTAATGAAGCTATTATCTGGGACCATGCAGTGCTTTTAAAAAAGAGATACCACAGAAATATGAAGCTTTGATATGATTTACCTGAAGTAAATCATATTAAATCATCAGGTATGATTTTATGTCACAACATAAAGTGGAACACATCATTGTGAGTCATCAAAACTCAGTGGAAAATTATAAGCTAAATATTTCATCACCTTCAGAAGATTCCTGTCAAGTCAACTTCTCCATAAGTTTTCAACTTGTACCTCAATCATACAATGAAGTTCTTTGTTACATTAAAGGCTCAGCGTAAGTGCAGGTTGTTGTTACCGAGTTATGTGAGGTTGAAAAGAACTTCAGTGCAATAAATCTTGTGAATAAAGTGACTTATGGGAACCATGTAGCGTACTCGCTAGAACAGGATTCTTATAAAAGAGGGGTTTTTAATAGGTTTTTCATTTGAAAAGGAACCATAAAAAGTCCATTATACAGAGACTCGTATCACAGGTATTCTGAGAAAAGGATGTATTGATTCATTCAGCCAAATTGTGTACGATTAGGGCTTCTCAAGGTCCAGATATATTTAGCACTTCACACAATGTTTGAAACTTTTCAGTTTCAGCAGACTGATTTTGGTGAGGTACTTTTAGTGGTTCTAAAGATAAATATTGTGGCACCTATCATCTCAGAACAACATGGTCAAATTTATTCTTCTACTTTCATCCAATCTTTTTGGAAGGTATTGATCTTTGCAAGGTATGGTTTCACCACACTGCCAGTTCTTGTTTGCTCAATAACATGTCATGCTTTTAGTGCTAGTTTTCAGAGGCCCAAGTATTAGTTTCATAAGCTATTACTCTATTACCAGTTATAAGGCATAAGGGCAGAATCAGGGCATTTGTCCCACTGAGTCTGCTCCAGCATTCAATCATGGCATTATTTTCCCCTCTCAGTCCTATTCTCCTGCCTTATTCCCATAAGCTTTGACCTTAATAATCAATAACCTATCAACTTCTGCTTTAAATATACACAGTGGCTTGGCCTCTGCAGTGCTTTGTGACAATACATTCCAGGGATTCACCAGCCTCTGCTAAAAGAAATTCCTCCACATCTCTGTTCTAAAGTGATGTCATTTTCTTCTGAGACCGTGCCCTCTAGTCTTAGACTTTCTCATTATTGGAAACATCCTCTTCTGCTCCACCCCTTCCAGGCCTTTCAAAATTCAATAGCTACCAAAGGTGCAGCAAGGGTCAGAGGGAGGAACCCGAACTCTGCCTGCTTTCCTCTGTCAGCCTGGGAACCCCAGTCATTGGTACAATATACACAGTGTCTCAGCCTGCAACGGTGGAACATCTGCCTGTTGAAATACTCATTATCAAACTACAAAGTAGTATTCAGCTTCTACCATCAAGGTCTTACCTGAGTTTTGTAATGAACTCCAAAAATCTGGCTGAATTTGTGGACATAATGAAGATTCTAAATTGTGGTAATTTATCAAATGCGGAAGATGTATTTGTTTCTGGAGGAAAATAGATCAAACTACATTTTATATCTTTATAAACATTTAAGTTGTGCCATTACGCAATTTCTATGAGATGTTCTACTTCTGAATTGATTGATATTTTTTCACTGCATTTCACAAGGAACAGTGCAATTCATTGCTCCATTCCAAAGCCGGTGTGGAGTACCTCTGTGGCCATCCCCCTCAACAAAAGGTATAACACCTTGGATACTGTTGGGGGGGGGGGCAGAGGAGGTTGGGGACAACCTAACAGGAAAGTCACAGTGGTCTGGTCTCTGGCACTGAGTCTGCCTCTGTGACTCAGAAAGGAAGGGGGAAAAGAGGCACGCTGTGGTGATAGGAGATTCGCTAGGGAAACAGACAGGAGGTTCTGTGGGTGAGAATGAGATTCACAGATGGTATGTTGCCTCCCAGGTGCAAGGATCCAGGATATCACAGATCGAGTCCTCAGCATTCTTAAGTGGGAGGCTGAGCACCCAGAAGTTGTGGTCCATGTAGGTACCAATGACATGGGTAGGGTAAGTGATGAGGTTCTGCATGGGGAGTTCAGGGATTTAGGTGCTAAGTTAAAGGGCAAGACCTCCAGGGTCATGATCTCAAGATTTCTACCCATGCCACATGCTGGTCAGGCCAGAACTAAGAAGATTATACAGTTTATTATGAGGCTAAGGAGTGGTATAGGGGGAAGGGCATAAGATTTTTGGATCACTGGGCTCTCTTCCAGCAAAGGTGGGACCTCTATAGAAGGGATGGTTATACGTGAACTGCAGGGGGAAGGTTTGTTACTGCTCCACAGTGAGGTTTAAACTAGAGTTACGGGGGGATGGGAACCAGAATGCCAGTACATTTAGTGGAGAGGTTGTGGAGGCAGACGTTGGTAAGACTTCAAACAAAGTTAGAAATTAAAAGGTTGTGCATGGTGTGGCTTGTGTCCTGAGTTACATATTTATTAATGCAAGAGGTATCATAGGAAAAGCAGACAATAGAGCTGAAGATGAGGTAGCATGTTTACAAACAGTCACAACGTGTAGTGAGGAGAGACTGATAATAGGGCAAAATTGTAGTCAACAGGATGAGTTGCAATGTAAAAGGCAGACAAAATCAAAAAGGGTTAATATAGGACTGAAGGTGTTGCTTCTGAATGTGTGCAATATACAGAGTAAGGTAGATGAACTTGCAGCACCTTTGCATATTGGCAGGTATGATGTTGTAGACATCCCTGAATCATAGTTGAGAGAAGATTATAGATGGGAGCTTAATCTCCAAGGATTGACATTGTACCAAAAGGACAGAAAGGAAGGCAGATGAGGCGGTGAAGCTTTGTTGGTAAAAAATGAAATCAAATCATTAGAAAGAGTTGACGTTGGGTCAAAAGATGTTGAATCATTGCGTATAGAGTTAAGGAACTGCAAGGGTAAAAAGACCTTAATAGGAGTTGTATACAGACCCCTAAGCAGTAGTAAGGATGTGCCCTACAAAATAACAACAGGAGATAGAAAATGCACGCCAAAAGGACAATGTTACAATAGTCATGAGGAACTTCAGTATGCAGGTAAATTGGGGAAATCGGGTTGGTGCTGGATTCCGCGAGGAGGAATTTCTAGAGTGCCTATGAGATGGCTTTTTAGAGAAACTCATGGGTGAGCCCATTAGGGGATCAGCTATTCTGGACTGGATGTTGTGTAATGAATAGGAATTGATTAGACAGCTTAAGGTAAAAGACCCTTACGGAAGTGATCATAACATGATAGAATTCACCCTGAAATTTAAGAAGGAGAACCTAAAGTCAGGCGTATCAGTGGAGTAAAAGGAATTACAGAGGCAGGAGAGAGGAATTGCCCAGAATTGATTGGAAAAGAGCACTGGCAAAGGTAACAGCAGAGAAGCCGTGGATGGAATTTCTGGAAGAAATTTGGAAAGCACAGGATATGTACCTCCCAAAAAGGAGGAATATTCTAAAGGCAGAATGACAGAACCGTGGCTATGAAGAGAAGTAAAAGACAACATAAAAGCTAAAAAGAGGGCATATATAATAGAACAAAAATTAGTGGGAGGTTAGTGGATTGGGAAGAATTTTAAAAACCAACAGAAGGCAACTAAAAAAGTCATTAAGAATATAAAGATGGAATACAAAAGTAAGCTAGCCAATAGTATTAAAGAAGATTCCAAAAGTTTCTTCAGATACACAAAATGTAAAAGAGAGGTGAGAGTGGATATCGGACCACTGGAAACGATGCTGGAGAGGTAGTAATGGGGGATAACAAAATGGAAGACAAACTGATTAAGTATTTTGCATCAGTTTTCACTGTGGAAGGCTCTAGCAGTATGATGCTTGTTCCAGGTGTCAGGGATCATGAAGTGTGTGAAGTTACCACAAAGAGAGAGAAGATTCTTGGGGAAAATGAAAGGTCTGTAGGTAGATAAATCACCTGGACCAGATGGTGTACACACCAGGATTTTAAAAGATGTGGCTGAAGAGATTGTGGAGGCATTAGTAATGACCTTTCAAGAATCACTAGATTCTGGAATTGTTCCAGAAGACTAGAAAATTGCAAATGTGACTTCATTTTTCCAGAAGGGAGAGAGACAGAAGAGGATGTTTCCTTGTGGGAGAGTCTAAGATCAAACGACACAGCCTCAGAATCCTTTTAGAATGGAGATGAGGAGATGATGAAATGAGGAGGTCAGAGAATGGTAAATCTTTAGAATTCTTTGCCACAGGCAGCTATGGAGGCCAAGCCTTTATGTATATTTAAGGCAGAAGTTGATACTTTTTGAGTGGTCAGAGCATGAAAGGATATGAGGAGAAAGCAGGAGATTGGGGCTGAGATGAAAATTGGGTTAACCATGATGAAATGGCAGAGCAGACTTGATAGTCCAAATCTGCTCCGATGTTCTATGGTCTTATAATTGGTTAGACTTCCAGGCAAATAAACTTGGGGCTTGAATTTGGTGGAGAGCCAGCAAGTCAAGATGGGGAGAGAGACGAGAGACATTGAGGACAAACAAGAAACTATTACAGAGGTTGAAACCAGAGACAACAGGGATATTTTGATAACCTATTTAATTGAGATGGTGCCCTGATATTGTGTTATCTACAGACAATACAATTCAGGTAGGGCCTGACTTGTAACATCATCATCTGTTGACAACTATTCTGTATTATATTCAAAATGCTGGAAGAACTCAGGAGGCCAGGCAGCATCTATGGAAAAAAATACAGCAGAAGTTTTGAGGCGAGACCCTTCAGCAGGACAGGAGAGAAAAAGGTGAGGAGTTGGTTTAACAGGTTATTCATCAAATACTATAAAACCCAGTATTTAATTCATATCTTTTTAACTTATTACATCACAAAACTAACTATTCACCTTATTGAGTCCATGCCACAAGGGACACGGCTTCACAGGCTGAGCCAGTGTTTAAGTACCCATCACTGACTGCTGTTGAGAAGCTGATTATGGGCTGCCGTCTTCAACCTTTGCGGTCCTTGAAGCTTAGATATGCCCACAATGCCATCAGGGAGAGAGTTTCAAGATTCTGGCCGAGTTAGCAAAGGACTGTCAGCTTGGTGTCTGGATTTGAGGGGAAATTCCATGTGGTCGTGTTACTATAATTTTGATGCCCTTGTCCTTCTGGATAGTTATATTATGAGTTTGGAAGTTATTGTCTAAGGAGTTTTAGTGAGTTGTAGCAGTACATCCTGCAGATGATACAAGCTGCAGCTACAATGAGTTTGTGATGGAATAAATAGATGTTTATTGATGGGTGCCTATCAAGCAGGCTGCTATGCTTTATATGGGATCATTGAAGCTGAAAGCATTCAGACAATTTTAGGAAAGCCCCTTTCTTGAAAAATCTCTAATACCTTTTCACAATTTTCTTTCATTTCATTTGATTAAGACTTACCCATTTTGTAAACAATCACAGCACTGGAAATCTTGCTGTCAGATTATAAGTCTTGCTTATAACCAACATTGTAGTCAGTTCATAATGTCTGCAAAGTAGGTAAGTACTGTAGGCCTTCACTGTCAGTACCATCATGTGGATATACAACATGACAGTGTTGGAGATGTAGTCCATTGCAAGACCGTCTTAACAACTCTGGGATACAATCAGTGTAGAGGCCAACCCAACAGCAGAAGCAAAGATTGCTCTGGTAATAGGGATACAGAAGGTCTAATACCTTAGTCAACCTGTGATGTTCAATGCTTTGTGGTCTCAACTAACGTTATGACCCATAGTTTGGAAGTTTTACCATTAAAAGTTATTAGTCAATCTAGTGTCAGCATCAAATTTCTTCCTTCCTTCCTTCCTTCCATCTTTTGGACCAGAAAATGAACTACCAGAAAATCTACTTTGTACAGAATTTTCTGGAACTCCTTAAAAGGAGTACACTTTCAGATCTATAATGAACAAGCAGGAATGAAATAAATGGAATAGCTATTTCAATAATACAGTGGAAAAGTGGTTGTCTCTTATCATTCTTTCTGCTGCATTGTTTTTTAACAACTAGAAACCATACAGTCAAGGTTTCAATTTCTAAGCTTTACGTTCAAGTGTGCACTTGTAATGACTGTGGACTTTATTTTTGAACTTGACATTTTGCATTGTCAATATTACAGTCTGAAATGCAAATGCAAAATATTATTCAGACATTGACCAATTTTAGTCATGTGATAAACAATAAAATATTATTATCAAATATTCATAGAATGATGAACATTTTGGTTCAATGCTAACTAAGTGTAAATTTCTGCTGTGATTTACAAATTTTAAAAAATATTCTGTAAAATACTATAAACCTTTTTCTGAAGCTTACCATTCTGGTAAAATGGATATAATTTTAATAAGATATTGAAAGCTGAGATAGAATTCCCAACTGATTCTGGAGTTAATGTAGCTTTCCATATCAATGGTAAAATGCTTAATTCAGCAGATCTATAGACTATGGCAATTTTTCCTGTTGCTTTTTATGCTATTCAGTAGATAGCTAAGGGCTATTTTGTAGAATATTACTGAAGTTGAAAAGAATGAATGGGTAAATGCAATGTAGGTCGGGTAGTAACAAACTGAGGACAACAGGAGACTGCAGATGCTGGAATCTAGAGCAACAAACAATCTACTGGTGGAACTCAGCAAGTTATGCAGCATCTGAGTTTAAAAATATGAATTTGAAAAGGAAGCTAAAGTATTTTACAGTGTTGTTGATGAAAGTGGCAGCCTGGAAAATGCATTTTGATTTCTATACCATGAGCATTCAAGTTGGTGCAACATTATCTTTTGTATTGACCATAGTATTCAGAACATTGTAGTTCATTAAATGGATGAATGCATAGAATGACACAGCTACTGTGAAAGATCAATTTAATTTTATGTACTTAGTGCCTATCATTGCGGTGACCTTGGTGAAGGCTTTGTATCAGAAGCTGGAGAATAAAAAGAAAGAGAGTTTCCTTTTGCACTAAAACACGTGGCTTTTTGGCAGAAATTATCCTATCTGACTAGACTGATGGACTGTAATAAAAATTGCTCTTTGAGTAATGATAACCTAGGATTCAACACCAGAATCCTTTAGCGTTTATATTAAAGTTTATTGTTCTGATTGTTTTCATGATGAAATGTTTTTGTTTTTCCCTGCTTTGATGCTGACACTAGATTGACTTATAATTTTTAATGGTAAGACTTCCAAACTATGGGTCATAACATTAGTTGAGACCACAAAGCATTGAACATCACCAGGTTGACTAAGATATCAGACCTTCTGTATCCCTATTACCTGAAATGTGTTTGTAATTCGACTTTATTAGAATTATAGAATTGGGGGTAGTCAGACTAATGGAGTGTGGCCACAGGCAGAAATATAGCATCATATCTTGCCCAGCAGAGAAGGAAGTGAAAGATAAGAGAACAACAGTCATGGAGCATTTGATGGTTGGAGGGAACACAAGGAACACAATTTTTGTTGTTATAGTAGTGTGTCTAGGATGGTAGGGTATCTCCTTGGTGTCAGAGATAAGGATATCTCAGAGTTCTGCAGAAAGTTCTAGAGTGAGTTCATGAAGAACTGGAAATTGTCCTCTGTATAGGTGCAAATGACCTTGACAAAAAAAAGTAAATATTTTAAAAAATGCAGAAAAGATTGGGAGAGATCATTTGTATCTGAACCAGAGATAAATATCTTTTAAGAGAATTAGACAAAGCAGGAATGCAAGAAGATGTAAGTTAGCTTTGTCGTCTATGTACATAAATACAAGTAATACATTAACTCAGACTGGTGAAATGTGGGCACATTAATGAAATGGACTAGCACTTTCTACTAAGAACAGAGATGACCAAAACAAATGGAATGGGTTTTAGATGTTCTTGGATAGAAGATGTTCATGACAGATAGGAAAGAGAAGAGGAGAAGTGACAGTATTAATTCAGAAGGATTCTGTCATGCTGCAGAGAGAGGATGTCCTGGAATAATCAAAATCTTGAAGGCATAGGGAGAGGAGAAAGATTTGAAAGGGACTCAAGGGGTAACTACTTCACATAGATGGAAGTGCATATATGGAACTAGAAAGTGATTGAGATACATAAAATAACAGCTTTAAAAGACATTCAGGCAGGTATATAGATAGAAAAGTTTTAGAGGCATATAGGCCAATGCAGGCAAGTAAGACTGTCTTTGATGAGTATCTTGGTTGTCATGGACATATTGGACCATTTTATCTGCTGTATTACTCTGACTAAATTTGTTTAAAATAAACAAAAAGATGCAGTTACATCTCTGCAACTATTTTATAGTCTAACAGTTAGAGGGAAGGCAACTGAGGAATGAATTTACATGAATAATGCTGAGATGTTAAAAAGATGCCATAGAGTAACTATAACAGGGGAAGTCAAGCATCCAAGCATAGATTGCATTAATAATAACCATAAGATGTAATAAGAGGAGGAATTTATAAATTCTATTCAAGATACCTTTATTGAATGACTTGATCTGAACCCATCAAGGAATGGTACACTGCTAGATTTGGTGATGTTAAATGAGCCTGGAAGGCACAAGTGAGGAACTTCCTGAAAAAAGGAAAATGTGTTGGTTAGAATAATATAGGAAATGATATATGCCACTCAGCTGGAGAACAATCTTCAATAGAATGAGAACAGATTTGCCTCGGTAAATTGGCAGGAGCATTTGAGCAATTGGAAACCCTTTATGTTAGAGATGTTTTATCAACAGTATGATTAGTTCCTCTGCAGGCCAAGAATAAGGAAATTAAATTCAAAACGACAAAGAAAGGAAGCAGTTTACAATGCCAGCGAGCTTGAGCACTAAAGAAATTAGAAGGTAAGCGAGCAGTTTGGTAATGAGTCTTCATAAGAGAGAAAACAGTCACCGTGGACAAGATGAGTTTGGAGCTCTAGGGTTATACTGCTACATCATGTGTAGCTTCAGGTCTGTACAGAGAGTTCGCTTTCACTTCATCTCTATTAATTTATCATTGGCTCTCTTCCAATCAGTTTTAGACGAGTTTTAAGAAGCTTTTGTAAAGTTTTTAGACTTTCCTTTCTCTTGGACACTCAAAGCAATTAGTAATGGGCAATAAAAGTTGGCAGTGAAAATGAACTCCAATTTCTATAACTGAATCCAAGAAGCATCTCATTTAAATTCATGTTCTATTTTCCATTCCCAATCCTGGTATTATCGTATTCTGTATAGGTCCATTTTTGGATGAATAATGCCAAGACTCAGCTAGACATCTGAGTATTTTTCTTTGTACTTTTTCATTTTAATAGGCTTACACCAGAGATTAATCTCTTTGAATGATTATTATCATTAATCATTATTAATTATTCAAGGATGTAATGCTGAGGCCTTATAAGGTATTGGCCAGACTGCACTTCAAGTATTGTGAGTAATTTTCGTCCAATATCTAAGAAAGGATGAGCTGGGATTCCATAGGGTCCAGAGAAGGTTCACAAAAATAATCCAATGAATGAAAGAGTTGATGTGTGAGAAAAATTTGATAACACTGGGCCTGTACTTGCTCAAGTTTAGAAGAATGAAGAGAGATCTTATTGAAACCTATTGGATATTGAAAGGGTGAGATACAGTGGATGGTGAAAGAATGTTTCCTATATTAGGGGAGTCTAGCAGCAGAAGAGAGGCTCAGAATAGAAGGATGTCCCTTTAGAACAGAGTTGAGGAAGAATTTCTTAAACCAGAGGGTGGTGAATTTGTAGAATTCATTGCTACAGATGGCTGTGGAGGCCAAGTTGTTGTGTACACTTAAAGAGGAGTTTGTTTCTTGATTAGGAGGGGGGTCAAAAGTTAGGGGGAGAAGGCAGGGGGATAGGTTTGAGAGTGATATTAAATCAGCCATGATTGAATGGAGGAACAGACTCAGTGGGCCACAAGGCCTAATTCTGTCCCTATGCATTACAATCTTTTAAAAATGTCACCAGGTGTTTCAAAGCAAGCTAAACCATTAAAATAAAGTAACTTGCCTTCCCTTTTGCTTGCTTTCCAGCAATCTTAAGATTTTCCTACTTCTGTTCTTATGTCTTCTAGCCTTATGATCTAGAATGTATCAATGTCTGTGGATGGAAATCTAACTTAGAACTCCTCAAAAAGACACTTGTAAGATACCACCCTCCCAACAATTCAAAAATGTCTAATTACTATTTTAAGTATTGCCTCAGGGGTAGAATAATAGTTTGCAAACCTCTGGCAGAAGGTAAGAACCCTCATAAGATTCATTATTAAAGTGAAGCTTTTAAAGCAAAAGTAATTTTTTTTCCCAAATTAAGTCCAAATTAATTCCATTAATTTCTTCTGGATAATTGTATCTAATGAGACTTCAGCCAAAGAATTCCCCCAGGCAGTAAAATTTACAGGCAATTGAAAGACTGGATGGCCAAATATGACATTGGAAGGACAAGCACGGGAGTTAAATGGAAGTATTATTAATTATTGCTTTGGGTAAACTAAAGCAATAGAAACTTCCATATATTTGACAGTTAATGTGTATGGAAGGTGGGAGAAAGAAATAATTTTTCTTTGGGACTATGGATATTGATTCCACCAGGTTTGTCTTGGAATGGAGTTGTCTCATCTGCTGGACTAGAGATGCACCAAATTTCTCATGTGGGACACTGGCACACCTTGGGAGTTTGTGCTTAGCCCACTGCTCTACTCTCTATATACCCATGACTGTATGGGTAGGCATAACTCAAATACAATCTATAAATTTTCTGACAATACAACCATTGTTGGTAGAATCTCAGGTGGTGCTAAGAGGGTGTACAGCAGTGAGATATGCCAACTAGTGGAATGGTGCCGCAGCAACAACCTGGCACTCGACATCAGTAAGACAAAAGAGCTGACTGTGGACTTCAGGAAGGGTAAGAAGAAGGAAAACATACCGATCCTCCTAGAGGGATCAGAAGTGGAGAGAGAGCAGTTTCAAGTTCCTGGGTGTCAAGATCTCTGAGGATCTAACCTGGTCCCATCATATTGATGCAGTTATAAAGAAGACAAGACAGCAGCTATACTTCATTAGGAGTTTGAAGAGATTCAGTATGTCAACAAATATACTCAAAAACTTCTATAGATGTACCGAGGAGAGCATTCTGACAACTTACATCACTGACCTGGTATGGGGGGGGTGGGGGGTCTACTGCACAGTTCTGAAAGAAGCCACAGAGGGTCGCAAATTTAGTCGGCTCCATCTTGGGTACTAGCCTACAAAGTACCCAGGACATCTTCAAGGAGTGGTGTCTCAGAAAGGCAGCGTCCATTATTAAGGACCTCCAGCACCAAGGGCATTCCCTCTTCTCACTGTTACCATCAGGCAGGAGGTACAGAAGCCTGAAAGCACACACTCAGCAATTCAGGAACAGATTCTTCGCCTCTGCCATCCAATTCGTAAATGGACATTGAACCCTTGGATGCAACTTCACTTTTTAAATTTATAGTACTTCTGTTTTTTGAACAATTTTTAATCTATTCAATATACATATAAGGTAACACACATCAAAGTTGCTGGTGAATGCAGCAGGACAGGCAGCATCTGTAGGAAGAGGTGCAGTCGACGTTTCAGGCCGAGACCCTTCGTCAGGACTAACTGAAGGAAGAGTGAGTAAGGGATTTGAAAGTTGGAGAGGGAGGGGGAGATCCAAAATGATAGGAGAAGACAAGAGGGGGAGGGATGGAGCCAAGAGCTGGACAGGTGATTGGCAAAAGGGGATACGAGAGGATCATGGGACAGGAGGTCCGGGAAGAAAGACAAGGGGGGGGGACCCAGAGGATGGGCAAGAGGTATATTCAGAGGGACAGAGGGAGAAAAAGGAGAGTGAGAGAAAGAATGTGTGCATAAAAATAAGTAACAGATGGGGTACGAGGGGGAGGTGGGGCCTAGCGGAAGTTAGAGAAGTCGATGTTCATGCCATCAGGTTGGAGGCTACCCAGACGGAATATAAGGTGTTGTTCCTCCAACCTGAGTGTGGCTTCATCTTTACAGTAGAGGAGGCCGTGGATAGACATGTCAGAATGGGAATGGGAATTAAAATGTGTGGCCACTGGGAGATCCTGCTTTCTCTGGCGGACAGAGCGTAGATGTTCAGCAAAGCGGTCTCCCAGTCTGCGTCGGGTCTCGTCAATATATAAAAGGCCACATCGGGAGCACCGGACACAGTATATCACCCCAGTCGACTCACAGGTGAAGTGTAGCCTCACCTGGAAGGACTGTTTGGGGCCCTGAATGGTGGTAAGGGAGGAAGTGTAAGGACATATGTAGCACTTGTTCCGCTTACATGGATAAGTGCCAGGAGGGAGATCGGTGGGGAGGGATGTGGGGGACGAATGGACAAGGGAGTTGTGTAGGGAGCGATCCCTGCGGAATGCAGAGAGAGGGGGGGAGGGAAAGATGTGCTTAGTGGTGGGATCCCGTTGGAGGTGGCAGAAGTTACGGAGAATAATATGTTGGACCCGGAGGCTGGTGGGGTGGTAGGTGAGGACCAGGGGAACCCTATTCCTAGTGGGGTGGCGGGAGGATGGAGTGAGAGCAGATGTACATGAAATGGGGGAGATGCGTTTAAGAGCAGAGTTGATAGTGGAGGAAGGGAAGCCCCTTTCTTTAAAAAATGAAGACATCTCCCTCGTCCTAGAATGAAAAGTCTCATCCTGAGAGCAGATGCGGCGGAGACGGAGGAATTGCGAGAAGGGGATAGCGTTTTTGCAAGAGACAGGGTGAGAAGAGGAATAGTCCAGATAGCTGTGAGAGTCAGTAGGCTTATAGTAGACATCAGTGGATAAGCTGTCTCCAGAGACAGAGACAGAAAGATCTAGAAAGGGGAGGGAGGTGTCCGAAATGGACCAGGTAAATTTGAGGGCAGGGTGAAAGTTGGAGGCAAAGTTAATAAAGTCAATGAGTTCTGCATGCGTGCAGGAAGCAGCGCCAATGCAGTTGTCGATGTAGCGAAGGAAAAGTGGGGGACAGATACCAGAATAGGCACGGAACATAGATTGTTCCACAAACCCAACGAAAAGGCAGGCATAGCTAGGACCCATACGGGTGCCCATAGCTACACCTTTAGTTTGGAGGAAGTGGGAGGAGCCAAAGGAGAAATTATTAAGAGTAAGGACTAATTCCGCTAGACGGAGCAGAGTGGTGGTAGAGGGGTACTGATTAGGTCTGGAATCCAAAAAGAAGCGTAGAGCTTTGAGACCTTCCTGATGGGGGATGGAAGTATATAAGGACTGGACATCCATGGTGAAAATAAAGCGGTGAGGGCCAGAGAACTTAAAATCATCGAAAAGTTTAAGGGCGTGAGAAGTGTCACGAACATAGGTCGGAAGGGATTGAACAAGGGGTGATAAAACAGTGTTGAGGTATGCAGAAATGAGTTCGGTGGGGCAGGAGCAAGCTGAGATAATAGGTCGGCCAGGACAGGCAGGTTTGTGGATCTTGGGTAGGAGGTAGAAACGGGAAGTGCGGGGTGTGGGAACTATAAGGTTGGTAGCAGTGGATGGGAGATCCCCTGAGCGGATAAAGTCGGTGATGGTGTGGGAGACAATGGCCTGGTGCTCCTTAATGGGGTCACGATCGAGGGGTAGATAAGAGGAGGTATCCGCGAGCTGTCGCTGTGCCTCGGCAAGGTAGAGGTCAGTACGCCAGACTACAACAGCACCCCCCTTATCGGTGGGTTTAATAATAAGGTTAGGATTAGTGCGGAGGGAGTGGAGAGCAGAGCGTTCGGAAGGAGTGAAGTTGGACTGGGGACAAGGTGCGGTGAAGTGTAATATAATGTAATTGATTTAGTTGTTATTATTTTATGTTTTTTCTTTTATATTATGTATTGCATTGAACTGCTGCTGCTAAGTTACTACATCTCACATCACATGCCAGTGATAATAAACCTGATTCTGATTCTGATTATGAATAATGCAATTACAAGTGTTAGGTACAGGATCAAAATTTCTAGTATTAGCATTTAACTAATCCAGCCCAAAAAGCAGTCTTCAGATAAAGGGGTTAATTGAAGCTCTTTGACCTGAAACATTTGCTCTGTTTTTCTGTTTTACTTTCCGTGGATGATAGCTGAACAGCTATATGGTACCAGAGTTTTATGTTTTTGTTTTTGCAAATTGCACTGACCAGCCTTGAAAACTTAGACATTTTTGAATTCTTCTTCCCTGTCGTTTGGGGCTGAATCTGACCGCACAACACATGATACAATATTTCATACAATATGTTGCATGAATCACTGAAAATTCATTATATAAAATAAAGATACACAATGACAGAGCTATCAGAGTGAATAACAAGTAATATAATGATTGAACTATTTGAATAAGTAAGCTTACTGTGGACAGTAATACACAAGAAGCTGTATATTCATATTAAGGTGAACAGTTAACCTGATGCAATATGTGAACAATTGCAGTATGTGAACAGATGAGGAAGTGAAAGAAAAGAAAATATGTATACAGTTTTCTCCGCATTCCCTGATTCATCATTCATTCCCAAAATTCGCAATAAAAATAAACTTTTCCACAAATATATCAATTGGCATCAGACATATAGCAGTTAAAATCTGACAAGGGGTTTTCATCCCAAAAGGCTCTAAAGCTCTCCTTCCCTCATCACAGATGTTTTCTGAGCTGCATTTCTGCTTTTGTTTATTTGCACTTGTTTAGTTGCATTTTTAAAAATGTTACCCTAGTAAGTTATACTTGAAGCACTTAACTTTCAAATAAGCAAGAAACATAAAGAAAGAGTCATTTTAAAGGAGGAAGGAACGCAGAAAATAAAGCTTGTATAAAATTTCATCAGTTAATTCCATCAATGTGTTGTACATGATTTATATTGTCATGCAATGATATGTTTTCCATTAAAATTTATTTACTCCAATAGCTCTGCCTTCAATTCGAGTGATATAGCACTTCAAGATGTTTCTCACAGTATATTAGCTTGCAATATATTGCTTTGAAATACAGAGGGGAACTCTGTTTTGTAGCCAGATCTGGCACTCATTCTGTGGCTGCAGTGTCCCAGGAAAGCAAAGAAAAATGAAAAACAAATATCTGTAGATACTGGAACAGCCAGAGCATAAAGAAAGGAATGTAAAAGTTGTGAAAACCAGAGATGTAGAACATGCCGGGTAAGTTTGGGTGGGCTGGTGGAAGAAGAACCACAAAAAGACTGGTTAGTTTTGTTGAATGGCCATTCAGTCATTGACAGTGAGATATTGAGAGATCACCCAGCCTGTAATAATGTAATTATTGTAATAATAGGGTAGTGGGTAGTGGATCCATATGTCACTACTACAGGGCGTGATGACCCTGCCTTACACAAGTCCTGGGCTCAGCTGGCTCCGGCTGACAGTACCCGGTATGGGCCCCTATCCAGGGTTATGGATCCCACTGCCTTGTGGGTATCTTCGGGGGAAGAGAAGGCTAAGGAGTAAACCCGACACAAATCCGGAGTGGAGCCCCTAAGGCGGTTGGATGACATATCACGTTACTTCCCGGCAGCTCCTGTAGCCAAGCTGATGCCAAATGTACTGCTTTGCATTCCTTTGGACCACATCCACGAGGCCGAGAGGGGGATCTTGATGTCTGGGCAGCCCAGGATCTCCATATTTATGTCCCAGGTCTGTGCCCCGGACAGGCACATCCATTGTCTACTTAGACAGATGGAGCCATGATTCTAATAATAATAATGTTATAATGTAATTATTGTTCTTCGGCAGTAAGAAAAAAAATTGTTTGCTTGCATCATGCACCAGGGTGTTCTCAGTTACTGGATGAAGTAACGACAGTCTTTGGCCAGGGGCAAATGTCGCCAGGTGGTGCCCAACCTTCCTAGTGTGTTTCCACCCTTAATCACTACACTCAACAACTGGGTCAGCAGCGGTGGCCAAGTCACCGTCCATCTGCTCCTGACTTTCAGCTCAACTCCTCCTGCCTGCTCCATATCCAGGAAGAGGGTCTTTCTGCTTCCTTCCCCATCCTGTGAGCTGCTTAGTTCAAGGCCCAATGCAGTCAGCGACCTCCATGCCAACCTTGCCGGAAACTGTCTACAGCCGAATTCCATGGGGAATAGCCATGTCTGCCATTTTCTGTCCCTGCACCCCTGGACTGAGGACTGGTACTTCAGGGCTTTCCTCTCATGAGCCTCCTCACATCCTTCCTCCCCTGGTACTGTGAGCTCCACTAGAATGTTTTTTTTTGTCTTCAGTAGACCACAGTATGATGTGTCGTCAAAGTCTGGTTTTCACCACCTCTGGGAATTGCAGCTTCCTCCCCACATTGACCCTCATCTCCCAAGATTTGGCAGTTTGCAGCAGGTTGGATTTAGGCCTCTTTGATATGACTGGCCTGGCCCTCTCCTTGATGAAAATGACTGTCCAGTTTGCCTCTCTGCCAGCTGGTCTCCTGCTCCAGTGTGTCAACAAGGAACAAGACCCTGCTTGCAGTTAGGGTCTTCTCTCAGCCCCCATGTACGCAGTTGTGATGGTGCAGGGAGAGTGTCATATACGGAATGCAGGAGGAAAAGAATGTGGAAGGGCTCGAGTCTCAAAAGCTCTACCTAAGTAATCTTGTGCTTGGGAAGATCCTATTTCATCCAGGCACCCTGTGACCCCCAACTCCACTACCTTTGATACCCGGCTTTCATACTCGCAGTTCCTCTGCCTGGACCATGTCATGCCTATCCCTTGCACTTGCACTCCCCCATCAAGGGAAGTGTGCAGAGCTGAGGACTTGCCATCCCAGGCATCGATTGCCAATGATGTCTGTCAATTGCAGAGAGCTCACTGCCTGATCTGTGGCCCACTTTCATCCTGATCTGTTTGTGACTCCTGCTTGGTTTATTAACGTCATTGGAACCCCTCAGAGTTAACAGAATTCTACATTATGCCACCTTGAACTCCTCTACTACTGATGACAACGGAAGCAGTAACTGGCCTCAACTTATGTAGAGCCCCACTGAAGAAAAACTTGGGGGGGGGGGGAATCCTCAGCTACCTCCACGGGTGCTTGTTGACTTTCCTCGTTATATCTTCTAGTGATCATGGGGAACTCGTACACCGTGAAAAGCCAGAACAGCCTTCGTAAAAGATCATGTTGGTACAGCCATGTCTTAAATTTAGCAGGGAGTCTGGTTTTGTTGCTCTTCTTCAGTCACTCTTCATTCTGCTTTACAGTGTTGGTGATGTTTGTGCTGTCCGTCATTGCTGTTTTAAACCACTTTCCAAGACTCTTTACTGGGTTTTCCTCAATGGATAGAATGACTTCTGCCTGTACTTGAAGACTGAACTTGCTGGTAACCTTGCCCTTTTTGAACACCATGCATCCAGACTTCCTGGCCTCGAAGGTAATCTTCATCCAGGTAGCTACGTTATCTAGGGTTTCCAATACTTTCTTGGACATGGGTTACAGTGGTTACCATGATGTCATCCATGAACCCCCTTATTGCAGGTTGTCGGATCCCGGGCTCCAACACCGGGCCTCAGGTTACGTCTGCTGCTGCTGATATGAGGAGGTTAATGCCCATGACCAACAAGATGGGGGAAATAGTACAGCCGGTTTGATCCCTTTTTAGGAGGTCTAGCCATCTGGTTGTAAAGTGGGCTGAAGTGAAGCATAGCTTGATTCCTCCTTGGCAGCTAGTGATCATGTCTCGCGTTACTGGCGAGATATGATATTGGTCCAGACCAACCTGGATGAGGATGTGTGGAATTGATCTGTAGGCGTTGGATAGGTCTAACCAGACAACTGTTAGGTCGCCTTTCTTCTGCCTGGCCTTGTGGATCAATTGGCTGATTATTGAGGTGTGTTCAAACACCCAGAAGAACCCAGGATGCCACCTTTCTGGATGGATGTGTTAATATAGTGGTTCTCCTTTAAGAGGTCAGCCTTCTTGCAAGCACCAAGAAGAATATCCTGCACTCCATGTTAAGAGAGAGATTGTCCTAAACTGGATGACTGTGGAGGAATCTTTTTCCCTGGGAGCAAAGTATCCTTCTGCCATTTTCTAGCTTGGTGGGATAGAGCCTTTGGTCCAAATCTTCGTCATTCTCTTCCTCAGCCTCTGGAGGAGTTTTAGGCATTTCTTATAGACGTGGTAGGGTGTACCACTTGGTCCTAGAGTGGCAGATGACTTTGCTCTCTTGATGATATTTCGGGGTCCTACCACATGGGCTCTGCCACATTCAGCTCAGCTGCTGGGATTCCTGTTTGGGGGACTTTTGGATTGAATTCCATTCCCTGATTCCTACAGGGATTGCTGTGTAATTCCCACAGAAAACTTCCCCCTCCTACTTTGAGCTGATTAGGGTGCCAGATTTTTGCCAGCTGAAAAAAGTCCTCATGAACTTGAATGGGTTTTTAACAAACTCTGCCCTCTTTCTCTCTTTCTCCCTTCTTCACTTTCACAGCTGTTCCCACTCTGGGGGGTGATTCCTGGCTGGAGTTCACCATCGTCTCATGGGATGTTGAGTCTGTGCATTGCAATTGAGTTGTCTTCGTTCCACAACTGGACCTGCTTTGGTGAATCTTGAGGCCTTTGATGTTTTTGCAGATTTTGCTGCAATAGCATTTTGCAACGAATGCCTCCCCAGTCAGTGTTGTTTCCTTGATCCTTCTCATTATCATATTTCCAGTCCTGGCCATTGTCGTATGTCTGTTCTATTGAATCTCTCACCCTTCGCTCCTCTCGGGAGACTCTGGCGGTATTGCATATTTCTCAAGATCAGTAATTGGTGTTTTTCATTAATACACTTTTTAAAATTACTTTAGCTAACACTAAAGCTGATGATAAAAGATTTAATGGAAGTACATCAAGAATTGAATGGTTCTTTCTCATTCTAGAATTTTATTTTTGACTTGTATTTATCATTACCTTTCAATATATAGGACAAATCATTTATTTTACACCTCATTAAGACTAGTTAAATCAAAATCTCTGATGCAGATTCCTCTGAATGCATGTGTTGTTTGATAGACTTGAGTAACTGGGAAAAAAAAATCATGCACAAAGATGTGTTTAAATGAACAGAACCAGGGCCATGGCTTTTTCAAAACCAGGGCCATAGATTTTTTTTTAATAGACATTGTTCGTTTTTTTTATTCATTTAGAAAGTAAATCAATATTAAAAATTGTCTTCATGATCCAGGGACAACCTTGAATTGATGGTAGCTGAAGTCCAAATGTTTCAGATTCGGATTCATTTATTCATCATATGGACATCGAAACATAGAAGGAAAAGCATTGTTTGCATTAACAACCTAAGGATGTGCTAGGCAGCCTAAAGTGGCGCCACACATTCAGGCAATGATGTGGCATACCTGTCCATAACCGTAACCCATAATCTTCTGCAGATTGACATGGAACACGACAAATACAGACACAACTAGCAGTAAACCAATAACAACAAAAGAAGCCCTGTACCTAGACAGGTCATCTCTGGCCTCCAGCCATTAATGGACTTGTGGATTTGTACATTGGGCCTTCAACTTTCCCAGTGGACTCAAAGACACAGGGCTCTGTCCATTGGGCTTTGGGTTCTGGACTTATGATAGACCTGCAGGCTTCTATCAGACCTTTCTATCAACCCCAGGACTCACTAATGATGATGAATGAGGAATTTATTGTAGTTCTATTTTAAATATCTGGTTTATATACTTTCTGTCTGATTCAAATTTATTCCTGGCAGATATTACAAGAGGTTTTCAACATCATCCAGTTTGCAGTTCATTCCTGCCTCATAAGTGCCAGCATAAGCCCTTTGTTCAAAAAGAGCATAACTCCTTCTTGGCTGGAGAACAGCAGATTGCACAAGATGCTGCTCAGTAGATATGATGATTTATCCCATAGTTCAGGCGGTGACTAACTACACACTTCTCATTAAGAGCTCCATAGTAGAATTCTGCACCGTAAATGCAAAGAGTTTTCTTCCTTAATGTTAAAGAGCTCCAACAGAACAGGTAGATCATCATGAAAGCTAATGTTTGGTATTAGCGAACTCATGTAGCTGTACTCCATATTGGCAAACCCTACTGCATTGAAACAATATGTCAGATGATTATATATCTCTTTAGGGGTAAGACATGTACCTTAAACATTCAGTTCATGATTCCATTATGGATCTACCTACCAGAGCTGAGTGGTCCTTAATATAAGCATTGAAGCTGATATCTACATTGTAGTGATCACCAATGTTAACTTGGCAGCGATTTTGATCTCAACATATTCCCGCAGCACAGTTTAGTGAAATATTTCTAGATGTGCCGTCACTTTGCTGTGTTCTTTCCAGTGTTGGATTGATGCAGATTAAGTCTTGCTCATGGTGCTACAGTAGGATGAGGATATGCTGTCAGATTGCTGAATGGACAATGAACATTACCTCAGTAGTTTTTGCACTACTTATTTTATATATTTTAATTGTAATTTATAGTGTTTTTATTATGTATTGCAATGTACTGCTGCTGCAAAACAACAAATTTCACAGCATATGCCAATGATATTAGTCCTGAATCTGTAAAAGAAGTAATCGGTAGAAAAGAATCATGTTAAAAAGGATTATAATCGGTCTTCTCTTGATGTACTTCTTTGGGTTTATATATAGGATTCAAGTATAGAAAATAAAGACAAACAGCATACCAGGGAGAATGAGGCCATCTGTACCACCACATAATATAAATTAGATAACATTTAAGTATGGGCTGGTATGATCGAGCAGCATTCAGACCACCCTGTGATTATCCTGAGAAAGAAGAAACCTAATTACATACTTTTGATTGTCAGGTCACAATTCCCCACCATCAGAATCTTTGAGATGACATTTGACTGGGAAATGGTTGGTAAAAACTATGGCCACAGAAGCATATCAGATTTTACACTACTTAAAACAGTACATCAGCATTTTGTAGGAGTAATATATCAACAATTATACTGAGAATTAGTCTATGAATACACCCAGCAATTACACTCAAAGATAAAGTGAATAATAAATACAATGCATTTTAAACATGACACTTTAGTTTCCATTAATGTTATTAATAATATCAGTAATCTGTGAATACCACACAGATAAGCATGTCAAACCACATTCATGTCAAGACCAAGCCCATCCAAACTTCAATCAATTTCCTTTTCCCATCTAATAAGACCCTGGTTTTTGAAGTATTTCTTTCCTATTCAGTGCTCCAAGTGCAGTGCTTATATTTGCAGAGCTGAAGGTCTCAGGAATCTTCAGGCAGTCAGAGAGGACAATCTTGAGTAGCTCTGGGCCGAGATGACACAGCTTTGGACTGTGCTCAAGAAATGTGGCTGCAATCAGGGACAGGTACCTCATGAACAATAGTAGTGCTGCCATCTGAGTAATTGTGGTGGGATCATCCATGAAAAGAATGGCTGACTCACGATTCAGGATGCTCCTCCCAAAGGTGTGCTTCAGCAATCCTTGTGATCTTTTGAATGACAAATAGCTGGGAGTAGTGAACACCTACAATGCCTCTTTGACCCTCAGAACACCAGTACACCATGGAAGCAAAGCAGACCATTTGGAAAATACTTCAACATTTGTTCCCCGAGGCTTCTCCAATAGATCCCCCCAAGCTTGCAGCCTCCATGATCAAGGAGAGTTACACAATCAGGCCACCTCCTTCAGACTTCCTCAAGATCACAGAGTGACTAGACTTGCAAATATATCTCTGACATTGGGTCTGAGTATTAGAAGTCCCAATACAACTCAGATTGAACATTCCTTCACCTTTAAGAATGCAGTCATTCAAGGCAGCAGATTTTCTCAAAAGCAATTAGTATGGATACTAAATGCCAGTCTTCACAGAGAATCTTACATGATGCGAATAAGTAAAAATAAAGAACTGGTGTCCATCTGAGTATGTTTGCCAGAAGCCATATGTTCTACATTGGGTGATATATACAGTACATGTGCTGCAATCAGTGCCAAGATGTCAGCCATCAGACTGAATGGAAGTCAGATCTAAAGAAGATTGTGTGGAGCTGGTAATCACTCATTCATGAAACTGTAAGCGTTCAGACTGTTCGCAAGGCAAAAGCTCAGCTCCCCTGTGCTGTTTAACATTTCATGAAGACTTTCAAGGTGATCAGTTAGCTGAAATTCACTTGGTCAATAGTTATGCCATGTCTTCTGTCTTAACTAGCTGTCAAAGTCATCAACAACTGTGAATGTTCTTTATTGTTTCTGGCACCAAGCATCCTTCAGAAAAAAGCAGGTTAAAAAACATCAATTAAAGAAGTAGAATGTTAGCATTTTGAAAAGTGCATTTAAACATAGAAAGTTCAAAATAAACATTTAATTGAGTCAGTTAATTTAATAAAATGTGTACTACTAATATTTGGTTCCTGGCAGCTGTTCCCACTGCAATTTACTGCTGACCCTAAGAAAGAGTGACTGTAAAAAGACCAGAATAGTTCTTTCTCTGGGTCGTCTAAAATGGTTCTATTTATTGTCTGCTGAAGAAGAGCTAAAACGATACTTGTAACCCCAGAAACTAATCAAAAGAAAAAATTCGGGAGCCCAGAACACTTGCATACATTTAGTTTCTCATTTAGTGAGGCACACACTTACCGTATGATATGGTGGTGTGATGATGCATACCTTTCACGTACTTCTTATATTTAACCCATAATGAATTATGTAAACAACAAAGAATACTTAATTAAATAATATATTTACAATATTACTCAAATATTAAATGCACTACACTCCTCCCTGCTTAGCTACAAACCAATTCAATTGAGAATGCATCTCAATTCAAATTTGTAACATTTTGCACTCTAGTCATTATATATCAAATTTTCCCATTTAAACCTGAACATTTAATCGTTGTAGAGAATTTCTTACTTTTGCGGGATAACATCTTTCCTGACAAGGGGGCGGGGGTCACTCTGCTTGGCAGGTGAGGCTTGTGGCTGTGAAATATTCTCAGGTTCTAGGGCCTCCACTGTAGTGGTTGTAGGAGTTGACTCCTAGACCGCAGGAAGTGGTTTTGATTGCTCTGGCCACCTATCTTCTCCAACAATTGACTGAATCGCGTAAGGAGACCACCAACTGTCACTAGGAATATTTCAATTCATTATTTGCTAGAATCATCAACATCAGGTTTATTGTCACTGATACATTCATGAAATTTGTTGTTTTGTGACAACAGTACAGCGTGAGGCATAACATTACTAGTAGTCCCTCCATTGATCAGTGTCAAACATAGATACTGTGTTTCAGCTGTCTACACAAGCTGGGGCAGTACAATATGGAAGAGCAAGTTGGTGCCTAGGAAGCAGCCTCCCCTCTCCACACAGCTGATGAATCCAAAGGAATGGCAGAGACTGATACAATTTGGCACCAGCGGCGCTACAGGAGTTTCCAGCCAGCTTTGATCTCAGTGTAGGACTGCCTTAGGAACCCTGCCTCTGGATTTTTCCTCAGAGTTTACTCTTGAAGCCTTCCCCATCTGTGGGTATAGCTGCGAGACGGCAGAGGTTTGAGATCAGAGTTTTCCTTCTAGATAAGCTGCCAAACACAGCTGATGAGCCCAATCAGGCTGAGTCAACAGGTTTTAAAGTGCCAGTAACCCACCTTCACCCTTCTTCACTCAGTAGAAATGGTTCTGCAAGGCATAGTAGCTAAGAGCAACCCAAATATAACATCTTAAGGTGGGTAGTTAGAAAGTGAAAGAATATCTTGGGATTATTTTCCTCATCATATGCAAAAAAAAGGGCTGGACTTGGTTATCAGAGGCTGCTTGAGACACAGGCCATTGGGACCATTTAATAGGTAGTGGGAGCTTATTCGCACTGCTCCACCCAGCTATGAAAGCCTTTAGAAACCATAACATTACTATAAGGTACAAAAAAAGTGAAAAAACAAATGACAAGGCAGTTTTCTTGGAGTCAATAAATATGCTGCAAATTTTCCTATGGTCATTCTGACATACTGGTTGAAACTACGTGATAGTCTCTGTGAGATGCATATGTTAACAAATGCTTTCCTCAGTCTGGCTCAGGGAAGAATATGCATTGTTGTAATTTTCCTTGATAATTTATCGAGATGTTCTGTGACAATTCTCTTCATGTTCCTTGTGCTTCAGTTCAAACCATCTGTGCTTAAGAAGACACTGAATCTAAGAGCTTGTCTCCAGAATTCAATTGCTTTTCTCCAGTGCACATTTTAAAGAAATAAAATGGAACACTGTGGGTGAGCTGTCACTGAAACAGAGCTGGCAGACAAATCAGTACTGCCAAGGCGGCAAGTGAAACAGATTGGATTCAGCCTTCGTCAGAGAGAACCTGCGAGTGAAAGCTACCAGAAGAGATGCAAACATAATTTTTCTCGTTGAACCTGTACAGACGCAGAGCATAGTTTATAGCTTTTCAGTCTTATGGCAAACAATTATAAGTTACTACATTTTAAAATTATGGTAATTGTATTGCATTCAAAACTCATACATTCAACGTATTGCAAAGTGTGAGCTTTATAAGCATCTTATATGAAAGGCTGTTGAATTATTTATACTCCCACGGTATGATTTGGCAGCATAGGATATTTTAAATAAAAGCGTCAAGACCCAAATATAACATCTTTAAGTAAAGTGGGAAGTTAGTTAGAAAGCAAAAGAGTATCCTGGGATTATTTTCCTCATCATATGCAAAAGAAGCAGCATAGCTAATCAAGATGTTCCTTACTGAACAAGAACAATTCAATACATGGGATGGCTGATAAAGATGTATATCTCTTAACCATTTCAATTAAATGCAGCTTGGTGGATAAGCATGATAAAGATGTTTTTTATTGGTTTTAAACTCCAGGGGTTCAGGCTGAACGCTTCTTTGCTACAGATTTGTGTCCAGCTAGCCTTGCTTAGAATGGGTATTGTGGATATTAGAGGGTGCCAAGATATTAATAATAGCTGCTTTATTGAGGTATCAGTTATGCCAAATTCATTGGCAACACTGCCATCAAATGAAAATCACCTACAGTGCATGTAAGAAGTATTTCCCCTCCTTGGAAATTTTCATGTTTTATTGTTTTACAACATTGAATCACAGTAGCTTTTTAAATACTGATCAACAGAAAAAGACTCTTTCATGTCAAAGTGAAAACAGATCTCTACAAAGTGATCTAAATTAATTACAAATAAAAACACAAAGTAATTGATTACTTAAGTATTCACCCTATTTATTATGACACACCAAATTATCACTGGTGCAGATAATTGGTTTTAGAAGTCACATAATTAGATAAATGAAAATCTGTTTTCGGAGACTTGGGTGCAGTCAAGTTGGTTCAATTGGTTATAGTAAAAACACACTTGTATCTGAAAGGTCCAACTGTTGGTGAATCAGTATCCAGGCAAAAACTACACTAAGAAGACAAAAGAACACTCCAAGCATCTCTACAAAAAGGTTACTGAAAAGCACAAGTCAGGATATGAATACAAAAAGATTTCCCAAGTCACTGAATGTAGTGACTTGAAATACAGTTAAGTCAATCATCAAGAAATGGAAAGAATATTCCACAGCTGTTAATCTGCCTAGAGCAGGCCTTCCTCAAAAACTGAGTGATCGTGCAAGAAGGGGAGTAGTGAGGGAGGCCACCACGAGACCTATGACAGCTCTGGAGGAGTTACAAACTTCAGTGGCTGAGCTGGGCGAGACTGCACATACAACAACTGTTGCCCGGGTGATTCACAAGTTGCAGCTTTATGGGAGAGTTGCAAAGTGAAAGCCACTGTTGAAGAAAAAACACATGAAATCTTAGCTAAGTTTGGAAGACTCTGAAGTCAGCTTGAAGAAGGTTCAATGGTCCAATGAAACCAAAATTGAGCTTAATGGCCATCAGACTAAACATATGTTTGATGTAAACCAAACACCACACATCATCAAAAACACACCATCCCTACCATAAAGCATGATAGTGGCTGCATCTTGTTCTGGGGAATGCTTCACTGCAACAGGTCCTGAAAGGCTTGTGAAGGTAGAGGGTAAAATGAATGCAACAAAATACAGGGAAATCCTGAAGGAACATACGATGCAGTCTGCAAGAGAACTGCGACTTGGGAGAAGATTTGTTTTCCAGCAAGACAATGACCTTAAGCATAAAGTCAAAGCTACACAGGAATGGCTTAAAAACAACAAAGTTGATGTCCTGGAGTGGCCAAGTCAGAGTCCACATCTCAATCCAATTGAGAATTTGTGTCTGGACTTGAAAATGGCTGTTCACTCATGATCCTCATACAATCTGACAAAGTTTGAACAGTTCTCTAAAGAAGAATGCAGTGTTCAGATATAAAAAGCTGTTAGAGAGCTACCCACACTGAATCTAGGCTCAATTGTAGCCAAAGGTGCATCTACTAAATGCTGACTTGAAGGGGGTGAATACTTATGCAATCAATTTTTTTGTGTTTTATGTTGGTAAGCTATTTAGATCACTTTACAGAGATCGGTTTTCACTTTGACATGAAAGAGTCTTTTTCTGTTGATCAGTGTCAAAAAGAGCCAAATTAAATCCACTATGGTTCAATATAGGCACTGCATGTTTAGGGAACATTTAAGAGAGTTCCCATTGCAATCAATCATCTCTTAAGAGATTCATATTTTTTTTCCAGTTAGAATTCCAGCAGCTTTATTAGGATTCATCTAAAGTTGTCCATTCTAATTGCTGAGCCTCTTCATCTTTGGACAATTTCACTATTATACTCTTTGATAAACAACATAAGGATGAAGTTTTTACATGTATCTTGGTGTCAAAAATCTATGCAACAGATGAGAACAAAAAGAACAGGACAGCATACTTGCAAAAAATTGCATTGTTTGCAATTCTATGTATGCTATCTGCCAGCTCATATTGGGAAGTTCTGCTTGTTTGTCTTAGTTTTTTTGCTGGTGTTCACCTAAAATCTGTAGGATCCACCAAGTATTTGAAGAATTCAATGTGCACATTCCAGCTCCTACAATCTTTAGTACTGTTCAAATACAAGTCTCATTAGAAGTTAGTCCCACCTACAAAACTAGCTAATTTCACAAATTGAATTAAAAACTGCTAGGACTTCCTCTAATTTTGTTCATTTATGCATCTTAAAGGAGTGTCTTAAAATTAGTCCTTATTTGAAGTGCATGTCCAATAATTGTTACCTTCAGAAGTTCTCCTTTGTACAATCCTGAGAGTACATACCAATATTACAGATTGAGACTAGGGTATTGCAAGTAACTTGAATTTTTATCTTGATTAAAATTCTTCTTTGAGTTAAATTCCATTTTAGTTGCGATGACTAGTTGCCCCATTCTGAACATTATACATTCCATGTTCCAAGCCTACACTGGCGACAGTCCTGCACCTTTCCTACGCTACATTGACGAATGCATTGGTGCTGCTTCCTGCACCCATGCTGAACTCATCAACTTCACCCACTTTGCCTCCAACATCCGTCCTGCTCTCAAATTTACTTGGTCCATTTCCGACACCTCTCTCACTGTCTCCATCTCTGGAGACAGCTTATCCACTGATATCTATTATAAACTCACGGACTCTCACAGCTACCTAGACTATATCTCTTCCTTCCCTGTTTCTTGTAAAAACGCGATCCCCTTCTCTCAATTCTGTCTGCTCTCTGGATGAGGCTTTTCATTGTAAAACGAGGGAGATGTCCTCCTTTTTCAAAGAAAGGGGCTTCCCTTCCTCCACTATCAATGCTGCCCTCAACTGCATCTCTTCCATTTCACACATATCTGCTCTTACTTCATCATCCCGCCACCCTACCTGGGATAGGGTTCCTCTTGTCCTCACCTACCACCCCACCAGACTCCACGTCCAGCACATAATTCTTCAAAACTTCTGCCATCTCCAACGGGATCCCACCACCAAGCACATCTTTCCCTCCCTCCACTTTCTGCTTTCTGCAGGGATCACCTGCTATGCGACTCCCTTGTCCATTTATCCCACCCCACTGATGTTCCTCCTGGCACTTATCCTTGCAAAAGGAACAAGCACTACCCCTGCCCCTACACATCCTCCCTCACTACCATTCAGGGCCCTAAACAGTCCATCCAGGTGAGGTGACACTTCACTTGAGAGTCTGTTGGGGTCATATACTATATCCGATGCTCCCAGTGTGGCCTCCTGTATATTGGTGAGACATGATGTAGATTGGGAGACCACTTCACCAAGCACCTATGCTCTGTCCACCAGAAACATTGGAATCTACCAGTAGCCACCCATTTTAATTCCATTTCCCATTTCCATACTGCTATTTCTATCCATGATTTCTTCCACTCTCGTGATGATGCCACACTTAAGTTGGAGGAATAACACCTATATATTCTGTTTGGGTAGCCTCCATCCTGATGGCATGAATATTGATTTCTCTAACTTCTGATATTGCCCCCCCCCCATGACCCCCCCTTCCCTTCACTATTTCCCATCCCCTTTTTCCTCTCTCACCCATCAGCTCCCTCTGGTGCTCCTCCCCCATTTTCATTCTTCCATGGCCTTCTGTCTCTTTCACCTATACTTCCAAAATTTTTACTTCATCTCTTCCCTTCCAGGTTTCACTTATCACCTTGTCTTTCTTTCTCCCCTCTCCCACTATTAAATCTACTCCTCATCTGACTTTTTCCAGTCCTACCAAAGGGTCTTGGCCCAAAACATCGACAGTACTCTTTTCCATAGATGCTGCTTGTCCTGCTGTGTTCCTCCAGTATTTTGAGCAAATAATACTTCCATTTAAAAATGCTTCTCAATCTTCATTCAGTAAAGTGGTTCGTGACTGGTTTCGTGTTCAATATAATAGTAACTCATGGAAAGTGCTCGCTGTTTTATCCACAGTTTTTCACTGGTTGACCAGTTGCGCCCAAACTTTGTGCATTTTAGTTGGAGTTGTCAGCTTTATTGATAGGCATCTGAGACTTCTGCAGGGGATGTGCTTGCTTCAATACTAATAAATAGCTCTGTTCTCATGTTCTTGTGAGAGGTGCAGTTATTTGCTGCTTTCTTGTTTTTTTTTCATGGTGTTCACTAGTTACTTGCTCAAAGATCAAAAGAGACCTTATTCCCCATGGCACTGATTGACAGCCATTTTTCAAGTACTCTTTGAAAAGAGAAGACCCTTAACTGGCTCCGGCACAATGTGATGGACAGCTTGGTGAGATTTAAAGGAGGAGGTGAGAAGGTCAAGGGAAGAATTTGACAGTTTTCATCGTATATTGCTGTGCTTTCATCGAGCAAACACTGAGTGAATGTTCCAGCTCACAGCTAGTGAACTACCCACATCCTGAAAAAGGAGGACAGAGGAGTTTAGGTTGGTTTGTGATTGCAAAATAGTTCCTTCTTAATTTGTGTTATTTACATGTACGTACACTACGGCTCCAATAAGTCATTGAGTAAAGATTTGGAAATCTGGCAATTTGGTATCTGGCTCACCTGGGTACTGATTTTCCTGCCCCTTTCTATTCACTATGTCCCTGGTTCCGGTGTTCAATTCCATTTACCGGTGTACAGATACCTGCGCTTCCTTCCACCTAGAGGGAACCCTACCACACAGCAGTGCCTTGTTTCCTGAGCTCCCTTCCACCAGGACCCATTTCCTGTGTTCCCTTCCACACAGTGGGGCCCTGGTTCTGTCACTCTCTTCCATTCACCAAGGGTTCAGTTCCCACCCTCACTTCCATTTATCAAGGCCACAGTTCCCAACCACCTCCTTTCCACTCACTAAGGCCCCAGTTATCTTTAAACTTACCTGGTTCGGTTTACCATTCTCCTTTAAATTCATCATATCCTGTTTCCCATATTTTCTTAACACAAACCTGGTCATATTTCTAACTCCCCCTTGAAATTTACTGGAACTTCATATTCCACCCCCCCCACCCCCATGCTGCCTTTAAACCTATTGAGCTTATTGGAAGATCTATTAATCCCCTGTTTAACATAAAAAAGTGAATCAAAAGCGAATTTAATTGGAAAATCGTCAAATCAAACGCCAAAAGGTTCCAAGCATGCCAGATGAATGTGGCTTTATTATTTGATTTCAAAATTACAGCAAACCTTCAGAAGAGCATCCAAATTAATGCTCCACGGGACAGTATGTTGTGCTATTTCTCACGGTGCTGTTTTAAAATCTCAGTGCGGCCGGTATATCTCTGGTCCACACTTGGGTAAGAGGATAATTTATATGGAATCTCATTGAACTCAGGAAGTCAGTGCTCAAGTATCTCATTTATCAATATCTGATAATATTAGTGTTGAAATGATCATAAATAGTCATTAGGATTTGCAGATTTTCCTGGAAACACTTCCATTGTCATTTAAGCCTTTTTCATTGTTATATTGGTTTAGCCCAGTCTAAATTTTCTGTAATAATGGCCAACTCAGAATACTATCAGCCAATAATCTTGTTAAGGACCCATACTGAAACAGTTTAGCATATAATTGGCATCTGTGTATGTAAAGCTAAAATTAGAACTACAGATGGAGGTCAGAAGCTGGCACTTCTGACAACCTGATCTACCACTGGATCGACCATTGAGCCCAAAAGCATTGAATGAAGCTGCTTCATGGCCATTCTGCAGCTGAGAAAATTAAGTCTAGGTGTGCTAAGTGAGCCAATCACAGTCCTTCACTGTCCCACAGCTGTCTTTCAGTGATGATCTTTGTTCTTTTCAAAGTCTTCCCTTTGCATTCAATTTTGCCCTTTCTGTTTTCTTTAGATTGTTATCAAACCTTTGTAAATATATTTCAGTTTGTAAATAATTTTCAGGATTACAGATCATCAAACAATCATAAAAGTTCAAAACGGTCAGTTGTTTAAATGCAGCTCTGAAAATTACTTTGAAAAGGCAGCAATAAAATTAACTTCAGTTCATTCCAATTTCATAACAGTATGAACAAATATCTGCAAAATTAAATCTTTTCATTGATTGTAATGTTTCCAAGATCTTACTACACTAATTTATTCACCACAAAGCCTTATAGAATAATTGTCTTTAATTGGTGATGATGCACAGAGAAATGGTAGAGTAATTTGTGAGAGGGAACAAAGAAGCTGTAAAGAGATGGAAATAGGTTAAACATTTGCACAACAATATGGAAATAAAGATATCTGTTTTAATTTAAACAATAGAAAATGTTGCTAATCAGGTCTGACACAAGAAATTAGCAAGCAACTATAACAAGAAAACGAAAAGTGTCGTATCTTATTACTTGGATCTTGCAGGAGTGGCCTCCTGCCTGTGCATTGACTGAGAGTCTTCTTTAAATAATCGTAGAATGTGGGAAGCGTGTGCTAGCTGCAATTAACTTGACAAGATTTAAACTGAAAACACAAGGGATTAACAACTCCAGTGAAGATATTGATAACTAAATACAGGTACTCCAAAACCCTGGCGGTGCAACGCTCTGTGGCAATCTGCAGGGCTCAGGGCAGTATCTGCCCCTCTAAGGCTGGCACCTGACAGCCCAGGGAGCTTTCGAGGCAGGTCAGAAAAAACACAAGGCACACCTGGAGCTCGAGGCAGTGCTGGGAAATCTGGAACAGGTCATTTTGCTCGGAAACTGCATTCCACTCGGAAAACAAAAGCTTTACATGGGAGATCTCATGAATCTTGTTGACCCAGAGAGCCTCAGAAAAAAATCTTGAACATAGAATGGAGAAGTTCAGAACCTCTACTGGGTCCACAGGTTTATTGGGGGGGGGGTGTCAATCTGTCATGGTGTGCTCTCAAAGGACTGGACCCAGGTGCAGAGGAATGGCATGATCCCCAGGAAGAGATCCCCAGGACCTCAAGGGTGGCGTTCTCAGGATTGCCGCCAGTGCTACGTGACAGTGATGGTAAGAATTGGAGGAGATGGCAGTTGAATGCGTGGCTGAGGAGTTGGTGCAGGGAGCAGGGTTTTAGGCTTTTAGATCATTGGGATCTCTTCTGGGGAAGGTGGGACCTATACAGATTGGATGGGTTGCACCTGAACTCGAGGGGGAGCAATATCCTTGCAGGTGGGTTTATAGCATGGCTCGGGAGGATTTAAACTAATTTGCAAGGGGGGGTTGGGACCCGGAGAGATAGAGCAGTGGAAGACGTGCATGGAGTAAAGCCAGATCTAACATATAAAGAGGCTTTGAGGAAAGAGAAGCAGAATAAAGGATGTAAAGGTAGTAAGGTAGAAGGCCTAAAGTGCATGTACTTCAATCCAAGAAACATCAGGAACAAAGGTGATGAAATGAGAGCTTGGATACATACATGGAATTATAATGTAGTGGCCATTACAGAGATTTGGCTGGCATCAGGGCAGGAATGGATTCTCAATATTACTGGATTTCAGTGCTTTAAAAAGGGATAAAGGGGGAAAAAGGGGAGGAGGGGTGTCACTATTACAGCTACAGAAGGGGTGGGTAATGTAGCAGGATCCTCTTTTGAGTCAGTATGGGTAGAAGTCAGGAACAGGAAGGGAGCAGTTACTCTATTGGGAGTATTCTATAGGCCCCGTGGTAGCAGCAGAGATACCGAGGAGCAGATTGGAAGTCAGATTTTGGAAAGGTGCAAAAATAACAGGGTTGTTATCATGGGTGACTTTAACTTCCCTAATATTGATTGGCACCTGATTAGTTCCAATGGTTTAGACGGGACAGAGTTTGTTAAGTGTGTCCAGGACGGAATCCTGTCACAATATGTTGACAGGCTGACTAGGGGGAATGCCATACTAGATCTAGTATTAGATAACGAACCGGGTCAGGTCACAGATCTCTCAGTGGGTGAGCATCTGGGGGACAGTGACCACTGCTCCCTGGCCTTTAGCGTTGTCATGGAAAAAGATAGAATCAGAGAAAACAGGAAAATTTTTAATTAGGGAAGGACAAGTTATGAGGCTATAAGGCTAGAACTTACCAGTGTGAATTGGAATGATGTTTTTGCAGGGAAATGTACTATGGACATGTGGTCGATGTTTAGAGATCTCTTGTCCCAGTGAGGAAGATAAAGAATGGTAGGGTGAAGGAACAGGTGAGGTGGAAAATCTAGTCAGGTGGAAGAAGACAGCCTACATGAGGTTTAGGAAGCAAGGATCAGATGGGTCTATTGAGGCATATAGGGTAGCAAGAAAGGAGCTTAAGAAGGGGCTGAGAAGGGCAAGAAGGGGGCATTAGAAGGCCTTGGTGAGTAGGGTAAAGGAAAACCCCAAGGCATTCTTCAATTATGTGAAGAAAAAAAGGATGACAGGAGTGAAGGTAGGACCGATTAGAGATAAAGGTGGGAAGATGTGCCTGGAGGCTGTGCAAGTGAGCGAGGTCCTCAATGAATACTTCTCTTCGGTATTCACCAATGAGAGGGAACTTGATGATGGTGAGGACAATATGAGTGAGGTTGATGTTCTGGAGCATGTTGATATTAAGGGAGAGGAGGTGTTGGAGTTGTTAAAATACTTTAGGACGGATAAGTCTCCGGGGCCTGATGGAATATTCCCCAGGCTGCTCCACAAGGCGAGGGCTGAGCCTCTGGCTAGGATCTTTATGTCCTCGTCGTCTACGGGAATGATACCAGAGTATTGGAGGGAGGCGAATGTTGTCCCTTTGTTCAAAAAAGGTAATTGGGATAGTCCAGGTAATTATAGACCAGTGAGCCTTACATCTGTGGTGGGAAAGCTGTTGGAAAAGATTCTTAGAGATAGGATCTCTGGGCATTTAGAGAGTCATGGTCTGATCAGGGACAGTCAGAATGGCTTTGTGAAGGGCAGATCATGTCTAACAAGCCTGATAGAGTTCTTTGAGGAGGTGACCAGGCATATAGATGAGGGTAGTGCAGTGGATGTGATCTACATGGATTTTGGTAAGGCATTTGTCAAGGTTCCACACGGTAGGCTTATTCAGAAATTCAGAAGGCATGGGATCCAGGGATGTTTGGCCAGGTGGATTCAGAATTGGCTTGCCTGCAGAAAGCAGAGGGTCGTGGTGGAGGGAGTACATTTGGATTGAAGGGTTGTGACTAGTGGTGTCCCACAAGGATCAGTTCTGGGACCTCTACTTTTCGTGATTTTTATTAACGACCTGATGTGGGGGTAGAAGGGTAGGTTGGCAAGTTTACAGATGACACAAAAGTTGTTGGTGTTGTGGATAGTGTAGAGGATTGTCGAAGATTGCAGAGAGACATTGATAGGATGCAGAAGTGGGCTGATAGGTGGCAGAAGGGATTCAACTCGGAGAAGTGTGAGGTTGTACACTTTGGAAGGGCAAACTCCAAGGCAGAGTACAAAGTAAATGGCAGGATACTTGGTAGTGTGGAGGAGGAGAGGGATCGGGGGTACATGTCCACAGATCCCTGAAAGTTGCCTCACAGGTAGACAGGGTAATTAAGTAAGCTTATGGGGTTGTTAGCTTTCATAAGTCGAGGGATAGAGTTTAAGAGTAGTGAGGTAATGATGCAGCTCTATAAAACTCTGGTTAGGCCACACTTGGAGTACTGTGTCCAGTTCTGGTCGCCTCACTATAGGAAAGATGTGGAAGCATTGGAAAGGGTACAGAGGAGATTTACCAGGATGCTGCCTGGTTTAGAGATTATGGATTATGATCAGAGATTAAGGGAGCTAGGGCTTTACTCTTTGGAGAGAAGGAGGATGAGAGGAGACATGATAGAGGTGTACAAGATAATAAGAGGAATAGATAGAGTGGATAGCCAGTGCCTCTTCCCCTGGGCACCACTGCTCAATACAAGAGGACATGGCTTTAAGGTAAGGGGTGGGAAGTTCAAGGGAGTATTAGAGGAAGGTTTTTTTTACTCAGAGAGTGGTTGGTACGTGGAATGCACTGCCTGAGTCAGAGGTGGAGGCAGATACACTAGTGAAATTTAAGTGACTACTAGACAGGTATATGGAGGAATTTAAGGTGGGGGGTTATATGGCAGGCAGAGTTTAAGGGTCAGCGCAACATTGTGGGCCGAAGGGTCTGTTCTGTGCTGTACTATCCTATGTTCTATTTAAATAAGACGTCAGACATCAGAATGAATACCAACAGAGCCTCACAGGAACAACTGTGCAACACCACGAGACAGTTCATCATTCTCTCCGACACAATAACCACAGCCCTCCCCACCCCCAGGGAACTTGTTGTTGCAATCCTGTTGCATTAAAGATTGATAATCTCTGCATTACCCTTTCTCAGTTCCAAGCACAGCTTGTATATTTTTACCAAGTTGTAAAATCCTTGTTTCCTACAGACTCAATCTGAACTCGGGGCTGTGCACTCCCCCTGTGTTTCCCACCAACCAGACTTAGCACATCTAGATAGACCCCCATGTCTACAAATAGGGTTCCCAACCATTTAAGATAAGTGTTTCTATTTTTTCTTACTTTAATATTTCAATATAAGTATTCTAATTAATATACCGTAAGGTAAACTTGCCTCAATGTAGACAAGAAATAATGCCCAGAACTAATCTAACAGTGGGTGGGATGAGACACCACCAAGGCTGACGGTGTGTTTGAGCCCATCCATGAACATTTAAAGGCATATCAAAAGAGAAAATCTGAACAAAAACTAAAAGTATTTGTTTTGCTTTATATTTTCAGCATTACATTATGACCCAAAGGGCCTCTACTGTGATTTACCATTCTATATTTATGAAGCTCAACAAAAGCACTCACATGCAGTCAAACACAATATCACTAAAGCTCTGTTAAATATGTTATAAAAATAGACAAAGCTTACTCTTCTCCCAAGAGCCATTTTCTCCAAATTCTTGGAATGTAAACGGCATCAGTTGTGTTGGGATCAATCCAGCACAGGCTAAACAACGGGGAAAGAACACTACAGTTGCAGTCTGGCAGACTAACTTCTACTTTGAAGAGGCCATCCTGCAACTCTTAGACTCCTCCCTTGTAAAGGACCCCACTCAGAATCATCAGGAGATTGTCTACAACATCATTATCAACGTCATCATCTCTGGAGATCTCCCATCCACTGTCACCAGTCTAATTGTTTCCTTACCCCACACACTTCTACCTCCTACCCAAGATTGATGAACCTGACTGTCCTGGTAGGCCCATTGTTTCTGCCTGCTCCTGCCCCAGTGAACTCATGTCTGCATACCTCGACTCCATTATATCCCACTTGGTTCAGTCTCTTCCCACTTACATCTACGACACATCACATGCCCTCAATCCCGTCAACAACTTTCAGTTCCCTGGATTCGATTGCCTCATTTTCATCATGGATCTCCAGTCCCTATACATGTCTATCCCCCATGAAGAAGCTTTCTGCTTCTTCCTTGACAGCAGACCCGACCAGCACCAATCATCTCTGTCTGTCAGAACTGGTCCTCACACTCAACAATTTCTTTTTGTCCCCTCCCACTTTCTCCAAACTCAAGGTGTAGCCCTGGTCACCTTCACTGGCCCCATCCACGCCTGCCTTTTCATTGACTATGTAGAACAGTCCATGCACAAAGCCTTCCCTGGTAACTATGTGCTGTTTTATGCACCCATGCTGGCCTCATTAATTTCATCAATTTTGCCTCCAATAAGCAGTTGCCCCAATTAACTGATGGCCCAATTAACCAGAATCTATTGTACTTAAAAAAGCAAAAAAAAAACAGAGTAATTATGGCATTTTTGATTACTTTGTTTCAAAGCACAGCTAAATGGCAGGGACACATTCATGTTATGTTGTAGCATTCTGAACGTTGATGGTTTGAAAATTATGAATCAGACAAAAGCTATTACACAGGACAACAATTTTTTTTCAAAGATGTTGCTTCCTCAGAGTTTTTGTTTGTTTATGATAGATTGCTTGAAGGTGAACACAAATATAATTTCAGACTACTTGTATCACGTAGGAATTTGGAGAAACAACAAATTAACTTTTATAGAATATAATGTGTTTAATTGTATCATTGTGCTGATGCTTTGCAATAGTTCAACAAAGTTAAAAATATTTTGTTAATGATTTTCATTTGTACTTGGTGTCTGAGGCTTCTCGCTTAAGTGTCCAACAATAATTTGCCAGCATTGATGGATTCCATTTGCCCTGGTATCTTTTCTCCATGATCGCAATGTCCTGGTGAAACCTTTCACCATGCTCGTCACTAACAGGACTAAGATTTGCAGGGAAGAAGTCTAAATGGGAATGCAGAAAATGAATCTTTAGTGACGTTGCATTTCATGGTTTTATATGCTTGAAGCACGCTTTCAACCAGCTGCATGTAGTTTGGTGCTCTGTAGATGCCAAGAAAAATTTCAACAATTTCCTTGAATACCTTCCATGTGATTTTCTCCGGTCCCACTAGAAATTCTTCAAATTGCCTGTCACTGATGACCCTTTTGATTTGTGGACCAACAAAAATGCTTTCCTTAATCTTGGCATCGGTTATTCTGGGAAGCATCTGTCTAAAATATCAAAATCCTTCTTAGAAATTTTTGTGCCTGGTGATGGCAAATTCCATCCTTACAGTCCTGAACCCAATAATTATTACTGAAACCTGTCCTGCCATGCAGTAGCTGCACCGCCTAAGCATGCCCAAGCATACCTGGACAAGATAGGAAACTTTCCAGCTTACATTGTAGGCAACATTTTAATTGACTTGAATAATGAATTGAAATAATAAACATAAGTTTATTATGTTGCATGATAGGGAAATTTCATGGTGATTTTCATGATCAGTATCCCAAAATTCATAAGGTATTCAGGAAGCAAAATCTGTGTTGTCCAGTGTTATTAAAATAGTGGGAGAAAAATGCTTTTCAGAAGTGTGTGATTTTTACTTACAGATGTTGTCCTGAATTTGTTTGATTGTTTTGATAAATTTATATCAAAAGGGCATATTGTCCAATGTTTATCTTCACCCTGGTGATTGCTGTCGCTATTTCAGGGATATGCAGCAGTTGTTAGCTACCTGCTTGACATGGGAAAATATAGCTGTTGCATGGCGTAGTGGCACAAAAGCAAGTTCAGGATTATGTTATATAATATGATGAATGTACATAAACAAGTTAATCATCAAGTGATAGTCTTTGTCAGAACAAGACAACATTAGTCAAAATCAATCAACTCAAATTCTTATTGACATTTAGCAGCTCTTATCCAAATTATGCTTGTTTTTACTTTAGCATTTTTCTAATTATTATAATAAATCTAATAAATCTACGTAATTTTACATAACCATCTACAATTTCAAAGTCAAGAAGCAACATCCCAAAGAAAGCTCACAGCAGGTTGGCAGCAACAGTATTACAGGCAGTCACAAGATTAGACTAATTTAGTTTCACAAGTAGGAACACGAGCAAGCTGGTCGTTTGGAAAGATGTGATCAAAGGAAGTTAATTATCTTCATTGTTGGAGCCAATAATAAGTTAAATTGTGAACTTCTTCAGTAATGGGTTGCCTGGAATAATTACAGGAAAGTAGAGTGCTATGTAAGTTTAACGTAAGCATGCTGAATTTACAGAGGCATTCCTCAGTGGTCAGTTTAGCATCAGATATCATCAACATCTCTTTCATTAACAGTCTAGATTTATATATAGGAAGTAGCAATGTACCATTTGAGGAAGATAGAAAACATGGCAGACTATTAACATCGTTCATAGTTTGGAGGATAAACTAGATAGAATGGTGACATTGGCAGAAAAATGGCAGCTGGAGCTCATGGCCAATAAATGTGAAGCACTGCTACTCAGGAAGAATTTGAAAGTAGGTATACTGTGATTAGTGATAAGATCAATTAGGTACAAATGAACTGAAAAACTTTCATCCCCATATGCACAAGTCCTTAAAATCACATAATTGCTGCAAGGCATGAAGTGTTAATTAAGCCCAATAGGCTCAGATCAGAGCAATTCCATCATTTCCTTTACAAGTCTTACTTTTCTGTTGCCCTGGAACTTACTCTTGCTGTACATATCAATTTCTCTTTGATGTATTCACCACTTCTATAAAGAGTGTTGTGATTAACAGCAACCAGCTAACCTACGAGTATATCTTTTGGATGTGGGAGGAATCTCAAGTCTCTATTGGAAACCACATTGTCATATTAAGAATAAACAAACTCCACATAAAGAGTTTCCAAAGTCAGGATCAAACCCCCAAACTTGGTAGTTGGGACACAGCAATACTATCAGCTGCTCTGGAACTGTCCACTTACCACCTGTGCTGTCCATAGCTAATTGGTACAGTGGCTAAAAAGCATATCAATTATTTGCGTCAGAACCATAGACTCATACATGGAAGTATAGAGCAACACACACAAAATACTGGAGGAACTCCGCAGACCAGGCAATATCAATGGAAAAAGTAAACAGTCGATATTTAGGGCCTGCTGAGTTCCTCCAGCATTTTGTGTGTGTTGTTTGAAATTCCAGTATCTGCAGATTTTCATATCATAGAAGTATAAAGGTCAGGTTAGAATAATATAACTCTCTGGTTAGGCCTGAATCTTAGAACTGTAGTGCATAAGACCACAAGACATAGAAGCAGAATTAGGCCATTTGGCCAACTGAGCTGGCACCATTTCATCATTGCTGGTCCAATTTGCCTCTCAGCCTCAATCTCCTGCCTTCTCCTTGTATTTATTCATGCCTTGACCAATCAAGAATCTATCAATCTCTGCCTTAAATATACATAAAGACTTGAGCTCCATGGCTGCCTGTGGCAAAGAATTCCACAGATTCACGACTCTCTGGCTAAAGAAATTCCTCCTCATCTCTGTTCTAAAAGGACACCCTTCTATTCTGAGGTTGCGTCCTCTGGTCTTAGACTCTTGCACCACAGGAAACATCCTCTCCACATTCACTCTATCAAGGCAGTTCATATTTCATATTTTAATTTTTATATAGAAATATCCTCAGAGAAACACACTCCAAGCAAAGAACTTTAAAGGGGTGCAGATGAGATCCACCAGGATGTTACGAGGGACTGGGGACTTCGTTTATTAAGACAGATGGGAAAAGTTAACATGAGGACAAAGAGGTTTAAGATGTGATTTGATAAAAATGATGAGATGAATAGATAGCACAGAGTAAAGCTATTCCCCTGGCAAATGGGTCAATATCCAGAAGTCAAAGACTTAAAATTATCATCAAAAGATCTGGAGGGGAGATGAATAAAAGTACTCCCAGTCAGGGATATGTCAAGATCAGGAATGCTTCATGACGAAAGGTGATAAAAGCTAATTCCATAAATCTTTAAAAAAATATGCTCCTGTGTATTTGCTTGAGAAACTCAAATTATGGGAGAAGTAGGTCTAAAACAAATGATTTTTCAAGGAACTAGGACGGGGCAATTGGTCTAATAATCTCCTTCTCTGTGATACATTTGTATGATTTGATGATTAACATTGGATTGATTTTAGATTCTAATCATACTTCATTGATCCCGAGGGAAATTGGTTTTCGTTACAGTTGCACTATAAATAATTAAATAGTAATAAAACCATAAATAATTAAATAGTAATATGTAAATTATGCCAGGAAATAAGTCCAGGACCAGCCTATTGGCTCAGGGTGTCCGACCCTCCAAGGGAGGAGTTGTAAAGTTTGATGGCCACAGGCAGAAACGACTTCCTATGACGCTCCATGTTGCATCTCAGTGGAAAGAGTCTCTGGCTGAATGTACTCCTGAGCCCAACCAGTACATTATGTAGTGGACAGGAGACATTGTCCAAGATGGCATGCAACTTGGAAAGCATCCTCTTTTCAGACACCACCGTGAGAGAGTCCAGTTCCATCCCCACAACATCACTGGCCTTACGAATGAGTTTGTTTATTCTGTTGGTGTCTGCTACCTTCAGCCTGCTGCCCCACCACACAACAGCAAACATGATCGCACAGGCCACCACAGACTCGTAGAACATCGTCAGCATCGTCTGGCAGATGTTGAACACCCAAAGAACATTTTTCCCATGTTTCAACAAACATGTTTTATCATTTTGAATTTTGTAATTGCCTACTTAATACGCTGCTGGTGTTATGTACTGGAATTTCTGAGAAGGCTGAAAGGCGGCCTGGCATATTGTGCTGTTAACTGCTCTTTAAATATGTTCTTTCAATAAGCTTAATGACTGACTCTGTCCCTTCTCTTTCTCTCTTTGTTTTAGCAATGGAATTCTGTGAAGCTCCACCAGTGTTGTGTGGTGGGTATCAGACAGATCTATGTGATCCTTCCCAACACGGATACCCTATAATAATGGGATCTGATGTCGATACTGAAACAGAAGGAGCTGCATCTCCAGATCATGCTTTACGATTGTGGATGCGAGAGATCAAATCTGAACATAGCTCCTGTCTGTCAAGCCGGGCAAATTCAATGCTTTCCCTCACTGACACCGAACAGGAAAGGAAGTCTGATGCAGAAAATGGTAAGGATTTAAACTAAGCATTTCTGTAAAATATTGTTGTGCAATGATGTCTTCAGCTGATGTGAAAACCAATTACAAAAGCACAGTAAAAATGAAGCTCTTTTCAGAGCTCTGTTATGGTTTTGTGTAACTTTGTAGGACAATTCATTGGACGAGGATTATATCAATTGGATTCATGTACTTACCTCACAAGTTCTCAGGATAGGATTGTGAAATAAATCTACTGATTTAAGATTGTAATTTGTGCCAACTTCATGTCTGCATCTAAAGTTTGATGCCAATGTTACATTTCTGAAATTTTGGAGAGTTCATTTACAGATATTTTACACCTCTCTAGTGTTGCCACTTCTTTTTGTCTCAGTGTAAAATATACTTTGCAAAAACAAATTTGAATCACAGGCACTGATTTGCTGTGCTTTGAATCATAGGTGAGGTGTATGAGAAATAGAAACAGTCACCATTTGTTTCAAGTGTTCAGAATTACACTTAAGAAATTATTAATGGCTTAAGCACATTTTTTTTTGTAAAAGATCGACAGTGAGTGAAGTGAATTAACTCAACCTTATTGTGTGGCTATTTGTCTTCAGCGTTTTCTCTCTGCTCCTCTTCCAAACATGACAGGGAAGACTTGAACAGTAAGAGTTTATACACGTTTCCTGGTTCTACAGAATGGGAAATTTTGAACTTTAAAGCCATGCATCTGATTATATATTGACACTTTATTTAGCAGCATTCTTGAAAACGGAACCTGTATAGATGGAAAAGTATAGAATCAAAGAACTGGTTTCTTTTGCAGATTTATTGACACAATGGCAAATTATTTTTAATTATTCTTGGAAGGGTGGCACAGTGACACAGCCGTTAAAGCCACTACCACACAGCCCCAGAAACCCAAGTCCATATTCGACCTCTGATGCTCCCTGTGTGGTGTTTGCACTTTCTCCTGTAACTGTTTTCTCCCAGTGCTATAGTTTCCTCCACATCCCAAAAATATGCAGTGAGCAGAAGTGAGTGTTAGAACCTGAGGGAGGAGCTGATGAGAATTGAGAAGAATGAAAAGACAGTATTAACATTGGTTGAGTGTAAATAGATGTTTGATCGCCATTGTGGACTTCATGATCTGAAGGGCCTGTTTCCACACTGTGATTCTCAACAATTAATATATTGAAGATAAAGTATTAACCTCTGCTTGGGATGTGACAACCTACAGATGGTAATGGGGAAATCAAATATGGACCATATAGTGTTAAGATATTAGTAAACCAGATGTTTTTATAGCAAACGGGTAATTATAAATTCACAAGTGTATCCGCTATATAATTAATCCAGATGAATTAAGTTATCTGGAATTAAATTTCCTAGCTGGAGCAGCAAAAACCGAAAAGTTAAATTCATCTGTTGGGCTTACCTATTGAGATTCTAACTTTCTGATTACAACAAGAGAGGTAATTTCAACAAAAGCTACTCACTGGAAACTGGTCAGATTAGCTAGTTTTACCTTTGGCTGATATTGGTAGAGTATGGTAGTAATGTAGTTTCATTCCTGGACTTGTCATCCATGGTTTAAACAATTAATCTTTAAACCAAATTTGAAATCCCACAACAAGAGCTAGGAAATTTAATTCCAGCTGAGTATGCCTAGATTAAAAGTATAGTGGCTACACTGCTGAATTGAAAATGTAAAGAGACAGTACACAGTTAAAGGAAATTCCCTCAACAGTATGGTTGAGCAGAGGGATCTTGGGGTCCAACTTCATAGCTCCTTGATAGTGACTACCCAGGTTGGTAAGGTGGTTCAGAAGGCAGATGGCATATTTGCCTTTATTAATCAAGGAATCTTCATCATCATGTGCCATGTCTTATGTTGTAGGCAACCCTGATTTTGGATCATGATTGTTCTTGGCGAATATTTCTACATACGTAGCTTGCCATTGCCTTTTTCTGGGCAGTGCCTTTACAAGATGGGTGACCCCAGCCATTTTCAATACTTTTCAGAGATTGTCTGCCTGGTGTCAATGGTCAAGTAACCAGGAAATGTAATATGCACCAGCTGCTCATGCGACAATCCACTACCTGCTCCCATGGCTTCATATGACTCTGATGGTTGTGGGGGGGGTGGGGGGGGGTGGGATCAGTAGAGGTGAAGGGGCTGATCAGGAGCTACACATTGCCCAAGGATAATCTGCAGGCAAGCGGAGGGAAGGAACACCTACCACATCTTTTGGTAGAGACATATCTCCACCCTGCCACCCTTAGTCAAGTCATTGTGTTTAAAAGTCAGGAAATCATGTTGCAGGTTTATAAAACTGTAGTAAGCCATATCTGGAGTATTGCAAACAGTTCTGTTCATTCCATTATGGTACTTTCTTACTGTAAAAGGGTTTGATGGGATAGAGTTTGGAAGGTTTCCTAAATCAATACATAGAGGTCCCAACTAAAGACAGTGCAATACTAGATCTCCTGTGAGGGAATAAGACAGAGCAGGTGATAGAAGTTTGTTTGGGGGAACATTTTGCCTCTAGTGATCACAATACTATTAGATTCAAGATAATTATGGAAAGGATAGTTCTGGTCCTCAGGCTGAGACTCTAAACTTTGGCAAGTGCCAATTTTAATGGATCAGAATGGATTTGGCAAGTGTGGATTGGGACAGTTTGTTTACTGACAAATATGTGCTTGATAAATGGGAAGCTTTCAAAAATAAAATTTTGAGAGAACAGAGCTTGTAGGTTCCTGTCAGAATAAAAGGCAAGGATAACAGGTTTAAGGAACTTAGGTTTTCAGGAGATTTTGAGGCTCTGGTTAAGGAGAAGAAGGAGGAAGTGCATAGCAGGCATAGGCAGGAAGGAACAAATGGGGTCCTTCAGTACAAGAAAGGCAAGTGAACATTTAAGAAGGAAATCAGGAGGGCTAAAAGAAGGTGTAATATTGTTCTAGCAGTCAAGGTGAAGGAAAATCCCAAGACCTTTTACAGATATATTAAGAGAAAAAGAATAACAAAGGACAATTTTTTCCCACTTGAAGATCAGAGTGGTCATCTATGCATGGAACCATAAGAGATAGGATGGTCTTAACTAGATGTTTTGCATCTGTATTACTCAAAAGAAGGACTTGGTGTTTAGAGAAGTGAGGCAAAACAGTAGTGATGTAATGCACTGTATACAGATTAGAGTAGGAGGTGTTTGCTGTCTTGAGGCCATTTGGGGTAAATAAATCCCCAAGGCCTGACAAGGTGTTCTGTGGACCTTGTGAAAGGCTAGTGTAGAAATTGTAAGGGCCCTAGCAAAGATATTGAAAACATCCTTAGCAATACAAGAGGTGTTGGAGGATTGGAAGATAGCTAAACTTGTTCTGATGTTTAAAAAATGCTCTAAGAGCAAGCCAGGAAATTATAAGCCTGTGAGTCTAAGATCAGTAGTGGGAACATTATTGGAGGGTATTCTAAGGGACCGGATATATAAGCATAGTACTTGCATAGACAGGGACTGATTAGGAATAGTGAAAATAGCATTGTGCGCATTCAGTCGAGTCTAACCAGTCTTATAAAGTTTTTCGAGGAAATTAAGAGAAAACAAGACAATGGATGTTGTGTACATGGGCTTTAGCAAGGCCGTGTGAGAAGTTGGTAAGGAAGATTCTGCCACTTGGCATTCAGGATGAGGTAGTAAATTGGATTAGACTTCCTGGAAGAAGCCAGAGAGCAGATAGTTCACTCTCTGACTGGGGGCCTGTGACTAATGGTGTGCTACAGGGATCAGTCCTGGGTCTGTTGATGCTTGTCGTCTACCTCAAAGATTTGAATGATAATGGAGTAAACTGGATCAGCAAATTAGCAAATGGCACCAAGATTAGTGGTGCAGTACAGAATCCGAATCAGAATCCGGTTTATTATCACCGGCATGTGACATGAAATTTGTGAGATTAGCAGCAGCAGTTCAATGCAATATATAATACAGAAGGAAAAAATAATAATAATAAATAAATAACTAAATCAATTACAGTATACAGTTTGCAGTGGGACCTGGATCAGCTGGAAAAATGGCAGGTGGAAATTAATGCAGACAAGTGTGAGGTGTTGCATTTTGGGAGGACAAACCAGGGTAAGAATTGCACAGTGAGCAGCAGGGCACTGAGCAGTACAGTAAAGGAAATACATCTGGGAATACAGATCCCTGATTCATTGAAAGTAGCTTCTCAGCTACATAAAGTTGTAAAGAGAGCTTTTGGCACGTTGGCCTTCATAAATCAAAGTTTAGAGTACAGGAGTTTGAATGTTATTTTGAAGTTGCAAAAGACATAGGTGAGGCCTAATTTGGAGTACTGTGTGCAGTTCTGGTCACCTACCTGCAGGAAATATATCAAAGTGATTGAAAGAATGAGGAGAAAATTTACAAGGATATCGATAGGTCTTGAGGACCTGAGTTATAGGGGAAGATTTAATATGTTAGGTCTTTATTTCCTAGAACATACAAGATTGAGGGGAAATTTGATGGAGGTATTCAAAATTATGTAGGGTATACATAAAGTAAATGAAAGCAGGCTTTTTCCACTGAAGTTGGTTGAGACTAGAACAAGGGGTCATAGGTTAGGTGTGAAAGAAGCAACGTTTAAGGGGCACCTGAGGGGGTTCTTCTTTATTTAGAGGTTGGTGAGAATGTGGAATAAACTGCCAGTGGAAGTATTGGATGTGGGTTCAATTTCAATATTTATGAGAAATTCTGATAGGTATGTGGATGGGAAAGGTATAGAGGGTTAGGTTCAGAGAGCAGACTATTGGGACTAGGAAGATTAATAGTTCAGCATGAACTAGATGGGCCCAAGGGTTCTTTCTGTCCTGTATTGTTCTATGACTTTAAAAATTGAGAATAGCAAATTCACAATATTTTCTTTTGGCAAGCAGGTTTCAAATTTAATCAGTAAGAATGACTGAACTAGCCACTCAATAGATCAACAGTTCTGTCATTCCATTAGTGACTTTAAGAATGTATCCTGAATTAAGGATGCATTTTTCACAATACCTTTGACAGGAGTGGCTACCCGACTTTTGATTAGTCACAGGGGGAGGGAATGAAGACCTGATTTCTCATAAAAGGCCATATTCCATCAAACGTGTAACACCACCACAATGCTGAATGAGATGGATTCTGTACTGATCAAATACTGTAGTCCAAAACTGGACATTCATGGAAAACAGTGACCCACCTAAAGTGCTTGAATTGTATTTCATTCCACCTGCAAACCTGCACAACAAAATGTCCCTCATACAGATATTGCAATCATGCACGGAGACCAAACTTGACACAATGCAGATTATATTAGAGATTTTGAATAGTGACATTAGGCACTTCTACCAAAACTATTACATAGGACCATGAGTATACTAAACAGCAAAAGCAATGTGTTGTAGGGAGAAATAGGTTGTCCCACAATTTAAAAAAAAAAGAGATCAAAACTCAATAGTTCTGTCACATCGTTTTGTGAAAAATTTTGAACACAATTAAACCAATAATGGATGAGAAGAGCTGGTGAACAGAAGAGGACTTGGAAATGGATTATCTTTTATTCATCATTGCTGAATCATCTCCCCAGAACTCACTGCCCACGAGCATTATAATTACAATGACAGTGTAGATAAAGAGTACATACTGACCATGCCAGTATAACACCCACAGAATGAACAAAAAAATCAAAAATAAAATTTATTGTGTGTTAAAATAGGAGCATACCTTTCCTACTCTTTTCCTGCTGGAATAATGAGGTTAATAGTTATTTTTTTGCATGTCAGATCAGGTACAAAAGATGCTGGATAACATCCTCCTTTAAATGTTGCAGTTGTTTTGTGATTACCAGTTTGCCAGAGCCTATTTGGAGATTATTGTAACATTCACAGCAGGCATCAGAGCCCAAATAGGTCAGTGCTTTTACTTTTATTGAAGGAAAAACTGTCCCAGGATATTTCATAAAAGTCCTTTCTTACTTGCATGCACTCCTTATTCTCCTGTCAGTCAGTAAGCTGACTGGTGAGGACTATTGCATCAGTCCCCATTCAGTATCTTTGTCATGCCTGGTACTTGGCTCTTGTTTTGTCCAGGAGTGCTTTACAGTGTTTTTGGACAGAAGACTGCTGCACAATGATCAGATGAAACCCTAAGGTTAAACTCATAGAGGACTATTGTATCCAAAATTGGGACAGATTCCCCTGCCCCCATTCCTTTTCTCTCTCTCCTCCTTGTTCCTGCCCGTATGACTGCCACCCTAAATTAAAAATGAGACTGGAGTTTTAAATTAATATCATACATGCAAATTCTTTGAGAGGAAGATTTGACCTGACTGAACTAAGATTGATATTTGTGAAATAATTGTGAAAAATATTTTAAGGCTTCCCGAGTCAGAATATATCTAATTTTTGTAATAGGCCATCTTACTTTTTATTTTAGTTACAAGAGATTTTTTTTTTCTCATCCTTGATTACCTTTAACCTGGAACAAAAAGGCAACAGTGAATGAACGAGATGATTGCAGAATAACTTGCAAATGTATAGGAAGTCATTTAAATTTGAGCTTGAACATGAGCTAAAGACTTCCAGATGAATATTTTTGGCAGATACCCTTTAGAATTCCAAGGAAAATGTCATCCTGTCATTTTCAGAGGCTGACTGATGCATTATATATTCAAAACTTCTTTTTCATATCAAGTGCTTGGAATTTGATTTCTCATCTACTTTAAGTAACTTTGTGTGATATTGTGTAGATTGACACGCTATACATAATTTCTATTTATAAAGCCACTTGTCTTTGTTAGTTAATCCCATAATGGATCCTAATGGATATAAATTATTCATAGATTTGTGTGACACCAAAATTTATATTGCAAACCCCTGTAGTACCAGATGATAATAGCTGCAAATTGTTTTAATATTTATGAAATTATAACCCTATTCAGACCTGAAACCTAAAACGTACAATGTTACTATTTAAGTATTTCATGTAGTTAAAAATTATGCCAATGCATTAAGTGGTTACTGGGGTATGAAAGTTTTATTATACCACATTAGGAGCTAATATCCTTAAGGATTCTTACTGTGAAGAGTTTGGATATCTCGATTCAATTTATAGCAATTATAAATCAAAATCAAAAAAATCATCCATAATTTAGCATCGACTTGGTACTTTCACTAAAAAAAGACCTGCGAGAAAGTGATTGTCCCCCAAATGGAGAACAAAATTTTCTAGCAGCTTTTCTGAGGTGACATGTTTTGTCAGTTGTTTGAGTGAGCATTTATTAATGATATTAGTTTTAAAGAAAAATACGGCCATCCCTCTCTTGGCATTTTACAGATGTTAAATGTATACATTTCAACTGGTCGTACAACCTCTTATAAGGCTCCTGAGCAAGGTAATCTTCATTTTCTTCTGTGGCCCCCTGAATTGAGCAAGTGCTTACTTTCAATGATTTCATTTCCCAGCTCTCTCCACTTTGATTTAGTCTGATTCTCCATGCACATCTTAAGTTTTACTTTCCACAATTACACATTGCTTTCCTTTTAAAATCAATTTCAGGATTTAGCATATTAAGCGTGGTATATCAAGTGAGAGTCCAACTTTTAAATAAGGGAGATTTTGTATGCAGTGTGGTTAATTGTTTTTCTCTACATGGCAGGGTGAGGGATGTGCCTGACGCAGACCTGTGGTGAGAAAGATGATTTTAACATGAAAGGGTACCAGTTTCCAAATAGGTCCCCTTTAAATTTCACCAAGGTAGTTCTTTCATCTATTGTGAAGACCAGATTCTAAATGTGTTATATAGCATGGTATGCCAGGACATGTGTCCAGGGACCTCATTTGTTAGTATCTTGTATGCATGGAGGATCCAGATCAACTTTGTAAAATTAAAGGTTATTACATGTGATGATTACTTAACACATTAATGTTGCATTATGTGTTAGAATTCTCTCATTAATCTATATTGAAATTAATTTGCTCATTATAGGTCCAACCTGCAATTTCCTTAACATTTTCTTATTGCAATACACTGCCAATCTGACATCATAGCAAATCTGAAAATTGTTTTTGATTCCACAGTTTAAATCATTTTTATAAATTGTGAATAATAATGATCGGGCACTGATCCTTGTAGGACTATCCTTTCTCAACTTGTTTAGATTTTTATGTGTTTTCCATATCACATTTGGCTTCCTATGCATTCTATTTACTTGTACCCTGACTCAATGTCATCCCAAGTGACAGTGCATTCATAAGCAATTGTTGATGTCAGACCATAAGACCATAAAACATAGGAGCAGAATTAGTCCTTTTGGCCTATTGAGTCTACTCTGCTATTCCATCATGGGTGATTCATTATCCTTCTCAACCTCATTATCCTGCCTTCTCCCCATAAACCTTGATACCTTGACTAACCAAAAATCAATCTATCAACCCCCACGTTGAATATACTTAATGACATGGCCTCCACAGCCATCCTTGGCAATGAATTCTGCAGATTCACCATTCTCTGGCTAAAAGAAATTCTGTTCTGAATGGATATTTCTATATTCTGAGACTGTGCCATCTGGTCCTAGACTCACCAATTATAGAAAACATCCTCTCCGTGTCCACTCTAGCTAGGTCTTTCAATATTCAATAGTTTCAATGTGATCCCCTCCCCATTCTTCTGCGAATACAGGCCCAGAACCATCAAACACTCCTAATACAATACGTTAACACTATCATTCATAGAATTATTCATGTGAACCTTCTCGGGACCCTCTCCAAATCCAACTCATTTTTTCCGGTATCTGTCCCCCACTTTTCCTTCGCTACATCGACGACTGCATTGGCACTGCTTCCTGCACGCATGCTGAGCTCGTTGACTTCAATCACTTTGCCTCCAACTTTCACCCTGCTCTCAAGTTTACCTGGTCCAATTCCGACACATCCCTCCCCTTTCTAGATCTTTCTGTCTCTTTCTCTGGAGACAGCTAATCTACTGATGTCTACTATAAGCCTACAGACTCTCACAGCTATCTGGACTATTCCTCTTCTCACCCTGTCTCTTGCAAAAATGCCATCCCCATCTCGCAATTCCTCCGTCTCCACCGCATCTGCTCTCAGGATGAGGCCTTTCATTCCAGGATGAGGGAGATGTCCTCCTTTTTTAAAGAAAGGGGCTTCCCTTCCGCCACCATCAACTCTGCTCTCAAACGCATCTCCCCCATTTCACGTACATCTGCTCTCACTTCATCCTCCCGCCACCCCACTAGGAATAGGGTTCCCCTTGTCCTCACCTACCACCCCACCAGCCTCCGGCTCCAACATATAATTCTCCGTAACTTCCGCCACCTCCAACGGGATCCCACCACTAAGCACATCTTTCCCTCCCCACCCCCGCTTTCCGCAAGGATCGCTCCCTATGCAACTCCCTTGTCCATTCGTCCCCCCCATCCCTCCCCACTGATCTACCTCCTGGCACTTATCCTTGTGAGCGGAACAAGTGCTACACATGCCCTTACACTTCCTGCCTTACCACCATTCAGGGCCCCAGACAGTCCTTCCAGGTGAGGCGACACTTCACCTGTGAGTCGGCTGGGGTGATATACTGCGTCTGATGCTCCCGATGTGGCCTTCTATATATTGGCAAGACCCAGCGCAGACTGGGAGATCATTTTGCTGAACACCTACGCTCTGTCCCCCAGAGAAAGCAGGATCTCCCAGTGGCCACACATTTTAATTCCACATCCCATTCCCATTCTGACATGTCTATCCACAGCCTCCTCTACTGTAAAGATGAAGCCATACTCAGGTTGGAGGAACAACACCTTATATTCCATCTGGGTAGCCTCCAACCTGATGGCATGAACACTGACTTCTCAAACTTCCGCTAATGCCCCACCTCCCCCTCGTGCCACATCGGTTATTTATTTATATACACATATTCTTTCTCTCTCTCTCCTTTTTGTCCCTCTGACTATACCCCTTGCCCATCCTCTGGGTTTTCCCCCCCTCCCGCTTTTCCTTCTCGCTGGGCCTTCTGTCCCATAATCCTCTCATATCCCTTTTGCCAATCGCCTGTCCAGCTCTTGGCTCCATCTCTCTCCCTCCTGTCTTCTCCTATCATTTTGGATCTCCCCCTCCTCCTCCCACTTTCAAATCTCTTACTAGCTCTTCCTTCAGTTAGTCCTGACGAAGGGTCTCGGCCCGAAACATCGACTATATCTCTTCCTAGAGATGCTGCCTGGCCTGCTGCGTTCACCAGCAACTTTGATGTGTGTTGCTCATTTTTTCTTAGATAAGGGACAGAAAACAACTCACAATACTCCAAGAGTGGTCTGACTAATGCCTTATAAATACTCAGCATTACATCCTTGCTCTTATATTCCAGTCCTCTTGAAATAAAATGTACTTGCCTTACTTACCACCAACTCAACCTGCAAGTCAACCTTTCGGGAATCCTAAACAAGGACTCTCAAGCCGCATTGCACCTCTGATTTTTGAATTTTCTCCCTGTTTAGAAAATAGTCTACACCTTTATTTATTCTATCAATTGAGCTGCAGGATTGGTGTGGTGGAGCTTAAATCTTGTGCTTCCAGTATTATTTTGGACTTATGTGAAAAAGAATCACTTGCAAACAAAGCCTAATTGTGGTTATATCCGAGTAGAAGTTAATTCCCTCTAGGCAGGAGAGAAAATTGAAAAAGTTGGGGTGGAGGATAACGTCCATGAAAACATTTGGATTAAGTTTTAAAAAGTGATTAATTTCCATAATTACATAGTGTTTAATCATTCGCATAACTTATTTATACATAAAACCATTGTGATAAAAAATGGTTTCTTATTATACTAGTTTGGTTGAGCATTTCATGAAGAAAAATAGCCTTTTAAACTTTGAAATGTTCAGTTCCTTGACAGTGTAATTGATCTTCTCTCTGGTTTGCATTATGTTCCATTGATTGCTTCCACTGGTTTCATAACTGAAATGGGCTAATTATTTTTGTTTTGATTGTGATGTTGCCTCACATGGTGATAATAAATGTAATGGCGAGCATTTAGAATATAAATCACTGTTCACCAGAGGCTACCACAAATAGCCTTCTTCTGCATTGAAGAATTTCTAGCCCTCTTTCAGCAAAGTCACAGCACTTAAAATAATTGACTATGGTTGCTACTTAAAAGAGTCAACAATCTTTAGCGTAGACCATCTTATATTTTAGCCACTGTTTATTAGCTTAGTTTACTTGAAGTTTTCTCCTGATAATCAATTTCATTTATATGGAACTGTAGTGATGAAAAGATCCATAGCTGTCTGTCTTCATTTTGTCAATCTTGCTGATATAGAAATCAAATTAACCTGTTTGCAGACAACTGGCATTTCCCTAGCATACATCGACTCACTTACAATGATTACCAGTATATTGTATTCTCTTCATTAATTATTCTCAACACAAGATTAAGAAAAATACTTGTCTGTGTTTATTTGCTTTTTAGCCTTTGACGAATGTCTTTAATTTTCATCTTATAAGTTCTCATCTTACTTTGGCGGGATAACCTACTGTTCACATACTCTCTTGTGAATAATTGGGGAAATAATCATTCATAATGCTTACAATTTTGTCTAATTTTTAATTCAAAGTCCCTTTATGTGTTCAGCACATAATCCTAATCATATTCAATTTCTGTTGGAAGTCAATACTGTACTAGATTGAGCCTCTATAAGTTAACTGGACAGGAGCATTTGAGCAGTGACAAATGTTATAAATGATTAGCTTGCAAGTAATTTCCAAAGGCGTAATCAACTCTAACATGTTAGGTTATACCAATCATTTATGGCTGAAATAGCAAACATTCATAATATAAAAGTACAAAACAGGTTTATCTACCTTCATCTGAATCACAGAATACTGCACTGTTTCAGATGGGTTGGTCTTTCAGTTCTTCAAGTTTACATTTTAGTTTAATACTAAAACCTGAATTTCTTGGATAGAGTTCATCTACCATAGAAAGTCTTTCACGACTTATAACTAAATGTGTGCACTATAAACAGTGGGACTGTCTACAATAAATACTGTGAACAGTATAATAACAAGAATTGTTTTTATATTTTGTCTCTACAGCTATGCTCTGTCTCACCTCTTTGAATTTCCCTTCAACTTGTTTTTATGTGATCTAATAGTATTTTTCTTCTCTTGGTGGGTTTTAGAGTATTTCTCTCAAATTCTAACTGGTTTACTAGGCTGGTATCATTTTCTTAAGGTATTCAGAAATGCCTTACGAATGCCTGAGTTAAGTACAATCCATGCATACAAATGAGCATATGGGAGACTGGCAGGATGCATTTGCTGGCTGCTGTAGAGCTGCAGGTATCTTCTGTTGTGTGAGAACTTGGTTTGCAGCCATATTTCAACTTGTAGACTGTTCAGGTTACAAACAGTTCATAGGAATGGAAACATTTCATAACGTGCAGAGAACCTATATATAAATTTTTCTCTCTTCTTTGAAGTTCAAGTTCTTGCTTGTGGTCTCGTATCATGCGTTTTATGTTCCAAATTTTGTTAATTTTGTAGATAATTATTCTGTACTCATAGTTATAAAGGAATGATTCATCTTTCGTATACCTTGCCATATACTACCTGGATTCATTTTCTTGCAGGCATTTAAAGGAAAATAAAGAAATGCAATAGAACAGGGGTCCCCAACCTTTTTTGCACTGCGGACCGGTTTCATATTGACAATATTCTTGCGGACCAGCCAACCCGGGCGGGGGGGGGAGTGGGCGTAGGGTTGCGAACGGACAAGAGTAGACCCAAATATGTTGTTTACACAGAGAGACTACGATGACCATGAAGCCTTGCGCGAGCACCAGTGCACATATGTGCTTTGCGTGTCCGTGCCCATTTTTTCTACAAATCGTTTTTGGCGATTCTGTACGGGGGGAGGGGGGGTGTTAATCACGACTGGAATATAGGTGATAAGTGGCTAGTACATTTAATTTCATTTCTAAAGGGGCTTATCTAACAAATTTAATATTAAACACACAGCGCATATTTTCCTCGCATGAATATAGTGATAAGTCAATTATCAGGGAAGGACAGGGGAGCTTGAAGTAAATGTTGAATGAACTTCCAGTAGAAGTGGTAGAGGCAGGTTCGATATTATTTAAAGAAAAATTGGATATGTATATGGACAGGAAAGGAATGGAGGGTTATGGACTGAGTGCAGGTCGGTGGGACTAGGTGAAGGTAAGAGTTTGGCACAGACTAGAAGGGCAGAGATCGCCTGTTTCCATGCTGTAATTGTTATATGGTTATATAAGTAAGTCAATAGCATCATAACATATTACATAATGTTTGGATATTAAACACACTGCACATGTTCCCTGTATGAACATATAAAATCATTGCAACACACCAATATCACTGAATCATTGGGAGTCCCGGGCTTGTTTCCCCGCAACAAGACGGTTCCATCGAGGGGTGACGAGAGACAGCGATACTCGAAGGAGGTTCCTTATGTCCAGTCTATTCCGTAATTTTGTTTTCATTGCATTCATCGCAGAGATATGTTGGAAATGGAAGCAACATTTTCAGTGCTTTCGTGGCTATCTCGGGATATTTAGCCTTGACTTTGATCCAGAATGCCGGCAGAGATGTTACGTCAAACATGCTTTTCAGCCCGCCGTCATTTCTAAGCTCAAGGAGTTGATCTCCTTCCTGCGCTGACATGGGTGGTGCGTGGGTAATGACCTCGCATGCGTAATGGCTCAACAGTGGCCGTGACAGGGAAGGAGGAAGGGTGCAGCTGACTCATATCGCCAAATCATACCGTTTCCTCATGGCCCGGTAATGCATGCTCTGCGGCCCGGTGGTTGGGGACCGCTGCAATAGAATTTATGAAAAACTTGAAAGAACAAAAACTGACAACCAATGTGCAAAATAAGATAAACTATGCAAATAATAAAAAGTAAATAAATAATACTGAACTGTAGTGTCCTTGAAAGTGAGGGCTCTATGAGTTGTGGAGTCAGTTCAGTATTAAAGTGAGTGAAGTTATCCTCACTGTGTGTCAAAAGTTATGAAGAGAAGGCAGAAGAATAGGGTTGAGAGGGATAATAAATCAGTCATGATGGAATAGTGGAGCAGATTTGAAGGGACAAGTAGACTAATTCTGCTCCTTGTATTCTAGTCTATGTTTTATGGTTCAGGAGTCCGATGGCTGAAGAGTTATAACTGTTCCTGAACCTGGTGGTATGGAATCAAGACAGGCGATTGGGGATGTTCACTTTGAGGAACCTGAAACCTTCAACTCTCTCAACCTCATCATCACTGATGCAGTCAGGAACATGTGTATTTCTCTCCTTTCTGAAGTTAATTGGTTTTGATGAAATTAAGGGAAGGTTTGTCTTCAGAGTAATCTGTATCCTCAGCTCCAGAGAATTCCAATGGTTTAACAACTCTCCAAGCAAAGGAAATTTTTTGCAGTTTTAAATGGCTGGTCTTATAATCATGGGAATAGGCCCTCATTTATTGACCCTGTATTTGGAGGTATCAATCTTTCAGCAATCTTCACAGAATCAGACACACTTTTAGCACACCACCTCTCATCCTTCTGAACTGCTGAGAACATGGACCCATCCAACTTAATTTTTCCTCATGGATCATGTCTCCAGCCCATAAAGTAATGCAAGGAATCTCCACTGCAATGTTTACAAGGCAGAATATTGTAATCAAAATTATGTACAATACTTTAATTGCAAAAAACAACATAATTATGGCCTTCCCAACATGTAGCCCTAGTTTCTGAAAGACCAACATACCATGTGCTTCCAAGTTGCTTGTTGAGACTGCATTTAACTATCTAACGTAGAAATTGAAGTACATAGCACTTGAATTTTATGCACAATTTTCAAATAAAAGCCACTTCATACACACTTTAATGTGATAGTACCTTTCCTGGTGAAGGTTCTGCACATGGGGAAATTGCATGTCCAGGAACTCATATTTCTCCAGCGTTATTTAAATATATGAAGATATCGTCAATGTGCACCGTGCTTCATTCTTCAGTTTTACTGATGACAAATGGCAAAACAATATACAACCCATGACCTATCTTTTTAACTCCCATTAACAAAAGGAGCAAAACTCGCAGTAATTCGGTCAAGAGGCATAAATTAAAGAGTCCTGTGCTTACCTATTGTCTACCTGTGCTTACTTGAATTCTTTCCACTTACTTACCATCCAATTGCTGGATCTCAGCGCTTATTGTATAAGTATGAAGTATAGAGTATTGCATTCTCAAATCCATGTACAGTACAAACATTCTGTGATCTCCACCTGAAAACTGAGCTCATATTTCAACAATGGGCTACGTATGGCATGGACTGAATCAATCAGGTCAAACTTGATGAAGGTGTGGCCTGAAGGCACATGCCACCCTGCACCACAGCTTTCTTCAGCTCTGTGGCAATCCTTTGTGGTGCTACAACAGAAAGAGTTATTTAATATTGTGACTTGCTTCCCATGCTTCCTTGCAGCTGCAATGTCTGCAGATAGCTGCCCTTGGGTGCTGTTCTGCTCAATACTTTAACACAGTAGTCAAACTGAAAACACGTTATTAACTGTATATTTGCCAATTTTCAGATAACGGTGGTAATCCCATTGGGAGCAATAATGAACCCCAATTACTGAACTTTTGGATACTGACACCCTCAGAACTTTCAAACCCAGATTCTTATATGTTAAATTGCATTCTATTTTCTATGTTTCCTTCTAAAGGAATAACCTCATATTTCCTTGCATTATACTCCATCGCTGGTGAACATTGATGTGGTGGTGCTCTTTCCATCATCATACCTTTGTGCTGGTCGCTTTTCAGCATATAATTCAACTCATCTGAAATATACACACTTCATTTCTCTTTCAGTGTTCCTTAGCACTCTCCCGTTCACTTTCTAACTCTCCTGTCCAATCCCATTCAATCTCAAACATTCCTCTTGTTGTAGTATTGTTGCTTTGGCACCAGACAACCAGCTATTCATTTGCATTCATAGTTTGTTAAATCAATGTGCACTCAATTAAACCTCTTAGACAGTAAGAGAATTTCTTACATTGGATATATTTCAAAACTACTTAATTGGTTCAATATCATTTTGGGACATTCAGGGGTCATTTGATATTTGACAATAACTGTCAGTGACAGGTGGTGACCAGGGTGGATTTCAGCAGTCATGTGGGTTTGTTTTAATACAAATTCCAAGGTTGAGGTCAATGTTCTGGTATTGTCAATTTGACTTTTTTGAAGAAAGTCATGATGATCCAGTAGAGAGCAATACAACCTCCTTAGCACATGCATGGCTGCACTGTAAGATGATACAGCTTGCCTTGCTGCTAATAAAATGCTTCTACTATTCCAGAGTGTAATGTATGTATCTAACTTCTGAAACTGACTTGTAATGTGGCATTTCTTCAGTTCCATTATGCAATGATGCAGCAAATAAGCCCCTCTATAATAATGTGAAGGAACTCTCGTTGAGCACTGTACAATATGTTGCCTTGGGTATGATGTCAAAAGAAAAAGGCAAGAGTAGTTTTCATTGATAAAAAGAAGGCTTATGAATATCTTTCCTTGCTTTCTCTCCTTTTCTGCCTGACTCACCTAGTGGAAAAGACTTCGCTGATAAGGAGCATAACCCCAGTATCCCCTCTCCGTAACAACTTAATATGTTTCAGCTTCTACCTTATCACAGAAGCCTGATACATTGTTCACACATACACTGCTGCGAGCATGAGCCACAGAAAACAGTAACAAAAAAGTTCCTGTCAGATTTTCTTCTTCATGTCTCAGAGATACCAAATTAAATTCTAGAGCTTTAAACATTGATTACAATATTGGGAAAAGTCTAGGCCTAAAAGGGGTATTGAGGCAGAGAGATAATCAGTTGGTCTTATTTAAGTTTATTTGCAAGTGACAAATATGTATAAGGGGAGGTAAAGTGGTGCAACAGTTAGTGCTGATTCCTCACTGCCCCAGCAGCCTGGATTCAATCCTGACCTCTGTCTTCTGTGGAACTTCTCTGTTTTTCCTTTCTCCAGCTTCCCCCACATCACAAATGCAGGCCAGTTGGCAGATTAATTGTCTGCTGGAAATAACCCCTAGTGTACACACAGAAGATCAGAGCAAGAGTGCTCTGTTGGAGAACTAGAGAGTGTTGAAGGGCACAAGAGAGCATGAATGGCAAGCAAGTATAATGAAATAAGATTAATTAGATTGGCCTGATGACGAGCATAGAATCAGTGGGCTGAATGGCCTCTTTTGTTGAAGAAAGTTTGAAAAATAAATAACCAGGCTATATGCCCGAATTCTAAAACAAATGGCTTAGGCTTAGGTCAATATGTAATTTCAGTATGTCTATTGTATACATTTTTCTAACATTAAATGTACCCATACAACCTATTAATATGTTTGTTTCCCATGATGGCAGTGCAGAATTTAAAATGGAAAACTTGTCTGAATCATGAAACCTCTGGATTGCCGTGAAGCTAATCTTTGGTTTGGCAAAACCCTTCAGGGAAGAAAACTGCTAGCTTTCCACAGCCTGGGCTCTGTAAGACTCCAGATATGGCAAGTTGATTGACGCTTCAATATTATCTCATTTCAAGGGCAACAATGGATAGATAATAAATACTGACATTGGCAAGGATGCATAAATTTAAAAAAAAACAGATTATACAATGTATCATTGCAAATTCTGTGTTAACTTACCCTGAAATTTTATGTGATTGTCAACTATCTACAGAACTATCATAATGTAACTTATTGCAACTGTGTTTTCTGTATGAAAGCTGAAGTTCATTACCTATTCAATGGAGTGGGTCTTCTGTTAAGATTTGCCTGGATCATTCAGAAGATAAGCCCTAAAATAGTCAATTCTTGAGAAGAGGCTGAAGCAACTCTCTTTCCCTCAGCTGAGTTTTGTGACCTGGGACAACTGTGCTCAAAGTCTGCTAATTTTCCAGCTCCCAGCTTCGCACCTGATTGAATTAATTAAAAAGAACAGTTTTTGTACAGTTGTCGTTTCTGAGGTCTCAGCCCAAAACATTGACTGTACTTGATTCCATTGATGCCACATGGCCTTCTGAGTTCCACCAGCATTTTGTGCATGTTGCTTGGATTTCCAGCATCTGTAGATTTTCTCTTGTCCGTGATTAGAATACTTCTTGTTTCTGGTTTTGATGTCATGCATCATATGTAAGGTAATGTGTCAATTTATCCCTGGTCATTGTGGTTCTGATGTTGCATTTGTCATACTCTAGGCCTCATTTTATGAGTCCAAATTTCAGAATGGCAACTGGGAATTTAAATTTAGTAACATGCCGACGAAAGAACATATGACCAAGGCTGTCAGATTGTTGTAATAAAAACCTGTGAGGTTGGAAACATTCGCCAAATTGCCTTTATCCAGGTTGGCCTATTTGTGATTAGCAAGCTACAGAAATTTTGTTGACTCCTAAGAGCCTAACTTACTGTATTGCCTGTTGTTATTCAGTACCATCTTCTCAAGCACAGTTAGCCATGGGCAATAAATTCTATTATTTGTCCGTGACACCCACAGCCCTTGAAAGAGCAATGTAAAAATACTTGGATATATATGGGCAACGTTTATTTCAGTGAAACTGTATTTTACTTCTCTGAAGTGTCATGGGTTTATAAAAGTTTGGTGAAATATAGTTCCCTTTTACTCTGAATGAAGAGGAAAGTATTTCATGTAGAATGATCCCTTGATTCCATAACTCAACTGGATCACAGCACACCAGACAAGAGAAGCAAAACTAGGACTTCGGACAGATCCATTGATGTGACATTAAAGTAATTGTTTAAGTAATGAACAGTTGAGGCTGTGAAAGGACCAATAACTGCACCATCACTATGATGTCTCATCTGGCTGTGAGTCTCCTGTTTGTTCAAATGATTGATTTGAACTTTTGATGAACAGAATACCAGGTGTGAAAAGCTGCATCACAAATATCAGCACATTAATAAACAAAACAAAAAATCTATTGCATTGATAACTGCAGGGAAATGTCAAGACCCTGAACTGCAGGGAAATGTCAAGACCTTGAAGAAGAAAAAGATCCTTGACTCACGGATAACTATTCATTTTTTAAATCTATTGGTATTCAAAAGGGATCGAGAATTTAGATTGCTCGGTGCTCTTTGTTTCAGGCTAACATATTGGAAGTATACTTAATCATGGGATGAAATGCTACAATGATAATTTCTTTGTTCTTTCTAATAATGCAGCCAAGCACTTCTACAAGCTGATGCACTTAACTATACGGTTACATGCATCCACTTGTGTCAATGCCCTTGCAACACTCTTTTGGAGTATTATGGGGAAATGTAGGCCACAGTTTCCCAGGAGCAACCATTGCTGGACATTTCTGAAATAATTAACATTTCAGTACAACAATAGACAGTGACCTGACTAAGATCAGTCCCATCTTTTGTCTGCATCGCTCCATAACGTTCAGCAATCCTCATCCCTATACAATGATCCCTTTCTCGATGCTTTAAGCTCCAGCCCCTCTCCCTGGTGAACGTAACAAATCACAAATCTAAACTAACTCTGGATCTCAATCATGTTCACCAACATATACTCACCTCATGTATTCTCATCCCATCTCCAGGACACAGGTCTCTTAGATCCCCAGCCCAATCTCATGTCCCTCATCACCACCATTGTTTACTTCCATAGCTAGTGACCTGGCCTGAACCCAAGTTTTCATCAGGCCTATAACAATTGCGTCTTACTCCCTGGACTCCATGACAGTCTCAGTCGGTGAAGCACCTTCAATTACTCCAAAAGACTGAGGTTTGGTAAAATACTGAAAGGCTTTTATTTGCTGTACAATACGACCTCCACAGTGAGTGTCTGCCCCCGGACTGACGGGGAGGGGCAAGGCGAACACCTTTATACAGGACTCTGTGGGAGGAGCCACAGGGGCAGTCAGCAGAGGGGTGTGTCCAGGCAGGTAACTGAGCTACAACATATATACATGGTTTACCACAGTCGGCACAGTTACTTTCACAAAAATAGCATTGGCCGTTCTGTAACTTGAACCTCAGGCAAAACTGAAGTTTGCAACAGCAGGCCAACACCTTCAGTGAGTCATCAACACACTCCTGCAGCAGGTACATAATGTAGACATTTGGGCAATCCCGAATTTCTAGTCAAGCATATAATAATACAAGTGATCTGAACCACTGTATTTGGCATTGGGCCTGAATGGTTCATGACTCCTTGCATTCATTAAAAATGAGTTCACTGAAGTTTAAGGAGAAAATTTCCTTTAAGTTGTTCACACAGTGCTTTTGAATTGTTAGCGTTTTAATGAAAGACATAGAATTGTCTAATTTACACAGTAAACATTATCTCCCAACTGCATAGGCTATTTATGATAGCTGGCAATGTATTGATCATAGTACTTGTTAAGTGTTTGGAATTAGATCGCAAGCAAGATCAACACTCGGTGCCTTTCCCCTGTTGTCCTTGATACGTCAGTGGAGAGAACAAAGAACAACATATGGCTTGAGCATTGAAACAAGAGTTGGTTCCCTGCACTTTGGTTCAAGGTTAAATGTTGCATGAGTTATCAGTTTATATGCATAAAAAATTAAAGAGAACTTGAGCATTTATACAATGCATTACCCATCATTTCACAGCAAATGCCCTCCTGGTCCACGTTGATGACCTTTTGACAGGTTGCTGTTGTCAAAGTTATTTCCAACTTTTTTAAGTTCTTACTATTCAAGTACATTTTAAAACTTTTCTTTCCATAGATGCTAGGTGAATTGCTGAGTGTTTCAAACACGTTCCAATTTTGTTCCAGTTTTCCTGCATCTGCAAGGTTTTATTGATTTTCATTTACAAATGAATTCAGTGCCTGTTTTTTCAGGAAAACAAACTTTGTAAAATGATTTATTCAAAGCTCAAAGTATTTCTTCTGCTGTCAAGCAATAATTATATCTGACCTGAAATATTAACTCTTTTCACCTTTTTTTCAGATACTGCTCAGTTATTTCCAGCATTTTGGTTTTTATTTTCTATTTTAAATACAGTTGGAAAAGATTTAATGCAGGTGTTCCCAAGGTGGGTCCACTGAACCCTCAGTTAATGGTATTGGCCCATGGCATAAAAAAAAGTTTGGAACCCCTGATTTAAAGAATTAAGAGTTTAAATATATTTAAGACATTAAAAGATCAATTTCAAAAGAATCACATTTCTGATTCATATTTCCAATCTTAGTTACATTTGCACGACAGAGCGAGATGTTGGCTGCTCACTTCTGAGCCCCTGGCAAAAATAACTACATCCTGGTTCACTTTAATTGTCTCAGCTACTATTGTTCTGCAATTGGACTTGATTACATATTGCTGTTCCAGAGCACTGAAATTGTCTGAGATTGAACAGCATAGAAATAAGCTGAGAGATGAGCAGCCCTTTAAATGAGTGCTTGCATCTCCTGAAGGTTTCATTAGGTCCATTCAGAGGAGAGGTAACAGCCGTGCTCAGTGACAAGGCATTGTTTGACTGATGATCACTACAAAGAGACCTAGTAAAATTGACGTCAGCGATGGTCAAGGGAAAAGCCCCAAATAGCTGGAAACGTTCCTGATGCTTCAGAATCGAAGGATGTAGTTTGTCTGAGGTATGTTGTTGCCATGCGAGTTCCATAGGGAAGCAGTTTATTAGATAAATATTTTTTAAAAAACATTAGAAAAGTATACGCTGCCAGAGGACTTGGACACTGCTAGTATAATTTCCAATATATAAAAAGCAGATAGAATAAAACCAGGAAAATGTAGACCAATAAGCTTTAGTTCAGCATCAGGCAAGAGATAATGTAATTCTTAATCAAATTTGTAATAGCAAGATATCTAGAATGTGAAAATATAATAGAACAGTCAGCGCTTATTCCGAATCAGAATGTCACACTCAACAAACCTTACGGAATCATTTAAAAAAGTAAAACTAAAAATAGCTAAGGTTAATCCAGTAGACAAGGTGCAGAGCAGATACCCACAAACTCCTTAACGTTAGTGGTCAATGGAAATTCAAATATAAGTTAAACCCTCCCTGCGTTAACAAGGTCAGCAACTCAATGTCACTATATGCCATTTCTCTGCTATGAAACAATGGGCTCAATACAATGTGCAAGTACTGTGGTACATCAGTGTTCCACCTCCGGGCTCAATAGTATGCCCAGACACAGAGCAATCAATTCTATGTTCCGACTCATTACAGACCTCTGCCTTTCACCATCCACACGTGGAACTTAAGATTTGCTTTGCTGCATACCCATTGATATGCAGTGTTTTCCTTCAAATCCATTAACTATAAATTAGTTTAACTTTGCTCAGTATGCTAAGCTTCTACAGAAACTTGGTTAGACTACTTTATGACACTGAACAATTCTCCACTCTATTAAAGAAAAATGAAAAAGGGTAGTTTTTAAAAATGCATTTGCAAGAATTATCGCAAAACTGAGTGGTTCTATGTATTGTGGACAGTAAAACAGAAAAGGAATAAATGAAGGTGACCACAAAGAAGTCATTAATCATTACAAAAGTTTTTTTTATGAGATAAAATGAAGAATACATTTTCCTTTATGTGTGAGAATAGAACTGCAAACTATAGTTATAGGTCAATCATTACTAAATCCAATAAACTTCTTTAATTATCCAGTCCCAAGGTGTTGAAGTTAGCCTTGTCCTCTTCTAAGTTACTTCATTCAAATGTCAGCTCTAACAAGAGAACATGACACCCGACACCTGTCTCCGATCATGCTAAAGTCTGCAATATGCCTTTAAAAAAATATTTTCCTGCTAAAGAACATCATAATAAATAGCTCAGCCATGAAACATCCAACAGCAAGAATGAGATAATATATAGATAAGGATGTAATTTGTAGCATTCAAGCTGCACAAGTGCCAGATAATAATGTTTTTGCCAGAGTCTGACAGCTCATTTTTATATTTTAGTCATGGATAGGTCTCTGAGCATTTTATAATTTCTTGCTCTGTATTTTTATTATCAGCATTTAGTATTTGTTTGAAGCTGGAATGACTCCTCTTATCACTGGCTATTTTGGATTTTGTGATTCCAATAATACCTGGAATTTAGCACTGGTTTGGAAATAAGTCGGGTGTTCTTCTAAATTGCTTTGGAATGCTTCATTCAAATATCTACTGATCATGACAGCTGCCTTCAATCTCATAAGGTCTTGGAAGCGATGATTCTGTTTACCCTGCCCCTGCCTCCTTGAATACGACAGATGCATTGACTGATCCCTAATGACATTGGTTCATGACTTTCTTGGGACTCTTTTCTCTGTGAGCCCTGGTCAGCCTCTGTTACTGAGATCAGAGGCAAAGCTTTTCTATACACATAGTGTATAGCATCTGCTGTGACAACGTTTAGGCCTATTTGCAGTAGAGGTTTGGTGTGGTTGATCCTTGTGGAAATATTTTTTTAAGAATAAATAATAAAACAGATAAATGATATTTATTGACATTAACTGTAGTGACCTACTATTGTTAATATGTAGGTTTCTCAGAGGGCTGGTTACTTACACCCTGGCATTGGTTTCTTCATCACCTGACACAGACCAAACTTGGATAGTCAAGACAGGAGCAGTTAATCTGTGAGGCACTTCTGATAGTTCTTTTCAAAGTGTAACATCTTTGACCTATTTCCCATAAAACGTTGGAAAAATAATGAGACATTGGGGAAAGCAGCAAGTAGTGATCAGCAGGCACTTTCTCCATTATTTGTTTTGAAGTCAAAAAACAGGGCCATCAATTCCAAGGATCATACCTGCTAAGAGGCACTTTATTCTGCTATCACTCCTGGTTGGTATCTCTTGCCCACTTCACAAGATTAAAGGTCAAAATCAGAATCAGAATCAGGTTTAATATCACTGACATAGTGCATGTTGTGAAATTTGTTGTTTTGCAGCTGCAGTACAGTGGAATACGTAAAAAGTATCATAAATTGTGTGTGTATATATATATATATATATATATATATATACACACACACACATATATATACACACATATATGTATACATATAGTTATGTGCATGTATATATACATAAATATATATGTATGTGTATATGATGGAGCTGGCAGAGTGTGAAACTCTTAGTAGCTTTTCCTGATCCTGTGCTATAGTCCCACTCCGTACCAGATGGTGATGCAACCAGTTAGAATGCTCTCCACAGTACATCTGTAGAAATTTGCTAGGGCCTCTGATGATGTACCGAATCTCCTCAAACTCCAAATGAAAAATAGCTGCTGATGTGCCTTCATAATTGCATCAATATGTTGGGTCGAGAATAGTCCTTCAGAGATGCTGGCAGCCTGGAATTTGGAATTGCTCACCCTTCGATGAGTTCTGATGTGTGCTCCCTTGAATTCTCTTCCTGAAGTCCTTTGGTTTTACTGAATTAGGATCCACCCAATCGTTGAAGCTAGAGAATCCGAGGTAGTATTCCTTGATATACTGACAATGTTTCAAACAAACCATTATCTAGGATGTATGTAAACACAGATATCATGATACTAAAAATAAAATACTTTAACATCTGTTTCAAATCATCCATCATTGTTCCTGTACCTAAGAAAACCAAGGTAACATGCCTGAACGATTGGCACCCTGTCGCACTCACCTCAATTATAAGCAAATGCTTTGAGAGACTGGTTAAAGACTACATCTGCAGCATGCTATCACCCATTCTGGACCCCCTACAATTCGCCTACTAATGGAACTGGTCTACTGATGATGCCATAACCACTGCACTACACACCATCCTCACTCACCTGGAGAAGAGCATATGTTAGAATGAATGCTGTTCCTGGACTACAGTTCAGCATTCAGCACCATAATTTCCTCCAGACTTGACAGGAAGCTCAGAGACCTTGGTCTGCACTTCACCTTTTGCAGATGGATCCTAGACTTTCATTCGTAGTGTTGACAGGTGGCAAGGATGGGCTTCCTCACCTCTGCTCCTCGGACCCTCAACACAGGTGCCCCCAGGGTTGTGTCCTGAGTCCTCTCCTCTACTCCCTTTACACCCACTACTGTGCTGCCACACACAGCTCCAATCTGCTGATCAAATTCACAGATGACACAAATTTGATTGGCCTTATTTCTAGCGGTAATGAGACAGCCTGCAAAGGAGAAGTTAACACCTTGACACAGTGGTGTCAGGATAACAAGCTCTTCATCAATGTCCAAAAAAAACAAAAGAGCTTATTGTGGATTACAGGATGATTGGAGGCAGACTCGGCTCAATCAACATCAATGGGTCTGCAATTGAAAAGGTGAGTAGTTTCAAGTTCCTCGGTGTGCATATCACCGAAGATCTCACCTGGAATGTATACAGTGGTTTTGTGCAAGCAAAGCACAACAGCGTCTCTTCCACCTCAGCCTACTGAAGAAGTTCGGCATGGGCCCCCAATCCTCAAGATCTTCTACAGGGGGACCATTGAGAGCATCCTTACTGCTGTCTCACTGCCTGGTACAGAAACTGCACCGACCTTGATCACTGGGCACTTTAAAGAGTGGTACGGATAGCCCAGCGCATCTACGGATGTGAACTTCCCTCCACTGAGGACACCTATAGCAGCAGGTGCAAAAAAGAAGGCCTGGAAGATCATCAGGGACACCAGTCACCCCAACCATAAACTGTTTCAGCTGCTTCCGTCTGGCAAATTCTACTGCAACATTAAAGCCTGGACCAAAAGGCTACAGGACAGTTTCTTTCTACAAGCCATTAGACTTTTAAATTTTAAAGTCTGTACATTGCTACAGAGTCATAACACAAAGATTTTTACTCCCTCATGTTGTGGGATGGATGTTGGATTTTAAATAAATTCTAAATTCTAACAATCAAAGTTATTTTCAGAACATAAAAGATTCGCACAACAGAAGAGAGATAAACCCGAACCATATAACAAGAAGGTCTGTAAAAAAAAATCATAGAACAACATTGTAAATAAATTAAGCTATATTGGAAGTGGAGAGTGAACAAAAGTTATTGGGATCCAACTTCAGCTGCTTATAAGGACATTGACTTAAAATAGTCAATTTAAGAGATGGACATTGGGTGTCAAGAAAAGCAGATTTATATTAAGAACTATCAGTGTACTGTGAAAATTAAGGCTTATCATGGGCATGAGCAGCTTTTTAGGAGAACACTATGGCAGTTTGGTTCAATATGTCTTTAGAAAAGAGAGGTGACTGACAAAAAGGTTGTTGTATCTTGAAACAACTGAAATCTAGAGGTGAAAGATAGTGCTTCAGTTGAAGGTTAAAAAAAAAACACACAATGGATATATAACCTCAATTGGTAAAATCCAAGCTAAAATCCAGACCAGAGGAAAAAAAAAGCTAGTTGGCTTTAGGAAAGGGCAAAACAATGTTTTAATGCATACTATTTTTATGGTTGATTTTAATTCATCTATTATGAAATGCAAATATAGCAATAGATATATGTTTTGCATGACTGCTTCAAGGTCAAATGTATCAGCAAATTTGTAAGCTAGTCCTTAACAAAAACTAGCATTCAGAACTGATAGTAAAGGCCATTCAAGAACACTGTGGTAGAGAACGTTTTTAAGGACATAATGTTCACTTTGCATGATAAATAAGCAGCTAAAACCAGCAAGCTGAAATTAGATAAATGTGACCCTCAGTGAATTACTAAATCAATAGTGAAATAAATAGAAAGGTCTCAACAAAGCCACAGGAAAAAAGGTAATGTGGTTCACTCTAAGGAATAAAAGAGACATGTCAAAGTGAGAAAGTTATATTCAGAAGAATAAGACCCTTGAATCAAAAGCATGGCTTTAATAAGTTCAAACAGTAAGACATTTTTTCCATGTTTTAACCATATGAAGGCAGGAATAACAATTCGCTTGGATATAGTGTATTTAATATAAATTTATCTTACAAAGGATTTTACAGAAGTTAGACAGTTATGCATGCTAAGTCAAGATGGAAATATTTCACAAAGTGACTGAAAGCTTAATTGTCAAGGTTGATCTAAGGAGTAATGTACAGGAAGTGGAGCAAGCAGCAAGATCCCAAGGCCTTGTCATCTAAATAAAGAGTCTCAATACCAGCAAAGGGAGTGGAATGCACCAAAGACCGGAGTCAGTGGCCACTTTGTTAGATATACTTATATACCTGTTTCTTAGCTCAAATATCCAATCAGTCAATCATGTGGCAGCAACTCAATATATAAAAGCATGCAGACATGGTCAAGAGGTTCAGTTATTGTACAGACCTAACGTCAGGATGGGGAGGAAATGTGACCTAAGTGACTTTGATCATGTAATAATTGTTAATGCCAGAGGAAGTGGGTTGAGTGTCTCAGAAACTACTAATCTCCTGGGATTTTCACCTACAACAGTTTCTAGAGTTTACAGAGAAAGATGCAAAAAAAAACCAGAAAAAAAAACATCCAGTGAGCCACAGTTCTGTGGACAAAACCACCTTGTTAATGAGAGAGGTCAGAGGAGAATAGCCAGACGGCTTCAAGCTAATAGAAAGGTGACAGTAACTCAAATAACCATGCATTACAACACATTGAACCTTGACCTAGGTAGACTACAGCAGAAGAAGACCATGAATGTACTTTCAGTGGTCACTTTGTTAGGAGCAGGAGGTAGTCAAGGTCTGAAAGGCTGAAGTAGTTAATAGAGATAGACAGCTATAAAGACGCTAAACTTTAGAATAATAATTTAAGATCTAAAACCTAACAAAAATGATCTTTCATATACATTCATCTCTTTAGGATGTCTTTAGTGATTCACAGCATTTAATTTGTAATTACTGATTTGAAGAAAACAGGATGGCCAAACTGTAAGAAGAAAATGAATTCAAAGGTGCAAGATTCAAGATTCAAGACTCAAAGCACATTTATTATCAATGAATGCATAAATTATACACTTTGAAATTTGTTTTCTCATAGGCAGCCACAAACCAAGAAACTCGAATAACCCAACTTTTAAAAAGAAACACCGCACAAAAAATTGAAGCAAACCAACAGCATCCTGAAACAGACTGAGTCGCACACCCATTCCCAGAACAGCCAGAGTAGGCCCAAGACAAGCCTTGGTCCCCAGTTTTCACACCAGTGGGGCAGAAATGCGCAGCAGCTGGCTCAGTGCATAGCCTCAGTGCTGCAATGAAAGGAATGAACATTTACGGGAGAGCAAGCAAGACCACCCCAACTCCTCCCTCCTTAGCCGACATTTGGCCTTCCTGTCAATCTGGGCCAATGTTTAAATTATTCAAGCACTGAGTAGTTGCATGTTCAAGGAGCTGGATGCAGGCACTCCGATACACCTGGGCCTCCCCACCCAAAGTTGTTCTCAATCTCTCCAAATCAGCTTGACACTTGGAGTGATCCAACTTCGTACCCTGGTTTGGTGGGCGGACGTCAAAACTCTTCTACATCAACTCCTCTCTAAATCACATACTCCTTCCCCAGTAGCAATACGAACTCTGACTGCTTCCCTGGTGGCTGGAACACGTTGCGCCTTGGCCTCGCAGTGCCCCAGCATGGCTCATCCCCCAAACCAGCCTCACCTCTAACTGCCTCCTCGCTCTCTGTAGTGACAGTTCACCACAATTTGCTTCATGAAAGATGTTATAAGTAATGTTTTTAGTTCATTCTCTTGCCTCATGGTTTACATCTTTGTCACACATCTTTGGTAACACCTGAATTTAGCTAATATCCGGTACATTTATTAAGTAAAAAAGAGAGACTTGAGGACATATTAGTGGAGATACCCAAAAGTTGAGAAAAGAGCTAAATTTTAAAGAATATTATAAAGCAGGGGTGTCCAACCTGGGCTCTACAGACCCCTCGGTTAATGGCAGGGCTCCACGACATTAATAGGCTGAGAACCCTTGTTTTAAAGGGAAATAAAAGTGTTGGAGAAAGGAGTGCTTGTGAGGGAGGGAATTGCTGAATTCAAACCACAAAAGCCAGCAGTGGAGTGATTGCATTTGCAAATGCTCAAGAGCTCGAGGGCTCAGAATTGGAAGACCATAGATATATTTGAGGAATATAAAGCAAGAAGTAAATTTCAGAAACAGCTGAAAAAACAAGACCAAGGATTTAAAAAGGTGATGACAATTTTAAAGTAATTTTTTGCATAATTGATGGTCAATGTAGAAGATTTGATGATTTGCTGTTAGTTAGGATACAGATTGCAAAGTTTTTGATAAATTCTTAAAGTGTGAAATAAGGAAGAATAGCTTGTTGAAGTAATTAACCCTTAAATACTGTTCGGGTCAAATTTGACCCATTTTGCCATTTGACAGCAGTAAAAGCACCCTAAATGCCATTTTTTAGCCGAAATTTGATGACTTTTCCTACAGTGACCCAAAATGCGCAAAAATGAAGATACTTAAAAATTTTATACTTTTGTACAGGTGCTACAAATTTTTGTACATTGAGGCTGTATTTGACCCGTATCTATCGAAATGGATTTTAGATCTCTGAAACATTAATTAACGATTAATCACCCATTTGTTAATGTCAGATAGGCTATTTATACATTCTAAATAGATCTGTGGTTCAAGATTTGGTATAGACACTTGTTTTGAAGGGATTCTTGGGCCGAGTCAAAATTGACTCGGACCACACTGTGAAGGTATAGAATATGAACAAGTTGTCTGGGTTAAGTCCAAACATTGAGGGAAGTATGGGTGTCTTAACAGCAAATAGACTGAGGCAGTGGGGATGGGGTAATGTTACAAAGATGGAACTAGACATTGAATGTGATCAGGAAGTCACCTCAGTGATGACAAAATTGGAGAGTCTGGCTTTAGACACTTGCCAGGGAATGGCTGGTATTAACATCTAAGGAAGGGTGTTTACAAAATGAATTTTAAAAATGGCTTCAGGTTTCCTAATAATTAGTTGGAGGAATTTTTTGTTATCCTGCCTTCAATGTTTGATGTGCCATAGAGGGAAAAGAAGGAGTAAAGAATGGTGGTGTCAGCAGTATGAATCTGGAAATATAGTCTACTGAATGGCTACATGTAAATGAACAATAGGAGCGATCAAGAATAAGTCCTTGGGGATATCAGAACTTGCAGCATGGGCATGAAAAGTTATTAAATATGAATCTCCAGTTATGGCTGGATAGTTGATAATTTAATGTGAACCAAGAAAGCTGGAAGATGGGGAAGAATGATATGGTAAACATGTCAAAAGCTTCAGGCATGTCAAGAAGGACATGAAGTGATGGATTACCATTGTCACAGTTGCATGGGGTGTGTTGTGTGATTTTGATAAGAGTCATTTTGTTACTGTGACAGGAAATCTAATTAGACATTGCCAAAGATGGATGTGAATTTAAGAGTCAACAATACTTTCAAGGACTTTGGAGAGGAGAAGGAGGTTGAAGATGAGTGGTTCTGCCTTGCAAAAACAATAGCCTCAGGCTTGTGCCTCTTTTAGGGGAGAAATGATCTCAGCAGATTTGAAGAAGACTGCAATAGCTCACAAGAAGAGAGAACCCAGAAAACGTACCAGTCAATTTACTATCAAGGAAGGGAATTTAGATGGAAAGTAGTTTAGTAGGAAGAGGTTTGACAGAGGAGGAGGTGATTTTTATTGACAAGATGATGTTGGGCATGTATCAGGAGGAAAGTTAGTTATCAGGTGGGACTTCAGTGGTATGACAAGAGTGGAACGCTAGAAAAAGGTATGCACTGGAGTGCAAACAGGAGTGGAGGCAGCTGAATACATGGAGGTTAGCATAGCATTCCAGCATGCTTCAGAGTGGTTTTGCCAGACAGAAGCAAAATAATTGATGAAGGTTTTGTGAAGGGTGGTTTAGCATGTCCATACAAATTAATGGATACCAAAACAGCAACTGCAGATGCTTGAAATCCAAATATAAATAGTAAATATTGGAAACAGACTGCAGGTCAGGCAGCAAGGAAAACAGAATTAGGATCTCAGGTTGAAGATCCAGCTTGACCTGTTGAGTTCTTCCTCCATTTTCTTTTTTTTAATGTCCACCCAAGTCTATGTCCTTTGGATTGAAGGGAACAGAGATGACAGCTGTACCAGGGGAATAGTTAGGATAAGAGAAAGTAGTGGCTGAAATGCAGGAGAGTGTATCAAAACTAGCATTGATGGTGTCGTTGAGTAGAGAGGTATGAAGTAAAATATATGGGGCAACTTTACACCTCTAGGGGCAAGATTGAGTAAATGCTTGTTTCCCTCTCAATCTGGATTGAAGAGCATCGATCCAGAATAAGTCATCATGCAGGAAAGAGGGGATACATTCCCTCTTTGGTCAACCAACACACATCAAAGTTGCTGGTGACGCAGCAGGCCAGGCAGCATCTCTAGGAAGAGGTACAGTCGACGTTTGGTCATTCATTTTTGGAATTATTTACCTTAAGGAAATGTGGTGGGAGAGTTGCTGAATATACTCAAGGTTAATGATCAGCACATTAGTAAACTGTGGGAAATCAAGGATTTGGGCCACAGGCAGCAAAGGGAAAATGAAACCAGAAACAGATCAGTTATGATGATATTGCATTCATTTTTTCTTATTATCTATTCACTCATGGGATGTGGATGTTGTGTAAGGGCAGAATTTATCACCCGCCCCTAATTACCTCATCAGTTTTGAGTGAAACACTTTGTGGCAATTTAAATATACAGAAGCCTAGCTGAGAAAGGATAGAGTGTTCCGTTTTCTGAAGGATATCAGTGAACCAGAGGGGCCTTTTATGACAATACAGTCACTTCATGATTTTAGCTAATGAGACAAGTTTTTTTTGCCATTCTAGATTTACTTAATTACCCAAACTTAAATTCCACTGATACCATGGTAGAATTAATGTTAATGATTCAGACCTCTAAATGCTTAGTCAGTTATTTAACAGCTATGCTACCACATTTAATTGGAAAGCAGGCTTGAGAAGCCTACTCCTGCTCCAATTTCTTACCATTAGTTATGTTCAGTGGTTACTTTTCCAAAGGTACCACTTAATTGGATAGAAATTAGTGTCAGCAGAAAGAAAGTATCAAAATCACCAGGAATAGTTTGTATACAAATAGCCTTAACAAGAAGAGCTTACTACAGAACAGCTGGACTGGATATAACATCAATAGATAACAATCTACCATTTGTGAGCGTGAAAATGGTAATTTTTTAAAATGGCCTATCATACGGAGTGATAGACTATTGCAGCATAGAAATAGGCCCTTTGGCTCAGCCAGTCCATGCTGAACTATTAATCTGCTTAGCCCATCGAAATATACCCGAGCCATAGCTCTCCATACATCTCCCATCCATGTACCTATCCAAATTCCTCTTGCTCATTCCACACTCTCCTCACCCTTGGAGTGAATAGGTTCCCCCTCATATTCCCCTCAAACATTTCAACTTTCACCCTTTAGACATGTTCTAGTCTCACCCAGCGTCAGTAGAAACAGGCTGCTGACATTTACCCTATCTAGACCCTTCATAGGTTTGTATATCTTTATCACATCACTCCTCATTCTCCTACGCTCCAGGGAATAAAGTCCTTGTCTATTGAACCTTTCCTCCGCAGTCAGGTCCTCCATTCCTGGCAACATCCTTGTAAATTTTCCCAGCACTCCTTTACTCTTGTTGATATCTTTCCTATAGGTAGGTGACTAGAAATGCACACAAAACTCTAAATTAGGCCTCACCAAAACTTTATACAGTTAGAACACAATATCCCAAGTCCTGTACTCAATACATTGGTGTATTCAATTGAACATGCCAAATCCTCTCTTTATGAACTTTTCTACCTGTGGTGACACTTTCAAGGAATTATGGATTTGCATTCACAGATCCTTCTGTTATACCACACTCCTCAGTGCCTTCCCGCTCAATGTATAAGTCCTAAAGTGGTTTGTCCTCACAAGGTGTAACACTTCACACATGTCTGCATTAAATTCCATCTGCTATTTTTCAGCCCATTTTTCCAGCTGGTCCAGATTCCGTTGCAAGCTTTGATAGTCTTTCTTGCTGTCCACTTCACCCCAAATCTTGTTGTCATCCACAGATTTGCTGATCCAGTTAACCACATTATCATCCCTATCATTGATATAGATGACAAACAACAATGGACCCAACACCGGTCCCTGAGGCACTCCACTCATCACAGGCCTCTATTCAAAAAGGCAACCATGTACTACCACACTCTGGCTTCTTCCATGAAGCCAATGTCTAATCCAATTTACTACCTCGTCCTGAATACCAAGTGACTGAACCTTCTTGACCAACCTTCCATGTGAGACCTTGTCAAGTGCCTTACTGAAGCCCACGTAGACAACATCCACTGCCTTCCCTGATCAACTTTCCTGGTAACTTCCTCAAAAAATCCTATTAGTTTGGTTAGACACAATCTACCATACACAAAGCAATGTTGACCATCCCTAATCAATCCCTATTTATCCAAGTAATTATGGATCCAGTCCCTTAGAATACCTTCTAATAACTTACCCACTACTGATGTTAGGCTTACCGGACTACAATTCCCTGGCTTAATATTAGAACTTTTCTTAAATAATGGACAATACAAGGGAATAACTTGTCAGGCTATGGGGATTCATCCATCATAATTTGCCACAAACAGTAATCTCCATAATCTGCATACCATCCATGACTTTACTGCTGTTCTACCTCCCTTCTATAGATCATGAGCCATCTCCTGAGTAAATGCAGATGCAAAAACTCCATTAAAATCTCCCCCATTTCTTTTGGCTCCATACATAGATGACTACTCTGATCTTCAATGGGATCAATTTCATCCTTTACTATCCTTTAGTTCTTAATATATCTGTAGCAGCCCTTGGGATTATCCTTCACCCTGTCTGTTAGAGCAAACCTATGCCTTTTTTTAGTACTCCTAAATTTTCTTCTTAGATGCTCTCTTGCATTTTTTACACCTTCAAATAGTACTTCATTTGTTTCTTCCTGCCTGTACCTGCTGTGTACCTCCTTCTTCTTAAGCAGGGCCACAATCTCTCTTAAAAACCAAGCTTCTCTGAACATGTTATCCTTGCCATTTTTTCTGACAGGAAAATCCAAACTCTGTGCTTTCAAAATTTCGCTTTCAAGACCTCCCACTAACCAAGCACACCTTTGCCAGAAAACAACCTGCCCTAATCCACACTTGCCGGATCCTTTCTGATACTATTAGTTTAGAATTTCAACCCAAGGACCAGACCTATCCATCTGAATAATAACCTTGGAAATAGAGTTATAGGGCAATACAACACGGAAACAGGCCCTTCAGCACACTAGTCCACACCAAGATGTTACTCTACAGAGTCCCGTTGATCTACATCTAGACAACAGCCCTCGATGTCTATCCATGTACTTATCCAAAATTCTCTTAAATGTTGCAATCATATCCTTTCCCACCACTTCCACTAGTAGCTCATTCCACACTTGCCCCACCCTCTGAGTGAAGAAGTTCCCCCTCAGGTTCCCCTTAAATATTTTACCTTTCACCCTTAACCTTTGATCTTCAGTTTTTTTCTCATGCAGCCTCAGTGATATAAGCCTGCTTACATTTACATTATTTATGCTCCTCATAATTTTGTATATCCTTATCAAGTCTCCCTTAATTCTCCTATGCTACAAGGAAGAAAGTCTAAGCTATTCAAATTTTCTCTATAGCTCAGGTGCACAAGTTAGGGCAATGTGCTTGTAAATTTTCTCTCATTGGTATCTTTCCTGTAGGTTAGTGACCAGAACTGTACACAATACTCCAAATTTGTTCTCACCAATAACTTATACAATTTTAACATAACATCCCAATTCTTGTACTCAATACTTTAATTTATGAAGGTCAATTTGCCTTCTACCCACAATGGCCCTATCTATGGCCCCGTTTTTAAAGAATGATGCATTTGTATTCCTAGATCTTGTGTGCACTACTTTAGCAGAAACTTCTATTTAAGTTTAACATCTACATGGGCAACAAAAGGGACAGTGGAATAAAAATATGGATTATTGAAAAGTTTTGTAGGGTCATAAACCACATTAAATAGCTCTATAAATACATTTCAATATGCTTCAAATTGCATCCTATTATATACTCCATTTGAAAAGAACAATTTAGAAGCTTGTATTACTTTTAAAAATCTTTCTTTTAAATTCTACAACTACACAGTTGGTGGTCAAAAAATCTATTATCACTTTTCATGTAGCTATTAGCCATTTCCCTCTTGCACTTTTGAACCTTGGAATAATTTCTGCAGGGCTACCTTTTGATGGAAATGTAACAATGAATACTGGCTGGTATTAATTGTGGAAATCAGGCAGTAATTTACATTAACCACACTTATATAAATAAATACGGAGGAAGTTTATCTCTGAGCTGTCAAGATACTGTCCATCAAAACCTAACTGAAATGACGCATTGCCACAAATGATGCACCGTTCAAATATATTCAGTGCTGTAAGTTTCCTCGTCTTATCTCATGGCCAATGACTAAACTATCTAGGGAAACTTAGTGATTACTTATTCTAATTAACAGCATCTTCTTAATTTTTGTCAAACAATTTTCCTGATACTGAAAATTAACTTCTACAAATGTAGAGGCTTGTATAATTTTTACTGTACTTTTAAAAACATTTTTTTCTATTTATCTGATTTCTCTTATTTGTTATTGAATTCAATGTGATATCTGCAATACCAATTCCAACTCTACTATTCATAAATGGATCTCCACCCTGATTGATGTAGTCGTTGCTGGTCATGTTCACATAGGTTTTAGGTGTGATCTTCAGACAAGGAGGATTGTAAAGGATGGCAAGATCATTTGCTTGCAGCTTAGGGAAAAGTTTCATTGGAAGGAAGACTTTAATTTTTCTTTACTTAGAAACACAGCATTGTCACTAACTTTTTTGCAGCCATTAAATTAGGCTCTTACACAATTGGAGCATATCTTACTGTAATAGAGCTACAGTGTACCTGTAAAAATTAGTAGAAGCAGAAGAGTAGTTCATAATAATCTGTGTTGAATTAGTTGCCAACAGCAAAGTTGACAATTTGCACAACAGATCAGTTGTTGAGGAATCAACAAAAACAGTTAAAATCTTCAGGTCGTTAACTAAAGGTGAAGCTTATTGGGAAGTGATCACTTCTGAATCTTGGATGAATCTTGGCATGATCATGCTCCAGAGGAAAATGAATCAGAAAAAAAAATATTTTGACTTGCCATACTTTTCAGAAGTGTTTCAAAGCACTTTCAGTGCAATGAATTTAGAATTAAGTTCAGAACTAAAATAGCAACATTTTTGAATATATTGATATTCCTTAGCCAGGTAATAACCAGTTTGTTTCCTTTTGTGGTGTCAGCTATGAGAGAAACATTGAAAACCTCATGTTTTCCCAACCCTTCTTCAGTTGTGTTCACTGAAGGCAATAAACAAATTAGGTTTCAGGTTAACCTACCATTTAAAAGACAACAGGAAATTCCTCAGTCATGTGATAAGCACAATGCTTGTTCATTACTTCAAATGCGGAGATATAATTTGAACCTCATTTAGTAAATTGTGGAAAGGAACCCTACTTAATCGGACCAAAGGGATAGACTCCACAATCTGCTATATTCTTACGTATTTGAGAGGCCTTACATTAGTATACGTGATGCACATATGTGAAATAGAAGAAATACTGTATACGCTGCTTACATAAGCTAATTGTTAATCTTACAAATAAATTTGATCATCTGGCCTTACCAATCAAGGCAGAATTAAAGAATTTAGGCCTTATTATTGACTCTGAGCTAAATTTCAAAGCACATATTAACCATATTATTATAACTGTGATCTTTTATTTAAGGAGTATTGCAAGAGTTTGATTTCTTAAAACATCCCAAGATGCAGATAAATTGATACACACTTTTGATTTTAACCAATTGGACTACTGTAATGCACTCTTTTCAGGACTGCTAAGAAAGATATAAATAGGCTGCAGCTTGTTCAAATTGCAGCCATAAGATTCTGAACCAAACAAAAGAAAATCTGAGCATATTTCACCAGTTTTGGCATCATGACACTGGCTGTCTATGTCCTTCAGGAAAATTTATAAAGTATTTTTATTTGTATATAAGGCTCAAAATATTCTACCTGCTCCGTATATTTTGGAGTGTCTGTACTCTTTCATCGCTAATCATAAGCTTAGCTCCACAAATACTGGTTTGCTTTGTGTTCCGAGAACCAAGCATATAAGAACTGATGATGTGGCCTTCTGCTCTTATGCAGCAGAAATCTGGAATACTCTACTGACTGAGGCTAGTGCTGTGGGACTTCTGAAAACTTACTTTTTAAATTGATTACGTTTATATTATTGGTATAGTCGATTACATTTTACTCTATATAATGTATGTCTTTACTTACGATTTTCAATTTTGTCTTGTGTTTTTATAGCTATATGGATTTAATTTTATAATCTATATAAAGCACTTTGAGCCTGTATCTTAACGTATGAAAAGTGCTATATAAATAAAGTTATTATTATTAGTATTATTACTATGCAAAAAAGACCTGCAAGCTGAGTTATATAAACAAGAATGTTGCATATTATCTAGGCAGCAATCTAATCAAGAGATTCAAATAATGTAAAAACTATGTTGATACCCTGGGAACAACAGGAATTCTGCAGATGCTGGAAATTCAAGCAACACACATAAAAGTTGCTGGTGAACGCAGCAGGCCAGGCAGCATCTCTAGGAAGAGGTGCAGTCAACGTTTCAGGCCGAGACCCTTCGTCAGGACTAACTGAAGGAAGAGTGAGTAAGGGATTTGAAAGTTGGCGGGGGAGAGGAAGATCCAAAATGATAGGAGAAGACAGGAGGGGGAGGGATGGAGCCAAGAGCTGGACGGGTGATAGGCAAAAGGGATACGAGAGGGTCATGGGACAGGAGGTCCGGGAAGAAAGACAAGGAGGAGGGGGGAAGCCCAGAGGATGGGCAAGGAGTATATTCAGAGGGACAGAGGGAGAAAAAGGAGAGTGAGAGAAAGAATGTGTGTATAAAAATAAGTAACAGATGGGGTACGAGGGGGAGGTGGGGCATTAGTGGAAGTTAGAGAAGTCGATGTTCATGCTATCAGGTTGGAGGCTACCCAGACAGAATATAAGGTGTTGTTCCTCCAACCTGAGTGTGGCATCATCTTTACAGTAGACGAGGCCGTGGATAGACATGTCAGAATGGGAATGGGATGTGGAATTAAAATGTGTGGCCACTGGGAGATCCTGCTTTCTCTGGCGGACAGAGCGTAGGTGTTCAGCAAAGCGGTCTCCCAGTCTGCGTCGGTTCTCACCAATATATAAAAGGCCACATTGGGAGCACCGGACGCAGTATATCACCCCAGTCGACTCACAGGTGAAGTGTCGCCTCACCTGGAAGGACTGTCTGGGGCCCTGAATGGTGGTAAGGGAGGAAGTGTAAGGGCATGTGTAGCACTTGTTCGGCTTACACGGATAAGTGCCAGGAGGGAGATCAGTGGGGAGGGATGGGGGGGACGAATGGACAAGGGAGTTGCGTAGGGAGCGATCCCTGTGGAATGCAGAGAGAGGGGGGGAGGGAAAGATGTGCTTAGTGGTGGAATCCCGTTGGAGGTGGCGGAAGTTACAGAGAATAATATGTTGGACCCGGAGGCTGGTGGGGTGGTAAGTGAGGACCAGAGGAACCCTATTCCTAGTGGGGTGGCGGGAGAATGGAGTGAGAGCAGATGTATGTGAAATGGGGGAGATGCGTTTAAGAGCAGAAAAAGCCTGCCTTTTTGTTGGGTTTGTGGAACAATTTATGTTCCGTGCCTATTCTGGTATCTGTCCTCCACTTTTCCTTCGCTACATCGACGACTGCATTGGCGCTGCTTCCTGCACGCTTGCAGAGCTCATTGACTTTATTAACTTTGCCTCCAACTTTCACCCTGCCCTCAAGTTTACCTGGTCCATTTCCGACACCTCCCTCCCCTTTCTAGATCTTTCTGTCTCTGTCTCTGGAGACAGTTTATCCACTGATGTCTACTATAAGCCTACTGACTCTCACAGCTATCTGGACTATTCCTCTTCTCACCCTGTCTCTTGCAAAAATGCCATACCCTTCTCGCAATTCCTCCGTCTCCGCCTCATCTGCTCTCAGGATGAGGCTTTTCATTCTAGGACGAGGGAGATGTCTTCCTTTTTTAAAGAAAGGGGCTTCCCTTCCTCCACTATCAACTCTGCTCTTAAACGCATCTCCCCCATTTCATGTACATCTGCTCTCACTCCATCCTCCCGCCACCCCACTAGGAATAGGGTTCCCCTGGTCCTCACCTACCACCCCACCAGCCTCTGGGTCCAACATATTATTCTCCGTAACTTCCGCCACCTCCAACGGGATCCCACCACTAAGCACATCTTTCCCTCCCCCCCCCTTTCTGCATTCCGCAGGGATCGCTCCCTACGCAACTCCCTTGTCCATTCGTCCCCCCATCCCTCCCTACTGATCTCCCTCCTGGCACTTATCCGTGTAAGCCGAACAAGTGCTACACATGCCCCTACACTTCCTCCCTTACCACTATTCAGGGCCCCAAACAGTCCTTCCAGGTGAGGCAACACCACCTGTGAATCGGCTAGGGTGATATACTGCGTCCGGTGCTCCCGATGTGGCCTTTTATATATTGGCGAGACCCGACGCAGACTGGGAGACCACTTTGCTGAACACCTGCGCTCTGTCCGCTAGAGAAAGCAGGATCTCCCAGTGGCCACACATTTTAATTCCACATCCCATTCCCATTCTGACATGTCTATCCACGGCCTCCTCCACTATAAAGATGAAGCCACATTCAGGTTGGAGGAACAACACCTTATATTCCGTCTGGGTAGCCTCCAACCTGATGGCATGAACATAGACTTCTCTAACTTCCGCTAATGCCCCACCTCCCCCTCGTACCCCATCTGTTACTTATTTTTATACACATATTCTTTCTCTCACTCTCCTTTTTCTCCCTCTGTCCCCCTGACTATACCCCTTGCCCATCCTCTGGGTCCCCCCCGCCTTGTCTTTCTTCACGGACCTCCTGTCCCATGATCCTCTCGTATCCCTTTTGCCTATCACCTGTCCAGCTCTTGGCTCCATCCCTCCCCCTCCTGTCTTCCCCTATCATTTTGGATCTCCCCCTCCCCCTCCAACTTCCAAATCCCTTACTCACTCTTCCTTCAGTTAGTCCTGATGAAGGGTCTGGGCCTGAAACGTCGACTGCACCTCTTCCTAGAGATGCTGCCTGGCCTGCTGCGTTCACCAGCAACTTTTATGTGTGTTGCTTGATACCCCTTGTTTAGGTTACAGCATTGAGTCATTGGGTATATTTAAAGCAGAGGTTGATAGGTTCTTGATTAGTAAAGGTGCCAAAGGTTATGGGAAGAAGGTAGAAGAATGTGGTTGAGAGGGATAATAAATCAGCCATGAAGGAATGGTGGAGCAGATTCTATAGACCGGATGTTCTAATTCTGCTCCCATGCCTTATTGTCTAATGAAACTATTCTTGTGCTATCTGATATTGTTTTAATACAATGTAATTGTTTTACATGAGGAAGAATGTTATGTCTGCCTTTAATTCTATCTTAAGTTTATCTGTTTGCTGTCAATGACATTCTGCATGTCCACTGATAATTTGTTCATCTGTACTTCACTAATGCCAAGGGGAATAATTCAACTGCAAAGTGATTTTTGTGGTCAATTAATCATGAATTGCATGCACCAGCATTTCCAGTTTGCACTATGAGTAGGTGAAGTTTCTTGCTGCCTTTGTTCACTTGTTAAAGTACCTTATCCATCTATTTGGAATTAAATGGGGTACACACAACAGGACTGATACACCACATACAGAATGTTGAATTGATTGACAGAAGACCTATTGCTCTTTAAATATTATTTTCTATTAATGTTTCCAAGACTTCAAACTTTCAACCCTGCTCAGTAGGAGTCCATAAGACCATAAGACAAAGGAGCAGAAGTCGGCCATTCGGCCCATCAAGTCTTCTCCGCCATTCTATCATGAGCTGATCCATTCTTGCATTTAGTCCCACTCCCCCACCTTCTCACCGTAACCTTTGATGCCCTGGCTACTCAGATACCTATCAATATCTGCCTTAAATACACCCATGACTTAACCTCCATTGCCGCCCATGGCAACAAATTCCACAGATTCCCCACCCTCTGGCTGAAAAAATTTCTTCGCATCTCTGTTCTGAATGGGCGCCTTTCAATCCTTAAGTCATGCCCTCTCGTACTAGACTCCCCCACCATGGGAAACAACTTTGCCACACCCACTCTGTCCATGCCTTTCAACATTCGAAATGTTTCTATGAGGTCCCCCCTCATTCTTGTAAACTCCTAGGAGTACAGTCCAAGAGCGGTCAAACGTTCCTCATATGTTAACCCTCTCATTCCCAGAATCATTCTAGTGAGCCTTCTCTGAACCCCCTCCAACATCAGCACATCCTTTCTTAAATAAGGAGACCAAAACTGCACATAGCACTCCAAGTGAGGTCTTACCAGTGCCTTCTCGAGCCTCAACATTTCATCCTTGCTCCTATACTCTATTCCTCTAGAAATGAATGCCAACATTGCATTCGCCTTCTTCACTACTGACTCAACCTGGAGGTTAACCTTAAGGGTATCCTGCATGAGGACTCCCAAGTCCCGTTGCATCTCAGAACTTTGAATTCTCTCCCCATTTAAATAATAGTCTGTCCATTTATTTCTTCTGCCAAAGTGCATAACCATACATTTTCCAACATTGTATTTCATTTGCCACTTCTTCCCAATCTATCCAAGTCTCTCTGCAGACTCTTTGTTTCCTCAGCACTACCGGCCCCTCCACCTCTCTTTGTATCATCAGCAAACTTAGCCACAAAGCCATCTATTCAATAATCCAAATCATTGATGTACAAAGTAAAAAGAAGCAGCCCCAACACGGACCCCTGTGGAACACCACTGGTAACTGGCAGCCAACCAGAATGGGATCGCTTTATTCCCACTCTCTGTTTCCTGCCAATCAGCCAACGCTCTATCCACGTATGTAACTTTCCCGTGATTCCATGGGCTCTTATCTTGTTTAGCAGCCTTATGTGCGGCACCTTGTCAAAGGCCTTCTGAAAATCCAAATACACAATTTCGACTGCATCTCCCTTGTCTAGACTACTTGTAATTTCCTCAAAAAATTGCAATAGGCTTGTCAGGCAGGATTTTCCTTTAAGGAAACCATGTGGAGTTCTGCCTACCTTGTCATATGCCTCCAGGTACTCCACAACCTCATCCTTGACAATCGACTCCAACAACTTCCCAACCACCGATGTCAAGCTAACAGGTCTATGACTCCCTTTTTGCTTCCTTGCCCCCTTCTTAAATAGCGGAGTGACATTTGCAATCTTCCAGTCCTCCGGAACCATTGCCAGGATCTATTGACTTTTGAAAGATAATTGCAAGTGCCTCCGCAGTCTCCACAGCTACTTCCTTCAGAACACGAGGGTGCATTCCATCTGGTCCGGGAGATTTATCTACCCTTAGACTATTCAGCTTCCTGACTACTTTCTCTGTCGTAATTGTGACTGTGCACACTTCTCTGCCCTGACACCCTTGAGTGAACAGTATACTGCTGATGTCTTCCTCAGTGAGTCATGAATCAGTGAAGTATATTGCCCTGCATATTGAGGAAATCTTCACAAACATGATTGTACTAAAAAATCTGAACTCAGATTGGTGATCACTGGGCCAAAATCCTGGAACTACTTCACTATCAGTATTATGGGTAGCCCCATACCTCAAGGATTGCTGCAGTTCAAGAAGGTAGTGCACCAACACCTTCTCCAGGGAAATTAGAAGTGGGCAATTAAATGCTAGCTCACATCCTTTGAATGAATAAAGAAATCTGCTGCACAAAATGTTCTTTACATATTGTGCTATCTTTACTGGATTTGCCCCTACTGCATGAACACCTGATTTGTTCTGGTAGGCTAATTATTCTATTCATGTACTCACTTTCACATCTGAAATGCAGGAGAGGACTTTTTTTTTAAGCTATGTTAGCTGCTGGACTGTCACAGCTGAATTTCCTTTGGATATCACATTTGACTCTTTGACCCTTTTTCTGTGAATGCAATGAATTGCCAATTGCCAATTGCCAAAAGAGCACCATTCTTATTTTTATGACAACTGGAACTTACAACTCACACTGTACTGTGACTGATTTAGAATTACTGATCCAATCCAATTATTTTTTTTACAGAGAGCTGGCACAATTAAATAGACTGAAGGAAATACCTACCCTTCTCCACCTCAGTCGCACCTTTATAAAATCCTGAACTAAAAGTGCAAAAAAGTCCATCATGTTAGTATGCCAATTCCCCTGCTTTGTGCAGAAGGGACTGAAATAATGCTTATTAACTGTTTAGAAAAGATTTTTCCTTTTCATGCCTTGTGGTGCGTTGGCAGCATTTTTGCCGTTTCCGTAGCATTTGACTGTTTTTGATTAGGCTGATTTGCTTGCTCGGCGCTCAACATAGCATGAATGGAAAGCATGTAAGAAGCCAACCAGATTCGAACTCGGGACAATTCACCTCAAAGTCCAGTTCTGATGCCACTACACCACTAGCCAGCATTAAATAAATACGCTCCCTAATAACCATATTTCTTCATTTTGACATATTTCTTGTATACAAAATATTATTATTAAAACCATATTTAGAAATTTTGTGCTAATTAATGCTTTAATATTGAAAAATAATTTATACATTAGGTAGTTCCGTGGAAAGAGAGACCAAAGTAATTTTGTCACATAAGTCTTGTGAAAGTACATTTACACAGCAAGTTTAATAGTGTTGTCAGGTGATTTTAATTCTGCATGAAAGAAAACTATTTTACATCTGGAGTTGACAACCTGAAATAAGTCAGAATAGAATATATTGGTAAATTATTCTGTTTCTATCTTAATCTGACACATTTTAACCTCATTGAATATCAGTACAAGCAGCAAACACTAAACGTGAAAACATCTTAAAAGGTTGGCTAAATATCTTCCTAAAAATGAGATTGAAGGGAAATGGGCGATGACATTCTTGACAGAACATTGTAACTAGTACAATTTGCATGAGGATGTATTAGACAGGTAGTAAAGTTAGCATAATAATAACCTAGAGTTAAGTGTGTCAATTGTTGGGCGTACTTCAAGACAGATAAATAATAATTTCAAGACTTTTCAAAGGTATGGCATTACACAGGGCTAGTGAGACCTTTGGAGAAAACATGCCTCTGGTGATTTTAACTTTACACTCTAATGTAAAAAGCCTTGGGCTCCAATCCCTTACTCATCTAGTCTTTTTCACTTGAACCATGAATTGTGTGAAAGTCTGTACAAGCATTTGGCCTTAAGGTTACTATCACCAGTTCAACATCCCAGAGGTTATAATAACATGCAGCATAAATGGTGAAATCAACGTTTCCTGTTTATGATTTTTTAAATGTTCCTTTACTCATGCAGAATTGTATAGCACCATTCCTGACTGTATATGTAATATAAATGTGATGCCTATTTACTCCAGAAATTCAGAGCAGAGATTTTGCTATGCATGAATTATTCACTTGATAAACTTTCATGTAACAACTGCCCAATTAATGAATTTGAAATTATTCAGCTATTTAACATAACATCTATTCTTGCTTTATACATTGATAATAGTAATTTCCTTTTAATTGACACACATAAAAGTTGCTGGTGAACGCAGCAGGCCAGGCAGCATCTCTAGGAAGAGGTGCAGTCGACGTTTCAGGCCGAGACCCTTCGTCTAGTCCTGACGAATGGTCTCGGCCTGAAACGTCGACTGCACCTCTTCCTAGAGATGCTGCCTGGCCTGCTGCGTTCACCAGCAACTTTTATGTGTGTTGCTTGAATTTCCAGCATCTACAGAATTCCTGTTGTTCCTTTTAATTGGCTAGTTTCCGCTGGTTTGTGAACACAGTCCATTAATCGTGCAATTGTGGTTGCCCTTTAGCTTTCTATAGGATTGTGCATTAGAATATATCATAAATTTTGGATTCAAAAATAGCAATGCCCCCTGCCAGAACTGCACGATTGTGTCATGTTTAGTAACCAACATAACATTAGTAATGAAAAGTTCTGAATCTGAACCAGAGCTCATCAGAATGTCAATTTCAATATGCTAAGTATTGAAATTAAAGAGGAAAATATAGGCTAGAATAAGAGAAAAGAATTAAGGAAGGCAGAAGTAAACATTTAAATAATGTTTTATTTTAAAATGTATTTCCATATATATATATAAATAAAAGAAAAACTGAGGGAGAATAAAAGATGAAAAAGGAATAAGTCTTTAAATTTTATTTTCAGTCCTAGAGAGGTGAAGCAATCAATATTTTCCATTTGGTTGCAAGGTAATTCTGTTGGAAGGGCTTCTGGAAAATTTTAACCATGTGCATAAAAATAAGTACAAGAATATTTGAATATTGAATCAGTGGCTAGGTGCCATTTCCAGAAATTGCTTAGTAACCTGGTAGACAACAACTGAATTTATCAGTTTGGTCATTGGAAGTTGCTTTTCAATTCGTTCATAAATAACTATGGCTGTTTTTTTTTGTTCTGTTATTCTGTTATTTTTACAGAGATGTCCAACTGAGTGATAATTAACCTAGTGCAAATTAGAAGTGTTTTCATGATTGGGTGTGAAAGAATGAGTAGCAGAAGGTTTTGATCCCAGTTGTGTTGTTATATTTTAAGGAAGTGTAATGTTGGAAATACTGTGCAAAATGATGTCCTGAAATATTGAATTTATTTGTCCCTTCACGGATACTACCTGATTTGATGCATATTTTAATACTCTTAGCACTTATTTAGATTTCCATTACGTGTAGATGTTTTTCCCAAATAGCATCTCTCAATCCAATTGCAACAGTAAGTAATTAACAACTTACTTATCAAGTCATCGGGCATGACCATTTTCCTCCTTCAAAGGTTTGCAGTGTTACTTATTGTGTCACATGGTCAACTATAACTTTGAAATTATACAAGCTTTTCTTCTCAGTGAAAAACATTAGAAGATGAAAAAAAAGGAGAAATATACCAGAGAAGGCTGAATTGTTTAATTGCTAAAATGTTTATTAGCATTGTGTTTGAAAGTACTCACTATCTGTGGAAAATGAGAAGAAAATCTTGAGTACCTCATGTTTTCTCTTAAATCTATTTCTTGAAGAAATGGTAGAATAATGACTGCCATCCTAATGTAGCAACAGTTCTTAATCAATACACCAGCAATACATTTCATGTGAAGCTCAAAATGTGCAAGAGAATATCCAGGCACTGCAACATCCCAGACTGGGATTCATAAAGCATCAGACGGAGTGCTGGTAAGGACACGAACATTATCAAAGAAAAGAATTAACAGGTGAGGTTGCATTAGCAGGTAGTTCCACAGAGTAAGAGCATTGAAGCATAAAGATCCTCATCAAATATAAAGTGGGGAAACACTGAGCCCATAATTACCTGGACTTAGAAAAACTGAGGGACCACAATGGGAGCTGTGACAGCTGAGATGTCATTGTAGCCACCAGGATTGCTACAATTCATATTTGATCTTAGCCTCAGGTACTGTCTGGGTCCTGTCTGGGTCAAGTTTACATTTCACCATGTTACTTCATGAGTTTTCCCCACATACTCTGATTTTTCTCTGTATTCCTCATATGCATTGGTTGGTTAATTTATCGGCTGCTTTAAATTTGTCCCAGAGTAGGTGAGTGGTAGGGGAGTCCAGCTGCAGTTGATGAACATGTGAGAAATAACAGGTTACAGGGTAATAAGTCAGCAAGTGGAAGAGAGATCAGATTGATCAGAGAGCTTGCATATATTTGATGGGCTGAAAGGTTGCTTCTATGTTGTGAAACAATTTGGGAAAACATGGGAAATATTGTAATTATATATTACAAACATCCACATATTTATCTTTGACAGTCTTCATTGCTTAAGGCAGTAGTAAGACCATTAGATGTAAGAACCAGTGTAGGCCATTCAGCCCCTTGAGCCTAATCATTTATTAAATGTGATAATTGCTGATCCAATAATCCTCATCCACATGTATCTTCACAATTTGTTTACCAATTAACATTTTCTAATTTAATGATATCAAAGAGTCTATCCCCATGTCTCTTTATGACAAAGAGTTCCAACCCTTATGATCCTCAGAGAGAAGATTTTCCTCTTCTTGGTGTCCCTTCAGGAACAGTTATTACAGCTCAACCACCAGGCTCTTGAAACAAAAAGGTGTAACTTCACTTGCTCAATCATTGAACTGTTCCCACAACCTATGGACTCATTTTCAAGGACTCTTCATCTCATGTTCTCGATAATTATTGCTTTTTTTTTGTTATTATTTCTTTTTTTTTGTATTTGCACAGTTTGTTGTCTTTCGCACAATGGTTGAATGCCCAGGTTGGTGTGGCCTTTCATTTATTCTATTATGGTTATTATTCTATTATCCCTACAAGAAAGTGAATCTCAGGGTTGTATATGGTGACATATATGTGCTTTGATTATAAATTTACTTTGAACTTTGAACTTTAATCTGAGACAATGAACTCTGATTCTGAACTCTCCCACGAGGGGAAAACTCCTCTTGGCATTTCTCCTATTAGGTTCTTACGAATCTTACATATTTCTACAAGATGGCATTTCATTCATGTTCATCTATCTGCTACAATCTCTCTCCATACAAGCTTAGATTTGCTTGCAGAAAGACATGTTGATACACCAGCCAAGTTCCCTGAATTTTCCAACTGGATTCATAAAGGAAACAATGGGCTGGATTACACTCAACTTGCCCATACCTCACAGTTGCCTGACGTGGGACTTCCACAGCTCCACTGAGCTTTTAAAGCTGGGCAGCTTCCATTAACCAACAGACTTCACAACTGATACAGTCCTTCAAAGTAACATTGGCAGCTAGTGTCCCTACAGTGGAAATCCTGTTAATCTGCCATGCTATTGTTATAGGCTTTTCCACTGGTTCTAAATGTATCTTATGATTAGCATCTAGAAATACTTGAAATACATGAGATAATGAAAAGTCGCAAAATATCAACAAAAATAATTAACAAGTATTTTGCTACTCAATTTGGCTCATTTATTCTCAGCATCAGGATTCTGCTGCAAAAATCCATGAGTGCATCAAAGGGTACTTGCAACTCAACTCACTTTTAGTCAACTGCCTACATCAATTGATAACAAAATTAAAATGACCAACTTGTCCTAAGATTAAGAGAATTCAATTTAAGAATGTACCTAAAGTGAATATAACTTAACTGAATGAATCACAAAGAGACTATCCAGGCCACATTACATACAAGCACAATCTACAAGAAGGTCCCCAACTCCACTCATAAATGGGACTGTATGAGATGCACTAGACTTCGTTAGTCTATATATAGTGAAGGGCCAGAAGCAGAGTGTGCTTGTGCCCTCGAGTATTATGGGGAACAGATACCAGTGTCGATGGTGATCCTAATAGCAGAGCAGGAAATCAGATCCCTCATTGTGTGATTTCTGACAGGTTTCTGATAGACTACCAGAATGTGTTGATGTACTGTATGTGCGCTGCAGTACAATTATGGTTATCCACAGAATTGCCAGCTTGCTATAAAAATAATCTAGACCTGGTGGTGGGAACTTAATGTCCGGCAACCCTCATATTCTTCACAATTCCAACTACCTTGTTACCTGTCAAAGTTGAATTTTAAAGCCCATGTCATTCAGGTACTCAATAAGAAAAAGAAAAACAGTGTCAATAGAAATAGAGCCTGTCATGTTAACTATATAAATACTGAGCCAAATATAATGAAGAACATCTGATAAATTGGTTCAATTTATCAGAACTTCCTTTTGTCAAGCATAACTTCCTTTTGAGTACAATTTGCTTAGAGTGACATTCTTCTGTTTTTTCATGTTTCATGTTTGCTGATCACCTATCAAGTGATTCATCTTCTGTTATGCAGAATAAGTCTAGCTTTAATTTATGTGTCATGCTCAGTATTTTCTTCCCTCTGCTGCTCATTCTGATGTTGCTATTTCACTGTCATTCAGCTCTGTGGAAAATTTTCAAAAGGACAAATTATGAATATGCGTCAACGGCTCTTCAGCTGCAGAAGCCAGTGGTAGGGGATGGGTGTGATTGCAATTCTTGTCTTCACCTGACATTCACAAATGAATACATTCATAAATTCACACAGGGAATCTGATGGGCAATCAAGTGCAAGAATCCTATTTATTTTTCCCTTTCTGATTCATAAGAACATAATGAAAATAAGAAAATAGGGACAGGAGTAGGCCGTTCAGCTCATAAAACCTGTCTAGCGATTCATTATGATTATGACAGATCTGCTTAGAGCCTCATCTCTTCTTCTGCGCCAAATTCATAGGATGCAGAGTGTTCCACATTAGTCCAGATGAAGAGTCTTGACCTGAACTGTCAAAGGCTGGTGTTAGGTTGGTTACCGCGACCACAGCTGAAATATGCTGACTCAATATTGAACAAACTACTAGATCTTCTATTTTTCCTTCCAAAGTATATGATCTCACAGTTACCAATGTTATGCTCCATGTGCCAGATCCTTGCCCACTTCCTTAATCTTTCTATATCTCTCTGCAAACTCTCCATATCCTCTGCAGAGTTTTCATTTCATAAAATGTAATTTTTAACAAACTCAGATACACTGCACTGTCACATACTCTGTGACGGGAATAAAGAACCAGCAAAGATGGAAAACCCTTTAGAGTCCAGTATTGCTATTAACTAATAAATACAAACCCCATTTCCAGAAAAGTTGGAATATTTTCCAAAACGCAATAAAAACAAAAATCTGTGATATGTTAATTCACGTGAACCTTTATTTAACTGACAAAAGTACAAAGAAAAGATTTTCAATAGTTTTACTGACCTACTTAATTGTATTTTGTAAATATACACAAATTTAGAATTTGATGGCTGCAACACACTCAACAAAAGTTGGGACAGAGTAAAAATAAGATTGAAAAGTGCACAGAATATTCAAGTAACACCGGTTTGGAAGACTCCACATTAAGCAGGCTAATTGGTAGCAGGTGAGGTATCATGACTGGGTATAAAAGTAGCGTCCATCAAAGGCTCAGTCTTTGCAAGCAAGGATGGGTCGTGGCTCACCCCCTTGTGCCAAAATTCATGAGAGAATTGTTAGTCAGTTCAAAAGGAACATTTCTCAACGCAAGATTGCAGAGAATTTAGGTCTTTCAACATCTACAGTACATAATATTGTGAAAAGATTCAGAGAATTCAGCGACATCTCAGTGCGTAAAGGGCAAGGTCGGAAACCACTGTTGAATGCGCGTGATCTTGGAGCCCTCAGGTGGCACTGCCTAAGAAACTGTTATACTACTGTGACAATTATAGCCACCTGGGCTCGGGAGTACTTCGGAAAACCATTGTCACTCAACACAGTCCGTCGCTGCATCCAGAAATGCAACTTGAAACTGTATTACGCAAGGAGGAAGCCATACATCAACTCTATGCAGAAACGCCGGTGAGTTCTCTGGGCCCGAGCTCATCTCAGATGGACAGAAAGACTGTGGAACCGTGTGCTGTGGTCAGAGGAGTCCACATTTCAGCTAGTTTTCAGAAAAAACGGGCATCAAGCTCTCCGTGCCAAAGATGAAAACGACCATCCAGATTGTTATCAGCAAAAGGTGCAAAAGCCAGCATCTGTGATGGTATGGGGGTGCATCAGTGCCCACAGCATGGTTGAGTTGCATGTATGTGAAGGTACCATTGACTCTGAGGCGTATATAAGGATTTTAGAGAGACATATGTTGCCATCAAGGCGACGTCTCTTCCCGGGACGTCCATGCTTATTTCAGCAGGACAATGCCAGACCACATTCTGCACGGGTTTCAACAGCGTGGCTTTGTAGACACAGAGTGCATGTGCTTGACTGGCCTGCTGCCAGTCCAGATCTATCTCCTATTGAAAATGTATGGCGCATCATGAAGAGGAGAATCAGACAACGGAGACCACGGACTACTGAGCAGCTGAAGTTTTATATCAAGCAAGAATGGACAAAATTTCCAATTGCAAATCTACCACAATTAGTATCCTCAGTTCCAAAATGATTAAAAAGTGTTATTAAAGGGAAAGGTGATGTAACACAATGGTAAACATGCCTCTGTCCCAACTTTTGTTGGGTGTGTTGCAGCCATCAAATTCTAAATTTGTGTACAAAATACAGTTAAGTTGGTCAGTAAAACTATTGAAAATCATTTCTTTGTAATTTTGTCAGTTAAATAAAGGTTCGCGTGAATTAACATATCACAGATTTTTGTCTTTATTGCATTTTGGAAAATATCCCAACTTTTCTGGAAATGGAGTTTGTATTTATTAGTAACTACGCAATACAGTAATATAAATGTAGATAAATCAACCAGGTTAGCAATGATTATATATAAGTAAGTAAATCAGTAAGTGTGGAAATATATGTGAAAAACCAAGCTTCTTTAAGTCTAAGGGTGAAAAGATACAGTCTGATGATGATGAGTAAAGTTCAGTTCAGTTCAGTTCAGTTTGTGGTATTGAGTTGAGTTGTAATGGAGAGAGAGAGGGGGGGAGATTTTGAGTCTTCAGGTGAGCTGACGACATCGATCTTCTCATTGTCCTCCGAAATCCTTTAAAAGTCACCGACTGTGACAACAACAAAGGGGGCCGGTTTTCTGTGGTGGAGCTATCACTCAGGCAAGGGTGGACACATGGACAACTCCTCACCGGTCACTGCCTTTTCTTTTCATTGCAAGAGCCACTGATCGATCTGCCTGATCGATCCTCCAAAAACCCACTTTTTCTGCGGGCACAACAAAGCTCATTCAGTGTCCCAAAACATGTGTCTGAGGTCTATATCATCTGATCTCCTATTTATCTCACCGCACTGGATACCAGCTGTCATTCAAATAACTCCTCCTTCCTCTCTCTCTGTAAGAATGCAAGCAGGTGATGTCCTTGAAGAAAGTAGAAACAACCTGTGAGCAGTCTTCGTCTCTCTGTCTCTCTTTCAAAACAACATGTCAGTGTTAAATAACTCTCTCTCTTTTCCAAAGCACAGTTCATAGGGGTAATCGAGCACAGTTCATAGGGGTAATTCAGGACCCCGTCACTTAATCTTTCTATATCTCTCTGTAAACTCTCCACATCCTCTGCAGAATTTTCTTTTCATAAAATTTAATTTATAACAAACTCAGATACACTGCACTTAGTCCCCTCTTCCAAATTATTAATGTATATTGTGAACAGTTGCAGACCCTCCCCCGCGATACCCCGCTCATCAATGAATGCCAAACAGACGAAAACCTACTTACCCCAACTCGCTGCCTTCTAGTAGTTAACCAATCTTCTATCCTTTCTAATACATTACCCCAACTCTATGCATCCTTATCTTATGCAGCTTCTTATAAAATGTCTTCTGGAAATCCAATTATACAATATCCACCTGTGCCCCTCTCTCTACTGCACTTATTATCTCTTCTAAGAATTCCAGTAAGTCTGTCAAAAAGACCCTGCACTTCATGAGTCCATGCTGTGTCTGTGCAATGAAACCACTTCTGTACTGATGTCTCACTATTTCTTTCTTAATAATAGCTTCAAGCATTTTCTCGACTATAGTCTTTAAGCTAACTGGCCTCTATTTACCTTTTTTGAACAGTGGCATGACAGTGGCTGCCTTCCAATCTGCCAGAACCTGCCCAGATCCAGAGAAGTTTGGTAAATTATCACAAATGCATCTCCTATAACCTGTGCCATTTCTTTCAGTACCATGGTCTACATCCCATTATGACCAGGGGACGTGTCTACCTTTAGGCCCATTAGTTTGCTCACCACTATCTTTTTAGTGACAGCAACTGTATCAAGGTCCTCAACCTCCATGGCATCCATTACCTCTCTTTTTGGCATGTTAGACATGTCCTTCCCTGTGAAGACTGTCACAAAATAGTTGTGAAAGGCTGCCCACTTCCACGTTACCAAATATTAATTCCCCCTTCCCATCTTCCAAGTGTCCTTCAGCCACCATTTTCTGCTTTATATAATTTTTAAAAACCTTTTACAATCTGTTTTCATATTTTGTGCTAGTTTGCTTTCATAATCTATCTTCCTTTTCCTTATTGTTTGTTTGGTGGTTCTTGGTTACTTTTTAAACTTTTCACCATCTTCCAGTTTCCCATTCCTCTTGGTGACTTTGTATGCAGGAGAATTTAAGTATCATGTCTTCTTTTATTTCCTTGGTTATCCAAGGCTGGCTCTCCCCACCGTTACTATCAATGCTTTTAATTGAAATATAATTTTGTTGAGCAGCGTAAAAAATTGTTTTAAAAGTCTCCTTCTGCTTCTCAACTGTCATACCACATAGCCTGCGTCTTCAGTCTATGCTAGCAGCTTCTGCCTCACCCCATTGCTTGGACATAACAGACCGGTTTTAGATTAAAAATTGTACCTTCAAATTGTCTGAGAAATTAGGACCCATAACTATGAAATTGTTAATAGTACCTATCTCATTGTGAGTTCCAGATCTAACATATCATTTTCCCTTGTAGGTTCACTCACATGCTGTTGAATCCTTTGGTTTGTTTTCTGCTCTGTGATCTATTTCTTTAGGTCATCTACTTGGTACATAAGAATTGCCTCAGTCCCAGAGAGAGTTTGCTCTCCTCAGTCTAACTGGCAATACGACACATTCCTCTTCATTTGGATGGTCCCAAATGCTTGGGAGGAAAAATATGATTCATTTGTCTAATAATTGTCCTTCTGAAGCTGGTGCTCTGAAAGGAAAATTTTTAAACTGAAATTTGGAGATTTTTTTTCTAAAAATAATACCTTGCATTTATAGTTATCACACTGAGCAATTTTGTGAAATAACAAGCTACCAAAGAGAAAAAACCCACATTTAATTATACACTGCAGTTATGAATAATAAATGGATGATGATCCAGGAAGAGGGAGGTGAATCAATGAGAAACTAAATGAAACAAATCATCCCAACCTGTGCTCTGCCCTCCCTGTGTAATCTTTCCCGAGTTACCTTGTATGGAGGAGAATGAATTAATAAAATTTTAGTTATCCAAGTATAGTGTATATAGCACATAACACTACCATGGCTTAAAAAGCCAAAAGGAAAGTCTTTCTTCCAGACAAATCCAAGGTGTTACTTAAGCACAAAAGCCCAGTGGTACAAAGGAACACAGAAAGTTGAACTATTTATAATAAACTTGTATTTATATAGCATATTTCATCTCCCTTTCTAAAATCTGAAAGCACGCTACAGTCGATTAGCTACTTTTGAGATACAATGGAAGAAACATTGGTGCACAGCAAGCCCCCACAGCAACAATGACCAGACAATCTGTTTTAGAAAAGAACAAATTCTGTGAGGGTATTGGGGATAATTCCCTGATATTTATTTTAATAGTGCCAAGGAGTCTTTTGCATCCATCTAAAGAAGCAGATGGGGCCTTGGCTTAATATCTTGCCCATATCACAGAATTTCCAACAGAGCAGTACTCTTCTGACTCAGGGGTGAGATTACTACCAACAGAGCCACAGATGACAAACAACTCTGCTCACACACACCTCACACAAGTTGTTTGACATCGCTTGTCAGTCACATAAAACCAATGATGAGAAAATGAAAGCAAAAGCACAGAAATAATAAAATCTTGTACTCTTTCCCCTCCCCCATCTTCTTATTCTGGTGTGTTCTCCCTTTCTTTCCGGTCCCGATGAAGGGTTTTGGCCAAAAACGTTGTCTGCTTATTCCCCTCTGCAGATGCTGCCTGACCTGCTGAGTTCTTCCAGCATTTTATGTCTGCTACTCATGATTTATAACTTACACAGAAACTCTTGTATTTAGGAATAATTAAATGACTGAGAAGCCACTGAATAATTGTAAAGAAATTATAGTTTTGAACAAACACATAACTTTTTGTCAATTAGATTTTAACAGTTTCACAGAAGTTAAAACAAGCTATTTTTGAATTCAGCTCAGGTCCCATTTCCCTGTAACCTGGAAAGGAAAATTGATTGCCCTGTGAGGAAACTAAATAACTCATCAATATACACGGAGAAAAAGCATTAAGAAATGAAAAGTTTCCAAATGAATTTTATTTTATTGAATTTTTAACAGAAAATTTGGTGATTGACTCATACAAAAACATTCTTTAAATTACCAATTGTTCTAAAATTTATGAATAACAATCATAGTCCATAGACATAAATCTTTGATTATAGACCCTTGGAACCATTTTATATAGATACAAAGGACTTGGATTTACAAATTCTTTTCTTACATTTCAGAAAGGTCTCAAAATGTATAGTACTATGAGTAGTTTAGTGAATGTTATTAATGGGATTTAACACAATAACCCACTGATACACAAAAAGAATACAGTATCATGTGATAATTGACAAGTAATATATTCCTCGAAGTGTTGCTTGATGAAGGATTGTTAGCTAACATACTGAGAGACCAACTCTTCCTCAATGAATGATAATAAGATCTGACCTACCTATTCTCATGTTACATCTAAATGAGGGCAGATTTGATTGTGCAGCATGCCCTAAAAATTGAACTGGATCTAGGTTGTTGATGCAAAAATATTAAAGGCACTAATAATCAGCCAGGGCTATCAATGTTTCAAAATCATTGGCTACTATTTGTTTTAGTGCAACTTTAGGTATGATCTTCCTTCCTGAACCCTGGACCTACACATGGTTGTTAGGGAATCATCCCAGTCTACTGGTCTTGATAGTTAATTTCTCTCTACACCATTCCCCAGACTCATGGACTGGCAAAGCTGTCAACCTGATTGGAACCATTACATCTTTATGTTAGGTTTCAACACCAAAAATACTTCCAGACACTAAAAATCATTTCAAAACATTTAAAATGAAACAAATCATAAAAATTCAACTGGTTGTTTTCCTGCTGACAGCCCATTTCCAAGACTAGGTGCTGTTGTGTTTCTGCCAGGTTTAAACTTGTGCGGGTTCAGTCAACAGAATTTTGAACTCAAGAGCTGAAAAGTATGGAGAAGATAGCACAACCTTGTTTCCATTGGAGGACCAGGGAGGTGAATCACAGCTCAAACAGCAAGACTGGAAGACACCAAAGGCATGGTCCCACAACTGTCCAGCAAACCGGTGTTTCCACAGGGATATCTAGATAGGTCCATGTACAAACTGTCAACAAAGGGTTTTGATCAAAAATATTTTCTTAAATCTCTTCATAATTGGCTGAATCAAGCCGACTGACATTGATTGTTTTGTTGAGAATATGACCTGCTTGTTACTTCCATCATATTTGTTGGTCATGGCTTAGATATACACTTCAGTTCAGCCAAACAAGTGAAATCTGAAATGAGATGGCAATCAGAAAGGTGCTATTTGCCCATTGTATTCATCCTTGGGCCCAGCAGCAGAATACCAAATTGATAGAGAGAGCAGATACTGTAGATGATCTTTGTATTTGATGCTGAATTTTATGTCAGGGAGGATTGACATTGAAATAGCAACCCTACTAATCTGAATTAGCTCACCAATCCTATGAGAAGAGGGAAATGAATGTAAATTAATCAGTTATTTTACTTTTTAATTATTTTATGTTATGGAGATTTAATTTAATTTATATAGTTTAAATTACTGCTTTAATGTGATTTAAATAGCCCTGGCCATCTGGGACGTTTGAAAAACTTGAAAAGCCTTAGACAGCAGTATTCTAGGGGCAAAAGCAGTAGGTTACCTTAGGCCTACTGCTCAAAGCCTACTTTGCCTCATGCAACAACTCTCTAGAGTGGAAAGTCAACTTGCCTGTCTCCTTGCATCTAGAAAGAACTCAAATGAATTAAAACTATTGGTGCCAAGTCCGACTGGCAGGTTGAGCAAATATTTGTGAAAGTATCAAGCTACAACTATTATGTATTTAATATTTCAGTAATGTTGTAAATATATAGTTTGATTAAGCCATCTATCTTTGCTTACATAATTCATTATGGGTTTTATATGAGAAGTGCATGAGTGGCATAAGTCATTCCAGCACCATGTCATATATGAGTACCTCTCTAAAGAAAAAAATCTATGTACACCAAGTATTCTGGGCTCTGGTGTTTTTCTTTTAATTAGTTTCTGGGGTTACGAAACATAGTTGTGACGAGTAAGTTTTAAAACAGACCCGAGACAACTACCTACCTGTTGAAGTGCAGGGAGATATTTGAGTTTTAAAAAAAAGTGCAGCATGTATTTTTCTTTGAAAGGAGGAGAGAGTGTGACATTCAGGTAAAAATAAATGCACTGTGTGCTTCTTCGGAAGGGGAGGTGGTCAAGTTTTAAACAAAGCAGATTAGGAAAAATTCATGGGTTCATAAACAGTGAATACCAAGTGATAATAACACATAAAAAGCAGAAGTGGTTGGCTACATCATAAAGATAGACATTTTTGATTGCCCAACAGATAACTGGATGAGGTATACTGAACGAATTAAGCAGTATTTTGAAGCAAATAAATCTGCCATTGAAAAGCAAGTGCCAGAGTCACTGAGTGCAATAGGCGGAAAAGTATACATTTTGCATAAAAGTTTAACTGCTCCACCCAAACGAGCCAAAATGAGTTTTATTAATATCGTGAACATAATGCTAAACAGTTAGAACCAAAGCTATTGTTGATTGCATTACACTTCAGGTTTTATAAGCAGAATCAAAAGGCAACAGTGTCCATTTCAGCTTACGTGGTTGAATTAAAAAAATGTCTGAGCATTGTCAGTTCAGTGATGGGCTCAATGGTGCACTGAGAGATTGTTTAGTTTGTGGCATCTGACAAGAAATGATTCAAAAATTTCTCCTAACTGAAGAACACCTCACATTAAGATAGCAGTTGAAATTGCTTATTCAATGGAAACAGCGGCCAGAGATACAATTGAGTTGGAGACAAGAATGAAAGTGGGCATGAACAAAATTGCAATGTCTAAACAGAAACCTGTCTGGCTGAATGAATTGTGTTACCATTGTGGTGGGGGCGGGGGGGCGGTCACATAGACCAGACCAATGCAGGGTTAAAGGTGAAACTTGCAGAGAATGCAACAAAGTAGGACACATACAAAGAGCATGTCGGGTAGACAAAAATAAATGGACTGCATGGGGAAGAGTTAAAGATAAAAAATCATTGCAGGTTTAAAAGGAATACTGCTCTGCATGCTGTTGATGAAAATCAGATAATGATGAGAATGACACAGAACTAAGATTTACGATGTGAAAACTAACAAGAGACTAGCAAAATGGCTTATGCCAGAGTAAACAACAAATTAATTAAAATGGATTTAGACACTGGCTTGGCTGTTTCAGTCATTCCACAAAATGAGTTTGAATGGCATTTCAAAGATACAAAACTGAAGGCTGTGGATATCCAACTAAGAACTTACACTGGAGAAAAGATAATGCCTGTGGGAATATCATTTGGGTCAGTGAAATGCAACAACCAACAAGCCACATTGGGCTTGTATATGGTAAAAGCACAAGGGCCAACATTGTGGGACCATGATTGGCTGAGGCAGCTAACACTTGATTGCAGATCCATCCATCATTTACATCCCACATCCCCTGCAAGTTAATTAAGAAAGGTACTAAATGATGCCACAACAGTTCTCATGGTTGGTATTGGCAAACTCAAACATGTTATGAGTAAAATAGTGTTAAATTGAAAATGCCACCCCCAAGTTTTACAAAGCCCATCTGGTTCCTCATAGAATCAGTAATAAAATAGCCAGCGAGCTAGGTCACATGGAGGCTAAAGGAGTTTTTTCCAAGGTTGAATGGTGGTCCAATGGCAATGGTCCTAGTAAGCAAAGAAGGAAAGGACTGGGAGTTTCTGTGGTGATCTTAAGGTCACTATTAATCCAATACTAAAAGTAGATCGATAACCTCTGCCCAGGATAAAGGATATCTTTAAATATCTTTCTAGGGGGAAATATTTCTGCGAAGTTGTCTTAGCTGAGGCTGAGCTACAAATTAATATGGAAAAGGAGTCCAAAGTGCTTCTTATCATAAACCCTCACAAAGGGCTTTATTGCTATAGTTGGAGTAGCATCTGCATTTGCACTCTGGCAGAAAGTGTTGGACTGGGTGCTGCAAGGCTGCCCAGGCACTCAGTGTTTCCTGGAAGACATCACTGTTACTGGGAAGGGTGACAAGGTCATCTCCAAAACTCAAGACAGAATTAAAAGGGTTAAAATATTATGGGCTCAGAACACAATTCAATACGTGTTAATTGTTTAAATGGAATATCACTTACAATCGTCACACCATTGATGCGTAACCTTTACACAAGTGTGTTGAGAAAATTCAAGCAGTGGTGGATGCCCGAGGCCAAAGGGCATGTCACAGTTGAGATCCTTTTTAGGATTTGTCAATAGCTAAACAGATTCCTGCCAAATCTGGCGACTGTGCTCTACCCCTTGAACTCATTATTACAGCTCAGGAAAAAATGACAATGGACAAAGCAGTGTGAGGTGGCTTTCCAAAGGATAAAGGAAATGGTGACATCAGACACTATAATCACACAGTATGATCCACATCATCTAGTGAAGGTTGTCTGTGATGCCTCGCATTTTGGACTAGGTGCAGTCGTGTCACATGTTATGGTTGATGAAAGTTTTGCATCACATTCCCTTACTACTTCAGTGCAAAAAATACACACATTCTGACAGAGAGACCTTAAGTCTGATTTCAGTTGTAAAGTATTTCAACCAGTGTTTGTATGGGAGGGAGTTTACCCTCATTACTGAATATCAAACACTGATGTCCATTTTCAATCCACAGAGGGGCACTAATACAGAGACGGGCTTTGTCTCCTTAAGGACTCAGTTGCAAGGTCAAATTCAAGAGAATGACTGATCATGGAAATGCTGATGGATTGCCCCATTTACCCTTAAAAAAGGAAATACCTGAAACATTTACAAATAAGGACACTCCTCTTGACTTATTCTCCCTAAACCAAATCAAAAGATTCCCTATTACGGCAGAGATGATCTAAAAGGAAACCAGAAAAGGCCACACACAGCTATAATCTTTCAGTCATGATTCCATGATGCCTTCAACATCTGCAACTGTGCAACTGCCAATCTGCAACAGTGTTGCAAATTTATTGACCTTATTCCGTATATTGCACACATTCAGATACAACACCTTCAGTCCTGCATTCACCCTTTTCAATTTTGTCTGCCTTTTACTTTGCAACTCATCCTGTTGACTACAATTTTGCCCTGTGAACACAACCTCTCCTCACCACACATTGCCTCGGTTTGTAAACCAGCTACCTCATCTTCAGTATTATTATCCACCTTCCCTATGATGCTTCTTGCATTTCAGCCTAGGCAGCTCAGGATACTAGTTGCACCATGTTTAACCTTTTGATTCCTAGCTTTGTCTGATGTATTACCAACATCTGCCTCCACACCTTCTCCACTAACTGTTCTGGCACTCTGGTTCCCATCCCTCAGCATCTCTAGCACATTCGAAATGAAAGCATAGGTTTGAAGCTTTGTCTGTGGCTTCGAGTAAATCAGCTCATTGAGCAGTTTGCCACACACTGTTCAGGATGCCAACACATCCAGAAGATGGGAATGTCCTGCATTGCCCTGGAAGAGGATTCATGAGGATTTTGCTGGACCATTGAGAACTAATTCCTGCAGTACCAGAGTCAACTCCTCAACAACCAAGGAGGAAGCCCCAGAACCTGAGTTTGTTTCACAGTCTTAAGTCACACCTGCCAAGCAGAGAGACTCCCCTCGTCAGGAAAATGTTATCTCACAAGAGTAAGAAGTCCCCCACAGTGATTAAATCTTTAAGAATGAATGGGACAATTAATAATTTACTATGGTGTGGATGTCTATATAGTCTTTGTTCTATGTAACTATTCTATAAATAAGATGACTAAAGAGCAATACATTACATACTTGAGTTGAGATGCATTCTATATTGACTTGGAGTTTATAGCTCAGCAGGGAGCTGTGTAGTGTATTTAATATTTCTCTTATAGTTGAATAATATTGTAAATTTATTGTTTGATTAAGATTGCTTTGCTTGCATAATTCATTACGGGTTATACGTAAGAAGTACGTGAATGGTACGTATCATTATACCATCACATCATGCGTGAGTGCCTCACTAAAGAGAAGAAACTAAGAACACAAGTATTCTGGGGTCTCGTGTTTTTTTTTCTTTTGATTACTTCCTGGAGTTACAAAACATAAAAATGACAGAACATCTTTTCCCCAAAAAGGAGGAAATTCTGTACATACTCAGCAGGAGCATCTTGGCTACAGCAAAAACTGTCCCCACTTACTCATTGAGCAGAGACTGAACTTCCGGTAATTATATATATATCACACACACACACACAGTCCACTATTAGCTATACAGTATAGAAAAATAGATACTTCATTGATCCAAAAGGAAATTACAGTGTCACAGTAGAATTACAAGTGCACAGCTATACAGATATACAATATTAGAAGAGAAGTAAGAAAGAATTTTTAAAAAGTTGCCTCAAGGAGTCTAAACAGGAGGGGATCATCACTTCCTCAGCTATAGGTTGACTCATTATGAATATCAATTACAGATATTTTTCTATTTAGCAACAGTTGTTTGATCTTTTTTAAGGAGTTGTACAAGATCAAAATATTGCAGATGCTGGTAGAGTGAAGTAGAAAAAATGGAAGTACTCAGCTGGTCAGGCAGCATCTCTCCTCAGTCATAATGAGAGGTCATTAGCCTTAATTTTAACTCCATTCTGATGGAAAGTCATTGACCTAAAATACACTGAACAACAAAGATTTTGCTTCCTGGATATCTTTAGGTATTTCTTATGAATTTTGGGCTACTGATCATGAAAATCACTATGAAATTTCCCTATCATGCACCATTTTTAATAAACTTATATTTATTATTTCAATTCGTAATTCAAGTCAATTAAAATGTGGCCTACAATGTAAGCTGGAAAGTTTCCTATCTTGTCCAGGCATGCTTGGGCATGCTTAGGTGGCGCGGCTGCTGCATGGCAGGACAGGTTTTAGTAATAATTATTGGGTTCAGGACTGTAAGGATGGAATTTGCTATCATCAGGCACAAAAATTTCTATGAAGGATTTTGATATTTGAGATAGATGCTTCCCAGAATAACTGATGCCAAGATTAAGGAAAGCATTTTTGTAGGACCACAAATCAAATGGGTCATCAATGACAGGCAATTTGAAGAATTTCTAGCGGGACTGGAGAAAATCACATGGAAGGCATTCAAGGAAGTTGTTGACATTTTTCTCAGCATCTACAGGCCACCAAACTACATGCAGCTGGTTGAAAGCATGCTTCAAGCATATAAAACCATGATATGCAACACGTCACTAAAGATTCATTTTCTGCATTCCTATTCCTGCAAATCCTGGTGCTGTTAGTGACAAGCATGGTGAGAGGTTTCATCAGGACATTGAGGTCATGGAGAAAAGATAGCAGGGCAACTGGAATCCATCAATGCTGGTGAATTATAGTTGGACACTTAAGCGAGAAGCCTCAGACACTGAGTACAAATGAAAATCATTAACAAAATATTTTAACTTAGTTGAACTATTGCAAAGCATCAGCACCATTATGCAATTAAACACATTATATTCAATAAAAGTTAATTTGTTGTTTCTCCAAATTCCTACGTGATACAAGTAGTCTGAAATTATATTTATGTTCATCTTCAAGCAGTCTATCATAAACAAAAGAAATTCTGAGGAAGCAACACTTTTGAAAAAATTTGTTGTCCAGTGATAGCAAACCTATTTCTCTTCCCACAAGTACTGTCTTGTTTGCTGCATATTTCCAATTATTTTTAGTTGTGTGAGAGCTGTGAACTCTATTTCTTCAGGTATATTTTGATACTTTTTTTTTCACAGACTCTCTCACACACATACGTGGAAAGTTTGCAAGTTGCCTCATGTAAATGAAATGAAATAAATATATTGAGCATTTCCTGGTCCTACTTCAACTTGATGAGGCATCTTGGGATATTAATAGTTATGGGAAAATTGAACATCTTGATTTATTTATTAGACTTTTGGCATGATTGGACATGTATTGAAGCAAATTGCTGAATAATTTTACATATCTTTACACTTCTCTTGAGAAATTAGGATGAAAGTAAATTAGATGGAAAGCAAGCTCATCTCCCTCATGTCTATGAGAATCTAATCTAATGGATTGTATAATTTTTAGGAAGTCTCAATAAGGCCTTCAAGACAACATAGAGAGGTGAAGAAGAATGTCAGCAATAAGAAGGCAGATTGCTCCTAGTATTTCAGCATGACTTAATTGTCTGTGATTATCTGCAGTCATAGTCATCATTCTGAAAAGTATTAACTGATTGTGTAGAAAGACAAGGACTGTAAGAAGCACTGGAGAATCAAATGATTGAGTGTATGGCCAATCTGTACATACTCTGGTCAATTTCCAAATGCACACTTTGCTAATTAAAGTCCATAAATGAAACCTGACAGTAAAACTTCATGTTTTGTTTCTCAAGTGGGTAGTTTTGTTTCTTTTATATTTAATTTAAGGCTTTCAAAGCAATATTGTATTCCTATCAGTTCCATTCTCCAATGCAGTAGAGTTTAGTTGCTGTGCTTTGATGTGTTTCACAAGGATCATCTGGGTAGAAAGACCTAGATGCAACTATGATTCAGATAATATATCAGAAGCTTTCTCGTCTCCATATTTGGAAATTTTAGGTTTTCCTATGAATTAATTACAATTTGGAAAGAAATAAGAAATTGTTGTGGATGATATAAGAAGGATTTGATCTGGTTACTCTAATCACTAGAGGTTTCTGGAGGTGAAACCCAATTAAATATAGGTAGAGGTATTGGAAGAGCACTGACAGCATAGCTAAGTAAAATCAAATTTACTATGTAATATAGAGTAGCCTTTGTAAATCAATTGGACATTGATTGAAGACCAGAGACATCATGCGGTGTGACATTTCAGGGATATTGAGTCTAATCTAAAAAACCTACTAAGACACAATGCACTTGACAGCCAATGTATTTGCATAAGTTCAAGTGGTGCTGGTTCATATGAAGCCTGGCAGTATTACTATGATATTCGTTCTTTCTTTTTCTTTGTGAATCTAGAGTCTACTCATGCAAATATTAGAAATTTCCTTTAGCATCACAATGACTTAAAAACCTACTGGGAAGGTTAATTCAAGTAGCTCAAAAAGTGGTGATGAATTACCACATAAGAAGGAGATTGGAAGTCCTGGCTGAGTGATGCCATAACTCAAGCTCTTGCTTAACGTCAGCAAGGAGCTGATTATTGACTTCAGGAGGAGGAAACCAGAGGTCCATGAGCCAGTCTACATCAGAGGATCAGAGGTGGAGAGATAAGCAACCTTAGATGCTGATTATTACTTCAGAGGACTTGTCCTTGGTCCAGCATGTAAGTGCAATTAAGAAGAAAATTCAACAACGCTTACACTTCCATAGGAATTTGCGAAGATTCAGCATGATTTCTAAAATTTTGACAAATCTTTATAAGTGTGTAGTGGAGGGTCTATTGACTGGCTGCATCACAGTTTGGTATGGAAACAACAATGCCCTTGAAGAGAAAATCTTACAAAAAGCAATGGATACAGCCCAGTCCATCATGGATAATGCCATGTCCACTATTGAGCACATCTACACGAAGCAATATCACAACATCCGTCATCAGGGGCCACCACCACCCACGATATGCTTTCTTCTCACTGTTGCCATCGAGAAGAAGGTGCAGGAACCTAAGGGCTTACACCAGCATGTTCAGGAACAGTTATTACCCCTCAACCATCAGGATCTAAAATCAGTAAGACATTGAAGTATTCCCACAACCTGTGGACTTACTTTCAAAGGCTCCTCATCTTATGTTCTCCATATTTATTGCTTGTTTAAGCAATGAGCTGGTGGCGCAGTGAGATTAGCGCTGGGCTCGAGAACAGAAGTTCCCGAGTTTGATCTAGTGACAGATCGCCCCCGTGCGCGCTCTCCATCCGTGCTGGGTTGATGTCGAGCTCGCATTTCAGCTTCATAAAATAATACTGTGAAATGTCTGTGCAAGGAGTGGTGCCCCACACAGCCTTTCGAGCTGCGCTTTGTAAGGCATGAATACGCCTGACGCTGGCCTCTCAGTTCTGAGTCGATGTCATCATCAATATCATCATCATATTTATAATTATTACTTATTTCTCTTTGTATTTCCAAAATTTGTTGTCTTTTTCACACAGGTTGAACGCCCAAGATGGTGCAGTCTCTCACTGATTCTACAACAGTAATTATTCTATTATGGGTTTATTGTGTGTGCTCACAAGAAAATGATTCTCAGGGTTATATATGGTGACTTATATAGATTTTGATTACAAATTTACTTTGAACTTTGAACTTTGAACCAGATAGTCCAAAATGCTACTGATCTACCCCTGTATACCAAATGTAACACACTGGGAAAGATTTCAATGCTAACATAATGGTCTTTCTATAGAGGCAGTGTTTGGGTTATGGTTAGAGATAACGGGTGCTTTAGAATGGGACTTGGGTCCTTTGTTCAGTGGGAAATGAAGAGAGGAGATGCTGGAGAGAACCGGTTGTAAGATTTGACCTGGTGGGGGACCGTGATTCGATGGAGCAAGATGCTGCAGTCGTCCTAATATATTGGAAGATTTGAGCTCTACCTTGTGCACATTTGACTGTTTAGTTATAATGGGCCCTTTTTGTTTTTTTTCTTTCTTTTCTTTACTAAGTTAAGATTCATAAATATAGTTCCTTTAATCATATGCGGTGTGCTGTCTGTTAATTCTCAGCACTTAGTTGTAACAAGGTAGCAAATTACCCAGAATCCACACAAACCGGGGTTTAGGGGTGGGAGAGCAGTCTCAATCTCACGGGTTTGGCAGGACTGGAGTGTGTATTCCCAAGATTTACGGAGCCATGGAAACCAGTGGGGTTTCACAAACAAGAAGTGGAGTCACCGGCTTCCTTACATCCAATAATTCAAGGAAGATGAGAATCAATTATGTTTTCAGTTTCTTCACATTCCTCAGCAGAAGTAATTGTTAGTAGATATTGATAAGGCCTTGAATAGTAAGGCCAGATCTTTCTTTGTTTATTCAGGAATAATTACTTTAGTCAGAGGAGGTCCTGTTATCAGTCCTGTTATTTTAGTCAGAGGAGTGTTCAGAATTTACATGTGCTGGCATTTAGAGGAGCAAGCATGTTCTTAACATTGTGTCAGTATGTGCATGTGTGTTGGTGAGTGTACAGAAATGAGAAAGAGTGACAGAGGTAGAGAGTGCCTCATAACTTCATTTTACACTTTGTGTTGTTTATTATTGCAGTGGTGATCGGTGGGAAGGGGGAGCAGAGGGAGTTTGAGCCGCTGCTTCCCCCATTCCTCCTTGTACATGACCTGATCCAAGTTCCCTTATCAACTTGGTATTTCAAAATGTGCCAATAGTTCCAAGAGAAATAGAGACAACATAAATAACACAAAAATAGAAGTACTAATTCTTAGTGATAAATATCACTTTTAGATTTTAGATTGTAAATGTAAGTTTCTGTAACTGGATTTCAGTTCTCCTAAGAAAAGCTTCCCTCTGAAAATATTCAAGGGTGAATCATGACAAATAGTAGTTAAAATAATTAGAGGTGATAAATTTTGTTGCATTTTATTGGATTTCCCATTTCAAAGATATTTTAAGAAGATATGAAACATGTTCTGATTTTTAGAATCATATATTACATGCCTTGTGCATCAATAATTCACATGGAAATAGATAATATTAAATCTAAAATTTCACAGTGTTTTATTTATAAAAAATTTAGTTAACATGTATATTTAAAATCTCACTCTGCCATTTCAGCAGTTATTAGATATTCAAAATCATCAAGCTAACAACATAAGAAAATCAAGAAATTTTATGTAATTGCATCATAAATGTCACATGGGAGAATTTAGATCTGATAATTGTCAGACAAGATTGGACATCAAGATGATTGAACAATTCGCGGAAGAGAACTAACACAATAATTAGGCATCATTGATAAGAAGGCATGACAGTTGGAACATGTTGTTTCGATAAGAATATAAATTTAAAATTCTCTCAAGTTGTGCTCATGGTGTCTAAGGATTAGTGACAGTTTACATGCTAAGAAGACTGGTATGAATAGACAAATGCTGGCATTTTTACCAGCACATCTCCAGAACTTGTTTTGCTCATCCAGTGGAATATCTAACATCTAGCAACCTATCCAATCCATATCTCCTATGCATTTCCTTCTTGAGCTGCAAAATAATTTATTTTAAAGTAACACAAGGAATATGTATGACATTCTAAATCAGCCCAAATTTATTCATCTGGAGACTGAATCACTACAGTTCAATTGTTATGGCTGTCTATATAGCAATGCTGAGGAATCACTGAACCAGACTTTCTATAATGAGTGGCAGTACTTTGTTTGATTAGGGGAGAGTGCCCAATGCTCTTCCCTTTATAAAGTCAAGTCAAGTCAAGTCACTTTTTATTGTCATTTTGACCATAACTGCTGGTACAGTACACAGTAAAAACAAGACAAAGTTTTTCAGGACCATGGTGCTACATGAACAATACAAAAACTACACTGAACTACGTAAAACAACACAAAACTACACTAGACTACAGACCTACCCAGGACTGCATAAAGTGCACAAAACAGTGCAGGCATTACAATAAATACTAAACAAGACAATAGGCACAGTAGAGGGCAGTAGGTTGGTGTCAGTCCAGGCTCTGGGTATTGAGGAGTCTGATTGGGGGAACAAACTGTTACATTGTCTGGTTTTGAGAGCTTGAATACTTCGGTGCCTTTTGCCAGATGGCAGGAGGGAGAAGAGTTTGTATGAGGGGTGCATGGGGTCCTTCATAATGCTGTTTGCTTTATGGATGCAGCGTGTGGTGTAAATGTCTGTAATGGTGGGAAGAAAGACCCCGATGATCTTCTCAGCTGACCTCACCATCTGCTGCAGGGTCTTGAGATCTGAGATGATGCAATTTCCAAACCAGGCAGTAATGCAGCTGCTCAGGATGCTCTCAATACAACCTCTGTAGAATGTGGTGAGGATGGGGGGTGGGAGATGGACTTTTCACAGCCTTCGCAGAAAGTAGAGATGCTGCTGGGCTTTCTTTGCTATGGAGCTGGTGTTGAAGGACCAGGTGAGATTCTCCGCCAACTGAACACCAAGAAATTTGGTGCTCTTAACGATCTCTATGGAGGAGTCGTCGATGTTCAGTGGAGAGTGGTTGTTCCATGTCCTCCTGAAGTCAACAACCATCTCTTTTGTTTTGTTCACATTCAGTGACAGGTTGTCGGCTCTGCACCAGTCCGTTAGCCGCTGCACCTCCTCTCTGTATGCTGACTCATCATTCTCACTGATGAGATCCACCACGGTCGTGTCATCGGCGAACTTGATGATGTGGTTCGAGCTGTGTGTTACAGCACAGTCGTGGGTCAGCAGAGTGAACGGCAGTGGACTGAGCTCACAGTCCTGGGGGGGCCCCCGTGCTCAGTGTGATGGCGTTGAAGATGCTGCTTCCAATCCGGACTGACTGAGGTCTCCCAGTCAGGAAATCTAGGATCCAGTTGCAGAGGGAGATGTTCAGGCCCAGTAGGCTCAGCTTTCCAATCAGTTTCTGAGGAATGATTGTGTTGAATGCTGAACTGAAGTCTGTGAACAGCTTTCGAATGCACGTGTCTTGGAGATGACTGAGATCACTGACACAATTTGATCTTCAGTGTATTACACACAATTTTAATGGTTTGCCAAAAATATATAGAGTAGGAGACTTGCAGATTCCATATTCAGTTTCCATCTTCATATTTTTAAGATGCAAAAACTTGCCTTGGTTTTCTCTTCATTCATAAGCCTCCCTCTTTATATCAGGGCTTTAACTGAGTGCTATTTATAGTGTGCAATTATCAATTGACTTGCTGTTATGTTTTTGAGTAGTCAAGTGATATGTGGCATAAATATTATTTATCACACCTTACCTTTGTATGGTTCTACTTATAATACATGTTGCAGACATGAAGTCCATACCTGATGAATTTATCAAGTTTGTGATTTTTTTTTTACTTTCAAGGAACAGTGCATATCAATTACTAAGATTCCCTTCTACCTAATAAATAGTTGAAAGTAAATCCAGGAGAAGAAATGAAGTCCAACATTATTTATGTTTGCTTTAATAACCACTTACTATATGGAACTGAGAAACCATTAGAAACTGCATTTTCTCTCATTCATTACCTTGCTCTTTCACCATTTAATCCAAGCTGGAGTAGTTAATTCTCCTCAAGACATTCCTTTCCTGTTCCTTTTCTGTTGCTTTGATACCTACAGCTGCATCATATTGATATCAAGTCTCTTTGCCACCATGAATCCTTTGTCAACTAGTTCAAAATTCTCCTCATCAAAACACATTATACCAGGTTTTCTGTGCAAAATAAAGTTCTGAACTTTGATGTTTTCAGCTCTTTGGTATGTTTCCTAGATCACCAGATATCAACTCATGACAAAGTGACCATTAATATGTTTGTTAATTAAACATCCTCAGACTATTAACTAGTCCCACTTTCTTATGTATCAAACATTTTTTTCTTTCAAATATACAATGTTAACTTAACAGTTAACACAGATATAAATACAAAAGGTTCTCTTTTGTGAAGGCAATGTTAGTAATTACTGGGTTAAAATATCACTATGTTGCTTGAGTTCATGTTAAATTCCAGTGGAAGAGATCAAAGGTAAAAAAGTGACAGTGATACTGGGATTGACAAAAATGTGGTAACAACTGGAAGCACAGGATCACCCCTTAAAACTGAATCTGAATATGAAAATTTGAAATCTAATCAGCATATGAACACATTGTAAACATCAAAAGCAGTACATTGGAAGAGATCCAAATAAATCGTACTTCATCTGTAGGAATGGTATGAATCCCTAGAGAGGAAACAGGTAAATGGGAGTTGATACACCCCTTGCAGTTGCATTGGGAGCTGTCAGGAGAAAGGGAGTGGATTTACTGGGCATGAATGAGTAAACCAAAGAGTTGTGAAGTTACAGGATGCTCTAAAGTGTTGGATGGATAGATGTGTCTGGTGGCATCACACTGAAGCTGGCAGAAGATCCGGAGGGGGAGCTAGTGTTGAAGAAACAGTGAGTTTGCAGAAGGACTTAGACAGCTTGGAAGAATGAGCAAAAAAGTGATAGATGAAATATAGTGTAGGAAATGTATGGTCGTGCATTTTGATAGAAAGAATAAAGGTATAGACCATTTTCTAAATGGGGAGAAAATTCCAAAAAGCAGAGGTACAAATGGGCTTGGGAGTCATCATTAAGGATTCTCTAAAGGTTAAATTGTAAGTTGAGTCAGTGGTAAAGAAGGGAAATGCAATGTTAGCGTTTGATTGGAGAGGATTAGAATATAAAACCAAGGATGTAGTGCTGAGGCTTTATAAGGCATTGTTCTGACCACACATGGAGTATTGTGAGCAGTTTTGGGCCCCTTATCTAAGGAAACATATGCTGGCATTAGAAAGGGTCCAAAAGAGGTTTGCGCGATTGATTCTGGAAATGAAAGGGTTAACATATGAGGAGCGTTTGATGAGTCTAGGCCAATACTCACTGGAGTTTAGGAGAATGAGAGGGGATCATAATGAAACAAACCTGTCAAATGTTGAAAGGCCTAGATAGAGTGGTGTGGAGAGAATGTTTCCCGGAGTGGGGAAGTCTAGGACCAGAAGGCACTGTCTCAGAATAGATTATTTTCCGCAAGAATGGTGGTGAAAGAAGTGAAAAGCTGTGCCATCCTGAGGAGGATGAAGATGTAGAAATCTAAGTCCTGTTAATGGGCTGGGATTGTACTCATCTTCATAATTCCTTCAGGATCCACCAGCTCACTTCCAATTTCCATGCCGGCAGATGGATGATGGATGTCTACATCTGCCATTTTGACTCATTTTGACACAAGATTTTTTTAAATGCTTTTCAGATTGGTTGGAGACAGTCCTCAGACTGTATCACTTGAGGCTAAGCCACCACCTGAGACTACTTTGAGTGTGATTGGCACAGATGACTCTTTGACAGATTATTGTTGAAGCATAGGCTGAGTAGTCAGAGAGTACAGCAGCAGACCAGATCTAAACTGTCATTGCCCATTGTCCCAGACTGATTTATCATTTCTCAATCTTAATCACCTATTTAATTCTATATACTTTCTAATTTCAGCTCTGCAATGCCATCAGTCTCTGCTCCAAAGATTCCTGCAGAATCTGCCAGGACTCGTACAGACCAAAATCTTTAATTATAATTTGGGTTTTTGCATATAAATTGGATTTATACATTAAGCATTTTAGTTTTGATAGACTTGAACACAGCAAGAGCATACAATCATTCAGAGTGATCCCAACACACAGTACAATTTTAAGTCACTGTCTCCAATCACCAGGGAACCGGGTCACCATTGCAATGCATGCATAAGCTTTTATTTTAACAGTTCATCGTGCTAGGAATGTAATGGATTAGTAAGAGTCGCTAAAACATAAAACATTTATTCCTATTTCTCTGACCACATTGTATATACACATACAGTATGGTATAATACATCATACATTTTTTAAAAGATGTAATTCACATAATCACTATTTACAGATATAACCTCCAAAGAGTTCTCCTCAGTTTCTTTGGAATACTGCTTACTGTTTAACTAGTATCATTAGTTTTCTTAAAACTCTCAAATATAATTGAACAATACTGAGGACTATTACTTGAATTCAAGTTGTCTGGTAATTTGTGGTACAAGAAAATGGATCTTGTTAAAATACAAGAGTCAATATGTTCCACTTCAATTCATTTCAAGTGACTAAATATGAATACTAAGAAATTATCAAAATGTTTCTTATAATAATCAATGTGTCTCATTTGGCTGCTTCCAACATTGTGAAGCTGTGTTTGTTTGATTGCTCCTTGACCAATCATGCACTTGTTCAATGACCTGTGCAAAGATTAATCTGCTCCAGACCAATAAACAAACTTCCAGCTCATGAGACCAAAATATTCATTGTGAAACTTTTCCAGAATCTGTCTTCTCAACACAGTTGGTTTGATAATACTTATTGATCACAACCTTATTCGATCAACAATTTAAGCAACATACACAAAATGCTGGAGGAACTCAGCAGGCCAGGCAGCTTCTATGGAAAAGAGCAAACACAAGGAAGTCAGCAGATGTTGGAATTCAAGCAACACACACAAAATGCTGGTGGAAAGCATCTATAGGAAGAAGTACAGTCGACGTTTCAGGCAAAAACCCTTCGTCAGGACTAACTGAAAGAAGAGATAGTAAGAGATTTGGAAGTGGGAGGGGGAGGGATGTAGCTAAGAGCTAGAAAAGTTGATTGGCAAAAGGGATACAGAGCTGGAGAAGGGAGAGGATCATGGGACAGGAGGCCTGGGAAGAAGGAAAGAGGGAGGGGAGCACCAGAGGAAGATGAAGAGCAGGCAAGGAGTTATTGTGAGAGGGACAGAGAGAGAGAAAAGAGAGAGAGAAAAAAAGGAAAAAATAATAAATAAATAAGGGATGGGGTACGAAGGGGAAGTGGGGCATTAACGGAAGTTAGAGAAGTCAATATTCATGCCATCAGGTTGGAGGCTACCCAGACAGAATATAAGATGTTGTTCCTCCAACCTGAGTGGGCTTCATCTTGACAGTAGAGGAGGCCGTGGATAGACATATCAGAATGGGAATGGGATGTGGAATTAAAATGTGTGGCCACTGGGAGTTCCTGCTTTTTCTGGTGGACAGAGCGTAGGTGTTCAGCGAAACGGTCTCCCAGTCTGCGTCAGGTCTCACCAATACATAGAAGGCCGCACCGGGAGCACCGGACGCAGTATATCACTCTGGCCGACTCACAGGTGAAGTGTCGCCTCACCTGGAGGGACTGTCTGGGGCCCTGAATGGTGGTGAGGGAGGAAGTGTAAGGCCAGGTGTAGCACCTGTTCTGCTTAGAAGGATAAATGTTGGGAGGGAGATCGGTGGGAAGGGATGGGAGGGTACGAATGGACAAGGGAGTCGTGTAGGGAGTAATCCCTGCGGAAACCAGAAAGAGGGGGGGATGGAAAGATGTGCTTGGTGGTGGGATCCTGTTGGAGGTGGCAGAAGTTACGGAGAATAATATGTTGGACCCAGAGGCTGGTGGGATGGTAGATGAGGACAAGGGGAACCCTGTCCCTAGTGAGGTGGTGGGTGGATGGGGTGAGAGCAGATGTGCGTGAAATGGGAGAGATGCATTTGAGAGCAGAGTTGATGGTGGAGGAAGGGAAGCCCCTTTCTTTAAAAAAGGAGGACATCTCCTTCGTCCTGGAATGAAAAGCCTCATCCTGAGAGCAGATGCAGTGGAGATGGAGGAATTGTGAGAAGATGATGGCATTTTTGCAAGAGACAGGGTGTGAAGAGGAATAGTCCATGTAGCTGTGAGAGTCCGTAGGCTTATAGTAGAAATCAGCAGATAAGCTGTCTCTAGAGATAGAGACAGAAAGATCAAGAAAGGGGAGGGAGGTGTCAGAAATGGACCAGGTAAATTTGAGGGCAGGGTGAAAGTTAGAGGCAAAGTTAATGAAGTCAACAAGCTCAGCATGCATGCAGGAAGCAGCGCCAATGCAGTCGTCGATGTAGCGAAGGAAAAGTGGGGGGCAGATACCAGAACAGGTCTGGAAAGCCAACAAAAAAGCAGGCATAGCTGGGAGCCAAATGGGTGCCCATGGCTACACCTTTAGTTTGGAGGAAGTGGGAGGACCAAAGGAGAAATTATTAAGAGTAAGGACTAATTCTGCTAGACGGAGGAGAGTGATAGTAGAGGGGAACTGGTTAGGTCTGGAATCCAAAAAGAAGCTGAGAGCTTTGAGACCTTCCTGGTGGGGGATGAAGGTATATAGGGACTGGACATCCATGCTGAAAATAAGGCACTGGGAGCCAGGGAACTTAAAATCATAGTGTGAGAAGTTTCACAAACATAGGTGGGAAGGGATTGAACAAGGGGAGATAAAACAGTGTCGAGGTATGCAGAAATGATTTCGGTGGGGCAGGAGCAAGCTGAGACAATGGATAGGCAGGTTTGTGGATTTTGGGTAGAAGGTAGAAATGGGAAGTGCGGGGTGTGGGAACTATGAGGTTGGTGGCAGTGGATGGGAGATCCCCAGAGCTGATAAGGATGGTGATGGTGTGGGAGACAATGGCTGATTTCTCTAACTTCCGGTAATGCCCCTCCTCCCCTTCTTACCCCATTATTTCTTTCTTTCTTTCTTTCTTTCTCTTCCCCCCCACTTTTTTCCTCTCTTTTTTCTCTCTCTGTCCTTCTCACAATTACTCCTTGCCTGCTCTCCATCTTCCTCTGGTGCTCCCCTCCCTCTTTCCTTCTCCCCAGGCCTCCCGTCCCATGATCCTCTCCCTTCTCCAGCTCTGTATCCCTTTTGCCAATCAACTTTCTAGCTCTTAGCTTAATCTCTCCCCTTCCTGTCTTCTCCTATCATTTCGGATCTCCCCCTCTCTCAAATCTCTTTCTAGCTCTTCTTTCGGTTAGTCCTGACAAAGGGTCTTTGCTCGAAACGTCGACTGTACTTCTCCCTATAGATGCTGCCTGGCCTGCTGCATTCCACCAGCATTTTGTGTGTGTGTTCTATGGAAAAGAGTACAGGTGACGTTTTGAGCCAAGACCCCTCAGAAGGACAGGAGAAAAAAAGATGAAGAGTAGAGTTAGAAACTTTTTCTCCAGTCCTGCTGAAGGGTCTCGACCCAAAACATCAACTGTACTTTTTTCCACAGATGCTGTCTGGCCTGCTGAGTTCCTCCAGCATTTTGTGTGTGTTGCTTAAGTTGTTGATAGAATCTGCAGATTTTCTCTTGTTTGTGATTCTATCAACAACTTATTGGTTCTCAAACAAGCTCTTGACCTCGTAAGAACAGTTATCTGACTGAGTCCCCTCCTTTTAAAAATTTTCATCATACTTGTTTTAGCCTATTACCTTCTTGTACATTTTCAGCTATTACCAATACTGTAACCAGAAAATCATTGAATATTTTCAACATGAAATCATTTTTTCATACCCTGTGTTTGAATTTTCTTTTGATAATCTTTTCAATGCATTTGAAGCACATCTTGTTTCAACATTGTATAGTCAATGGTCCCATCATTCTGAAACAAGGTAATGGCCATTTCTTTCTCTACCTAAGCATTGGCCATATTACGATGAAAGGTTGCTAAGGTTTATGGTTCATGATCAAAATGAGAGATCTGCCCTGTAGGAACTGATGGCAATTTTCATTCCAAAGAGAATTCTTACGCATTTTCTCAAGCTGAAGTTATTTCCTAATGTTCTTTGTCCACGTACATGACTGTCATCCATTACATGACCAATGGCTCCTACTCCATAATTGAAAGTACTTTTGAACCTGTGTTTGGGTAGCCACTAGAATACTTCATATATTAAATCATATTCTCTGGTACTTGTGGCTATGAGAACACCATCTGATTGCAGAAACAATTTTTATATTGAGTATCACATTCATTGCATGTTGAAAAACCTTTGGTTTTGATTCCATGCTATGTGATGAGTTTATGTACAACACAGATCTTTATACATGTTAATTGTTTAATATCACTGATTCTCCAATTAAACATGTGACAGATGTGGTTTGGTGAAAATTTCTGCCCCTTACACTGTTATATTTAGATCTTGTGAGACAGGTCTAAACACATGAAAATCTACAGATGCTGGAAATCCAAGCAACACACACAATGCTGAAGGAATTTGGGTTCTGATGAAGGCTCTCAGCCTGAAACGTCAACTGTTTATTCTTTTCCATAGTTGCTACCTGGCCTGCTGACTTCCTCCAGCATTTTGTGTTTCTTGCTTGTGAGACAGGTAATGGGTTTTATTCCTCATTGACTTCCTGCTTCCATATCACTTACTTTTCACCAGACACTCAAAGAGTTTAGGTGACATGGCTACAGTTGGTGTTATTCTGATTTGCTTTTACTAGAAGCTTCATTCTTTCTCATTTAAGAGAAGGTGAAAGCTTAGTTTTTGGTTTTACACCTGCATTGATATAAACATGAGATTATTCTTGTGAGTATCCTAGTATATTTGTAAACATTTTTCCAGTAGAATCCTAATGGGCTCTAAATATGAATTCAGAGCACCTACAATGAAAATTTTCTTTCTGGGCAGCTTCAGTTTTCCAACCAGTATTTGCCTATTGATATGATTAATTAGTTTAATGGCTATAACCATCAGTAGTTCATTGTATGGCAATTCTAATGAAGTAAATATTTCATCTATCTTAAATTTTCAGTCCTTCATCTGAATATGTTTTCAAATCCACTGTAGTCTTCTTCAATGGTTCTTGGCTCAACTATCTTAAAAATAAATTCTCTTTGAGTAACCTACAACTGTGTCAATCTCCACGTTCATGCACTACCTTTCTAACTATTCTCTTGTCTTGAAGTCTTCCTGCTTTCTGAAATGTCTGCTGATGATACAAATGTTACATAAAATCAATTCTACATCATTCACACCAGCTTTGATCTTGCATTATTTTGCTCTTAGTCACTTTGTGCTGTGAAACCCTTCCTTCTGTGCAAAATTCACACTGCTTGTGTTGATATGACAACTACTTTAACTTTAGATTGCATGTTCAGAATATGTTTTTTATCTGACATTAAAATATGTTGCCATTTTGCTATTTTGAATTAACAGGCATTCTTCCATTATAACTTATCCTAATCCTAGCCACAGGCCTTGGCTCCTGTGGCCTTTGCTCTGTTATTGGAACATATCCTCTGTGTTGTAACTTTGCATTCAAAATTAAGCATGAGAATCAGTGTATTTAATTTCTTCATATTCAATTGTTACTTAAACCACTTAAAGACTTGTCATGTAGAATGTCTGAATTAAACACCAGTATTGCTGCAACTGGGCATGGGCAGATGCTTAAATATTCTCAGCAACAATCTCCTGAAGCTTTTGCTTTCTTCTTCCAATTTGTCATCCTCAACATTAGGTGCAAAAGGCAAGGCAGTTCCCCATGAACCTCAGTCAGCAACATCAATAAGGATCCTTTATTAACATTCTGGATTTAAAGAAAAACCCTCTAGCAAAAAGTATTCCCTTTGTGGTGGAATCTCTTATCTGGCTCTCGCTATTTCCACAGTTCAGTGCACTAACTCTTACTGGAGTTTGCTAAATTTTCATTTATGAGGCCAACTAATAGTGCCTGGAGACCATATGGTAATTTTGGCATTACTGGGCTAGTCACTCTAAGTTCAGGCCGTTGGCAAATGAACCTAGGCAGTATCCTGCTAACCTTCCAAGAAGAAAGGCATAAGTGCGACTTATATTGACGTTACTACTATTGGGACTTTAAAGGAACTACCTCTCTTTGTTACTAAATATTTATGAGTGCAAATTATTGTTGTTTGCACTGTGACATCATGTTCCTATATACATCATGGATTCCATGACACATTTCAAAGAAATTGTACATAATTATTGTACAAAATTGATTCTTCACACACCACCACCTAAAGTGTGAACGGGATCTTTTTTTTTTGAAGAAGGGAGACTATACATTTTAAATCATTCAGTGTATAATATATTCTTTGAGATATGAGAAAGTACTACACAGTTAGATACATTTCCTTTTCCATGTTGCTGGTGTAAAGTACTATTACTATACTGTGTGCTGGGAAAATATAATCAGAGAAACTACACTGAACACCTAAAGCATCCCAATTTGCAAAATGTTGTGAATAGTAAGGACAGCTCATAGAAAAGTGTGAAGATGTACTAACATTCTACATCATAAACCACATCGATTTCTGACACTGCCATCTGGAAGGCAATTAATTGGAGGTAAAGTATTTCCACAAGGGAAAGAAAATCAAAGATCATATCTAACAAAGTTGCCTTCCTGCACTCCTGGCACCCAGTTATATTTCTGTATGGTTAGAAATAGTCTGCACACTCTTATCAGCCAGAGAATATTGGAAGAGATGAAAGAGCCATAAATTGGTAATTCTATTGAAGGATCTCTTGGGATATACCTGTGAGGAAAATAAAAGTATCCAGTCCAATGCAGTAGAGCTCAATGATTCTTGTGACTTTGGTGAAAATATGTCCCACTGAGCAAAGTGCTAATTCCGTTGAAAATGAATGACATTTTCTTATTTAAAATAATCAGGGTTGATCACCTGAGGGTCTTTTGCACAAATGCAACATTTTTTCATTTGTTTGTTTTTAATTTTATAAATTATATGATGATATGATAGCCCAGTACCCACAAAATCAGTTATCCTCAGACAAGAGATTATCATTTCAATTTGATAAAAAAGTGTGAAAAAATCATTTAAAATGTATAATATATATGCCAGATGAAAGGGTAGAGTGAAAAACCTCTTTAAAACTAAAAGCAGTGAATTTTCAACAATATTTACTCTTATTTTGTGGTTGCTCAAAATGTGTCCCAAGTTTTTGTCAACAACATCAGATATTTATGAAAAAGCAATAAAATCAGGCAACCACATGGTCAACTATATTCCTGAGGACCCCCTTTCCACCCTTCACATCTGCTAAATGCAACAAGGTCGAACAAGCTCCTGTAAGTTTGCTATCTTTCAATAATTTTTACATATTTATTGATGTTGCTACTGTCACAACCATGATGTATCAACACTGTCTCTTTTGTATAGAAAGAATTATTTTAAATTATGATATAAATTTATGCATTTTAACTGGAGGCCAGAGGTAGCTAGCAACAGAGGGAAAACAAGATGGCTCCTGTATACAACTCATGCACGGACTAGAAAGGCTGAGATGGCCTGTTTCCATGCTGTAATTGTTATATGGTTAAAAAAGTGTGTTTTCGTCACTACCGTCAGACATCAACACCATCAGGTTTTCTGTCTGACGGTGGTGACACAATATAATTTATGATCACAATAAATAGTAATATGGCTTGTAATGTTTCATTAACCTCTTTGTTTATACTATACATAATTTCCCCTTTATTTCATCCACACACAGGCCTACAATATTTCCTTACTATATGTATCCCCAATGAATAAAACCATAAATGAATTTAGTTCACCTATTTCATAATCATTTTATAAAATTTCACCAAATTAAACATAATTAAATTCATAGTAATTTTGCACAATTTCATAGTAATTCCATTAAATTCTGACCTTCCTATTATGTATTTTAGGAAGTTATGGCTAGGCAGCAGCTATCAGTGGAGGAGCAAAGGAGAAGAAACAGGGAATACTAAAAACAGCAGAGAGAGAAAATATATAGTGAGCCAGAGTTAAAGGAGGAATACCTGAGAAAGGAAAAGCAAAGGTGGAAGAAGAGAGCAGAGGATGGGAAGATAAAAACTATCAGTGATTTGAATGAAAGGGAAAAGAGGAGTAAGAGAAAGGTGTGGAAACGTAGACAGCAAGAGTCAAGAAAGCGTAAGAGAAAGGGCCCAGAACACCCAGAAACTCCCCCAGATAGTCCTTTGGATCAGATTATACAATGAGCCAGCCATCCTCTGTTGCTAGCTGCCTCTGGCCTCCACTTAAAATGCATAAATTTATGTCATAATTTAAAATAATTCTTTCTTTTACAAAAGAGACAATGTTGATATGTCATGGTTGTGACAGTAGCAACATCAATAAAGTAGGCAACCTATAGCAGAGGAAAGGGAAAAAAAGAAAACAAGAGCAAGATACTTGAGAGAGATGAAAGCTTTGAAAAATTAACTTCAAGAGATAGTAAATGATAGAAACAAACTGAAAAAATGTTGGCAATGAGAGCACCCTAGAAATAAAAAAACACAAGAAAAAAACAGCAGATGCTACAGGGAAGCAAAATCTTCCATGAGATGGTTGGGAGAAGCCTTTGCAGTACTCAGCTCTATCATATTGCTGAAAGTGACATGCAGACATATGATGCACTCCTTTCTCCACCACTAAAACCTGTACCAGCAATGAGGAAAATCCATCAGGTCATCCCGTATGGAAACCACATCCATTGCAGATCATTGTCCTGTTTCTGCAGTGAGCCACAGATGTGTCAGTGTTTCAGCCAAACAACATTTCAGTTGACTGAAAATACACATGCCAGGGTACAGGCTGAGGAGAATGATGGCCCTACCACAATGGGAAAGGACAGAGGGCCTTTGGCAATGCTGATGACGGAAATGGAGCAGGAACCCCAGCGTGGTCCTGACGGGACTACGACAAATATATCTGCTGGTGTCGTGAATTGTGGAGATTGGCTTGCAGTCATTTATGACCAAAATTGGTGGTTAGCAAAGGCTGTCACTGGGGATGCTCATCATCAAGATGTTCAAGTGGAGTTTTTCCACTCTCATGGGCCCAACACGCGCTTCCATCCAAAACCAGGAGGAAAGGATATGTGCTTCGTACCAGTTGAAGATATTCTGGTCGTACTGATGGAGCCATCATCACTGGGTTGTGCAAGTAGGATGAGGGAGACCTATCACCTGTCTGCTGAAGTCATGGACTTCACAGAGGAGGAGCATCTACTTCCTGATAAAGCTGATGGAATGTTTTCGAAGATTTTCAAGCCCAGAAATGGATGGAATTTTTCTTTAGTTCCTGATGTGTTTTCTGATGTTTATGCTTAAACATTGCAGTTGTACTGTAGTTTTTATTTTGCTGTTTACCATTGTTGTTAATATTTACAGAAGGATAAAATGTACATGACAAATTGTTACAGTATTTGTTGTACCAAATTGTTAAATAAAGCTGTTAAGCAAGGAAGCATTGACTTGAGTGGTGAAAAGGTTGGAACTGTTTGTTGTAACTAGGCCACTGCCACCACTGTCAGGTCTCAGTCACCACCGTCAGATAGAACTTCCTTTGTTTTGAATTAATATACTTACAATCTGTTTCTCCAAAACAGTTAATTTATTAAAGTAATTGTCTCTTTAAAATTAAAAATGTTGTTTTATGTCCAAAATTGTTATTTTGTATATTTAATGCTAACAATAAAAGTTGCATGATGTAAGAGTTTTTAAAGGAGTACACGTGAAATAGTATAAAAAATGAACAAAAGTGAATATTCAACATTTAACAGCATTTATGTGTACTTATGGTGTAGACCCAATGACTTGAAAGCTCTAAATCTATATAAGACTAAATAAATGGGAATAATTAGCTTTTTATTGTGTCTGACTGTGTTGACAAAAACTAAGTAATGACTGGAAAAACACATATTTCATGAAAAAACTTACAGAATCAGGAGGTTGCACCGAAATATTGCTTGATTGCTGAGACCTTGTTCAGATTTCTAAGTTTAGATTTCTTAACATTTAAATTTTTTTCTTTACAAAATTAAAACCTGTTTTATCCAAATTCTCAAGAATCAGTGAGTTACATTTAAGGCAGTTTGTTGTGTTCAGCAAGAGGAGAGTTTAATTTGCATCTGGGTATCTTCTACTTCTCCTGGGTGTACTTTAACAGCAGATGTTCCAAGTTGAATAGTGTTTGATTCTTCAGCTCAGACATCTTCTCTTTGAAGGGAACAGGAAAGAAAATCATTAAAGTAAATAGATAGTGGTGTTGTGGAGAAAGAGAGATGTGGTTGGAGAGGAGAAATGATTCAATGACAGCCGCAGTCCATTGCTCACCATAGCATAAACATTGTTGATGTAGAGAGCCACACAATGGCGAACTAATGTCTCAGAGGGAATGAGGAAAAAAAAGTCATTTTACTCATTCGCTATCCCTCCAAGCATCATTACAAATGAGAGCTGAGAGCATGCTAAATAAATTTAATATTTAAAGATTCTGAGGAGAATTGAAGCACTACGGAAGTGAATTGTTTACTATGAAATAGGATTCAAGTAGCAGGGGACACAAGTTTAATCATTTGGAAATTAGAAGTAAATGGGGAAGTTATGCATAATATTATTTTCATCCTTGGCCAATACAGCTGTGGAGCTACTGATGCAGGAAAGTCAATGAAATAAGTAATATAAATCCCGTCAACAGATGAGTAGGTGCTTTTCCTTGATATTTTATGGACAGGGAATTTAGTTTGAAAAAGATTTCCTGTAAAAATAGCTCAATGTATATATTTTTTATTTAGAGATAGCATGGTAACAGGCCCTCCTAACCCAACAAGCCCACACTGCCCAATTACACCTCTGTGACCAGTTAACCTACTAAACAGTACATCTTTAGAATGTGGGAGGAAACCAGAGCACCCAAAGGAAAGCCATGCAATTATGGGGAAAAGGTACAAACTCTTTACCGACAGAACCAGGTTGCTGGTTCTATGCTGCCATGCCACTCTAAGTAATTAGCCTAAAACCAGAAGAAATTCTAATACATTAATTAAAATAAATTAATATCTTTCAGTACTTCTTCCAAATGTTTCTTCCAAATTGTTTAGCAATGTGATCAGCAGATATGTTCAGGAGAAAATTTGCTTAGAATAGCGCAGAAAGTTAATTGATTTTTGTCCTTTCGGTGGATTAAAGCTTGCTGTTTTAATGGGTAACCAAGTCATCTTTGAATTTAGCCTTTGGCAGTCATGATTACAGTTGCCATTAGTAATTTCATGCAGTGATTCTAGATTCAATTTCTCTACCTATCATTCCTTCTTTAAGGCACTCCTGAAAACCGGTGTCTTTGACAAAGGCCTGAGTCTTCCATTCACAGGTTTGAAAAGTGACATACGTCAACATTTTGTTGCAGTTCTCAGGCAGTAGAATTCTGCAATCCAATCACATCTAGTCCTTAGAAGTGAGGTGCCAGCCAAAAGATTATTCCAAAGGCAAGAAATTAAGCCTGGCAAAGATTATTCATGAGTCAACATCATCAAATCATTATCACTTTACTGGCAGTGGGAGCTTACCATGTACAAATTGGCAGTTACATTTAATACATTAAGATTAAGTTTAAAGAGTGAAATAATTGACTGTAAACCACTTGGATAAATCATGAACCATCCCATGTAATAGTTTAATTCTACCTACTACAGCCTCCTAACCTGTCTGATTCTAAAGCTTTTTCAAGTAAGTCTGAAAAAATGTGAGAAATTGGAATGTACTCACCTGGTCTGTTTACAAGTACAGAACCACTCCTGTATATACAACATTGCAAATGAGCTGGCAAAATGTGCATTATATATAACATCAGATAAAACAAATAGCTATGGAATATTTTGAGGATGCAAAACAGCAATCTATTTTTTAGGTTATTATAAATATAGCATTAAATTTGGCGCCTTTCTGTAAATTATTAAATAGGAAAGCGGTATCAGAATCAGGTTTAACATCATTGGCATATATTGTGAAATTTGTTGTTTTGCAGCAGCAGGAGCTGCACGCAAAGATAAAAAAAAATTATCTGATTTCAAATGGTTCATTGCATCCAACTGAAAATCTAGGGCAGTGGCTTGCAAACATTTTAGGTTACCACTTCCCCAGCTCACCGCTCGTCCTATCTGGCTGTAACATAAAAATAAATTAGATTTATGATGCCTAGAGAAAGGAAATAGGAATTGTAAATTCAAAATAGTGACAAATAATTGCAAAAAATATTTGAATCTATTTAAAGCCACAAATAAGTTGTTTTTTGAATAAAGTTAAGACAATTTTCATCAGCCATTTAATAGCGTATTTTGTAGTCTAAATATTCACTACTTCATTGCTTTTCACTTTGGATGGACTTGGTGAAGTGATATCAGCTTTCAACATCAGGCTGAACGTCACTCAAAAGGAGTCTCGGATCTCCCCATTCAGTAATTTACAGATTGATTTGTTGCTTTGAAAGAATTTGGACAACTGCACTGAAATCATGCTCCAGCAAATATGATGGTGGAAAGACGATAATGAATATCTTGACCTTTTTCCACAGTGCAGTATATGTTCAGCAATTTCATTCTACAATCAAAAGTCTTGAAATAATTTCTTGAACTTTGACTTCAGCTTGAGGTTATTTTGTAGCAAGATCGGTTCTTTCTCCATCCTTCCTGTTAACTCCTCATTAATGAATTTATTACCCCATCTGGAATTTGGATAGAGAGAAGCTCCTGAAATCTCTGAAATGCTTTTATGCAGCTTACCCAGATGGGCACAGTACACTTGAAGATCATCATCTGGTATTCCTTCTTTCTCTTCCAAATCAGAGAGGCTCAAAAATTGGAAAAGGGCATGATGGCTATTGTTACAATTAAATGGAGTTAACTTGGACAGAAATGTGGAGACGACTGATTTGACATTAGTAGGCTTCACATTATTTCTTTGCAATTAAAGATGGATTTCATCAAACTTCGCAAATAATTCTGACAAATAAGCCATGTCATGCTTAATATCCCTGAATTGATTACAAAATTAAGCATTCGAGTATTCAGAGATTTCATCACAGTTTCAAAATGCACATAAAAGCATTTCAGGCAGTTTCCTTTTGAGAGCCATCTGGCTGCTGTGTGCAACAGCAAATGTTCAAACTTCATCATTCTAAATACAAAGTTCTGGAAATAGTCTAGAATTTAGAGACTTGATTTTGTTTACCACTATTATAACAGTATTTAGTAATTTGTGCAGGCAACAATTGTTGCCTGTGAATTACAGTCAATGGTAAATATGTTAGGGACAGCTTCTTTTAAAAAAGTAGTAACCCAAAAGAGGTGTCCTGTCATTGATGGTGGCCATCTGTTGCAAAAGCAAGGATGTTGGTGAGCGGAATGTCCTTCTCTTTGAAAAATTGCTCAACAACCCAAAGTATTAACTCCCTTCATATCTGTTTCTTGTCCCTTTGCAAGTAACAACACGTGAACATTACCTTCCTCTTTTATTAAGCGAGCATTACCAAGAAGCAAATTCCATTACCTGGCAAAGTTGACTTATCCAACTGCATAGCAAACTCTGTTGCCTTAACTACGTTGTACATGTCTTCCACACTCTCAGACATTTTGCCTATTCATCTTTGTATAGAATTGTCACTTAATGGAATTGCTTTAGTAATTTGATCTGGTGACTTATGCAAAATTGTACTCAGAGCCTCCCTTGCTGCTGGCAGAACTGGTTCTTCTCCAATTGTATGGGCTTTCCAGATTAGCAACGAGCAGTGAAATGTTGTATGAGGCGCAGAAACCATCACTGTTTTGATGTGAAGTGCTAGCAAGCATGTTTTGAAGTGCTTTCAATTTCTGAAAGCTTTGACATAGTGACCAAAAATAAATTAAGTTCTTGCTTGTCGAAGAATGTATTCGGAGTGTATTCTCTTCAAATGTTCAAGGAGCCTGGATGGTTTCATTGCCTCATTTAAAAAACTATCACACTACAGAGAATTTGACTGCTGTTGGTTGCTTGTTGCTAATATAAATCCATATTTGAGATTCTCCACAATATGCAGTCTATACTTCTTTTTTGTTTGGTCTGCTTCTGTCTTTTCATTATGCATTAGCATCCACACTGAATGGCCTATTGTTTAAGTCCCATCTTAAGCATTACAATCAATAAAGGGGAAAGTATTGACATCATCATAGCTCAGGCAAAACCTGACCCTCTGCCTGAAAGAACATTAAGAGGGACGGTGGTATCTTCTTTCCAGATTTTTCATGATACGTCAAATACAGATGTGTCACATTGCTTTTCAACAATTAAAATATGTTTCGAGCAAAATCTAAGAGAACTCTGGGTTAGCAAGATATGAAGTGATTACATGTTCATTGTAATCAGTAATGAGGCACTGAGGATCAAATGCTTATAATAGGTAATTCATTTTGTAACCTAAGCCTTTAATCCCTCAAATCATGGAGTGATCACATGCTCTTTTTCCCTCATATTTGGGAAATCAAATATTCAAAGTAAATTTATTACCAAAGTACCTACATGCCACCATATACAACCTTGAGATTCATTTTCTTGCAGGCTACTCAATAAATCCAATAACCATAATAGAATCAATGAAAGGCTGCACTAACTGGACAGACAACCAGTGATCAAAAAACAACAAACTGTGCAAATATAAAAAGAAAGAAAGAAATAATAATAATAAATAAATAGGCAATAAATTTTGAGAACGTGAGATAAAGTGTCCCTGAAAGTGAGTCCATAGGTTTATAGCTACTTCTTTGAGCTATAAGACAAATGAAACAAAGTTTTGAAGACATGATAGAGAACAAAGGGAGAGCAGGTGATGAGAGAGTTCCAGAAGGTGGGATTGTAGTAGCTAAAAAAAATTCTTCAAGTGATAAGCTTCATGAACTGGGAAAGCAGAACAAACTGAAGTCAAATACACATAAGGAAATGTAAGTGGAACAGATTGGCTGATAAAGGGTGAAATGAGTCCATAGGGAGAGCTTGAAGTGTGTGATTTTCTGCGTTGTTTCATTCACTGACAAGATATGTCTGGGACATATTTATGCATTTCAGAACTGTATGATTGTGAACTATTTCAGTTTTCCTTTGAACACCTTCATTAAAGAAATAGAAAATTGATTAAGTGGATATTTTGGCAACCTAGGGAATAAAAACAGCCGGATGAGAGCGAGGCTCTTTTCAAAGGTGAAAGAAAGTGGGCTTTGAATGAAATTGGATATGAGGTAGGCAGTAGAGGTCAATATTCAAGTGTTAAATAAGATTTACCAGAGAAGAGAGCTGCTTTTTAACAGAGAAGGGGGTGGATCATAGAAACAATGCTATGTTCTTATTATACTTGTTGCAGATCTGTTTTTGCTGGATTTCCATTTTCTCTGCTGCAGACCCGTATAGTACAACTAAATAGTGACAATGCAAATGTGCTATTTTAAAGTTGCTCTGTAATGTAAATATATCAGTAGCTTCAACACATTTTCTCTTCTTCTTGAAAAAGGCACTTATGCAGTGATAGTGTGTGGCTAGTGATAAATGCATGATAATCATGTTACCATTACTACATTATCCACTTAAAATGGAGCAAATATTTCCTTTGGATCTCCAATGCTTAACCACAGTGCTCGAGGTTTCTTAAGCAAGAAACCTCAAGCAAAATTTGCAGCGTCTTTTTTGGAAAGCTGCTTTGAAATTAATTTTAGATTTAGAATTCATAAACAGTGAAATGATAATTTCCTGGGAGATGGTAGCACCTGACTCATACTATAAAACTAACACTGCTGTTTTCTTTAAGACCAAAGAAATTTCTGAAACATGATAAATCTGCAGATGCTGGAAATCCAAAGCAAGACACACAAAATGCTGGAAGAACTCAGCAGGTCAGGCAGCATCTATGGAAAAGAGTTAATAGTTGATGTTTCAGGACTGAATTTCAGGTTGTGTACAAAATGATGTAGCTGGAGCTCATAACAATGGGTTTAGAACCCTTAGCGTCTCAAAACCAATGCAGAAAAAAATTCTATATTGGTTTCCCTATCTGTCCAGTATATTATTACCAGAGAAACTGAATAAGTCTCCCTGCTACGTAAGAGGGAAGTAATTCTAATGTATAAACAATTTGGGCAGGACCTAATGCCTACCCAGCATGGAGAAAGATGATATATTTTTAAATTAATTACCTAGTTATTAATACTTTTTAATTGATCATACAGCTTATGTGATTTCTGAATGTTAATTAGAACTTAATTACTTGTAAGATATCATGGGCCTGAAAATATACAAGATTCTAAGCAGCAAAATTGTAATCTGCATAAGATATGAGATGGAGAATGCTGTAGATTAGGCTTTTCTTCTTTGGTTGCCTGCCTTTATGGTTGCTGAAGATCACAAAAGTGAATTGCGGTGATTGAGAAAGAAATAATGGGGTTTAGTGAAGTATTTTGCATGAATAAAGGTGAATACACGGAAGGAAGATGCAAACAATTGCAGATACTGGAAAATGGAGTGAAAAAAAAGCTGTTCAGAGATCTTATCAGGGTGTGCGCCATCTGTGAGAGAAAGGGGACTGACATTCTAGGTTGGGAATTCACAACAGGTCTTTCCTCATTCTGTTTCCCACTGTTTCTCTTCCTTTTATGCTCTTTTCTGTCCATCGTGATCATGAATTCACTCCCAAGACTACCTGCAATATAAAGTTTGTCTGAGAGGCTGCACACATGCCTAAAGCTCCCCAAACTGAGCGATGAGACCTCGTCACGGCTGTCCTTCCACCCAGTTCCTCTGATGCAGGGATAGTTAGTTGCACCTAAATTGCAGCAGTTTTGATGCCAAATAACAGCAAATATTAGTTGAGAGGAGAAAAGGTTTGATACTGACAATTTCTGCAATCAATCAAGCATGAGCTATCTTGTCCATATATGTAAAAATGCCGTGTACATGTGATGGAACACTCGCAGACCAGACGGCATCTATGGAAAACAGTAAACAGTCAATGTTCTAGGCCAAGACTCTTCATCAAGACTAGAGAAAAAAGATGGGAAATCAGAATAAGAAGATGAGGGGAGGGGAGGAATAAATACAAGGTGATCGATGAAACCAAAATGGGTGGATGAGTGAAGTACAGAGCTGGGAAGTCAATTGGTGAAAAAGATAGAGGGATGGAGAAGGGGGAATCTGATAGGAGAGGATAGAAGGCCATGGAATAAAGAAAAGGGGGAGGAGCACCAGAGGGAGGTGATGGGCCAGTAAGATAAGGAGCAAGAGACGGAAATGGGAATGGGGAATACTGAAGAGCGGGGGCATTACCGGAAGTTTGGGAAATAGATGTTCATGCCATCAAGTTGGAGGCCACCCAGACAGAATATGAGGTGCTGCTCCTCCAACCTGAGTATGGCCTCATCATGACAGTAGAAGAGTCCATGGACTGACATGTTGGAATGGAAATGGGAAGTGGAATAAAAATAAGTGGCCACTGGAAGATCAGCTTTTTCTGGCGGAAGGAGTGTAAGTATTCAGCGAAGCAGTCTCCCAATCTACGTTGGATAATGGAGAAGGGAGCCTCGCCCCACTGATCTCCCTCCTGGCATTTATCCTTGCAAGCGGAACAGGTGCTACACTTGCTGCTACACCTCTCCTATCAGTTTCCCCCTTTGCCAGCTCTTTATTCAGGGACCAAAACAGTCCTTCCAGGTGAGGCAACAATCCACCTGTGAGTCTGTTGGGGTCATCTATTTTATCCGGTGTTCCCGATGTGGCCTCCTGTATATTGGTGAGACCCGACATAGATTGGGAGACACCTTCACCGAGCACCTACACTGCATCTGCCAGAAAATGCAGGATCTCCCATTTTAATTCCACTTCCTTTTCCCATTCCAACGTGTCAGTCCATGACCTCCTCTACAGTTGTGAAGAAACCACACTCGAGTTGGAGGAGCAACACCTTATATACCGTCCAACCTGCTGGCATGAACATTGATTTCTCAAGCTTCTGGCAATGCCCCCGCTCCTCTTCACCATTTCCCATTCCCATCTCCCTCTCTCTCCTTATCTCCTTACTTGTCATTGCTTCTTTCTAGTGCTCCATCCTCTTCCTTTCTTCCACGCCCTTCTGTCCTCTTCTACCAGATTCACCCTTTGCTAGCCCTTTATCTTTTTCACTAATCGACTTCCTAACACTTTACTTCACCCACCTCCCTGTTTCACCTGTCACCTCCTTAACTCCCTGTATACTCAAGACCGTGTCAGGCCATCCACAGCTCTAATCTGCTAACTAAGTTTGCTGACAACACTACATTGATTGCCCTAATCTCAAACAATTATGAAGAAGTCATCCCTCTGACACAGTGGTGTCAAGAAAACAACCTCTCCCTCAATGTCGCAAAAACAAAGGAGCTGGTTGTGGATTACAGGAGGAATGGAGAGGGGCTAAGCCCTATTGATATCAATGAATCTGGGTTTGAGAGAGTAAACAGTTTTAAGTTCCTTGGCATCCACATCACTAAGGACCTCACGTGGTGTTAACACACCAGCTGTGTGGTGAAAAAGGCACAACAGCGCATCTTTCACCTCAGACAGTTGAGGAAGTTTGGCATGGACCCCCAAATCCTAAGAACTTTCTACAGGGGCACAATTGAGAACATCCTGACTGGCTGCATCACCGCCTGGTATGGGAACTGTACCTCCCTTAATCGCAGGATTCTGCAGAGGGTGGTGCGGACAGCCTAGCGCATCTGTAGTTGTGAACTTCCCATGATTCAGGATATTTAAAAAGACTGGTGTGTAAAAACAGCCCGTAGGTTCATTGGGGACACGAGTCACCTCAACCACAATCTATTCCAGCTGCTACCATCCGGGAAATGATACCACAGCATAAAAGCCAGGACCAGCAGGCTTCGGGACAACTTCTTCCACCAGGCTATCAGACTGATTAACTCACGCTGATTTGAGTGTATTTCTATGCTACATTGACTGTTCTATTTATTATAAATTCCTGTGATTGCACATTGCACATTTAGATAGAGACGTAACATAATGATTTTTACTCCTCATGTATGTGAAGGATGTAAGAAATAAAGTCAATTCAATTCAATTTGTTCCTCCCCTTCCCCCGCCCCCCCCCCCCCCCCACCTTCTTACTTTGACTTCCCCTCTTTTTTTCTCCAGTCCCAATGAGTGGTCTGGGCCCAACATGTCGACAGAGTACTCTTTTCCATTGATGTTGCCTGACCTGCTGAGTTCCTCCAGCATTTTGTGTGTGTTGCTTTCAGTTTCCAGCATCTGCAGATTTTCTCTTGTTTATGATAGGACACCATTTGACCTCAGCCTACTTTTCCACTGAATCACACGTAGAGGGATTCTGTTTCTTTAAGAAATGACCCCCAATCTGATTAGATGAGCAGTAGAAACATTTTTATTGAGGAAATAGCAGCAGTGGAAGTTTGGCTGAATATAATGAAATGAGTTTAAAGTCTTCCTCATTTACAGTTATATTGTGAATGTGCATTTTACTTCTAATCAGCAATCCAAATATGCTGTCAAGCTTATTTTGATTTTGTACAAATAAATCAAAATGGCTGTCACAGTATGTAGATAGGAGTTTCCGGTTGGATATTAGTTGTAATAACTGAATATTTTACTGACAGTGCATTATATTAGCTAGAGTTTATTAATTACCATTATTTTCAATTTTCTACAAAATGCTGTTGGAATCTTTGTATTTTAGGTATATCTATTGTACTGAGTGGGAACAAACTCATTTTCATTTTCATACGGAGCTACAATATGTTCAGCATCACCTAGGTTACATAGACATAAATTAAGTGTTTAAGGGTCAAAGAATTAATGGATGGATTCACATGGCAGTTGCCAGAAGTCCAGTCTGAATAAATATTGACAATGGAATTGAAAGATAATCCTGCTGCTTATTATTCTTTCACTCGTGAAGAAGACATTCATGGATCAAATAACATTCAATTTCCCATGAAGTAATGCTCACTCAGGAGTCTGAGAAGTTCTGTGATTGGGGTGCTTTATTATTGTAAATATATTAACCACCTGGTATCCATCTCTTTTGACCATTTGCATTTGATAGCTTGTCCTGACACTGTAATAAGTACTTATGCCTCTGCAGCTCAATACCTTTTATTTAGGTGGAAGGAAATGGAATTGAAAATCCAATAAAGATTAAGTCTATGCAAATCCGATACTCACCATGAGAATTAGAAAGCCACATTTTCCTCATTTGAGAATACTGTAACAATATAAACTTGAGCAATACACACAAAATGCTGGAGGAAGGCAGCAGGTCAGACAGCATCGGGTCCTGTCAGAAACAGCAACCGTTTATTCATTTCCATAGGTGTTGCCTGACTTGCTGAGTTCCTCCAGCACTTTGATGTGATTCTCTGAGTTCTTTTTTCTTATGTTTATCAAGTGAAAGGGTGATTAGTGCTGAGGAAATGATATAATTTTATTTCAAATTATTCATTTACCATGTATATTATGGATGAGTACAGAATTAGGATTTGTTTCCCATTGCAGCATTGATTCTTAATCACAACCTTGTGAGAGAACAACTGTTGGAATGTGATGAACATTTTCAAATGCAGACTATGGTCATCACAATTTAATATCTGCTCATTCTAGTTTTTGGGTTGATCTTATGCGGTCTGTGATTCCCTCTCAAAGCTTTGCTAGAGAATGGAGGAGGACTGCAATTATTCCAGAAAAATGCTGACCTCCACATTCACAAGGGCAACAATATCTGGCCAATAAGTATCGGCATCAACAGCAACCCCAGTGATCCTCTAACCCCACCCAATAAACAATCCAGGATTCTTGCAGCTATATGTGAAGATATTTATTTTATTAATTTATACATGATTTAAATAAAACCCCTCAAAATAAAATACCTAAACATCACTTACTGCCATAAGTGATCCTGTCCCAAACATCAACCACACAGGTTTGAAATGTTAGTAGCAATACAAATAATGGATTCCATTTATACATTGTCCATTTATTGATAATATTACTGCCTTTGAGACTGCTGTGTAACTTTGGGCAGATTAGCATTATACCAGAACAAGTTGATCTTATTTTTAAGAAGGCAGCTATCATTTGGCTAATTTAAATTAACAAGATATTGACAAGTTAGTTCAGCCCAAAATGTTTCCAAAAACTTCCCTATCACTCTCTACGTGATTTCCTTGTCCATTCGTCCCCCCATCCCTTCCCACCAATCTCCCTTCTGGCACTTATCCCTGTTAGCAGAACAAGTGCTACACCTGCCCTTATACTTCCTCCTTCACTACCATTCAGGACCCCAGACAGTCCTTCCAGGTGAGGCGACACTTCACCTGTGACTCTGCTGGGGTGATGTACTGCGTCTGGTGCTCCCGGTGTGGCCTTCTATATATTGGTAAGACCCGACGCAGAATGGGAGACCGCTTCACTGAACACCTATGCTCTGTCCACCAGAGGAAGCAGGATCTCCCAGTGGCCACACATTCCACGTCCCATTCCCATTCTGGTAAGTCAATCCATGGCTTCCTTTACTGATCAGATGAAGCCACACTCAGGTTGGAGGAACAACACCTTATATTCCGTCTGGGTAGCCTCCAACCTGATGGCATGAACATTGATTTCTCTAACTTCCGTTAACGCCCCCTTCCCCTTCTTACCCCATTCCTAATTATCTATCTATTTATTTGTTTGTTTGTTTATTTATTTATTTTCTCTCTCTTTCCCTCTCACAATAACTCCTTGTCTGTTCTCCATCTTCCTCTGGTGCTCCCCTCCCCCTTTCATTCTTCCGAGGCCTTCCGTCCCATGATTCTCCCCCTTCTCCAGCCTTGTATCCCTTTTGCCAATCAAATTCCCAGCTCTTGGTTTCATCCCTCCCCCTCCTGTCTTCTCCTATCATTTCAGGTCTCCCCCTCCCATCCCATTTTCAAATCTCTTACTATCTCTTTTTTTCCGTTAGTCCTGACGAAGGGTCTCGACCTGGAACGTTGACTGTACTTCTTCCTATAGATGATGCCTGGAGTGCTGCGTTCCACCAGCATTTTGTATGTGTTGCTTGAATTTCCAGCATCTGCAGATTTTCTCGTGTTTGCATCCAAAAACTTCCTTTCTGTTCTTCAATACACACAAAATGCTAGAGGAACTCAGCAGGGCAGACAGCATCTCTAGAAATGAGTAAACAGTTGACCTTTCATGCTGAGACCCTTCATCAGGACCTGTCAAAGTCAATTCTCTGGCCACTGCAAATGCAATGCTCTTCTACCGCCAGTTTCTCCGGGTAACCCAAATGGACATACCTCCTGTGCTCCTTAATGTGGGTTTCCACGGTGTATCCTGTCTGGCTGATATATGCTGCTCTGCATTCACAAGATTGACTTTGACAGCACAGAATTCCTGTGCCAATGGCTTTTGGAACATATTGGTGAATTAAGCCACTTAATTAAAACTAGAGGAAAAGAATTTTAACAAAGACGAGGTCTTGATCTAAGTAAGAACTGGAATTTGATTGTAAACAAGGTGGGAAAGTGGAAACTTGATTGGATGAAGACTAACTAATCAGGAAGGATGGACGACAGGAGTATAAATACCACTGGACTAGACATGCCCACACATCATCCCTGATAAAGATAGGAGAGTTTGTCATTGAAACAGATACCTGTACCGGGCTGGAAGCTCAAGAGGAGTTTATTCATCATATATGCCGGAAAAGCACGAGATTCATTTTCCAACATATATGAGTTTTTCCTTACTCCATCTGCCCTATATGATCTTGAAAGCTGAAACAGTTGCTACTCATCCTTTGACACTTGAAGTCTCCTTTCTGACAGTGCAAAAATCTCCTGTCCTTTGTTCCAATTACTTTAGTTTTAATCTTGATCCTTCAGCTATTAGAAATGGTATGCTTTTACCAATCCTGGTGAATCCATTCAACTGAATTATTTTTATTGGACCAGAATTATTTGAGGCTTGCACTGAAATAAGCGAATTTAAGGCAAATCTGGAAACAAGTTCCTCACAAAGATTTGGCAATCTCTATGAAGATAACCTTTCCCCATCCCACCTTTCCCATCCCCGTAAGCTGCTGCTGTCAGTTACTGGGTTAATAGGATCTCTGGCACCAGCCACTGCGAGTTTAACAATCCGATTGACAAGATAATGTTGTTAAAGCTTTCTAACAGACAATAAATCAGAAAGCAAACAGCACAATTTTAAATTATTTTTGTAACATTTACAGGGTTCTGAATAAAAATGAAGGGCAGGCATTCTACATTAAAAATAAAGTATCACAAACAATTCAGATTTTTAAACTATATTTTAGATCCCTTATGTTTTGAAATAATTATGGGATGTGATTACAATACTCTGCTATGAGAAGGCAAGAAAAGTTTGGTAAGCATTTGAGATGACTTAGTACATCATTTATCAGCACACATAAATCTCATATAAAATGTTCTATGATTTCAGAATAGTTTCCAGTGTCTAATTTGTAGCTTCTTCACATGTGATTTCCCTGAATTAAGTCGGTAAAGATTGGAAAAATCAGAGCCTGTGGAGAAGAGCTCAATCACCCACAGTAAAATTGAGATTTTTGTGGAAATCCAGAAGTTGGTGTCATTTTCACCAAGAAGTAGTGTTGAATAGCAGTAATTTATTTTTCATTATTACTAAATTATGTGGCAATTATCTTGCTCATTGTCACTGTTCACATATTAGAAAAGTCTTCAGTTCATTCATTCTATTTGTATTTGATTACAACAGGAATAGATCTGTGTTTTATCCTCCCAAGTTCTTAATACCTTTCCAATAATGTACAAAGCTATGCTTTACCTCCACTTTAATAGTTGATGGATGAGGAGTATCTCAAACTGTTCCTTCCTGAGGGCTCCGATTACCTCTGTCTTTGATTAACTCTCCACTGTTCTTGGATCTTCTTGGTGAAGCCCTTGGCTACTTGAAACTTAGGTGATTTTAACTCCCATGAATTTATACATGTCATGATTTTCAGCCAATTTCTGGATCTTCTGCACTATGTCCCTCACCATCTTTTTCTATGTTATGGGTCTTCTGTTGCACCTTTGTCTTTAGATGGCTGTGGAGCTGACCCTTTTGTCTGAATGTGTACTGGAGTCTTCCAATCAACAAATAACTCACTTGGTGGTTAAATCAGCTCCTGGGTCTCTGGGTCATTCTTAATGCGTTACTCCAAGTGCTTGCTTGGAGAGAAGTCAATAATCCCCTTGAATGGTGATAAGGGTGGCCTTTGGAGCAGTTTCTACCTAATGCACAATCAGCAGCTTCATTTGTCTGGGGATCATCAAATTCTATTTGAAATTCTGCCTGAGAAAATCTGTGTGCTGCCCTTGAGACCTCAGTAATTATTTACAGAGGTGTTTCTGATGCCTGCATTGTTTTGGAGCCAGGCCATTATATATAATTGGGTGGCCATCATTGAGATTTATCAAGTTGTAGGTGATTGATTTCTTGAACTTCCAGTAATACCCCCCCCTTCATTACTCCCCATTCCTATTTTTCTCTCTCTTCTTATCTCCTTACCTGCCATCACCTCCCTCTGATGCTCCTCCCCTTCCCTCTCTTCCATGGCCTTTTGCTCTTTCCTATCAGATTTCCCTTTCTCCAGCCCTTTATATCTTTCACCATTCAACTTCCCACTCTTAACTTCACCCTTTCCTCTCTCCCGGTTTCACCTATCACCAACTACCTTGTACTTCTTCCTCCACCTTCTCATTCTGACTTCTCAGCTCTTTTCTCCAGTTCTGATGACGAGTCTTTGCCCAAAATGTTGACTGCTTACTCTTTTTCATAGATGCTGCCTGGCCTGCTGAGTTCCTCCAACATTTTCTGGTGTTGCTTAGATTTCCAGCATCTTTAGATTTTCTCTTGTTTGAAGTTGTAGGTTATAATGATGTCCTTTCTTAGATAATAAAAGAAAATAATAGGTGCCAGTGCCTGGATCTGGGCTGTTCCCACAAGGTCTTACATCCTACAGCCATGTACAGCCTACTCCATCCTACATTCAACAGCCAGCTAACCATTCCAGTCTCACCACCACCAAGGACTGAAAAAGAAGCCAGGTATACATTAACAAGACCTTTGAATCAGAGAAAATTCTCACTCATGTTATTGGCATAGAGGTTTTACAGGGATCATCCTTACTTCCCAGCTTTTACACATTACACTTTGGGAGATGAAAGCTAGAATTCTATTAGCTTTGAAGTGTTATCTTTAGTGTTCTGTGAACCACTGTCCCAAATTCCCTCTGCTCTTTCAGATCACTGAGTCTATTTCTATTAAGTATAATTACTGCTCTTTTTACCTGAATGCATCACCACACACCAACACTAAAATAATTTTAGTGTTTTTTTAGCCCATTTTCTGTTTGCTAATACTCCTTTAAGTGCTTTGGGGTGTTTTAGTTCCACGAATGGTGTATAAATGGAAGCCATTTTTATTATTGCAACTAACATTTCAAATCTGTGTGGTTGAGGTTAGGCATGGGAGCGCTTATGGCAGTGAGTTAAGCTTAAATATTTCATTTTGAGGGATTTTATTTAAATCATGCATAAATGAATAAAATAAAATCTCCACATTTAGCTGCAAACATCCCAGATCTTTCTTTGGGTGGAAGTTAATGAATCCTGACGTTGCTGGCAAGACCGGTACTTATTGCTCAAGTATAGTTGCCCTTGAGAACGTGGTGGTGCGCAGTTTTCTGGAATCATTGCAGTCCTTCTCCATTTTCTAGCAAAGCTTTGAGATAGTATCACAGACTGTATAAGATCACTCAAAAACTAGCATGAGCGGATATTAAATTGTGATGACCACAGTCTGCATTCGAAAATGTTCATCGCATTCCAACAGTTGATCTCTCACAAGGTTGTGAATCAGAATCAATGCTGCAATGGAAAGCAAATCTTAATTCTGTACTCATCCATAATATAGTTGGTAATAAATAATATCTGAAATAAAATTATTTCATTTATTCAGTACTAACCACCCTTTCCTTTGATAGATATAAGAAAAAAAAATCATAGTAACACATACAAGATGTTGGGGGAACTCAGGAGGTCAGGTAACATCTATGGAAAAGAACAAACAGAAAGATGTTCAGAAACATCAACTGTTTATTCACTTCCAGAGATACTGCCTGACCTGCTGAGTTTCTCCAGCATTTTGTATGTGTTATTCTGAATTGCCAGCATCTGCAGAATCATTTGTGTTTATGATAGAAAAAAAAATCACTGTGTGGTCAATTGAAGATGTGCCTATTTTCTCACTGGCCTGCTGGCTCTCAGATTTGAGCCATGACTCAATGTAGGTACAACTCTCCTTAAATAAGAATACTTTGATTTCAAGCTCTTCCAGCGAATGAGCACAGTTAGAGATACCATCTTCTGCAAACAAGGTAAAACTGTTAAAGGTAGTCAAAGGTAAATAGTATTTGAAGTTGATTTGTTGTGGTGTTCTGATCAAAATATTCTGTCAATCAAAATCAGATAAAATAGAATCATTTATTTTATTGCTGTTCATGAGATCTAACTATGGTTTGTATTGCGGTGTATGACAACATTAGCTTTAATTCAAAAGGATGTAATTGGAAGTAAAGGTTCAAAGGTTCATTTATTATCAAGGTATACCACTGAAATTCTCCTTCTCCAGATATCCACGAGACCAAGAAAGAAAAGAATGGCAGCACATTCATCAACCCCCAAGTCCCTCCTCCCTGCACAAAAGTGAACTAAAACAGAATGTACACATCGACCCCAAAACTCCCACTCCTCCGCACACAAAAATGAGAAAAAACTTAGAGTTGTTATAAGATCATAAAAGCTGCTACAGTACATAAATACATGTTTATTTTATTTGACTTGCCTTTGGTGATACAAGCTCGGAGTAGCTGAAAAATAATGAGGCTTTCTTTTCCTGTATAGATCTACAAGGGCAGTTTTATACTCTTGCAATTGTAACCTTTTCTATTCGCCCTATGAAATCTTGTTTACAATAATCACATTATTTTTGTATGTATATTTTCAATTTGCTATGTGAAAATTAAAGTGAACTTTCAAAAACATTGGCACAGATGAAAAAGACAACTGAGCGGTCACAGCTCAATAACGTTACACAATTAATTTTTAATATTTCATGACAGCAGTGTTCGCCAGAGATGATGGTGTCTGATAAATTCACTCTTTTGAATTAATTTTCTGGGTTTAATCTAGGCGGTCAATGTCTGTGTTCTTCTTAATATTATAGCACATGTGATTAATAAAAAATAGCCTTGCTGGGTCACCTTCAGGAGACAGATAACGTGATAACTTTGACATAAAACTGAAATCAACTTGAAACAAAATAACAAATCAAATGCTAGCTTTGGCAACTGAAAATTAGACTAATTTGTCTCGTGACAACAAACCAATGCATAGATCTTCAAACTTGCTGCAGGCATCTCTTATGTACTTGTCTTATTATATCGTACTTCCATTCTACGTCTGTGACCAAAGCACTAAAAGAAAGCTTCCAGTGTCATATAATTTTCTTCAAATCACACTCTTTTGTCTCCCAGCTGGTGTTATGTGTTGTCAACGTGATTTAGGCATTCCATTTATCATCTTGGAACAACAGGTTTGTTTGGTTAAAAATACACTCAGTGGCCACTTTATTAGGCACACGTGATTGTTAATGTAAGTATTTAATCAGTCAATCATGTGGCAGCAATTGAATGCATAAAAGCATGCAGACATAGTCAAGAGGTTCAGTTGTTGTTCAGACCAAGCATCAGAAAGGTGAAAGAATGTAATCTGAGTGTTTTTGACTGTAGGATGATTGCCAGTGCCAGATGGGATGGCTTGAGAATCTGAGAACTGCTAATCCCATGGAATTTTCAAGCAGAACAGTCTCTAGAGTTTGCAGCGAATGATGCGAGAAATAAAAAAAACACATCCAATGAGTGACAGTTCTGTGGGTGAAAACACCTTGCTAATGAGAGAGGTCAGAGGAGAATGGCCAGACTGGTTCAAGCTGACAGGGAGGAGGCAGTAACTCAAATAACCATGTGTTGCAACAGTGCCGTGAGTAGAGCATTCCTGAATTGAATTTGAACTGGTTGGGTTATAGGAGGTACCCAATAAAGTGGCCACTGAATCCACTGTATACTGCACTTTGTTCTCATTGAAAACTGAGTCTCTTGATGTCACAGTAATATAACAATGTTCGTAATTATTCTGCAAATTTAGAAATATTCATTATAGATGCTCAAGGACATACAGTACTATATTGCTTCATTGCCAAAAATACTCCCATGTTCCAGAGATGGCTTGCCTTAACATAATAAATGGTAGTTAGTGGTATTTAATGCCCATTTTGAACAGGGGCTGCTTTGCATCAGCAACCTGCTCTAGATTGTTCAGAGAAGGGAACGGAGTACAAAGGAGGGGCTTTTAACACATGAGTGATGGAAAATTCACTCTAACAGATGGAAACTGTGACACACGCATTCAGGCACACACATGTACGCGTATGCACACAGTAAATCATCACCAGTGTAGAGAAAGATCAATTAATTTCATAATTTAAAAGCACAAAGAATGTGGTGACCAATGAAGAAATGGGTGGCTGTGGTTCTTGGGAAGAGTTAGTTACAATGGGAGCTCATTGATTCTTGATTTTTAACTAAAGAATTACATTTTGAATGCCTTTGATTGTGCTTCATATTGGAGGAGGCAGTAAACTGGAAGACATTGTATAGATGCCACTAATTATTTGCAGATCCTAAGCTACCGTTTTGTTCATAAATTAAATAAGGTATTCTAAAATCTCCTCCATTTAGCACATCTGATGCAACACCATTTCAAGTGCTCAGTAGAAATACTGGCACCTGCTTAGTCAACATACTTAGCCATCCATGAAGGCCCATGAGACGCCATAAATGGCTGATGTGAAGCTAAAATACACCTGATAAGATCCAGCCTGAAAAATCATGAGCCCAACATGATATGTCAGAAATTCAATCCTGATTTCTAGATGCTTATTCCAGCATAAAGAGCTTGACTTGATTAATCTTAAAGCTGTCTACAAAACAAAACTAGTAATATTGTAGTTACAGTCTTTGAAAAATTATACATACACACCTGAACCTTTTATAATCAGATTTTGAAACTATAATGCTTTGATGTTTATTATTGCTTAAAATGTTTGAAAGTCCTTGTTTGAGAACGGGATAAGATAATGAGGTGCATTGTTTGCACCTGTAAAGAAATGAAGGGCTTCTTTCAGATCCAAACTGCATCACTAGAAATAGGAGGAGGCAAATTGTTAAGTTAATCTGCATGTAGAGCACGATACGCTTTGGTAGAGCCAAACTGGAGTCCACCATTCCAGGTGAAAAAACTCTTTGAAGCTGTTCGGTTGACCTCGTGCATTCAGCATGAAGAATTGTTTTGAAACTTATTTGTTGAGATACGAAACAGAATAGGGTCTTCCGCCCTTTGAGCTGTGCCGCCCAGCAACTCCCGATTTAACCCTAGCCTAATCGTGGGACAATTTACAATGATCAATTAACCTATTAACCGGTACATCTTTGAACTGTGGGAGGAAACCTACATGGTCACAGGCAGAATGTTTAAACTCTTTACAGATGACATTGGAACTGGGCTCCGAACTCCATCTTGAACTGTAACATCATCACACTAACTGCTATGCTACTGTGGCACAAGATTATTATGAATTACTCACTGCGTGGCTGCTGATTTCTTTTTAACTGCCAGCTCTTGCAATGATTGTAGAAGTATTTGGTTCAATCCAGGATTCTTGAACTTGTTCAAGTTGCTAATGAGATGCGAGACCCAGATGCCAGTCTTCTGCAATGGCGACAAGGCATCTGCGCGTTTCACTGGCAGTCAGCATTCCCCAGGAGAAGGCAACTTCACTGGAAAAATGACCAGTCAAGGATCACAGCAAAGCAATTGGCTAGAAAAGAAAGGAGAAAGGTGCTAAGTCAGAATTCATTTGACTCATGTTCAGAGAGCAATTCTTCTACAGGAACCTCAGCTTGTCACAGAATACAAATGATCTGTACTTCATTGTAAAACAGTCTATTGTTTGCTGCAATTGCCACTCTAGTTTCAAAGCAGAGTAAAGACTGCATTGCCAACTGTTGTGACCTTGAATTTCCATCACAATTACGCGCAACATCATTGCGTTTACTATCCCTTATAGTGTAATTCGGTTTATGAATGTTCTCCACTCAGAGAAGGTGGCAATATTTCAGTTGTTCTTTCTCATGCACAGTGTGAAAGTGTGGGTTTGCAAAACTAGTAAACAGTGTCTGGCACAAGATGCCATTGGCAACAATGTACGCTCACTGTATACTCACTCTGAATTGTGCTATGTATGATTCAGAGTGAGTATGCCACTCCTGTGTGGCAGTCAGCAGTGGATCATAAGGGTTGCCTGTTATCCTTGAAACAGTCATGTTGACTATGTTCTCCAGCAATTTTGTTTGCTGCATTTGATCCACCATGATAAAACAAAAGGATGGTGACTAAACAACGTGAGCTACCTGTTGACCGTCTAACATGCCACTTATATACACACAGATGGCACAGATACAATTAAAGCCTAACCGCCAGAAAAAATGTGATCCTTTCCATAGATGCTGCCTGACCTGATGAGTTCCTCCAGCATTTTGTGTGTGTTTACTGTAATATCAGTCATTTCACCCCTAAGGTCTGATATGCCAAGAGTCCCACAACTTCCCTTCCCTGTCAATGAATATCTTACCACCTAGTTGGCCACAGTAGAAAATAAGCAATCGAAACCAAACATAAATTAAAATAGGTCAAAATGTATCTGAAAAATGCTGGTTCAGATGATGTGGGAGCTGGTGGACCCCATTGCAGATCCCGATCATCTCATCCGCAGCAGGTATTGGTTGCTTGATGAACTCGGGCTCAAAGTTGATGACCTGGAATCTGTGATGCATCAGGAGGGGGAAGAGTTGCTTGGACACTGATTCAGGAGGCAGTCACGTCCATTAGATTAATTACTTCACATTCAGTCTATGGCCAGGGACAAGAGGGTGTGACTATGAGTGAAGTAAGTAAAGGGATCCAAGAGGTAGTGATGGAGGAGATTAAGCCCTTGAGTTTGCCAAAAGGTCTGAGATTATGGCTCCCTGTGAGAATGACAGTGGGAGCTCGAGGAACAATGAGTAACCAAATGATGGCACCATGGTTCAGAGAGCCATTCAGGAAGGGGTAGAGAAGAGAAATATTATTGTAATAGGGAATAGTATTATCCGGGGAATAGACACAATTCTCCATTGCAAGAACTGAAGGCTCCGGAGGCTGTGTTGTCTGTCTGATGCCCGCATTCGGAACATTTCATCTGACCTGCAGACGAATTCGTAGTGGGAAGGGTTAACTCCAGTTGTCGTGGTCTATGCAAGTACCAATGATGTAGGGAAAAAAAGAGAAAAGAGAATCTGCTGATGGAATTTGAGCAACTAGCGACTTTGTTAAAAGATAGAACCAAACAGATAATAATCGATGGATTGTTGACTCAACCACGTGCAAATTGGCACAGGGCTAATAAGATCAGTGAGTTAAATGTGTGGCTCAGAGACTGGTAAGAGAGAGATGGTATGAGTTTGTGGGACATTGGCACCAGTATTGGTGAAGGAGGAAATCATCCTGGCACCATGGTCCTGGTGAATCTCATAGCTAAGGCTGTGGATAGGGATTTAAAATAAATAGTGGGGTGGGTGGGGAGATATGGGTCCAACTGTTTGGAAAAGAATGGATAGTGGACAAGGGCAGGAGAGTGCAGGAGAGGTTACAGGTGTCTCCAGAATAAAGAGTAATACAGTTTGGAAAGGGATAAGAATTTGACTTCAGGCAACATGGGGATGAAATTGAAAAGAGTGGCGATGAATGCAGGACTGAAGGTGCTACATTCAAATTCATGCAGTATACAACATAGGGTAAATTATCTTGTAGTGCTGTTAGAAATTAGCAGTTACGATTTTCTTTTCTTGCTGGCGGTTTGATATTTATTTTTAGAAGCTTTTTGTATGACGCATGGCTCCGGGGTTGTACACCGAATGGGTTCTCTTTTTTTTCTCACTTTTCTGCTCAGTAGGTTTTTTTTGTTATCACAAAATTTTGTTTTCAATCTTTAAGATGATTGTTATTTTTTGAGGCATTGTAAGTGTTGTTACTTCGATGTACTCATGTTATTTTTCCTATATATATAATAAAAAGATTTAAAAAGAAAAAGAAATTAGCAGTTATGACATTGTGGGCATCTCAAATCATAGTTGACAGAAGATCATAGCTGAGAGCTTAGCATCCAAGGACATAGGGTTAGGGTTAGTAAGTTGTGGGCATGCTATTTTGCACCGTGGACATGGTGACACTTGCAGGCTACTCAGTACAATCCTTACTGACTTGCTGTGTTGCTAATGATGCATTTCACTGTATGTTTTGATGTACGTTTGATAAATAAAGCTAACCTTTACACATGATATCAAAAGGACAGGATGGTTAGCAGAGTAAGTGGAGTAGCTTTGTTGGTAAAAATGAAATCAAATCCTTGGAAAAAGGTGACTTAGAATTGGAAGATGTAGAACCTCTGTGGGTAGAGTTAAGAAACTGCAAGAGTATAAGGACCTTGATAAGAGTTATGTACAGTCCTCCAAATGGTAGCTAGGATGTGGGGTACAAATTACAATGGGAGATAGAAAAGGCCTATTAAAAGAAAAATGTAATGACGGTCATGTGGGATTTCAATATGCAGGAAGATTGGGAAAATCAGGTTGGTGCTGGATCGCAAGAGAAGGAATTTATAGAATCCATATAAAATGGCTTTTAAGAAAAACTTGGGGTGGAGTCCATTAGGGAAAAGACAATTCTGGATTGGCTGTTGCATAATGAATTAATATAGGTTATTAAGCATAAGGTAAAGGAACCCTTTGGAGGCAGAGATCATAATATGATAAGATCATAAGATGGTAAGACACAGGAGCAAAGTTAGACCATTCAGCCAATTGAGTCTGCTCCACCATTCCATCATGGCTGATTTATTATCCCTCTCAACCTCATTCTCCTGCCTTCATGCTGTAATCATTGACACCCTGACTAATCAAAAACCCATCAACCTCTATTTCAAATATACCCAAATGACTTGACCTTCACAGCTGTCTGTGGCAGTCAATTCCTCAGATTCATCACCCTCGGAATAAGGAAATTCCTCCTGATCTCTTTCCTAAATGGACATCTCTATTTTGAGGCTATGACCTCTTGTCCCAGACTCCTCTGTTATAGGAAACGTCTTCTCCACATCCACTCTATCTAAGCTGTTCGATATTCGATAGGTTTCAATGAGATCACCCAGTTCTTCTAAACTCCCACAAATACAGCCCCAGAGCGATCAAAAGTTCTTCACACATTAACCCTATCATTCCCAGAATCATTCTCATGAACATCCTCTTGAAAACTAACATATCTGTTCTTAGGGAAAGGGCCCAAAACTGCTCATAATAGTTCAAATGCAATCTGACCAATCTCTTATAAAGCCTCAGTGTTACATATTTGCTTTTAGATTAGATTAGATTATGAGAACACTCAGTCCTCTTTTATTGTCATTTAGAAATGCATACATGCATTAAGAAATGGTACAATGTTTCCCTGGAGTGATATCACAGAAAACAGGACAAACCAAAGACTAACACTGACAGAACCACATAATTATAACATATAGTTACAGCAGTGCAAAGCAATACCATAATTTGATGAAGAACAAACCATGGGCGCGGTAAAGATAGTCTCTAAGTCCCAGAGTCGAGTCCGCTAATTTTCATATTATACTTTAATGATCTGGAAATTGAGATTGATGGCTTTGCAGCCAAGTTTGCAGATGTTACAAAGGTAGGTGGAGAGGCAAGTCTAATGAGCAAAGAAGTGACAGGTGAAGTACAGTGTAGGGAGGTGTATAGCATAGCAAATAGGCAATAGCAAGGTCACAGACAAAATAGAGGAGCCGAGGTCATGAACGCTGCCATCTCTAGAGAGAACAGAAGATTCATACTGTGTGATGCCATCACTATTCTCAAGGATTAGTGGTTACTAATACTGGTAATCTGATGCTGAGCACATCAGCAAGCCTTGTTGAACACTGGCTATCCGCCACTATGGCAGCAGCAAGTTGAGCATGTCTGGCAACAGATTAGAGCCAAGAGATTTAAAATGGACGTGAGAGTCAGTATCCTCATATACAAAGTGGCGTGTATTTGGAATGGGCTGCCTGAAGTTGTGGTTGAGGTGGGCACATTTAGCAACATTTAAAAACCATCTAGATAAGGATGTGGATAGGAGAGATTTAGAGGGTTATGGGTAGATACAATTAACTTGCTAAGCAGCACAGTCAGCATGGATGAGTTGGGCTGAATATTCTGTTTCCGTGCTGTAAGTCCATGATTCTGTGTTGAGGTGATTGCTTACTATTTTTATGCAGAAATGCATATGCTTCAAATTTTAAATCAGAATCAGGTTTAATATCTCCGGCATAGAAGGCAGTGATGCCTCAAAAAGGCAGCGCCCATTATTAAGGACCTCCAGCACCCAGGGCATGCCCTTTTCTCACTGTTACCATCAGGTAGGAAATACAGAAGCCTGAAGGCACACACTCAGCGATTCAGGAACAGCTTCTTCCCCTCTGTCATCCAATTCCTAAATAAACATTGAACCCTTGGACACTACCTCACTTTTTTAATATACAGTATTCCTGTTTTTCGCACATTTTTAAAATCTATTCAATATATGTAATCTGTAATTGATTTACTTATGTATTACTTTTTTCCCTCTTCTATATTATGTATTTCATTGAACTGATGCTGCTAGTTTAACAAATTTCACGTCATATGCCAGTGATAATAAACCTGATTCTGATAGAGTATGTTGTGAAATTTGTTCACCTTGTGGCAGCAGTACAATGCAATACATGATAGTAGAGAGAAAACAAAAACTGTGAATTACAGGAAGTATCTATATATATTAAATAGTTAAATTAAATAAGTAGTGCCAAAAAAATTTTTAAAACAAAGCAGTGAGTTCATGTGTTCAGTGTTCATTCAGAAATCAGATGGCAGAGGGGAAGGAGCTGTTCCTGAATTGTTGAGTGTGCATCTTCAGGCTCTGTGCCTCTGTCCTGATGGTAGCAATGAGAAGAGGGCATGTCCTAGGTGGTGGAGGATCTTAATGATGGGCACCTCCTTTCTGAGGCACTGCTCCTTGAAGATGACCTGGATACTATGAAGCCTAGAGCCATGACTGAGCTTGTTAATTATAATAGACAAATTATTTCATTGGGTACAGCCATCAGTTGCCTTCTGTGAACTCCCCTCTTGAATATTCTTGTCTGTGTCTTCCACAGTAAAAATCACATGCAATCCTATCTTCTACCGAGTTTGATTGTCTGCCATTCTTGCACGTTATCTTGGTGGTAGGCCAGTTATGTTTAATATCTCACCACATACAGATCACACAGCAAGCTAAACTATTCACAATGTATCCTGGTGACTCTGGGTGACTACATATTCTGGCATAAACATGAGAAAGTTTTCAGATGCTGGAAATCCAAAGCAACACAAAAAAAATTGCTGGAGGAACTCAGCAAGTCAGGAAGCATGTATGGAAAGGGATAAACAGATGATGGTTCTGGTTGAGATCCTTCTTCAGTCCCGGAAAGGAAGGAGGAAGATGACAGAATAAAGGAAGGGTCTCAGCCTGAACTATTGGCTGTTTATTCATCTACACCAAGCCTGGATAGGTTGCATTTCTTGGGCACCTGTGAGAGAAAGACGAAAAAGTGCAGGTTTGTTTAGGATAAGCAGAAATCTAGGAAGTAATTTCCTAAATTATTTGCTGCTTATAAATGAAAAGCAATTGTGGGATAAGGGGAAACTGAAAAGGAGCTTTAAGTGTGAAGATACAAACACTTCCTATTGTTTCAGCCCTTCAGCTGGCCGCACCCTTAGGAACATTCAGTAGCTCTCATTAAGGGCTTTTGCCCCTTGTTTTCTTCCATAAGCTCCATGTGAATTTGATATTGCTTCTTGATTTTCTGAGCTTTGATCCTTTCGTTCTACTACCCTTATCCCAATCTTTGTTATCAGGGCCATTGCTTCTCTTTTTCATTTTTGCCTATATTTTTAAATGCTAAAAATCACTGAATCATTCATTCCTAACCTAGAACACTTTCAAACTGTGCCTCTGTAATAAGATTTTTCTCATTGATTTCTACTGATGCTGATAATTTATTTGTCCTGTTCCAAAAGCATTCAGATTTTTCAGAGTTTTACCTATTTTGACTTGTTTGTGTTTATCCCTGCCCTGACCCAGAATAGAGCTATTCCCAGATTTGTGTATTTTCTACCAGCCTACCAGTTATTATGGATGTATATACAGAAAGGTGCTGGCAAATGGTAGCAATATCATGAAGAAGCCCTCCCACCCTGTTGATGGACTGCTTGTCTCACTCCCATCAGGGAAGAGGCTGCACGGATTCAAAAACAGGACCACCAGATTCAAAAACAGTTACATCCACCAAGCCGCCACCAATTAACCTACACGCCATCACTACATATACATCACCTTGCGTCACTTTATGTACTTACGTACAATCAATCTACGTACTGTATATAACACTAATTTGCATATTATGATCTTTTATATTTATATTCATTGTATTTTTAATTGTGTTCTTTAAGTTGATTGCATTCTTGATGCTGCTTTAGATTCGGAGTAACAAACATTTCATTCTCCCTTACACTTGTGTACTGAAGAATGACAATAAACAATCTTGAACCTTGAATGTTGAACATCTGTTTCTTCCCGACAGATTCTAGTTGGCATTAGCAATTACTATCATTTACTGAACTATCACTTACTCTTTAACATTCTCTATTTCCCCCCAGCAAGAATCCTGCCTGCCCGCCCCCCCCCCCATCCTATTGGACTACTTAATTTAAAGCTCTGACAGGCGCTAGTTATTTGTTTTGCTTGGGCAAATGCTGCCTGTTCCAACAACACAATTTGCCTTATTCCAATACTTGTGCCAGTACTCATGAAACCCTTTTCTGTCTTTGAGACAAGTATTCAGCTGTCTAACCTTATTTGCACATGGCCTTGACTTCTCCAAGGCAGCAAGAAGTTTAGGGAGAATCTGCTCTTTTGTTGCTTCTGTCTGCTCTTCTCAGTGCCTTGACAAAGCAGCCAGCATAATCAAAGCCCCAGCCACTTCAGACATTCACTCTACTGCCCCTCCCTTCAGGCAGCAGATACAAAAGCCTGAAAGCATATACTGCTGCTCTTAAGGGCAGATTCTGTCCTACTATTATAAGACCATAAGATACAGGAGTAGAAGTAGACCATTCGGCCAATTGAGTCTGCTCCACCATTCAATCATGGGCAGATCCAATTCTTCCAGTCTTCCGGATGTCCTTCAATCCTGAACTCGTGCTCTCTTGTCCGAGACACCCCTACCATGGGAAATAACTTTGTCATCTCTAATCTGTTCAGGCCTTTTAACATTTGGAATGTTTCTATGAGATAACCCCCTCTTTCTCCTGAACTCCAGGGAATACAGCCCAAGAGCTGCCAGACGTTCCTCATACTGTAACCCTTTCATTCCTGGAATCATTCTCGTGAATCTTCTCTGAACCTTCTCCAATGTCAGTATATCCTTTCTAAAATAAGGAGCCCAAAACTGCCCACAATACTACAAGCGTGGTCTCACAAGTGCCTTACAGAGCCTCAACATCACATCCCTGCACTTACATTCTATACCTCTAGAAATAAATGCCAACATTGCATTCGCCTTCTTCACCACCGACTCAACCTGGAGGTTAACCTTTAGAGTATCCTGCACAAGGGCTCCCAAGTCTCTTTGCATCTATGCATTTTGAATTCTCTCTCCATCTAAATAATAGTCTGCCCGTTTATTCCTTCCACCAAAGTGCATGACCATCCACTTTCCAACATTGTATTTCATTTGCCACTTCTTTGCCCATTCCCCTAAACTATGTAAGTCTCTCTAGAGGCTCTCTATTTCCTCAACACTACCTGCTCCTCCACCTATCTTTGTATCATTGGCAAATTTAGCCACAAATCCATTAATCCCATAGTCCAAATCATTGGCATACATGTTAAAAACTGTGGTCCCAACACTGACCCCTGTGGAACTCCACTGGTAACCAGCAGCCAGCCAGAATAGGATCCCTTTATTCTCACTGTCTGTTTTCTGCTGATCAGCCAATGCTCCACCCATGCTAGTAACTTCCCTGTAACTCCATGAGCTCTTACCTTGCTACGCAACCTCATGTGTGGCACCTTGTCAAAGGCCTTCGAAAAATCCAAGTACCTCACATCTATTGTCTACCCTGCTTGTAATTTCCTCAACAAATTGCAGTAGGTTAGTCAGGCAGGATTGTTCTTTCAGGAAACCATGCTGGCTTTGGCCTATCTTGTCATGTGCCTCCAGGTATTCCATAATCTCATCCCTAACAATCGATTCCAACAACTTCCCAGCCACTGATGTCAGACTACAGGTCTAGAGTTTCCTTTTTGCTGCCTCCCACCCTTCTTAAATAGTGGAGTAACATTTGCAATTTTCCAGTCATCCAGTACAATGCCAGAACCTATCGATTCTTGAAAGATCATTGTTAAAGTCTCTGCAATCTTTCCAGCTATTTCCTTCAGAACTTGAGGGTGCATTCCATCAGGTCCAGAAGATTCATTCACCCTCAGACCATTAAGCTTCCTAAGCACCTTTTCAGTTATAATTTTCACTACACATACTTCACTTCTCTGACACTCTTGAATGTCCGGTATATTACAGATGTCTTCCACTGTGAAGACCGATGAAAAATACACATTTAGTTCCTTTGCCATCTCTGCATCTCTCATTACAATATCTCCAGCCTCATTTTTATTGGTCCTATATCTAGCTTCAACTCTCTTTTACCCTTTATATACTTAAATATCTTTTAGTATCTTCTTTGTTAGTTGTTTCCAGCTTCCTTTCATAATTCATCTTTTCCTTCCTAATGACCTTCTTAGTTTCCTTCTGCAAGGTTTTAAAAGCTTCCCAATCCTCTATCTTCCCACTAGCTTTGGCTTCCTTGTATGCCCTCTCTTTTGCTTTAACTTTGGCTTTGACTTCACTTGTCAGCCACGGTAGTGTCCTTCTTCCATTCGAAAATTTCTTCTTATTTGGAATATATCTGTCTTGCACTTCTCTCATTTTTCGGAGAAACTGCAGCCATTGCTGCTCTGCTGTTCTTCCTACTGGTGTCCCTTTGCAGTCAACTTTGACCAGTTCCCCTCTCATGCCATTGTAATTTCCTTTATTCCACTGAAATACCAACACACTGGAATTTAGTTTCTCCTTCTCAAATTTCAAAGTGAACTCGATCATATAGAGACCCTACACCTTCAGATCCTATGTCATCCCTTTCTGATGATTTAATATTATTTCTTATACACAGGGCCACACCACCGCCTCTGCCTACTGACCTATCTTTCTGATACACTGTATAACCTTGGACATTCAACTCCCAATGGCAGCCATCCTTGAGCCAAGTTTCAGAGATGACCGTAATGACATACTTATTAATCTGTAGCTAAATTTCAAGATCATCCATTTTATTTCTTATGCTATGTGCATTCAAATACAACACTTTCAGTCCAGTATTTGTTGCTTTCTGTTTTAACTGCACCGCGCCTCTATTGCCCTGTAACTCATCCCACTGGCTGTGATTTTACCTCATCTTCTGCCTGTCCTTTCTATCATCTCTATTGCATGCTATCTTTGATTGATTTCAGTTTTCCCCTTTCTCAGCCCTAGCACTTCAGTTCCCATCCCCCGCCAAATTAGTTTAAACCCTCGCTAACAGCTCTATTAAACCTGCCTGCTAGGATATTGGACCCCTTTGGGTTAAGGTGTAACCCATCCTTTTAGTACAAGTCATACATCCTCTAGAAGAGGCCCCAGTGATCCAGGAATCTGAAGCCCTGTCCCCTACACCAGTCTCTCAGCCACAAATTAATATGTTTGATCATGCTATTCTTGTGCTCGATAGCATGTGGCACAGGCAGCAATCCTAAGATTACTACTCTGGAGTTCATGCTTTTCAGCTTCCTACCAAACTCCCTGAATTGTCTCTTCAGGACTTCCTCCCTTTTTCTACCTATGTCATTGGTACCAACGTGTACCAAGACTTCTGGCTGTTCACCCTCTCCCTTCAGAATACTCTGCACACAATCCGAGACATCCCGTACCCTGGCACCTGGGAGGCAATACACCGTGGGGGTATCTTTATCAGGCTGACACCACCTCATCTCTGTTCCCCTCATTATGGAATCCCCTATGACTACTGCATTCCTTATCTTCCTCTTTCCCTTCTGCACCACAGAACCAGGCTCTGCACCAGAGACTCAATCACCATGGTCGTCCTCTGTCAGGTCACCCTCCTCCCCCTACTTCAGTAGGACTATTGAACATCTCCCAGGAACGATGTAGATGGAATCCTGACCTCACACGACCTCATTATGACTTTGTATCTTATTGTCTACCTGCATAGCATTTTCTCTGTAACTAGAACATTTTATTCGGCATTCTGTTGTTGTTTACCTTGTACTAACTCAATGTACTGTTGTACTGAATTCAAAGTTCAAAGTAAGTTAATATCAATGTACATATAAGTCCCTATATTACAATGATGGGATTCATTTTCTTGTGTGGATACTCAATAAATTCAATAACCATAATAGAATTGAGGAAAGACAACACCAACAGGGTGGACAACCAATTGCAAAAGATAACCAGCTGTGCAAATTTAAAAAGAAATAGAAAAAATAAATATCAAGTGTTACGTACCCCGTAACTGGGTTGCCAAACCAGCAGAAATGGACCACTTAGTTGGAGTCTGGATTACTGAAACTAAGAAAGTTTTATTAAAGAAGTAAGTAACACAGTGCTCTAATTGTAAGGATATAAATGCAACAAGTTAGCAATGATAAAACACACATGTACACAGAACTAGGATAATAGGAATCAATCAAGATCTAATGCAGCCTGGGGGTAAAATGATCAGTCTCAAGTGACGCAGAGTTCAGTTCAACTTAGTACAGTTCGCAGTAATTGCTGTTGTGCCATTGGAGAGAGAGAGAGCAAATGCAAATTTTGATTCAAACAGACCTTTGATGTTCCTCGCAGTTAGATTTCGGGCGAGCCCTTTTTAATGTCTTCTGAGGTCACCGACTGTGACCCCTCCATTCCAGATACGATTGTTCTTCCACGGTGAACCCGGCACCCAGGGAAGGGCAGACACACACACCAGGTTCCGGCCGATCGTACCTTTTCGCCCTGTGCGTCTATGGTCGGTCCCGCGACTAGACCTCCAAACTCTGACCAACTTGTGGGGGCACACCGCACTTCCAGGGTCTCGTTATCTCGTGATCTCGTGGTGTCTATCTTGCCTTAGCGAACCTGTTCCTTTTATCCCCCTGCTGAGGTATCGCCTGTCCATCAAACTTCAAACAGTTCAGGTTCAAAGCAACCAGTCTGTCAATACTTGGAACTGTGTCTCTTTTCGTTAATCTCTCTCCTCTCTTATTAACATTTTGAACGCTTCTCCCTTTGTCTCTCTTATCTTTCTCATCAGCATCAATCTTCTGATAACTTGGTTTTTCATCACACCCCTACCCTTCAAAGGATTTTTACCGGGGTAAAAATTATAGGCATGAATACATTATTAGATACATACTAATATTCAGGGTCATCAACTATTTGTCTAATACAGAGAACTTTAAGTTGTCAACACCTTGACAGACAGTCAGCAATCACCTTTCCGTTCCTTTTATATGTGTTATTTTAATAATCCTCTAAGACCAGGCTCCAATTTAGCAGACTTCATAGTGGCCAAAAACACTAATGAGTTGTGATCAGTGTATATTCTCAGTGGTTTCCGTCCCGGACAAAGATAGCAAGGATCGTCCCACACAAACTTAGCATTCTTTGGCAAGAGCTTAGTAAGAGGGAGGGTAATATCCGCAAAGTTTTTGCAAAACTTCCGATAGTACCCCAAGAACCTTCTCAGGGCTCTCTTGTCTGTCGGGGTGGGGATTTCAGAGATAGCCCGCGCCTTAGCCTGCATCGGTGCCAGCTGCACCTGTCTTACCACAAATCCCAGATAAGTGATCTTTCCGTGGCCGAATTCACTTTTTGTGAGGTTCACTGTCAGGCGGGCTTCAAACCGCTTTTTAAACAGCTCCTCCCACGAGTCACTCCAGACCACTAAATCTCCAATATACGCTTCTGCGTTCTTTTGCCCTTTTGTCACTGAATTAATCATCCTATAGGGGTGTTGCTCACTAGGCTGACCTGATGTGACAACAACACCATGTCCCGGCTCTTTGCATCGCCTCGGGACATCCGGACATATGTGTGCGTGCCGGTTAATTAGCTTTCTTAGCGGGTCGCTCTGTTCAGGGGTTAAGGGAGAGACCTTATCAGCGCAGCTGGCCAAAACAATAGACTTCTCCCATCTGGTCGGCACCATACTTGCAATCTCTGCTTTTACAACACACTGGAGGAACTCAGCAGGTCGGGCAGTTCCACCGATGCTGCCCGACCTGCTGAGTTCCTCCAGCATGTTGTGAGTGTTGCTTTGACCCCAGCATCTGCAGAATATTTTGTGTTTAGTCTCTGCTCTTGTTTTCCCAGGCGGCAAGGAATGCATAGCTGTTGCACATCTGCAGGAATGAGGTATCTTCAACATCCCTTTTTGTTTGCATTTCCTGTTCCTTTAAATCATCAGTTCTTAAATAACTAGGCTGTGAATATCTTGAGGATAATTTAGGCCAGGGTAACGTTCCAACTCTCTGATGCATTTCAGAGTTTAAATCTCAGGCTCAAGTTCATTAATTCTGAAACAAATTTGATCAGTTCATAGACGCCTGCTGTAAATGTGCATCATGTATCACAAAGGATTCCATCGGCTCGTATATGCTCCAACCTTAGAACAGCATTTGCCCTCCTATTCCAAATTTAATTTACATAATTCAAATAATTATTTTAAATTAAAGCTGCTGTTTTGTGTTGCTGTGTGAACAAAGTCATCAGAGAGAAGTAGTTGGTAGACGTTAAGTAGTTTCTTTATATGATGAAATGACACACAGCAGGCATCATATTGAGACCATCTTGGAGGAAAAGGCTTACTCGACCCAACACTACAAGATATTTTATATCCTAAAGATCAAAGGACAATTTTATATTTACAATGAATCTACAATGCTTTTTTTGAACCACACATAACTCTCACACCTCCCTCTTCACATCGACACTCCAGGCAATATTAATCGACATTGTCTAGTCCTTCATTCAACTGCTGTTTTCACAGCTCTAGGATCCCATTGTCCGGGGTTGCATTTTAAATTTAATCTACAGTCCATATTCAGATCTGAAGCACATATAGTGCATACAGGATATCAGTAAAATACATTTCACACAGAAAAAATATAGTCCAGGAACCTGAGTCCATGTATGCTGCAGAAATCTATAATTGAACACAATACGACTTGTCTTCTACCGAACAAACACTGAGTGGTTGCACTGGATGCTGCATAACAACGCCTCCGGTGCAGGTCACCGACCCTGATGCCTCTCTCCTGGGTGGCTATAAACAGGCAACACCACAGTCTGAGGTCTAGTCCTCACCCAAAGCCGGGCAGGTCCACTGCTGTCTGCTCCTGCCATCCGCCAACAGCTGAGTGAATCAGACTTGCAGAATTCCACATTAACAATGTTCAACAGGGTTTTGCAATCACAAGAGAAGCAATCGTGATGATCACTCGCTGTCAGACTGCACACGTGCTTCGCACACCAACCCCTCTCTGATGCAGGCAGCAGCATAATCCGCACCAAGTCCAGCTCCTTCAGTTTTTCCGCCAATGAGAAACTCACTGATGGGGTAGACTGCAGTACTTTAAGTTCTTAAATACCAGCAGGGTTTTGCAATTGTAAAAACTACACTTAAAAAGGGCAATAACACCTTTGTTTGACCCCGTAGAAGCTGCTGCAATTGAATACACTGCCATCATACCAGAAAAATTTAGGATTATCTATGATTAAAGCAAATGCTTTGCTATGCTCTTTATATGCCTTCTGAAGATATTTCCGACTTTTGACCACTGTGGTTAACCACTGATTCCACTATCTTTTATAAGTTTATATGGAGGATCATGTGTTCATCTCATGGATATAACATTGTTCATCCTTGCCACCTTCTCAAAAGCAAGTTGGAAAATCCCAGAGCTTGCTCTTTCTATATTTCTGCACTATTATATAATACTATATGTTAAAGAAAGTGTGAAAGGACCTCCACCTACCAGGTGCCCACCAGCAGAAAGATGATCTGACCAATTCTGCCACGTTGAGGCTGTTTAAATTATGTCAAAATTCACCCCAAAATACACATATTACTTTGTTCATTCCTGCAACGTGCAGCTCACAAGGCATGCACTGAGACTCTTGTTGAAATACTTTTCAATGTTGTGTGTTACTTAGGCAGTAAAACAATAAATGATCAATGACTCCCAGATAACAGCAGACAAAGCATGGCAGGAGCATCCCTTCATCTTCAGAGCTTTGCAGACTTTATATTCTTTTGAATTCTTAGTGTTTTATGTTGCAAAGTAGAAAAAGAATAGTAATGAAGAGCAAAGGATATGTATTATCTTTTTTCTAAGAATGTAATAACACTGCATGTCAGCATGCAATAGATCTGTGAAGTGCTGTGACTAAAATCAAACTCAGTTCACACAATTGAATGCATTTCTATTTTAATTCTCAACACCTTAACAGCAATATTTGAATTCCAGCTTGAGGCAATATCTTTTAAAGAGGAATTCTGAAGCAAAGTACTGCACAGGACTGAAATGGGAAAAAATGCTAGAAATGCTCAGCAGGTCAGGCAGCATTTGTGGTGAGATCGATGGGGATTTTACAAAAGGTTATTGATCTGAAATATTAACTCACTTTCTTCCTGTGCTGGATCTGCTATTTGCTGCATTTTTGAATAAGTTTTGGTGTCATTTTTATCAGAGTATTTTTAAACTAATGTAGGAGAAATGCTCTTGGGAGACTTAGCGGTAAAAACATTCATGATAAGAATAAAAGAAAGACAAGTGTAATGTTCTCAATGGTGGCAAAATGTAAGCCAGTCAGAAAGTTGTCAATCAGGATGAAGGTTCTTGCATTCAAAGCAAGGAAAAGAAAACTTGTGCTCCTTCTGAAGATCAGTAAGCAACCTTCCTCAGTTTCACTTTCACATGGGGATATTTTGAACGTAACACCTGAGATAAATGGAACATGGAGCTAATAAATGAAGTACTCTGCAGAAGGAGAAAAACAAGCAAAGTATCTGGTCTTTGATAACATTAAAATAGCTGTTTATGAGCGCAAAATGAAACTAGAACTATAATCAGCTTTGGTGCTTAACCTATAAAGCCAGAGCAACAATCAATCAACTTGAAATATATAAATCCTTTGGACGTTATGTGTGCCACACAATAGCAGTACTGTGGCCAGAATACACCTTAAGTGTGGTGTTCCATGTGACTACCGAGGCACAAAGAAACCATTGAGCTCCCTTCTACTGTTCAGCGAAGTGCAGTGGGATTAATCGGAGCTCTTAGTTGTGAGGATAAAGAAGTTTATGATTTTAGCTTTGAAAGGAGGTGACCAATGGAAAGTGCAGGATAACACAATGTACGTTTCAGAAATCTATGGCGGTACCACCTGTGAATTAGATCATTGACTTTTATTGAACATGAATGAAAGGTAGGTGATTTGATTATTTTAACTATTTTACTTTATTTCAACTTTTATAATTAGTTTCTTGTACTTTGAGGTGTCTTAACTGAACTTACTTTTCACATTTTATCTTTGTTTGACAAGTTTGATTTTTTTCATTATGTACACTGATTTCAGCAGATTTCAGTGTCCCTGGTACTAGCTGCTTTTTTCAGACTGCACCACACCTGGCACTGTGCCAGTAGCCAGGCTTCACAAGTCCAACAAAGAATGTACAACTACAGCTCAAATTTCCATTGTGGGCTGCAGAAATGTTTCAAGGATAAGATAAAGACAGATAAGTAGAAATAGTGAACTTATTGCCAGAACTCAGAATTAAGTCATTGGACAAAGGCACCCAGAGTTTGAAGAGTTGTTAACAATACACAGGTTTTAGAGATATTGAAAGCAATGAAACAGTAGAACTATCTTCAGATGAATAGTGGAAATAATCATCTATTGAAATTAGTTTTAATTATCAGCATTGAAGATGCTTCAATGGCAAATCACACTGAGCTGCATTTGCTCAGAGAACTGGTGTCTTCAGTCTGTGCCTGTGTCCCTTTACCCAAAATGAACAAATGGAACCCTGTCCTGCTGCTTGTCTGCATTTCAGAGTCCATTGGGTTGGTTTAATTATTTCTTGGCCTTTGGGTAATATGAAGTATCAACATTGCTTTCAATGGAAGGCAAAGCTGGGGCTAGAGCTTATCCTTGTGTCAAAGGAGTGATTAATGGCAGTATGTCCAACATCAGCCCACGGCAGTCCCAATGAGGAAACTGGGATCTACTAGTAAGGAATGAGAAAGAACAGGTGACTGAAGTTTGTGAAGACGAACACTTTGCATCCAACGATCACAATGCCGTTAGTTTCAAACTAAATATGCAAAGGGATAGGTCTGGGCTGTGGGTTGAGATGCTAAACTGGAGAAAGGCCAATTTTGATGGTATCAGAAACGACCTGGCAAGTGTGGAGTGGGAAAGGCTGTTTACTGGCAATTGTGTACTTGGTAAGTGGGAGACCTTCAAACAGGAAATTTTGAGAATATAAAGCTTGTATGTGGCTGTCAGAATAAAAGGCAAAGATAACAAGTGTAGGGAACCTTGGTTTTCAAGAGGTATTGAGAAATAAGGAGGTGCAGAGCAGTATAGGCAAGCAGGATCAAATGAGGTGTTTATGGAGTATAAGAAATGCGATAGAACACTTAAGAAAGAAATCAGGAAGGCTAAAAGAAGGCATGAAGTTACTCTAGTAGAGAAGGTGAAGGAGAATCCTAAGGATCCTTCAGATGTTTTAAGAGGAAAAGGAATGCAAGGGGCAAAATTGGTCTTCTGGAAAGCCAGAATAGTAATCCATGTGTGGAGCAAAAACAGATGGGGGAGATCTTAAATTAATTCTTTGTGTCTGTATTTACACAGGAGAAAGACACAGAATCTACAGAAGTGAGGCAAATTGACATCAACTTCATGGACCCTGTACAGATTACAGAGGAGGAGGTGTTTGCTACCCTGAGTTAAATCAGGGTGGATAGATACCCAGGGCCTGACAAGCTGTTCCCTTGGATCCTAAGGGGGGCAGGTGCAGAAATTGCCGGAGCCATAGCAGAAATATTTAAATCATCCTTAAAGTCAGTGGAGGTAGAAAATGATTTGCGGATAGCCAATGTTGTTCCACTGTTTAAAAAGGCTCTAAAGAGGAACCTGGCTGGTGAATTGTGGGAAAGTTATTGGAAGCTATTCTCAGGGACCTGATGTATAAGTATTTGGATAAGCACGGACTGATTAAGGATAGACAGCATAGCTTCATGTGTGGTAGATCATGTCCAACCAATCTAAATGAGTTACCAGGAAAGTGGATGAAGGCAAGGCAGTGGATGTTGTCTACACGGACTTCAGTAAGGGATTTGACAAGGTCCCACAAGGGAGGTTATTCAAGAAGATTCAGTTAATGGGCATTCATGATGAGGTAGTAAACTGGATTCGACATTGGCTTTGTGAGAGAAGCCAGAGAGAGTTACCTATCTGACTGGAGGCTTGTGATTACTGGTACATTGCAGATATCAGTGCTAAGTCCTTTGGTGTTTGCCATCTATATCAATGATATGAATGATAATGTGGTTAAGTAGACCAGCAAATTTTCAGATGACACCAAGATAGGGGGTGTAGTGGACAGTGAGGAAGGCTATCATGGCTTGCAAAGGGATCTTCATCAGCTGGAAAAGTGGGTTTATAAACGGGGGATGGAATTTAATGCAGACAATTGCCAGGCTTTGCACTTTCATAGGACCAACCAGGGTAGGTCTTATATGGTAGGATACTGAGGAGTGCGGTAGAACAAAGGGATCTGAGAATACAAGTCCATAGTTCATTGGAAATGATAACACAGGTAGATAGGATTTTAAATAAAGCGTTTGTCACATCAGCCTTCATAAATCAATGTATTGAGTACAGGAGATGGGATGTTATGTTGAAGTTGTGTATGACATTGGTGAGGCCCAATCTGGAGTATTGTGTGCAGTTTTGGTCACCTACCTACAGTAGAGATGTAAACAAGGTTGAAAGAATACAGAGAAAGTTTAAAATAATGTTGCCAGGTATGGAGGACCTGAGTTATAAGGAAAGATTGAATAGATTAGGACTTTATTCCTTGGAACATAGAGAATTGAGAGGAAATTTGATAGAGTTATACAAAATTATGAGGAGTATATACAAGGTAAATGCAAGCAGGCATTTACCACTGAGATCGCGTGGGACCACAACCAGAGGTCAGGGTTAAGGGTCAAAGGTGAGAAGTTTAAGGGGAACATGATGGGGAAACTTCTTCACTCAAAGGGTTGTGAGAGTGTGGAATGAGCTGTCAGCACAAGTGGAGAATACGAGTGTGATTTCCATCTTTAAGAGTAGTTTGGATTGGTACACGAATAGTAGGGGTCTGGAGGGCTATGGTTCCGGTGCAGGTCAATGGGTGTAGGCATTTAAAATGGTTTCAGCATGGACTAGATGGGCCAAAGGGCCTATTTCTGTTCTTTACTTCTTGATGACTGCCATTTTTGATATGCAGTCTCACAATGTTGGAATAAAGATAGAAATTCTTTAAGATATTTTAAGAATAAAAAAAAGAAGCTAGTTGCTACCACAGCAAAATATTTATATTTATAACATTTAAAATAATAAAAATAATTTTTAAGGAGTGACGTCGTTTCTCATTGACCTACTGTATAAACTCCATTGAAATCGGTGGGATCAGTTAGAAATGTCACTGGCCTTCCCCAAGCGTCTAGGATTCACATCACTTTTAGAAGCTAAATGCTAGACATCCTGCAGGCAGCTCCTCATCACAGTCTGCATGATTCAGTTCCATGATATGATATTGGAGAGCAGAGATACTAGGATCATATCTACCACTGAATGAATTTAAGCATGTATATAGGCTGGTAAGTTTTCCTCACAATTGCTTGTTCCTCTGATAATTTTTCATCTTTCACTTGGTAGGGGATTCTAGGACAAGGGAGCATGGCTTCAGGATTGAAGGACGTCCTTTAGAACTGAGATGCGGAGAACTTACTTTAGTCAAAGGGTGGTAAATCTGTGGAATTTGTTGCCACAAGCAGTTGGTTGCAGAGGTCAAGTCATTGGGTGTATTTAAGGCAAAAATAGATGGGTTCTTGATTAGCCAGGGCATCAGAGGGTATCCGGTGAAAGCAGGGGAGTGGGGATTACTGGAAGAATTGGATCAGCCCACGATCGAATGGCGAAGCAGGCTTGATGGGCCGAATGGCCTACTTCTGCTCCTATACCTCATGGTCTTAATATTCCTTCTGGTCTCAATAAAATCAACAGTGTTTCTCTACCCATTACATCCATGACATAACCATTCAGCAGAGCAAACACTGGATCATATAGGATGGCACAGTGATTATGTGACATTTATAGTTCTGTTCCACAGATGACTGAAATTTAAAAATCATGCCAGTGTCCAGAATTGACTGTGGGATGGCATGGTTGTGTAGTGAATAGCTGAACACTATAACAGTGCCAGCATCGGGGTTCATTTCTGCTGCTGTCTGAAAGGAGTTGGTATGTCCTCTCCAGGAGCAGCAGGTTTTTCCTCCTGCGTCCCAAGGATTTTTGGTTAGTCACTTATTTGGTCAAATGGGTGGAACTGAGTGCCAGAAGGGATTAATATGTGCTGTATCTCTAATTAAAGGAAAAATACTACCATAAATAATCAGAGTATTTTTCTCAGATTTTGTCAGATACATTGTCTGCATCTGTCTCCACTGTTGTAGACACTAGCAGTGTGTCAGAGGTCCGAGAGTGTCAGGCTGCAGCAGTGAGTGCCATTGCTATTACAAAGGAAAAAGTGCTCGGCACTTAAAGGTCTTAAGGTGGATAAGTCACCCGGATCAGATGGACTACATCCCTGAGCCCTGAGAGAGGTTTTTGAAGAGATAATGGATGCATTGGTCATAACCTTTCAAGAATCATATGATTCTAGCATGGTCCTGGAAGATTGCAAATATCACTCCACTTTTTAAGAAGGCAAAAAGAATGTTATAGGCCAATTAGCCTAACCTTAGTGGTTGGGAAAGTTTTGGAGTCTATTACTAAGGATGAGGTTTCGGGGTACTTGGAGACTAATGACAAAATAAGTCAAGGTTAGCATGGTTTCTATGAAAGGAAATCTTGCTTGACATATCTGTTAGATTTATTTGAGGAAGTAACAAGCAGAGGCAATGGATGTCATTTACTTTGATTTTCGAAAGGCATTTGATAGGGTACCTCACATGAGGCTGCTTAACAAGATAAAATCCCATAGTGTTACAGGAAAGATAAAGGATTGGCTGACAGGCAGGAGGCAATGAATGGGAATTAAGACCTTTTCTGGTTGGCTGACAATGTGTAGTGATGTTCCTCAGGGAGGCAGAATTGGGACTGCTACTTTTCACATTGTTTCTCAATGATTTGGATAATGGATTTGACGACTTTGTGATAAAGTTTGTGGATGATACGAAGATAGGTGGAGGGGTAGGTAGTGCTGAAGAAGCAATGCAGTTGCAGCAGGACTTAGACAATTTGAAGAATGGGCAAAAATGTGTCACATGGAATACAGTGTTGGGAACTGTACAATAATGCATTTTGGTAAAAGAAGCAATAATTATGCAGACTATTATCTAAATGGGGAGAAGGTTCAAACATCGGAAGTGCAGAGGGACTTGTGAGTCCTCGTGCCAGACTCCCAGAAGGTTAATTTACAGGTTGAATCTGTGGTAAAGAAGGCAAATGCAATGTTGTCATTTATTTCAAGGGCAATAGAATATTAAAGCAAGGAGATAATGCTGAGATTTTAGAAGACACTAGTCAGGTCGCACTGGGAAAATCATCAATAGCTTTGGGCCCCATTTGGCAGAAAGGATGTTTTGTCATTGGAGAGAATCCAGAGGAGGTTCACATGGACGATTCCAGGAATGAGAGGGTTAACAAATGAGGAGTGTTTGGCTGCTTTGGGCTTGTACTCACGGAATTTAGAAAAATGCTTGGGGATCTCATTGAAACCTACCGAATATTGAAAGGCTGGACAAGGTGATTGCAGAAAGGATGTTTCCTATGGTGGGGGTATCCAGAACTAGAGGGCAAAACCTCAAAATTGAGAGGCGACCTTTTAGAACAGAGGTAAGGAGGAATTTTTTTAGCCATGGAGTATAGAATCTGTAGAATGCTCTGCCACAGACTGCAGTGGAGGCCACGTCTGTGGGTACATTTAAGGTGGACGTTGATTGTTTCCTGATTGGTCAAGGCATCAAAGGATATGGCGAGAAGGCAGGTGTATAGGGTTGAGTGAGATTTGGCATCAACCATGATGGAATGGGGGAGCAAACTCAATGGGCTGAATGGCCTAATTCTGTTCCTATGTCTTATTGTCTCATGGTCTTATGGCAAGTAAGATTGCATCTCCCTTTATTAATTAACTATTTTCAAATTATATATTTTCAAATATGCATTTTTTCCCTTTAAATTTTTGTAGAATTGAAAGCAGCCCAAAAATGGTCAATAAATGAGTCAAGAAGTGTTCGACCTCAGTTAGAGGTTTGGCTATTTTCATTTAGCACTATTCAAATAAAAACAAAATCCATACACTGCAGAAGCTGCAAATGATAAAATGTTCACTGAAATATTTACAATGTTGTTTACTGCACAGATCATGTTGTATTTCTGTAGGACATCTGAAGAAGTTCATTTGAAATTTTGCCTCCCCCTTTTTAATTATTCCACATTACTTTATACACCATTTAGCTTCAACTTAATTCAATCTCCAGGAGGGATTATACGATTCAAAGTAATTTATTCCATCTGTTAGCCATAGCAAATATTTTACCCCTATCGCTCCATTCTACAAGATAACAAATTCGAAAATCATACCAGTGACCACAGTCGGCTACGGTGGCAGAGAAATTGTTCTATCTAGGTTTTCACTACTACAAATTGATTCCTGGCAGAATGTTATTTGCTCATAGATATCAAAAGAGCAAAGTTAATGTTTGGTTATGATTTTTCATGTTTAAGTAGTATGTAAGTTTCCATAAAGAATAAAGAAGTGTCATTTGATGGAGGGAGGAAAGGATATTGCTTTTGAGCCAAATATGCCCTAACATGAGTTTAGAATCAGAATCTGGTTTATTATCTCTGGCATATGTCATGAAATTTGTTTTTTTATGCCAGCAGTACATTTCAATACATAATAATAAAAGCTATATATTATGAAATATTATTAAATAAGTAGTGCAAAAAGAGAGGACAAATAAAATAATAAGGTATTGCTCATAGGTTCATTGTCCAATCAGAAATCTGATGGCCGAGTGGAGGAAGTTGTCCACCCTTTCCACTTCTGATCCCTCAATGAGGACTGGAGTGTGTTCTCTCAACTTCCCCTTCCTAAAGTCCATAATCAATTCCTTGGTCTTACTGACATTGAGTGCAAGGCTGCTGCTGTAACACCACTCAACCAGCTGCTCTATCCTGTTCTATACGCCTCCTCATCACCATCTGAAATTCTACCAACAACAGTTGTATCATCAGCAAATTTTTGAGCTATGCCTAACGACACAGTAATGAGCGTAGAGACAATAGAGCAGTGGGCTAAACACGAATCCTTGAGGTACACCTGTCATGATTGTCAATGAAAGCCTCCAGTGAGACACACAGCTGGTAACATGAAAGTCTTTATTTGGCACACATAAACGGGAATTTGGAGTCACTTCGGAGAGAGTTTCCCTAACCCAACAATACATGCTGAAGATTAAAAGTAACAGAAGGACAATTTCTAAAATGCATTCACAATGCTTCCGTTGAGTTACACATTATTTCAAACACCTAGACCTTCATGCCAACACATCCAAAAATGAGTGTTAATCAGCACTGTCTCTGAGCTGTATTCATGCATATGCAGACATCTCAGGTGAATGGGCTGTTTCCTGGTTTGCAATCAACTCCAATCTGCAGCTCCAGAAAGACCATTGTTCTGAGCTGCATTTTAAATTGAATCGAGAATCAACACACAGATAGGAAGAGTGGTTGCTGTTGAAATTTATATTTGCTATATTCCATATCTCCAGAACATGCCATGACACACTGAAGATGTTATTTCTAATCCATACGAACTGTGGTCTCCCAATGAGGAAGTTAAGGATCCAGTTGCAGAGGGAGGTACAGAGGCCTAGGTTTTGGAGCTTGTTAATTAAAACAGAGGGCATGATTTTGTTAAACACTGAACTGTAGTCAATAAACAGCAGCCTTGCGTAGCTCTTGCTATTGTCCAGTTGATCCAAGGTTGAGTGGAGAGCCAAAGAGATTGCATCCACTGTAGACTTATTGTGACGATGGGCAAATTGCAGCAGGTCCAAGTCCTTGCTTAGGCAGGAGTTCATCCTTGCTATGACCAAGCTCTAAAGGCACTACATCACAATAGATGTGAGTATTACTGGGTGATGGTCTTTGAGGCAGCCCATCCGTCTCTTCTTGGGACTGGTATGGTTGTTGCCCTTTTGAAGCAGATGGAAACCTCTGACTGCAGGAGTGAGAGATTGAAGGTATCCTTGAACACTTGCTCCAGCTGGTTGGCACAAGTTTTCAGAGCCCCACCAGGTGCACCATCAGCACCTGATGTCTCGTGAGGTTCATCCTCTTGCAAGATGTTGAGGCATCAGCCTCTGAGACAGAGATCACAGGATCACTAGATGCTCCAGGGATTGACACCATTGTAGTTTTATTCTCCCTTTCAAAGGGTGCATAAAAGGCATTGAGCTCATCTGGGATTGAAACATCACAGCCATTCATAATGTTAGATTTTGTTTTGTGGGAAGTAATGGCCTGCAAACCCTGCCACAGCTAGTGTGCATTAAGTTCTTTCTCTAACCTCAACTGGAATTGTTCCTTGTCCTTAAAATACCCTTCAACAGGTTGTACTTGGATTTATTGTATAGTTTTGTTGCTATCCTTAAGATAGCATGGGTTAAAGATCTTTCTATTAGAGAATCAGGAACTAAATTTCCGCTAATAATCTATGACACATGTCATGAGTTCTTTAATATGCTATGTCATTCACTAAATCTATCAACAGGATGTCTCAGAATGTATTACTGTCAAATAAAGACTAAGAGCTTTTCACTCAGCCACTCAAGAACTCCAGAATTGTTTTATTAGGTTTCAGAAAATGCATATAGCGCTGATTTGAAGCATTTAATGGAATATAACCATGGCAACATCAGCTGTAATTACTTCAGCCCCTCAACCTCATATAGGCATTTTCTTTTGTGATTGGTCCTGCAACATATGGAATAAGGGCAAGCCGCAATATGGCAACCTTCCGAAGAGCTCCCATTACACTTCAATCTGAAATTCAGGAAGAACAAATGTGTGCTATTATGCCGAGTGGTAAATATTTAGACCCTTTGTTACTGATTTGTTTCAATTTTTCCCCTGTAAAGGACTTTTTGATTCCTCAGTGTCCAGCATGAACCTTCAACATTTGCAGCTTTTCCATTCTACCCATTTTGCCAGTGATTTAATTGAATATCAACAGTTCATTATAAATGCCCTCAAATCAGCATGTGATACCATTTTTGAATGCTGCCTCATAACATTTTCTGTTGAGTACACAGCTCATAATACAACAACATTGCAGCCCTTCGTATTTGAATCACTGCAGCCCTTCGTATTTGAATCACTGCTGGGAATGTCATGACACCCACATAAATAATGGCTGTGCACAAGATTTCACATTGACTGCTGACAGACGTTTTGCATGTTGCTCATCAGCACACAGTCAATACCTTTAGGAGATTAAGAGAGAAGAGGAAAATTGGTTGAATAAGACTAAATAATGTACTTTGGGTGCAAAGCTAGCCCTGGGAGGTGGTCTCACATCCCCTTGACTTCACACACCCTGCATTGCAAAATCAAGTTCAAAGCAGAATTTTAAAGGGCTATCTGAAATCTTTTGCTTTGTTATCAGCATAAATTTCACATGTCAACCAATTTTCCTGCAATTAAAGTATTATTGGTGCTTCGATACTGGCGAATGGAGCACTGAACCTGTAGCACATGCTCTGATAGACTTATAGCCAATGAAATTCTAACACATCATTCCCTCTATTCTCTTATTTCAGGCACCCTACTTATCTGTGATTTGCTTTTACTGTGGAATACTATCCAGAGACCATACTATTGATTAGGAGAAAATTACCACCTTGTAAGACCCTTTGAGAAAGCCTTGATAAAGAAATTATTTTTATGAGTTCCAAAAGCTCTTCACAGCTGCAAAAAACAAGGAGCAACTTGTACATATCTTTTCATCATCTCTTTGCTGTCAAATTGCACATCAAAATTTTGTTATGAACTCTCTAATGACCTTGCATATAAAGATGTGCTAACCCATGATTCCACAGGGCAAGGAGTTTTCAATTTCTTTATTACTTCCGGTTTGAAGGAATTCATTCATCTTTATTAGTTTTATTTTCTCTAAAGCTCCAAAGTCATTGCCTTCTTTTCTCTCTCAAATAACCTATCATTCAAACTGACTTTATTTCCTTCCATATGTCTTTAATTCAGACAAAAATACATTTTTTTCAGTTTACAGGAAAATATTACACCATATTGGTGGCTCTGATTTTTGAAGGATACTGACGGCAAGGATCATCTAAGCTCTTAAATGTATAATGAGACAGTTTTCAGACAGGTCCATCTTTCCTGAACCATTAATGGAATTACCTGGCATCAAATGTCTCTTCTACAAACCCTCTTGGGATCAATTGCCTATTCATTAAAAGAAAGTCTGCTGAGCTGCTACATCAGAAAAATGAAAAGAAGAATTGAATTTCTCTTTATCTTTAATCATTGTTTTAAAAAAGTTCTGTAAGTGTGTGCTACATCCTCACGTTCAAGCTTTCTTTAGCAGGTGGTCTTCCTATTTTCAAAATCAGAATCAGAATCAGGTTTATTATTACTGCCATGTGTCGTGAAATTTGTTAACTTAGCAGAAGCAGTTCAATGCAATACATGATAATATAGAAAGGAAAAAAAAAGTAAATTATTTACAGGAAATATATTGTATGCATATTGAATAGATTAAAAATAGTGCAAAAAGCTAAATAATATATATTAAAACAGATGAGACAGTGTTCATATGGCAGAGGGAAAGAAGCTATTCCTGAATCACTGAGTATGTGCCTTCAGGATTCTGTACCTCCTTCCTGATGGTAACAATGAGAAGAGGGCATGCCCTGGATGATGGGGGTTCTTAATAATGGGCATTGTCTTCCTGAGACACCGCTGCTTGAAAATGCAAGATAGAGCTGAATAATTTTACAACTTTCTGTAGCTTCTTTTGGTCCTGTGCAGTAGTCCGTCCATACCAGACAGTGATGCAGCCTGTCAGAATGTTCTCCACAGTACACCTATAGAAGTTTTCATGTGTTTTAACTGATAAACCAAATCTCTTCAAACTCCTAATGAAATATAGACGCTGTCTTGCTTTCTTTATGACTCAATCCAAAAGTGTCCTTGAATTCAGGCAAAGGACCATGCAAAGTTATTCATGTTGCTTACTGCTTTCCTGAATTATTCAAAAAATGTCTGGTTTGTGCTTCTTCACCACATTTATCCTCACCCCATCTTAATGCAATGATTTAATAATGTTCTCATCTCCCATGGTTGTGGAAAGCAATTTTCATTGAATTTATTTTCCTACCATTTCCAAGTGTATTTCATTCCACACTGACAAATACTATCTCTGTTTTGCTTTTCACTGCACCTTCATCCAGATGGCTCTTTCTGGAGCATTATGGTCTTGGATTATTATTGAGATCAAGATGGACAGTTGGTTCCTTCTATAGCTATATAAACCACCAGTACTCTGATAGTCATTGTACCCTAGTTTGCTTTATCACCTCCAGTTAAGGATAGAGAGCGGATGTTGGTCTTGTTACTGAAGTCCACATTCTGAAAAGAGAAGGAATAAAATCAGAGATAAGATATTAAAGGGTGTTAAAGTATTTGAATTATGGTTAGATTTAATGAATCTTCAATGCTGGATTATCTCAAACTTCATCCCTAGTTGTGAGTTGTTAGTAAAGCAACATACCAAATCAGCATATTGAATTTAGACTCCAAAATCCAGCCACCATGTTGAACACAATTAGATTAAATGTGTGTCATTGATTAAATAATTGATTTATGCAATAATGTCCACATGACAAAATTCAATCTATTGACCATGAACTGAATTTCAGAGGCAAAGCACAACACACCAAATCAGGCATTCAGACAATGCTTTCTAGGCAGATCCTTCTTAGCAAAACCTTTGGTTGCTCTGACTTCTTTGAGCATTTTTAAAATAATATGTTCCTATTAACATTTTTAGACAAAATAATTAGAAATAATGGAATAGAATTGGTAATACTTGTTACATAAAAAGCCGAACACTACATTACATAATTCTTCAAAAAGTCAGAACATCGCTTCAAGTAGACACTCTCTGTTATTGTGAAAACATACAAGATTACTTCGCTTTTGAGTTCATCTGTTCTCGTTATTTAAGCACAACTGTCAGGGTAATTCCAGATCTGCACACATTCCAAGTGTTACATTCTTTGACTTAAACATCCAAGATTCTTAATCTACTGAAATCGTTCTCTGCTGTTCAGTATTCTTTCTGCACTGAATAGAGGAGATTACAACAAAGAAAATCTATAGACATAATTCCTGATTTCTACTAAATGATTAAATCAGAGTCAGGAAAACAGTCATGGTGCAAATATTATCATTGCTCTGAGAAAGAGAGTTGGTATAAAATTTACTGCTGCTATCAGTGCTATTGTTTTAGATCCGTTCCCGTGTAGGCATTGCTTGTGCATACATTCAGACCCAGCTATGTATTATCAATAAGCATATCATTGGTTTATGCAGCATGACAAGAAATAGAACAGCTTTGCTTGGTAAACTGTTAACATTCTCAGAAAAGAAGCAAAGAAAAATCTAGTGAGAGAAGGCAAAGTTTGAAAAACCCCATAACGGAATATATGAAATATATTGTTTTCAGAAAAATGAAAAAGAAACCCTGAAGTATTCATTTGAGTTGTCCTTGACAAAGAACTGTCACTTCAACATTCAATCACTTGGATGTCATATTTTTGTGAGGTTGAAATATTTACCTGGCAAGCACTGATTTTGTTCAGATAAAAATTGGGGTTTAGTTAGAAATTCGCTGAAGTTTCAACTTTCTGCTTTCTGCAAGGATTGCTTACTACGTGACACCCTTGTCCATTTGTCCCTCTCCACTGATCTCCTTCCTGGCACTTATCCTTGCAAGCGGAACAAGTGCTACATTTGCCCCTACGCCTCCTCCCTCACTACCATTCAGGGCTCCAAACAGTCCTTCCAAGTGAGGTGACACTTCACCTGTGAGTCTGTTGGGGTCATTTACCATGTCTGGTGCTCTTGGTGTGGCATCCTGTATATCAGTAAGACCAAACGTAGACTGGGAGACAGCTTCGCCAAGCACCTGCCCTCCATCCACCAGAAACAGTGGAATCTCCCAGTAGCCACCCATTTTAATTCCATTTCCTATTCCCGTTCCAACATATCAACCATGGCCTCCTCTGCTGTCACAATGAGGCCATACTCAGGTTGGAGGAGCAACACCTTATATTCTGTGTAGCCTCCAACCTGATGAAACGAACATCAATTTCTTGAACATCCAGTAATACACCACTGGCCCCTCCACAATTTCCCATCCCTTTATCCCTCTCTCACCTTATTTCCTTGCCTATCCATCATTTCCTTCTGGTGCTCTTCTCCCTTTTCTTTCTTTCCTGGCCTTCTGACATCTCTTTATTAGATTCCCCCTTCTCCAGCCCTGTATCTCTTTCACAATAATAATTTCAATAAACAATTGTTTCAAAATAACAATTATTTTGTTCTTCTTTACACTTGGATGGCGGACTCTCCCCGCCATCCTGACTACCCTTCTGGTAGCCTTTACTCGGGGCAAACTTCATTTTATGCGTCAACGCATACTCATCCGCTAACTTAGCAGTTGCGGCTAATGTGGCTGCCTCTTTCTCATCTAGGTAGGGTCTCATACCCTCAGGGACACAACCTTTAAACTGCTCAATCAGGATCAGCTGTAGCAGTCTGTCATAATCCCCCTCTACCCCCTTCGAGGCGCACCAACGCTCACAATATGTCTGCATCTCACAGGCAAACTCTAAATACGTGCAGTCCCACTGCTTCCTCGCATTCAGGAACCTCTTCCGGTATGCCTCCGGGACCAACTCATAAATCCTGAGGATGGCCTCTTTCACCACCTCATACCTCTGGGCATCTTCCGCGGACAAAGCTGAGTAAGCTTCTTGGGCTTTTCCTTTCAGTACACTCTGAAGCAAAACAGCCCACTTACCCCTCGGCCAGTCCTGACTTATAGCCACTTTTTCGAAATGCAGAAAGTACCGATCCACGTTGGTATCGTCAAATGGGGGAACCAGCCTAACCTCCTGGGTCACCCGGAACCCTCCACCTTGGTTCGGCATGGGCCCCTGCTCTGCCCTTATCTTTAACTTCTGCAGCTCGAATTCCCTTTCCCTCTGTTTCTCCTCTCGCTCCAGCTGTCTCTCTCTCTCTCTCCTGCCTTTCTAACTCTCTCTCTTTCTCCTGCCTTTCTAACTCTCTCTCTTTCTCCTGCCTTTCTAACTCTCTCTCTTTCTCCCACCTTTCTAACTGCTTCTCTTCGTGTTCTAACTGCCGTACCCAGAACTTGTGCTCGAGTCTCAGTTTTTCAAGCTGCACCTGTACCGCGTCTCCAGCAGGTTTTTCAATAGACACCACCTCCAGCTCGCCTTGGGGAAGCACACCTTTAGATACATAGTGCTCTACGATAGCTCTGTGTATCTCCTCTCTCCTCATTGTCGACTTCCCCTTAGCAAGATTCAACCGTTTGGCCACAGCTACCAATTCCGATTTCCTGGCATCCTCTAATGCCTCCAAGGTCGGCGCCTTTATAATTTCCTCAGCCTCCATTTCTGCTGTTTGTCTTTTCTTTCTTTTGGGAATTTTGACCCAATCAATTTACTCCATCCCAAATTTAGCGTTCAAAATCGCGGACGAGAATCCCACTTATGTTACGTACCCCGTAACTGGGTTGCCAAACCAGCAGAAATGGATCACTCAGTTGGAGTCTGGATTACTAGAACTAAGAAAGTTTTACTAAAGAAACAAGCAACACAGTACTCTAATCAAAAGGATAATGAATGCAACAGTTCAGCAATGATAAACATACATGTACACAGAATTCAGATAACAGGATCAACCAAGCTCTATTGTTGTCTAGGGGTAAATGACCAGTTTCAAAGTGACGCAAAGTTCAGTTCAATTTAGTTCAGTTCAGTTTGCAGTAATCGCTGCCGTGGCGATGGACAGTGGGGGGAAGGAGAGAGAGAGCAAAATGAATGAATATTCAACACAGCTTCCACACAGACCTTCGCAGTCAGCTTTCGGGCGAGTCCTTTGTGATGTCATCTGAGGTCACCGACCATGACCCCTCCGTTTCCAGATACGATTGTTTCCCTGCAGTGAACCTGGCACCCAGGCAAGGGTGGTCACACACCAGGTTCCCGCCGATCATGTCTTTCCACCCTGTGCGTTTATGGCCCGGTACTTCCCACCGACTTGTGAGAGACGCATCGCTTCCAGGGTCTTGTTACCTCAGGTGTCATGTGTATCCTGCCTTAGCGAACCTGTTCCTTTTTATCGCCCTGCTGGGGTATCGCCTGTCCATCACTTCAAACAGTTCAGGGTTCAAAGGGGGAGCCGATCTTGACAGCTCTCCTTCCTTCATTAACATCTCCAAAATACTGCTCCATTGTTTTTCTTATCTCTCTCTCTCTCCTGAAGACAGGTGGCAGACCAACTGCTGATTCCACTGGTGCCAGACCAGGCCAGCTACATCTTAATCTATGTGTATTCTTGTCACATCACTTACCACCCCACCAGGCTCCGCGTCCAGCACATAATTCACTGTAACTTCTGCCCTCTCTAACAGAATCCTACCACCAAGCACGTCTATCCCTCCACCCCCATTTTCTGCTTTGCGCAGGGATTAATTCCCACGTGACACCCTTGTCCATTTGTCCCTTCTCACTGATCTACTTCCTGGCACTTATCCTTGCAAGTGAATGAAGTGCTACACCTGCACCTACACCTCCTCCCTCACTACCATTCCAGGCCCCAGACAGTCCTTCCAGGTGAGTTGACACTTCACCTGTGAATCTGTTGGGGTCATATACTGTGCCCAGTGCTCCCGATGAGGCCTCCTGTATATCAGTGAGACCAGACGTAGATTGGAAGACAGCTTCACCGAGCACCTGTGCTCCATTTGCCAGAAACAGTGGGATCTCCCAATAACCTCCAATTTTAATTGCATTTCCTATTCCTGTTCTGACATGTCATCTACTGTTGCAATGAGGCCATACTCAGGTTGGAGGAGCAACACCTTATATTCCATCTGGGGAGCCTCCAACCTTATGGCATGAACATCAATTTCTCGAACTTCCAGTAATGCACCACCACCTCTTCCACCAGTGCCATTCCCTTTTCCCTCTCTCACCTGATCTCCTTGTCTACCCATCAATTCCTTCTGGTGCTCCTCCCCCTTTTCATTCTTTCATGTCCTTCTGACTTCTCTTTATTAGATTCCCCCTTCTCCAGCCTTGTATCTCTTTCACAATAACAATTTCAATAAACAATTGTTTCAAAATAACCATCATTTTGTTCTCCTTTACACTTGTGGACTGGAAATGACATTGAACAATCTTGAATATTGCAAAATGGTTTTGGTCTTTTCAAACTCTCTCCTTTAATATGCATTGCCCTATTTTAACGAGTTTACAGAAGATACTATCTCCATCAAAACAGCAGCCCTCAATAATGTGTTCAAGGGTTAACCTGTATCACTAGACATGGTGGAGGCTTTAGTAGAACAGAGGACCCTCCAAAAAAACCTGGCATGTCTGGACTGTGTTTCTCATTCTTTGCTGACCAGAGGAGCTCTTTCAGTAATAGACTAAGACAACTGCGCTGCTCCGAAGAGCGCTATATGAGGTCATTCTTACCTTCAGCCATTAGGCTCTATAATGAGTCAACCTCTTGCCAGGGAAGTGATGACTTCCCTCCCCGTTAGACCATTATTTACCTCTGTTTACTAGAGCTCTGTTTAAGCTCTGTTTACTACACCCCACTATCATGAACACCCAGTGCAATACTGTACAATACTACCATCACTTCTTATCTGGACGGTGTGAATGTGCAACCATTACCACATAATGTTACAGTAATCCTTGCACTACCATGTTATCCGTGTGAACTTGGAAATCTTGTAACCCAGTAATCTTGACTTGTAAATTTTGTACATCTTATTTTTATGGTAACTTGTATTTTTATTCTTTTTTACTTCACTTGTAATATTTGTATACCTGTGCACTTGTAATTTCCTTCAGGATTAATACAGTATCTAGACATCTATTTATCTATCTGAGTTATATTAAGCCTTATCCCTCACACTTGTAAATACAAGCGATTCCACAGATGCTAGAAATCCAGAGTAACACATACAAAAGCTGGAGGACCTCAACAGGCCAGGCAGCATCTATGGAGAAGAATAAGCAGTGACATTTCAGGGTGATGAAGGGTCTCAGCCTGAAATATCACTGTTTATTCCTCTCAATAGTTGCTGCCTCACCTGCTGAATTTCTCCAGCATTTTGTGTTTGCTTCCCTCAAATGCTGTCTGCTTGCACTAGAAAATTATAGAAACTCCAATCAGTTGCTATCTGCCTACTTGTGTTTGACTTTTACTTCTAACTTTTTCTCTTTTCCTTAACTGTGTAATTCATCTTCTGATATCTGCCCAAGCAGTCATTTTTCATTCATGAGCCCAGATAATAATTGTCATCAGACTTTTCAACCATAGAAAAAACAACACATTCAACAGTCACGATTGTACATAAGGCAGTGAGAACCACAGGGGAAAAAAAGAACATTTATTGAATTTGGTTTCTTTTGCACTGCTACTCTAGAAAAGATAAAGTCACTCATCACAATGTTGGGATCAAACTGGGACTACACGATCCAGCTTCACACTGCCTTTCATTGACTGGGCTGACTGGGTTGGATGGAAACGTTATTGTTTAACCTTAGATGCAGCAGGTTCAAACATATGATTAAGGGATTATTAGCAACTTCTTGTTTCACCCCTGTTAGTTTAGCAAATACTTGTAGGTATAAATCAAAATTTCAAAAAAATTAAGTAAAAATTTTGCAGGGAAATTTCAATATGCCTTGTCTCTCTGGACACAATTCTTTTTTAATATTCTCTTCATTTTTAGTATTATAGGCTTTTTCATGGTCTTTTTTTTGTAATTGATTTAATAATTTGACTTCTTGCTTTTAATCAGCTTTTGTCTTTTGCTTTTACTCCTAATCCTCAAGCTTATTATTTTTATGGGCCACATTATAAGTTTTGATCTAGTATAGGGGTGGCCAACCTTTTACATTCCATGCGTCAATTTTTTCACGCACGAGTTCAGATGCGCCATACAACTCTTGTACCCCCCATTCAATTCTTGTAAAAATATGTTAATATAGACATAATTAGCATTTTACATGATATATGGATTTAATATAAAACCAAGATAAACATTACTTACCTTAGTGAGACTTTTAACAAATATTTTGTCTTCTTTTGATTTCTTCCTTTTTCTTAATCACATATTCTTTCTGTAACTCAGACGCAAGCACTAGCTTCAGTTTTCCTTCTATTTCAGTCTGATGTTGTGTTTTATAGTTTCTATTAAGATATTGTCTTCTATTATGTGAGAAAGTGTTTTCACAAACAATGCGCAACCGTTTTCCTGACGGACCTGCTATAAATAAGAACTCATTTTCCCACTCTTCATTGAATTCACGCTTACTATCACTTTCTGCTTTTCTTTTGCTCATTTTCTTTTGCACTGTGATGGGTCACTGAATGTAAAAACAAGGCTTAATTTTCAAAAAAGTACAAAACTGCAAATGTTCACAAAGGACAAACAAAGCATAACTCCGTAGCGCACGAGTGTCAATTGTAAACTGACTGGCAAAAACCTGCGACGCATCGCTGGTGCAGACGCCTGGCGCCTCAGGATCAAACAAGTATCAAACATGTATTGAACAGTTATGGAACAACTGCAGAACAAAGTCCTTCCTTCCTAGTTTGACTCATTGAACACTTTTTTAAAAATTGAGAACAGATTAATGTGAAAGAAGATAACATTCGCCAAAAGGTGTGCACAAAATAATAAAAACGCTAAAAATAGTTGCTAAATTTTAGATTTATTTTCAGTAACATCATTTCTAGTTCTAAGCTACTTGAATTCCTGTTATAGATTTTTTTCTCTACAAATCGGTTTTTGGTTAATACTTTTTGCATGAGTAGGCTTACTTTTTTATTATTATCACTGGGGTACAATGCACCACTTCTAATCATCCAATGAGCCATTTTTGGTGCATGTGCCATAGGTTGGCCATCCCTGATCTAGTATCTCTTTAGTTAGTCCCTCCTTTTTTGTGGAGTTTTTCTTCTTAATAGAATGTTCATTTGATGAAGATCTTGAAATAGTTCCTTGAATGCTTGTAAAACCTCTAAATCTAATTTCTCTTAGCTAATGTAGACAATTTACCTGCATAACTGGCTCTGTTTATTTCAAGAGTCTGTTTCTGTGTGCTCTGTATCACTCTCGAATTGAAGACAAAATTCTATCAAATTGTAATTCTCTTTTCCATGAAACATTCCTTACTGTGAAAGACCTGGTTAGCCCTTTCTGATTTTAGATACTCCCGTTTATATCTTGGACATAAATTCCATAGTAGTCCTTTAAGTTCTATCCATCCCATGGATAATTATCGATAATTATCATTGTATTATCACAAGTCCTCCTCGGGCAGAAACTACATTTTAGCACAATTTCTTTTTCCTTTCATTTTCCGCTATATCCTTCCAATTGGTGCAATTATGAAAACAATCAAACAATCAAAGTCTCTGCAGGGTGAGGCAGTGCCTTGGTAACATAAAATACTCTCTTACTCTGTTTTGTCTCATGAATCTTTTCTCATTGTACTGTCTTCAAGTAACAGTTCCATGCCCAAATCCCATCTTTCAGTGCAATTCACAATGCATTACTGCAAGCCAGTTACCTTCTTGCATGTGCAATGCTATCACATTATCAGGCCAGGCATGTCATATGGCATAAGCATTCTTTTGCCTCTACACAATCTTACCAATGATTTCAGAAGTTTTACCTCCTTGAGTCTAATGCATCAAAAGTGGATAGGTAACAAAATATAGTTTCCTTCAAATAGAACTGTTCACAGACAAGTACACAGCATTCTTACGAGGAGGTTACCAACCCACTTATACTTAGATATGTTTTCCTGATCTTCTTTAGAAATATATTTTGTATGTGCACCCACACATGTTCCAAACAGCCAGATAATTATCCTAGAAGACAATTGGTTATATAATTTCACAACCTCCACTTTACATTATCCTCAATCACAATGCAAGTATTATTATTTTTCAAGAGCCTAGGGAAAATATCACTATCATACAGTATTTTAGTCTTTTCCACAATTATCTTTGAATTTAGCAGATGAATTAATGCTGAAAACCTATTTCCTCAGCCTTTTTCATGCATTGCTTACTATTAGTAGTTTATATTTCCAGAGGTGGTGCTACATAAGCTTTCAAGTCACCTGAATACTCATTTCCTTGGATAGGCAATTTCTGTCACACAGCAGAATCATCTTTCTAGTTTTATCTATGTTGCTATTTCTGATGTGGACCACGTCCCCTGTGTCCAAGCACTCCCACTGCAAGTTTTTTCCAGTGCAAAAAGATGATTTTACTTCTGACACTGGTAAAGCAACAGAATCTTCAAGACATCCAGTTACATCTGAAGAGAACAACATTTGTCTCAAGACTACGCTGTCTCCACCATCACCTCATTCTGCACCCTGACTGGTCTTCTGTGAGCACCTTGGTCAGAACTTTCATCTGCCTACAAGCTGAGCTGCTCACACTCCTGACAATGTCTGTTAAGGCCTGCTTTCTGTGGCAATGTCTGGAACCCAAAGTTCAAAGCTGAAGCTCATAAAGATGCCAGCTTTACAGCAGATACATGTAGTAACTTCAATGTAGAAAATGTATTATATTTGTTGAGAGAAGAGAAAAAGACACAAAGCATTGAAGAAAAGTGGAAGAGAGGTGGCTGAAAGCATCATCAATAAAACAGGTTTTGAAAGTTCTTTTAAAGCTGGCCATGGAAGAAGCAAAGTGCTTACATGTTATTCATGAGTCTGGGTCAAGGACACTGAAAAGTTGGTCTCCACTTTTGATTGAAATATAAAAGAGTGCAGAGTTGGACAAATGAATGGCATAAGTAGATGTGGGGATGTATGCTATTAGAGTTGCTTGTTGGGAGCAACGGTATAAAACTGAAGAGTGAGGTAGTATCACTGAATGTGGAAAACTGAAAGACAGAGAAATTACCGAGGCTAAGTGTTAAGAATGAACAGTACAGAATCAGACAGAATTCTTTTAGATTAAAAAGTTTTGAAGCATCACAAGGGAAGAGCTAATTCCAAATGTAAATATTGCAGATACTGGAAATCTGAAATAATCTGAAGTGTGAAACTACACAGCTTTTGAGAGAATAAATTTTAGTAGTTTGTCTTTCATTAGAACTAGGGAAAGTTAGAGATAAAAGAAGTTATTAATTGCAGGAAAACGAGGCAGTAGACAGGGGGAACAAAAGGGAAGGAATGTGATGGCGTCAAAAAAAAAGAGAGATTGAATGTTGGACCAGATGTGTAATAGCTGAAATGTGAAGATCTCTGGACAGTCATCCATTGGTGAACACCCATTTTATTTCAGTTAAGTACTGAGCCTCTGTGTTGATCCAAGACAGGATAAATCTTTGTATTTATTTAAACCAACAGAGATTTGAAGCTGTGGTGTCTTGGATCTCATTTGCTGTGGGATGGTTAAGAAACTGTTAAAGAAATGGAAATGCTCACATTTTAAAAAGTGAAGCAGTATTTATGGCAAGACCATGTTCTTAACTGTTAGCACTATTTCATTTAATAATATATTTCATATTAAATAATCTTTTAATTAAAGTAACAAGATTAAAACAATCACTGAAAATGAACTTTGGAATAGAGAACCTTATCAAACAGTGAGAATGACAAAAGGCCTAAACAGCCTAATTCTGCATGTGTGTTCCTATTATGATCCTTATAGTACAATCATTCATAACTCTCAGGAGCAAGCTGTTTTTGTTCTATGAGGAAAACAAACTCATGAACTTGATGCAGATGTTTTTAGCACCACAACAACTTGAAAATAAAGGTTTACAGTAAAAGCTTTAAATATATTGGACTTAGTTTAGAGCTCTGGATCTTGGATTTTGAAATATATAAAAGTGAGTCAGAAGAGTTAGATGGCAGGTAAATGAGATGACATGGATTTTTTCTCTGCCAACTAAATAATTTTGATTGGGTTCTCAATGCAGAAGAATGTACCAAAATTTGAATATTTAACAATATGTAGCACACATGCTGTAAATGCTCTAAAAAGAATGCAAAATAATGTTCTAATTTGCCATTTAAAGCCATGTTCATCTTATTTATGAACTTGTTATATTTGTGACTCATCTTTACACAGGTTAAATATACAGATAAGCAGGTAGTGACATTGAGTTCAAAGAAAACAAGTATTTCTCTCTGACATGCCTAATAGCATAGATGGATCACAATGATCATGGATACATAATATTTGTTTGTTAATAACTCAATGTGAAACAGTAGTTCCACAACATTTGTTGCCTGTTGATTTAAAGCAAACATTTATGAATGCTAAAAATACTGCTTAGAAAGAACCTGTTGGATTCTTGGTCCTAGGGCATCTGATGAAGGTTTTGCTAACCACAAAGCTCATCGATCTTTCTGTTTCAGTTCTAAATAACGTCCTGTAGACTTCCAACAGATTTTCCTTTTATTCAACTCTTTAGTGGTAATAGAATTTTAAAATAGCCTTCATGCTTCCTCCTGCAATTTTCAATAAAGGCATTTTTAAGGTGACAGGGAAGTCCTTATTTGGAATGAAGGCTGCACATTTATTCAATATCTTTCAAGTTCAAAGTATAACACCATCTCTGTTGTCATTTAGGAAATCCCAAAAACCAGTTCGGACTTTGCAAAAAGGTGATATCTTTTTTTTTAAAGCAATGGGACAATACCTAGTTTTCTTCTTACATTTTCAACAAATCAAATAATACTGTCAGATTTTACTAGTTGTGGATGAAATAAGCATTTTACTGCTCTTTTTTTAATATGTTTTGATTCATATTACAATAAAAGTGGGAACTAGTCAACATCTGTTCAGGAAAAGAGAAAAATTGGACCATCGTTGGAGATGTGGAATTTATAGATTCATGTTATTTGAGAGGTTCTTGGTTCAATTATGGAGCTCTTGTGGTTTTGTCTTGTAAAATTTCTTTTATAAAAATAGTTGGTGATTGATTTAGGGCATTTTCACAGCCCTCCATGAATAAAAGTTTATTCCTGATGAAGGGTCTCCAGCTTAAAACATTGACATTTTATTCCTTTCTCTGAACCAGCAATGAAATAACTTCCCAGACCTCCTGTCACTTTGCCCATAACTGCTGCCTACCTGGTGTTTTTTTAACATTTTAGATTTCTAGATTCTGCATTATTTTGTTTTTGGACTTCATTTTAGGTGTTCTGTGAAGCTAACATTTTGAACCCTTCGTAACACACGCAAGGTGAGTCCCAATGAAGGGTCTCTGCCTGAAATGTTGGCTGTTTAATCCCCTCCATTGGTGCTACCTGACCTGTTGAGTTCCTCCAGCATTTTTTGTGGCTTACCCTGGATTTTCAGCATCTGGAGAATCTCCTGTGTTTACAGATAAAAAAAAGTATTTGAAGACCACATTAGATATTTTCTATTTAGTCAGCTTCATTCTCCAAACAGAGCAATGTTATGCAAGAGGATATCAGAACAAAATATACAATCTGCTGAAGGAAAACTTCATACTTGATCAATGGTCAATGTTATCGTTTGTTAATTTAGATTTTTAATTACCAGTTACTCAAATTTTTAGATTATGAGAACACTCAGTCCTCTTTTATTGTCATTTAGAAATGCATACATGCACTAAGAAATGATACAATGTTTCTCCAGAGTAATATCACGGAAGACAAGACAGACCAAAGACTAACACTGACAGAACCACATAATTAGAACATGTAGTTACAGCAGTGCAAAGCAATACCGTAATTTGATAAAGAACAGACCATAGGCACAGTAAAAAGAAGTCTCAAAGTCCCGAGTCGATCAACTCCCGAGTCCCCGATAGCAGGTGGCAAAAGGGAGAAACTCCCTGCCATAAACCTCCAGGCACCGTCAACCTGCCGATACCTATGAAGCAGCCGACCCTGAGTCCTTCCGTCTGAAAACTCTGAGCTTCCGAGCAGCCTCTCCGAAACAGCCTCCCGAGCGCCATCCTCTGCCGAGCACCTACGACCTCTCCCCAGCCGCTGAAACACGCAAACCCGAGGATTTCGGGGCCTTCAACTCCAGAGATTCTGGTTACCACACAGTAGCAGCGGTAGCAAAGCAGGTATTTCAGAAGTTTTCCAGATGTTCCACTCTGCTCTCACATCTGTCTCCATCAAATCAGGATTGTGCACGGTCCCCTACCTGAGAAATAACAGATATTCGTCACCAAAGTGGTCACGCGCGCTGTCGTCGCGCCACCATCTTCTCCCCTCTCCCGGGAGGAATTAACTTTAACACAAAATGGTCAGAGTTTGTCGCTGGGTTTGAAGAGATCTGGAATAAAAGCAGTAAAGCAAGAAGGAATCAGTCAGGCTATCAATAAAGTAAAGATTACTTTTCAAACATTTATCAATTAATTGTTGGAACATTCAGACTTCACTGTTTAAGGAATGAATGCTGTGAAGCCAGTTCACTTGAGCATGTTGTATGAATTTTCAACACAATTATTTTTAGTCATCTCTTCAAATTCTATCCAGAATCTCCGGAGGGAAAGGCCCCGAGTCCTCAGCTTTGCTTGTTGCTCGGCGGCCAGGGCGGGGTCAAAGTGCTTGGCAGAGATGGTGCTCGGTGCTCGGTGTTGGAGGGCTGGTCGGAGGCTCGAAGTTTTCAGATGGACTCAGAGTCAGCTGCGGTCGGGTGTTTCCAATGCATCGGCAAGTTTGAAGCGCTTCTGTCTGCGTGAGATGATGGGGCTATCGGGACTTGAGACTTTTTTTTACCCTGCCCATGATCTGCTCTTTATCAAATTACGGTATTGCTTTGCACTGTTGTAACTATATTTGATAATTATGTGGTTTTGTCAGTTTTAGCCTTGGCTTGTCCTGTGTTTCTGTGATATCTTTCTGGAGGAACATTGTATCATTTTGAATGCATGCATTTCTAAATGACAATAAATGAGGACTGAGTGTCTTCATAATCTAATCTAATTAATCTAATATGTTTAATAATTAACCTTTTATTCAAAAACTGTAGAATAATATAGTTTTTTTGCTACACATATTATCATGTCTTTTAGTACTAAATGTTACAAACTCATGAGATTTGTGTCAACACTACTGTCTCCAAGATCCCCTACAACAGCAGTCCCCAACCACCGGGCCGCAAAGCATGTGCTACCGGGCTGTGAGGAAACAATATGAGTCAGCTGCACCTTTCCTCATTCCCTGTCACGCACTGTTGAACTTGATGATAGGGTTGCCAGCTGTCCCAAATTTGCCAGGACATCCCGTATAATGGGCTAAATTAGTTTGTACCACACGAGATCGCCCTTGTCCCGTATTTCCCCCGCTAAGGTAGAGCGTTCCTATGAAACCTTTCATGCCGAAATGGCATAAAGCAAAGAAGCAATTACCATTAATTTATATGGGAAACATTTTTGAGCATTCCCAGACCCAAAAAATAACCTAACAAATCATACCAAATAACACATAAAACCAAAAATAAATAACACTAACATATAATAAAAGCAGGAACGATATGATAAATACACAGCCTATATAAAGGAGAAATAATTTATGTAAAGTATAGTCAGGAGGATGAAGGCAAAACTGATTTGTGGGGGGAAAATATCGGCACGTATGCGCATGCATACATCACATGCGCACGTCACTCATGCGCACACAGGTGCCCGCACAAGGCTTCATGGTCATGGTAGTCTTTCTTCGGGTAAAGTGTCCCGTGATTTGACTGCTACTTTTGTCCTTTATTTGGGAGTGAGAAAGTTGGCAACCCTAACTGTAAAAGACATGTTGAAGTGACTTTAACCCTACTTGAACAGGTCCACAAGAATATATTCAATATTAAACCGGTTCACAGTGCAAAAAAGTTTGGGGACCCCTGCCCTACAAGCAAAATATCATCCTGAGTTGGAATTATATACCATGGTTCCTTTGTTACTGGGTCAAACTCCTGGCAAATAAGTTGATACACCTTGATGTAACAAATCTGGCCCATTATTAAACTCTAGTGCAAATATTTCTTTTGAACAGTGTTGAAGTTATTTTGCACCTTGCAAAAATTGATATAATAAATTTTGGGGCATTTGTTTCAGATGTTGCTGGAAAATGGAAAAAAATATATAATTCAAGATGCACCCAAAGTCACTGAGAGTGTAATACTTTCATATTGCTTTATTATTGAGTTACTAAAATGGGGTAAAGAATCACGTAATGTTATTATAGGTAGAAGTTTGAAATGGTTAAGTACAGGTGCAAAAGGAGCACCAAAGGCTATTGTGAATGAAATAAACTTTGTGAGTAAAATAAGTTCCACAATTATTCTCTGACTTTACATTCCAAAGTCCCTGTTTCAATTGTATTTTTTCTTTTGACATTTTTCAAAATTTGGCAGGTTCTTTTTGGGCTATAAACTGAAATTTCTGTCTCTCCATGCAAATGCTACTTAATTTTTGTAGGAAGTTTAGGACTTCCTTCTTGCTTTAGAAAATATAAATGGCATCTGCTTGCTATTTGATTACAGAGGTTACAGGAGTTACAGAGATTGCGTCACAGAATGCATTGACCTGGCAGGATACTGAAAATCATTGCCAACCAACTAGCCAGAGTATTCAAGGACATCTTCAAACTGCCTCTGCTGCAGTCAGAGGTCCACACCTTCTTCAAAAGGGCATCAATCATACAGGTACCCAAGAAATGCAGAGTGAGCTGCCTCAATGATTATCATCTGATATCTTCTGTGATGAAGTGTGTGGAGAGTTTGGTCATAGCTGGAATTAATTCCTGCTTGTGCAAGGACCTGGACCTGCTGCAATTTGCCTACCTCTTCAACAGGTCTACAACTGATACAGTCTCACTGGCTTTCCACTCAGCTTTGTAACACCAAGACAACAGCAAAAGAGGCTGCTGTTTATTGATTGGCATTCAGCACCAACATCCCCTCACTACTACTCATCAAACATCAGGACCTGGACTTCTGTACCTTCTCTGCAACTGGATCCTGGATTTCCTTCTCAGAAAACCACAGTCAGTGGGGATCAGTAATAAAATCTCCTCCATATTGATGATCAACACTGACACACTTCAAAGATGCATGCTTAGCCTACTACTCTACTCGCTCTATACTCATGACTGTGTAGCTAGGCAAAGCTCAAATGCCATCGATAAATTTGCTGATGATGCCAATTGCTATTGGCAGAATTCCAGATGGTGATAAGGAAGCATTCTGGGGTGAAATAAAGCAGCTTTTTGAGTGGTGTTTCAGCAACAATGTCAGCACAACTAAGGAATCGATTGTGGTCTTCAAGAAGGAAAGTCAGGAGAATATATACTAGTCCAAATTGAGGGATTAGTGGTGGAAAGGGTGAGCAGCTTCAAGTTCATAGGCATCGACATCTCAGAGGATCTACCTTGGGTCCATCATAACTATACATTCATAAAGAAGACATGCCAGTGGCTCTACTTCTTTAGGAGTTTAGGAGATTTGAATGTCACCAGACACTCCTACAAATTTCAGTAGACCTTCTGACTGTTAGCATCACTACCTGGTATGGTTGCTCTAAGGTGCACGGACTGTGGAGGAATATAGACTTAGTCAGCCCTATCTTGGGCATGACTCTCCCCATCATCAAGGGAATTTTCAAGAGGAGGTGCTTTAAGAAAGCAGCATTAAGAACTTTCACCATTGTTACTACCATTGGAGAGGAGATGCAGGAGCCTGAAGTCCCACACTCAACATTTTAGGAACGGTTTCTTTCCCTCAGCCGTCAGATTTCTGAATGGTCCGAAACATATGAGCAATACCTAATTATTCCTCTTTTGCACTACTCATTTATTGTTGTAACTTGTATTTCGGGTTGAGCAACTTCCTCTGGACTAGATGAATTGCATCTATAATCTGGTCATAAGTAGTTGTGTTTTCAACCAGCAACTACTGGTTTCCATTTGAGTTCCCTGTGCTTTTCAGAATATAAATAAGAGGCTGTATATTGTGCCTGCATGTTAAAAGTTGTTTTATTTGTTTTTGATTAGCGATATACACACACACACAGGATATGTGGCAAGCTTAAAATGACAATTGATGTGGTTCCTGCTGTACCCATTAACTCTGCAACAAATATTTCCCTACTCACTAGCTGCTGACGACTACATATGGAGATTGGAAGATTTAACTTGTTGCCCAGGTAGTAGTATATCATTTACAGATTTACGTCCCAGTGAGCAATCCATCATCAAAGATGGATAATAGGTAGCTGGATTTCCACAGGTATTTCTATCACTTGCAGGTTGCCAGGGTAAATTTGTTCATTCTTCTTAGTCTCCTCATAAAATCTCCATAGCCTTGGAACAATTGATTTAATCTAGATGATGTCACTTATTTTTGGATTCACAATGTTGTTTGCAAGTTTTTAAGAAAAACAGCTCATGAGTGATGGCTGCCTTAATATAGTGTTCACAACTGTGTAATCATTTTTACCTGTATGTTACAGTGGCATGCAAAAGTTTGGGCACCCCGGTCAAAATTTCTGTTACTGTGTATAGCTAACCGAGTAAAAGATGAACTGATTTCCAAAAGGCATAAGGTTAAAGATGACACATTTCTTTAATATTTTAAGCAAGATTACTTTTTTTTATTTCCATCTATTACAGTTTCAAAATAACAAAAACGGAAAAGGGCCCAAAGTAAATGTTTGAGCACCCTGCATGGTCAGTATTTAGTAACACCCCCCTTTGGCAAGTATCACAGCTTGTAAACGCTTTCTGTAGCCAGATAAGAGTCTTTCAATTCTTGTTTGGGGGATTTTTGCCCATTCTTCCTTGCAAAAGGCTTCTAGTTCTGTAAGATTCTTGGGCTGTCTTGCATGCACTGCTCTTTTGAGGTATATCCACAGATTCTCAATGATGTTTAGGTCGGGGGACTGTGAGGGCCATGGCAAAACCTTCAGCATGCACCTCTTGAGGTAGTCCATTGTGGATTTTGAGGTGTGTTTAGGATCATTATCCTGTTGTAGAAGCCATCCTCTTTTCCAAACCTAACCAGTTCCCCTCTACCACCACTCTGCTCCATCTAGCGGAATTAGTCCTTACTCTTAATAATTTCTCCTTTGGCTCCTCCCACTTCCCTCTACCAGTAAATGTTCCCCGTGCCACTGGCTGCAACACAAACCCAAAGCATGATCGATCCACCCCCGTGCTTAACAGTTAGAGAGGTGTTCTTTTCATGAAATTATGCACCCTTTTTTCTCCAAACATACCTTTGCTCATTGCAGCCAAAAAGTTCTATTTTAACTTCATCAGTCCACAGGACATGTTTCTAAAATGCATCAGTCTTGTTTAGATGTTCCTTTGCAAACTTCTGACACTGAATTTTGTGGTGAGAATGCTGGAAAAGTTTTTTTCTGATGACCCTTCCCAGAAAGTCATATTTGTGCAGGTGTCGCTGCACAGTAGAACCGTGCACCACCACTCCAGAGTCTGCTAAATCTTCCTGAAGGTCTTTTGCAGTCAAACGGGGTTTTGATTTGCCTTTCTGGCAATCCTACAATCAGTTCTCTTGGAAAGTTTTCTTGGTCTTCCAGACCTCAACTTGACCTCCACTGTTCCTGTTAACTGCCATTTCTTAATTACATTACGAACTGAGGAAAAGGTTACCTGAAAACACTTTGCTATCTTCTTATAGCCTTCTCCTGCTTTGTGGGCATCATTAATTTTAATTTTCAGAGTGCTAGGCAGCTGCTTAGAGGAGCCGATGGCTGCTGATTGTTGGGACAAGGTTTGAGGAGTCAGGGTATTTATAAAGCTTTGAAATTTGCATCACCTGGCTTTTCCTAATGATGTCTGCGAACAAGACATAGCCCTAATACAGGAGTCCCCAACCTTTTTTGCACTGCGGACTAGTTTAATATTGACAATATTCTTGCGGACCGGAGACTGGGGCTTGCCAACGGAGAAGAGTAGCAGTCAAATACGTTGTGTTTACCCAGAGAAAGACTACAATGACCATGAAGCCTTGCGCGGGCACCTGTGCACATGCGTGACCTGCGTATGCCTGTACCTGCCGATTTTTTTCCCCTGCAAATCGTTTTTGTCGATTCTGTTCGGGGGTGGGGGAGGCGGAATTAATCATGACCAGAATATCGGTGATAAGTGGCTAATACACTCAATTTCATTTCTAAAAGGGTTTATCCAACGAATTTAATATTAAACACACAGCGCATATTTTCCCTGCATGAATATAGTGATAAGTCAATTCTCAGGGGAGCACAGGGGAGCTTGAAGTAAGTGTTGAACGAACTTCCAGTAGAAGTGGTAAAGGCAGGTTCGATACTATCATTTAAAGAAAAATTGGATAGGTATATAGACAGGAAAGGAATAGAGGGTTATGGGCTGAGTGCAGGTCGGTGGGACTAGGTGAGAGTAGCGTTTGGCACGGACTAGAAGGGCCGAGATGGCCTGTTTCCGTGCTGTAATTGTTATATGGTTATATGAGTAAGTCAATAGCATCATAACATTTAAGTAACGTTTGGATATTAAACACACAGCACATATTTTCCCTGTATGAACATATAAAATCATTGCAACACACCAATATCGCTGAATCAGTGGGAGCCCTGGGCTTGCTTTCCTGCAACAACACGGTCCCGTCGAGGGGTGATAGGAGACAGCGATACTCGAAGGGGGTTCCTTATGTCCAGTCTATTCCGCAATTTAGTTTTCATTGCATTCATTGCAGAAAACTCCGCTTCGCAGAAAAATGTTGGAAATGGAAGCAGCGTTTTCAGTGCATTCCTGGCTATCTCAGGATATTTAGCCTTGACTTTGATCCAGAATGCCAGCAGAGATGTTACGTCAAACATACTTTTCAGCCTGCCGTCATTTGCAAGCTCGAGGAGTTGATCTCCTTCGCGCGCTGACATGGATGACACGCGGGTAATGACCTCGCATGCGTAATGGATCAACAGTGGGCGTGACAGGGAATGAGGAAAGATGCAGCTGACTCATATCGCCAAATCATATCATTTCCTTGCGGCCCAGTAACACATGCTTTGCGGCCCGGTACCGATCCGTGGCCCGGTGGTTGGGGACCACTGCCCTAATAAGCTAATTAATGTCTGAGACCTTGGTGAAAGATATCTGAGAGCTCAAATCTCTTGGGGTACTCAAACTTTTGCATGGTGCTCCTTTCCTTTTTTCACTCTAAAATTGTACAAAACAAAAATAATACACTAATCTTGCTTAAAATGTTGAAAAGAATGTTTCATCTTTAACGTTATGAGGTTTGGAGATCAGTTCATTTTCTACTCACTTAACTATTCACAGTATCAGAAATTTTGACCAGGGGTGCCCAAGCTTTTGCATGCCACTGTATGTCATCAAAAGTACATTCCAAATGATTTCAGTTAGTGTATGAGGCAACTATAACCAAAGAATGTTGTCACTCATTCGAGATTCGGTAATATATTCTGAGTGATAACTGGTTATATATCTTCATAATTATTTATGTAGAACTGAGGGACAACAACTAACAACAGGTTAACTTAAACAGAATAAAATCCTGGTAAAACATTACCATCAGGTTCCCCTTAAATATTTCACCTTTCACCCTTAACCAATAATCTTTAGTTCTAGTCTTAGACGGCTGTGGAGGCCAAGTCGTTGGGAATATTTAAAGTGGAGGTTGCTAATTTCTTAGCTAGAAAGGGCATAAAAGAATACGAGGAGAAGGCAGGAGAATGAAGTCGATAGGGGTAATAAATCAGCCATGATGGAATAGCGGAGCACACTTAATGGGCTGAATGGCCTAATTCTTCACCTGTATCTTATCATCTCATTATTCATTATTATTATTATTCATTTTGTTCCCTTTTGAAAGGATGAGCTGATGCTGGAGAGGGTTCAAAGGAGGTTCACAAAAAAGATTCCAGGATTGAACGGTTTATCATATGAAGAGTGTTGGATGGCTCTGGGCCTGTATTCACTGGAATTCAGAAGAATGAGGGGTGATCTAATTGAAACTATTGAATGTTGAAAGGCCTCAATAAAGTGGATGTGGAAAGGACAGAAGCATCTCGGACCAGAGGACACAGCCTCAGAACAGAGGGGTGTCTTTTTAGAATGGAAATAAGGTGGAACTTCTTTAGCCAGAGAGTAATGAATCTGTGGAAATTGTTGCCACAGGTGGTTGTGGAGGCCAAGTCTTTACGTATATTTAAGGCAGAGCTTGATAAATTATTGATTGGTTGGTCAGGATGTAAAGGGATACTGGGTGAAGCAGGAAATTGAGGCAAAGAGGAAAATGGATCAGCCATGATGAAATGGCAGAGTAGACTTGATGGGCCAATTTGCCTAATTCTGCTTCTATATCTTCTGGTCTTATGGTCTTACTATATAAAAATGAGATAATAACCAAATGAAACTACAATACAGGACTGTGTGCCTGTTTAGAAGAAATGTCAAATAATATTTAGAGCCAAGTGTTCCCACAGCCAACAAATCAGGTCAAAGGTATTCAAAATGGTTGTCTAGTCATAAATAATAATGGTTCTTGACAATTAAATGTGAAGTATACTTCATAAACATTCCAACATTAACAAATTTATGTCATACAACGTGAAAGCGAGAAATGTGAAGGGTATGCCACCACCTTCAGTCAAAATTTCCTTGCTCATTCTCCTTCATCTCCTCTTGAAATTCCCACCATCAGAGTTGCCTTGAGCCAATAATTTAATTTACATAACATTACATTTTTTTTTGGATTCAGAAGTATTCCCTAACATTGTTCGAAAGGTTTTAAGAGGAACGGCTCATCAAACCAGTGCCTGTGGATTGAGACTTTATCATGAATTCTTCCTTTACAAGTATGCCTGAGGCAGCCAGCTTCTATTTGTTTGAATCCTGCTGTTTGGAGGTTTCTGTCACTTTTGTAATTTCGTTCATTTGGATTTGGCTTCTTTTGTTCCCGAGCAGTTCAACCTACCACCAGTTAGACAACTTCTAATCTCATGGCATTTGCTTCAGTATTCAATTTCCATAAATCATTTGCATGTTTGGTATATTTAAAAATGTATTAAGTTATTTCTCTCATTTCATTCAACCTAGATTTCTCATTTGCCAATTTAATTAGTTTCATGGGAGTCTTGGGCTTCCAAGCGTCCTGGTTTTGGACTGATTTATTGAACCAGTGCCGAGCCGGATTTGGATATGATGTTTAATAGCAGGCAAAAAAAAATCATCATCCTCGCTGCTTGATAAAGAATGAAGTTTGTGCTTTTGTTTGTTGTGCTACTTTCATCTTTATGATAGAGATGCAAGCTGTCTTTAGATGCCTGCGTTTTTTAACTCTTTCCTTCCTGCTCCTTGTTATAATACATTTCCACATGATGTTATTATTTTATTAGGACAAAACCTTTAGTTAAAGCTGTGATTTTTGGGTCTGCTCTCAAAAAAACCTTCACTGTGCCATGCCTCATGTCTCCTACCAGATCTAGTAATTGATACAGACTTCTTCTCCTTGGGCTGTTCCTTGGAATCAGGAATGACTTATTTTCACTCCAGGGTGTAAGAAGGAGTAAGCTGGCTGTGCATGATATCTTTTAACATGGTATTTACACTGCTTCAATTTAATACTCTCCCGCAAGGTCCATACTTAACCTTTGCATGTATACACACACACATACACAGAAGCATGTACATACAGACTTGGTGCTCTGGAAATACATGAATGCTGCTGGAAATCTCTAGCAATGTGCTGTTGGCTTCCTCTTTACATAGATTGTGAGCTTGCTGGCACCTACATTAATAAGAGGCATTGATCGTGTGGATAGTCAAAGGCTTTTTTCCCAGGGCTGAAATGGCTAACGTAAGAGGGCACAGTTTTAAAGTGCTTGGAAGTAGGTACAGAGGGGATGTCAGGGGTAAGTTTTTTATGCAGAGAGTGCATGGAATGGGCTGACGGCGACTGTGGTGGAGGCGGATACGATGGGGTCTTTTAAGAGGCTATTGGATAGGCACACGGAGCTTAGAAAAATAAAGGGCTATGGGTAACGCTAGGTAATTTCTAAAGTAAGTACATGTTCGACATAGCTTTGTGCCAAAGGGTCTGTATTGTGCTGTAGGTTTTTCTATGTTTCTACATTGAGACAGGCCAGAGTTTTATCTGTTCATAGAGCATGGTACATAGTGCAGGCTCTTCAGTCCATGATGTGCCAGCCTTTCAAACTACTCCATGATCAATCTAACTCTTCACTCTTACATAGCCCATAGCCCTTCAACTTTCTTTCCTACATGTGCCTATCTAAGAGTCTCTTCTATGTCCTGAATGTACCAGTATATACCACCACCTTTGGCAGTATATCCAAGGCATTTACAACTCTCTGTGTAAATAACCTACCTCTGAAAACTCCCGTAAATTCTGCTTACCTTAAAGGAATGTCCACTCTGGGGAAAATAAAGGACTCACTGTGCACCGTATACAGTATTCCTCTTATAATCATAAACTCCTCAGGATAGTTTCCTGTCATCCACGTGCTCCAAAGAGAAAATACCTTGCTCACTTCAGCTTTCCTTATAGGATATTTGGGAACTGAAATTCTCATCAGTGTATCATATCTAGTACTTACCTGTAAAACTTAAGTGGCTTAATATCAATACCTATGTTTGAATACAATTCAGTTTCTGTGAAAATGAAGATAAAGGACTTGTCTTATTATTTGTGAAGTCTGCAATTTCCATTCAAAGTTCATCCATATGTCTTCCGTATTTTGAACCACAGACTACACACACTTGCAGTGGCATCCAGTGGAATGTAAAGTTAGTCCAAATCTGCCTTTTTAAGTTTTTCATTTGTGTTGAATTTTCTCATACCATCCAAAGGTCACTCCTGCAAAAGCAAGCTTCCAGTACACTCCACAGCCATTAGCATGCCATGTAAATCACTTTGTGCTCCTCTGCACCTGTCAAGGAAGTTGCAGATCATGGAATTTTCCCGTGACTAATTGCACAATATGCACTCAAAACCTGCACTTTCTGTATTTCTTTAATTTCCCATTCTGTAGATGCATTTTTATCAATTAAAACAATTGCCTGTGTTTAGAATAGGTATTTTCTCTGAAAAGGGGAAAGCATAGAGCATGGTCTAGCTTGTTTTGTTGTTCATTTATAGGATATACACGTTGCTGGTTAGTGTAAGTATTTATTGGCCATCCCAATTCATCTTGAACTTTGTGACCTGTTAACCTAGAGGGCAGGGTAACTGAAGGTTTAAGCACGTTATGACAGTAAAAAGTCGGTAAACATGCATTCTGTTTTGAGTTGAGAGTAGAACGTATGTGCTTGCTCAGAAATGCTACGAGTTAACAAGCCATTTCCAAGGTGATAAAATAATTACATTGATATCCTATAGACTGCTTCAATATTTTCCCATTTTTTCAAACTTCTGGTTTATTTTCACTGTCAGAATCAGTTTTTTTTATCACTGACATATGTGGTGAAAATTGCTGTTTGGCATACATTTTAAAAAACTACAGGTTACAATAAGGAATATATTTTAAAAAGTAGTAAAAAATAGTGCAAAAAATGAGTCGCGTTCATGGGTTCATGGCCTGTTCTGAAACCTGATGGCAAAGGGAAAGAAGCTATTCCTAAAAAGCTGAGTGTTTGTCTTCAGTCTCCTTATCTCTCCCCGATGGTAGCAATGAGATGGTAAAGCTCCTTAATGATCGGTGCTGCCTTCTTAAGCCATCATGTATTGAAGGCGCTCTCGATGGTGGGGACGCTAATGCCCATGAAGGAGTTGCTGAGGTTACAATCCTCCTTACTGTTTCTGAGGTAACATTCCCTTCCATGTGATTCTATTGTCTGAGACTGAGATGTATGAATGAATTGCCTACCATGAATTCACGTAGGTAGATTTAATGAACCACTCTATAGCTTTTATGCGCAGATTGCTTTGGAGTTCATTTGAATAGTCAATCCAACTGCAGTTAAATAGATATAACTCAAAAGTGAAATCTCAAGATATAACTTAGTTTAAGTGAGGTAAATCTGGCAGGGCATCAGCTCTGGTACTCTGGGCATTAAAAACTCTTAGACTGGCACTTGAATGTAAGACTGATAAAGGGTTATGGGCAGTGTAGAAGGCAAGGGCTGGATTGATCATAGGTTTGGAATGAAAGGGTTAAGAGCAGATCTTTTTACTGAAAATGGAGTTGCAAGTTCAGAATCTCCACAATGAGTAGGTATGTTAATCAGGAAGATAAGCAAAACATGGATTCTTGATTCATAGTGTCCTTTGCTTTGAAGGTTGCAGATATAAGACATTGAAGAATATGAAATCACAAGATAACATTTTTTCCTAAGGAGATGAGCGAGACTGGTTCAGTTGACAATGTAAAATTTATTAAGAAATAATTCGTTTTAGAATTGTAGCTGACTGGAATATGTAGATTAGAAAAGAAGTGCAGGGTTTCTTGATCATGTAAGTGTCAGAATCACAATCAGTGTCAAGAATCTCTGAGATTTTTCAGACCAGTCATCTTAATTTGGAGTCCTCAAAGAGCAAAACATATTCTTTCATCAAGCATTCCACACTTCTATTAGACCTACTGTTTTTTTTAAAATCTCCCGTTATTCTTAAATACCCTGTAGCAACCTTGAGTGTTCTTTTCTCCCTCATTAATCCAAATCCTCAAAACCTGCTTATTTTCCATTACAAGCTTTAAATAGATCGGCACAATATCGAGGACTGAAGGACCCGGACTGTTCTGTGTTCGGTGTTCATTGCTATTTGTGTGGCTTGTGCTTTTGGTAACTGAGTCATCAGAAGAGCAAGCACGCATTATTATGTAAACTGCAGTTTCATTTTTCAGCCTTCACTTCCCTAACTCAGGCATCTTGAAATAATGCTCCATGCAAACATTGCTTTATTTGTGTTTCATTTCATAACTGGACTTAGTTATACACAGGCTATAATGTTTTGGAAGCATTTCAACTCTTTTTTAAAATAATCTGGTAATTTTGCATTTCTTCTGGTGTAATATCATGGTTGAGTTTTTTTGTTATATTTTATTTGTGAGTAGTTTTAAGTTATGTATAGATTAAAATGTAAATAATTACCCCTCCACCCAGCCTCTCCATGAATGCTTAACCTTTTCCATTCTTACTGTTACTATAGCCTTATTGTAGAAATAATTCCTTAACTGCATTCTTCACAGATGTACCTTCTCCCTTAAGGATGGTAATTATATTCAAGCATGTTGTCCCGATTTGAAAGTAAAGAGCTTATTTGGGATACCCTTCGCATTCAAGCATCCCTCTTGCAAGCAATTAGATGCAATACGATTAAAAGTGCATTTGATTTAGTGGTTCAGTAGCATGCTATCGTGGTAACTAATGGACTCTGTTTCTGAATGTGAGAAATTCTCAGATACTGAGCTTACAATTGCAGGAAAGGCTGCCTGGGAAGGCACAAAGTGAAAATGACATAATTTCCCACAAGACTAGTGGAGTAAATTGAAATGGTGAGCACTATCCATTTAAAGAGTGGGGTTGTCTGGATCCTGATGATTGGTGTGCCACTGGTGGTGGGGGTGGAGCAGAGGAAGCCAACACTCAAAGAATAAACTATTTATACATATTAAAAAAAGATCTAATGACATTAACTACTAAATTGATAAAGCAATTCAAATTTAGAAACCATGACCAGTTTCCACATGACTTTACATTTTTCATGAATTTATTTGGAATTTGCCTAGCTGATAATTATAATACATTTAAAATGTCAGTTAAATTACCGTCACACACTTCCCAAGAGAGTCTTTAAGAGACACATTAAACTATGTGCATAGGCATAAGTATTGACCCTTCAGTTCCTGACAGACAGATCGTGCTACTAGGATGCCCACACATTTGATAATTTTAATGCCATTGGCTCAGTTATTTCAAGCTGTAGGGTGCTCAAAATGCAATACACCTTAATGAATGCCAGCCAATTTAAGGTAGCTCCCGGTTAGTGTAGTGTTAGGGCAATGAAGGAAGCATGTATATACAGATGATTGGAAGCTTCATAGTTCCTGCACACCAGATTATCTCTGTGAAACCATGAGAAGCACTCCTCAGCTCTAACATTCAAGATTTCAATAAGTAAAGTTACCATCTTCAGCCATGATTTGTCAGTGCTCCTTTTGGCTTCAACATGTTAAATTGCTCCCATGCATGCAAATGCGCATGCGCGCGCGTGCGCGCGCACACACACACACACACACACACATTTTTTTCTACAGTACTTTGATAGATATGATAGATAAAAAGCATCAAAAATGAAAACCATAAGCTCAGGATCTGATGCTGCCCTTAAACAGTTTCAGGCAAATTTGCAATGGTTTCCATTCTCCTGCTCTGAAACATCCTGCTAACATTTAAAATATAGAAAGTCTATCATCTGTACTTGAAATGTTTGGTTTCTTTTCTTGCAATACACATGAAAACCAGGAAATTTCGTTCTTCAGTACTATGTGTGTATTAGGCACCTACTGCTCCGAATTTTTATATTTGTTGTGTTGCTTACCATATTCATGCTGTGAACTCACCACAAGTCAGAAGATCAGGCAGATCAGAATGTCAATCAACATACAATGCTTATCAGAAGCGGCGCTGACCAAATGGACCTCAATGCAAATAATGCCATGAGCTCAACTATAGAATGCAGAATGCATGGGCTGATAAAACCTCAACACATAAACTCTTTCCCATCAGTCTAGCTATTTAAACAGGCTGTCAATTACTTGCACATTAGTTATTATGTGGTATATTCATTGTAAAATATGCATGCTCACATTTGTGGAACCCACTGAAATTTCTGTCGTCCACAGGAGGGCAAGGCAAGGGAAAGAGAATTTTTGTCAATTTCTTTAGGATTGACTATGTTAGGAAGAATGAATAGAGAGAAAAGTAACCTGGTAGGTAGTCAGAGGAAGTGTTAGGACCTCAGCAAGAGGATGCATGCTGGCTGGTGGCATAGCACTGGACTTCGGAGCGAAGGCTCCCAAGTTCGAATCCAGCCGGCTCCCTTGCATGCTTTCCATCCATGTTGGGTTGAGCATTGAACTAGCAACTCAGCCTCATAAAAGTAAGAGAGCCTGCAAAAAAAAACGCCGTCATGACAACATCCTGTTGACTCCACTCAGAGTTAAGGGCCTGAGTTAGCCTAACGTCGGTGGTGGGGAAACTGCTGGAGTCAGTTATCAAGGATGTGATAACAGCACATTTGGAAAGCGGTGAAATGATCGGACAAAGTCAGCATGGATTTGTGAAAGGAAAATCATGTCTGACGAATCTCATAGAATTTTTTGAGGATGTAACTAGTAGAGTGGATAGGGGAGAACCAGTGGATGTGGTATATTTGGATTTTCAGAAGGCTTTTGACAAGGTCCCACACAGGAGATTAGTGTGCAAACTTAAAGCACACGGTATTGGGGGTAAGGTATTGGTGTGGGTGGAGAGTTGGTTAGCAGACAGGAAGCAAAGAGTGGGAATAAACGGGACCTTTTCAGAATGGCAGGCGGTGACTAGTGGGGTACCGCAAGGCTCAGTGCTGGGACCCCAGTTGTTTACAATATATATTAATGACTTGGATGAGGGAATTTAATGCAGCATCTCCAAGTTTGTGGATGACACGAAGCTGGGTGGCAGTGTTAGCTGTGAGGAGGATGCTAAGAGGATGCAGGGTGACTTGGATAGGTTGGGTGAGTGGGCAAATTCATGGCAGATGCAATTTAATGTGAATAAATGTGAAGTTATCCACTTTGGTGGCAAAAATAGGAAAACAGATTATTATCTGAATGGTGGCCGATTAGAAGAAGGGGAGGTGCAACGAGACCTGGGTGTCATTATACACCAGTCATTGAAAGTGGGCATGCAGGTACAGCAGGCGGTGAAAAAGGCGAATGGTATGCTGGCATTTATAGCGAGAGGATTCGAGTACAAGAGCAGGGAGGTACTACTGCAGTTGTACAAGGCCTTGGTGAGACCACACCTGGAGTATTGTGTGCAGTTTTGGTCCCCTAATCTGAGGAAAGACATCCTTGCCATAGAGGGAGTACAAAGAAGGTTCACCAGATTGATTCCTGGGATGGCAGGACTTTCATATGATGAAAGACTGGATGAACTGGGCTTGTACTCATTGGAATTTAGAAGATTGAGGGGGGATCTGATTGAAACGTATAAGATCCTAAAGGGATTGGACAGGCTAGATGCAGGAAGATTGTTCCCGTTGTTGGGGAAGTCCAGAACGAGGGGCCACAGTTTGAGGATAGAGGGGAAGCCTTTTAGGACCGAGATTAGGAAAAACTACTTCACACAGAGAGTGGTGAATCTGTGGAATTCTCTGCCACAGGAAACAGTTGAGGCCAGTTCATTGGCTATATTTAAGAGGGAGTTAGATATGGCCCTTGTGGCTAGGGGGATCAGAGGGTATGGAGGGAAGGCTGGGGCGGTGTTCTGAGTTGGATGATCAGCCATGATCATAATAAATGGCGGTGCAGGCTCAAAGGGCCGAATGGCCTACTCCTGCACCTATTTTCTATGTTTCTATGTTTCTATGTTTCTTCTTCTTCTTCTTCAAGAGGATGCATACTCCAGGGTATGTTGAGGGACAATATTTGAGACAGCTCGTTTGCTAAGGAGTCTAGAGCCCTTACCTAAAGATGGCATATCCTGGATCCATTAATGCTACCATTGTGCAAAGTCCGGTCCATACTTCTCTTGGATCTGAAGGTGAAACAAGCCATGAATTGTTGTGTTGCATTAATAGGAAGTTTGTGCCATGAAGAGCAATCCTGGATTCACCAGAATTGCGAGCTTTCTGATGCTTGAGGATGACTCTTCCAGCACTTTTGGATAAACATGATAATCCAATTCCTGTGCTAGCAGGTCCATATGCTGGATTGTTTACCACACTCATGCTGACTTTAGGAAACAGCACAAACAAGAATTTCCTGCAACCAAACTCAGATGACCACAATTGTCTCTGCATAATCTAGGTAATAGTCACAACACTTGCTGTGCAAAGCAACACACAACATTGTCTTGTGTGTGTGATTTGCTATGCAATCCTTCTTTTAGCCATCATCACAGACTTTCGCCGTTAACATACCACTGTCTAATCTATTGAGCACTCATACTTCTCCCATTAGATAACAAGAGTATGTTAATTCAGTGTATATTCTACTCTGAGCCGTTCAGCTAGTTACATTTTAACCTGCATTCATTCATCGAAACACAATTAAGACGGTTTCTATCTCTCAGTGGCAAAAAAAATGTCTCTACTGCTTATTTATATACCGTATATTAAGCAATAATTATTTAACTATATCATTACAGTAAGGTAGCAAATGTGGTTTACAAACTGAGTGTACATCACTGGAAAGCCTGAAGTTGTCTCAAAATGCATTTGAGAGGTGGTGAGCACTGTCATGAACTACCACAATCCTTATCATAAAGCCATTTTCACAGTGTTATTGACTAGTGATTTTCAGCACATGGACTCATTCATGGTGAAAGGTGAGGTGGCCTTTAGAAACGAACTTGCAGTGCTTCTCCTATGTGCCTCTGTCCTTGTCCTTCATGGTTGCATGGTAAAGGAATAATCTTCACAAGTAACTGTTGTGCATTTAATATTTCAATAATATTGTAAATGTATCATTTAATTAACCGTTCTTGCTTGTTGATGCACACCTTGCTTGAAGTAAAAACAAAGCTAAGACACACACCTCTCTTTTTCTTGCAATTACTTGGATTATTTTTATGTTTGGAGTTAAAAAACGTAACAGTGGTGACGAGGGAGGTGTACATGAACCCAAGACAACTACCTATTTGTTGAAGTGCAGCACATTTTCTTTTCTTCACAAAGAGAAAGGAGATGCTTGAGTTTTTAAAACAGCACAGCAAGATTTTCAACTTTAAAAAAAAAGCACAGTAAATTGATGAAATGGATAAAATAAACAGTGAGTACCAGTTGATAATAAAAAATAAATTATAAAGAAACAAATATAGCTGGCTACATCAGAAAGATAGACATATTCAATTGCAGAAGAGATAACTGGATATTGTATACTGAGTCAATTGAGCAGTATTTTGAAGCAAATGGAATAGCCACTGAGAAGCAAGTGCCAGTTTTGCTGAGTGCATTGAGTTTAAAGGCATGCAGCTTGCTTAGATGTTTGATTGCAACAACCAAATCACCTGAAATGAGCTTTGCTGATATTGTCAAAGTAATGCAGGATCATTTAGTACAGAAGCCATTGTTGGTTGCAGAATGATTTAGTTTTCATAAGTTGAATCAAATGGAAGGGGAGCTGAATTAAATAAGTTGTCTGAGATTCACTGAGAGATTGTTTAGTTTGTGGGATCTTTCAAGAAAGCGTTCAAAAATGGCTCCTAATTGAAGTACAGCTTACATTTAAGGGCAGTTGAAATCACTATATCAATGGAAACAGCAGACAGAGATGCAACTGAGTTGCAGTCGGAAATGAAAGTGAGATTGAAATAAGGCAGAGATTGATAGGTATCTGAGTAGCCAGGGCATCAAAGGTTATGGTGAGAAGGTGGGGGAGTGGAACTAAATGGAAGAATGGATCAGCTCATGGAGCAGACTCGGTGGGCCGAATGGCCAATTTCTGCTCCTTTGTCTTATGGTCTTATGAGCTCAAAGCACAATGGAACAGGTGTGAATTCTTTAAACCAAGCATCACTTGGTCACACCATTGACACACAAGCATTACTCAAGTGTGCTGAGAAAATTCAAGCAGTGGTGGATGCCCCAAAGCCAAAGAATGTGTCACAGTTGAGGTCCATTTTAGGATTTGTCAATTATTATAACAGGTTCCTGAAAAACCTGGCTACTGTGCTCCTTCCCTTGAATTTATTACTACAGATTGGGAAGAAATGGTAATGGACAAAGCAGTGTGAGGTGGCTTTCCAAAAGACAAAGGAAGTGGTGACATCAAACGCTGTACTCACCCAGTATGATCCACACCATCCATTGAAGCTTGCCTGTGATGCCTTGCCTTATGACGTAGGTGCAGTCATGTCATGTGTTATGATTGATGGAAGTGAACGCCCCATAGCCTTTGCATTATGTTCCCTTACCGCTGCAGAGAAAAAAATGCACAGATTGACAGAGAGGCCTTGAGTTTAGTTTGGGGTATAAAACGTTTTATCCAGTCCCTGTATGGGAGAGAATTTACCCTCATTACTGATCATCAACTACTCGAGTCCATTTTAAATCCACAGAATGGTGTTTAACTAACAGCAGCAGAATGAATGCAGAGATGGGCTCTGTTTCTTGGAGGACCCAATTACAAGATCAAATTCAAGAGGATGGCTAATCATGGAAATGCTGATGGATTCCCTGGTTTACCCCTTGGAAAAGGAAATACCTGAAAAATTTGCAAAGAGGACCCCCCCCCATTTGATATATTCTCCCTAACGCAAATCAAACATCTCCCTATTACAGCAGAGATCATCCAAAGAGAAACCAGAAAAACAACCCACATGGTCTATATGGCAACCCAAAGTAGCTGAAATGTGCAGCAGGAATTCCAGTTCACCCATTTTTACCAGTGCCAGGATGAACTTGCCTTTGACAGGGGTTGGTTATGTGGGGATTGAGAGTTGTTGTACCATCCAAGCTGAGAGCTAAAGCAGCTACATGAGAGCTAAAGCATGAGCAGCTACATGTTGGTCGTCTAGGCATGGTCAAAATGAAAGCGTTGGCTCGGAAGTTTTGCCTGGTGGCCCTGGTGTAGATCAGCAGGTTGAGCAGCTTGCCATGCATCGTTCAGGATGCCAACATATCCGGAGGATGCCAAGAGCATCTTGGAGAAGAAAGAAAAAAGGAGAAGAAAGGCATCCAAAGCTGTCAGAACTACTTCTTGCTGTCCCAGAGCCAACTTCTACAACAACAATTATGTTATATGTATATATGTTGAGATGCATTCTAATATGGATTGGAGTTTATAGCTAAGAAAGGAGGAGTATTGCAATATTGTAAATATATTGTTTATTTAAACATTCTTGTTTGGTTAAAAAACGCATTGCAGGTTATGTGTGAAAGTACATGAAGGGCTTTCATATTCCCTGATTGGTGTCAAGCTTCTCTGGTGTTGTTGGGAGTTGCACACAGTCAAGCATGTGGAGATTATACCATGACTAATGTGTGCCTCATTGTTTGTGGAAAGCCTTTAGGGTGTTTGGGATGAATCACTTTTTGCAGAATGCTCGATCTCTTAACCGCTTTTGTAATCACAATGTTTATGTGGTGAGTCAATCTGATCATCTAGTCAATGGTGACCCCAAAGATTTATACCTGTGCCACCTTCCTTAGTGGAATATCAGTTGAATTTCTGTTCATGCACAAATTATTCATGATAGGTCTTGAAAAGCTGACCCTATTAAGTGATGAAAGGAGAAGTTTGAGTGGGTGACATTTTCTGAGTTTATTTTACTGTTGTAATCTATTAACCTCTCATCCAAATCTGCAAAGAGAGAAATTTCAGATGCTTTAACAATTATACAATATTGTTCTGGATTTTCTGCTAATTACTGACAATCAGCAGTTACCTTCAGTTGTACCACTTTTTATTTCCAGTGCAATCCCAGGCTCAGTCTTCCACTGGAGGCCAGCTCCCAGCTTACTGGGAAAGCCCAGTTCAAGAGACTGCCTGAACTACCAGCAAGACTTGGACATCCCCAAGCTCATTTAAAATCAAAGCTGTCATCTAAAATCAAACAACAGGAATTCTGCAGATGCTGGAAATTCAAGCAACACACATCAAAGTTGCTGGTGAACGCAGCAGGCCAAGCAGCATCTCTAGGAAGAGGTACAGTCGATGTTTCAGGCCGAGACCCTTCATCAGGACTAACCGAAGGAAGAGCTAGTAAGAGATTTGAAAGTGGGAAGGGGAGGGAGAGATCCAAAATGATAGGAGAAGAGGGGGGGTGGGGGGTGGGTGGAGCCAAGAGCTGGACAGTTGATTGGCAAAAGGGATATGAGAGGATAATGGGACAGGAGACCCAGGGAGAAGGAAAAGGGGGAGGGGGGGGAAAAACCCAGAGGATGGGCAAGGGGTATAGTCAGAGAAACAGAGGGAGAAAAAGAGAGAGAGAAAGAATGTGTGTATATAAATAAATAACGGATGGGGTACGTGGGGGAGGTGGGGCATCACCTCTGACACCTCCCTCCCCTTTCTAGATCTTTCTGTCTCTATCTCTGGAGACAGCTTATTTACTGATGTCTACTATAAGCCTACTGAGTCTCACAGCTATCTAGATTATTCCTCTCCTCACCGTCTCTTGCAAAAATGCCATCCCCTTCTCGCAATTCCTCCGTCTCTGCCGCACCTGCTCTCAGAATGAGGCTTTTCATTCCAGGACGAGGGAGATGTTCTCCTTTTTTAAAGAAAGGGGCTTCCCTTCCTCCATCATCAACTCTGCTCTCAAACGCATCTCCCCCATTTCACGCACATCTGCTCTCACTTCATCCTCCTGTCACCCCACTAGGAATAGGGTTCCCTTGGTCCTCACCTACCACTCCACCAGCCTCCGGGTCCAACATATTATTCTCTGTAACTTCCGCCTCCTCCAACAGGATCCCACCACTAAGCACATCTTTCCCTCCCCTCCTCTCTGCTTTCTGCAGGGATCGCTCCCTATGCGACTCCCATGTCCATTCGTCCCCCCCATCCCTCCCCACTGATCTCCCTCCTGGCACTTATCCTTGTAAGCGGAACAAATGCCTCACATGCCCTTACACTTCCTCCTTTACCGCCATTCATGGCCCCAGACAGTCCTTCCAGGTGAGGCGACACTTCACTGTGAGTCGGCTGGGGTGATATACTGCATCCGGTGCTCCCAGTGTGGCCTTCAATATATTGGCGAGACCCGACGCAGACTGGGAGATCGTTTTGCTGAACACCTACACTCTGTCCGCCAGAGAAAGCAGGATCTCCCAGTGGCCACACATTTTAATTCCACATCCCATTCCCATTCTGATATGTACATCCACGGCCTCATCTACTGTAAATATGAAGCCACACTCAAGCTGGAGGAACAACACCTTATCTTCCCTCTGGGTAGCCTCCAACCTGGTGGCATGAACACTGACTTCTCAAACTTCCACTAATGCTCCACCTCCCCCTCGTACCACATCCGTTATTTATTTATATACACATTTTCTTTCTCTCTCTCTCTCCTTTTTCTCCCTGTGTCCCTCTGACTATACCCTTTGCCCGTCCTCTGGGTTCCCCCACCTTTTCCTCCCGCTGGGCCTCCTGTCCGATGATCCTCTCATATCCCTTTTGCCAATCAACTGTCCAGCTCTTGGCTCCATCTCTCTCCCTCCTGTCTTCTCCTATCATTTTGGATCTCCCCCTCCCCCTCCCACTTTCAAATCTCTTACTAGCTCTTCCTTCAGTTAGTCCTGACGAAGGGTCTTGGCTCGAAACATCGACTGTACCTCTTCCTAGAGATGCTGCCTGGCCTGCTGCATTCACCAGCAAATTTGATGTGTCTTGCTTGAATTTCCAGCATCTGCAGAATTCTTCGTGTTTACGTGAATAAAACCAGTTTTATTTTTCTCTCAGCAAGTGACTTCCCATCATTTTTTACACTACAGGCTCTGTGGACCAGAAAGCTTTCATGTTTAAAACTGCCAAATTTATAACAGCCAATCAATCCCAATATTAATAAAAAATGACTTGAATTTATAAAGGTCCTTATACTTCATAAATTTATACACTTTATAAATTTATAAAGGCCCTTACACTTCCTCCCTCACCACCATTCAGGGCCCCAGACAGTCCTTCCAGGTGAGGCGACACGTCACCTGTGAGTCGGCTGGTGTGATATTCTGTGTCCGGTTCTTCCAGTGCGGCCCTCTATATATTGGCGAGACCCCACGCAGATTGGGAGACCGTTTCGCTGAACACCTATGCTCTGTCCGCCAGAGAAAGCAGGATTTCCTGAGGCCACACGTTTTAATTCCACGTCCCATTCCCATTCTGATATGTCCATCCATGGCCTGTCTACTGTAAAGATGAAGCCACAATCAGGTTGGAGCAACAACGCCTTATATTCCATCTGGGTAGCCTCCAACCTGATGGCATGAACGTTGACTTCTCTAATTTCCATTAATGCCCCTCCTCCCCTTCTTACCCCATCCCTTATTTATTTATTTATCATTATTTTTTCCCCTTTCTTTCTCTCTCTTTTTTCTCCCTCTGTCCCTCTCACTATATCTTCCCCTGATGCTCTCCTCCCCCTTTCTTTCTCCCTAGGCCTCCCGTCCCATGATCCTCTCCTTTCTCCAGCCTGGTGTCCCTTTTGCCATTCAACTTTCCAGCTCTTAGCTCCATCCTCCCACTCCTGTCTTCTCCTATCATTTCAGATCTCCCTCTTCCCCTCCCACTTTCAAACCTCTTACTATCTCTTCTTTCAGTTAGTCCTGATGAAGGGCGTCAGCCCAAAATGTTGACTGTACCTCTTCCTATAGATGCTGCCTGGCCAGCTGCGTTCCACCAGCATTTTGTGTGTGTTACTTGAATTTATAAGGTGTCTTTTATGATCTCTGGATTTTCTGGTCAGTGAAGTAGATTTAAAGGTGCAGCTACTATTATTAAAAAGAAAGTAGCTAAACTTAACATCACAATTCACAGCCTTGGCTACCTTTTGAATAAAAATAATTTTCTAAGTCACTCTTTCAGTATCCAAGTCAGAAATTGAAATCAAGCAGTCTATTTAAGCAGCTCATTCAAGTGTTGTGCCTGCATTTTGGAAGACTTTACTCCACAAGTGAAATTAACATCAAGGTATTTGTCACCGGTTAGGTAAATGTTGTTTTATAAATTTGCAAAGTAATGAGAAATACTTCATTTACAACTGAGAGACATTTGCTTTGCGTCTAACAGAGGCCTCTTCCTAGTAAAATTGATGTTTGAAAATACAGTTATGTTGTACTTCTATTTATGCATATTAATACTTCATGTTTTAAATTCCTATTCCTGTCTAAAAGCGAAGTTTGATTTAAAACCCTCTTTAATTGGTAACGCAGCCCATGGGAACAAACTGTGAATCTTAGCTTGTTCTGACATTTAGATTTCGTATCTTTTTCAAATGAGAGAAATTATACACTGCAGTAAATGTAAAACTGATAAAACACCAGTGTTTTGTCAGATTCAGGGTACATTTACACACAAAGTTTTAAAAATTTAGGTCCTGTCACCTGCTGTGCAATGGGGGTCATCAGCACCTGTCACATTGTTAGCCAAAATGCCAAGTTTGATACTGGTATGACCTTAACAGCTCAGCACTGAATGCTACATTATCATAAACTCACAGAGCAGGACGTGTGTGTGTGGAACCATACTGTTTCCTCTTTCATCCTGGTTTGATTACTAATTAACATCGATATGCCATGGTTTGGCTGGAATAATGGAGGTTGTTCATCTAACAGTGATCTCAGCTGAGAATCAATACATTTTCACAGATTAAAAATGAAAGTTAAAACTTTGAGGACAGATGGCCAGGAATAAAGCCAATCATCTTAAAAGGGTATTTATTGATGAAATCCAGCTATTTAAAATCAAAGCTTTTGGTTTTCAGTCTTCAAAGCAAAACCATCACAAAATTAAATATCTAAACTCTGATCAGAATCATATGACATGAAAAATAATTTTTGACATTACATAACTCTTAGCACCTAATACAACTGGAGCAGAATTTTGCAGTAAATTGATGTGAATTAAACTTTTAAATAATTAAATCATTATATTTAATATAGATTTTATCAGAACAAATTAAATAGAAAGGACTCTTGACAGTCTAGTGATAGTCATTGTCATGGAAGAAACAAGTATACTTTTACACACTCTAAAACAAGCTTACCATTTCTGAGAGGAGCACTTTCTTCTGTTAACTTTCCACCCTTGCGGTGAGCTCACCTCTAATGCTGGTAGCACTTATAATAATGGGATTTCTGATAGGTTTCTTGGTGTATCCCATTTCTTTCATATTTTGCTCCCAGTGGGAGCAACATGTGAAAGAAATTACCCCTTGTATAACGTCAATATAAGTATACAATGATAGCACTTTTTTATAATTTATAACTGCAGATTTCTTGGCTACAACAATGGTAATACTATTAGTGTTCAGCGCATCACACCATGAGACTGATGGCAGTTTCTGGCTTTCTACAGATCCATAGTTTAATGCAGAATCTTTGCTTCAGAGTTGCTGTACTTCTCTGTCCATTGCTATCTTACAGATCTCTATGCCATAGCTAAGGAAATAAGTTGCAACGACAAACATTTCAGGTGCTTACAAAATATCTTCGTGCAAAGTAACCTGATAATATTTTAATTTTGTTGCAAGAGGTCTGTGAATTTTTAGTGCAATTTTAAATGGAAGTATTGCTCGGCAAAACTTGGTATTTGCAAAAAATCTTCGGAATGTTTTGCTGCTCCGCTGGTTAGATTTTTTTTACAATAATAACATTGTGGCTGCAGAATCAGGGCCTCAGTAAACTGATACTTCACGGCAATCAGCAGTGAAAATGAGATATCCTTTTCCTACAGATATTGTTAGACCTTTGGAGACAGCTTTCTTTAAAGTCAGCACTGGCCATCCTTAGTTCACTGCTGACTATAAAGATCAGGCCATATTTATTTGAAATCTGATCTTTCCCAAATTTCTCTTTCTGCACATCTTCACTCAAGATAAAATCTCACTGCACTCTACCAACTCACTGTATTCCTGACCATGGATTTTGATGAATTTTTTAATCCAATCAATTTATCTTTAGAATGTTGAAACTTCTTTAACCCAAGGCTAGAAATAGCTATAGGGTCATAAAATTAGAGAACTGTAATGGCACAGAGGAAACCCTTTCAGCCCATCAAGTTCTTTACTGAGTCTCAATAAAGGAACCTCTTCCATCCCAATCCACTATATTCCTATAGAGATCTTCAAATTCACTTTCTCTTTTCGAATTTTCCCCCTTTGAAAGCACTGATTAAGTCTGTTTCCAGAACCATCAAAGCCAACTGTTTCCACCTCCATTACAGAGACTGTTCCATACCACAACGACTGCTTACATTAAAAAAAAAGCTGTTCTTCAAATGCTCCTTTACCTTTTGTTTATTTCTTTGAATTTAATCATTGCTAATCCTTTTTATTAATCACTATTTTCTGGAAACTGTCTGTCAATCCCATCAAGTTAGCCTCTCATGAATCAAAATTGTTCATTAATTATTTTTATATCTTTGTTGTGCTATTGTCAGTGAATTGTAATTATAGAGATTCTATCTTATCATTGCATACTTAGTATAACATTGTCATCCCTCAAGAAGACAGATCTGGCATTCATACAGAGCCTCAGCTCTGAGCAGTTTATTTGAATCTAAAATTCAACATTTTAGCCTTTATCATTGATTTGGGAGTAATAGTAGAAAATATTTTTACCCAGCTGGCAAAAAAAAACAACTGTGTAGGCATTTTCCCAGGCTCTGTCCACAACCTTGAAGAGTTAGCCTATGCATGTAATCATCCAGGTAATTTCTAAGTGTTTTGAGGATTAATGATATCCTCTACACTTTCAAAAACTATTTCTAGAAATGGTTCAATGGCTTAACTTAAGATTAGAGAATGCGTACAGTATACAACCTGAAATCTTTACTCTTTGCAGACATCCCTGAAACAGAAAAAAACCCAAAGAATGAATGACAGAAAACGTTTGAACCCCAAAGTCCCCCTCCCCCTTACACACACAAACAGAAGCAAAACCATGAACTTGCCCCTCCCCAGTCCAACAAAAACAGCAACACCCACCTCCCACCATGCAAGCAATAGCAAAACCCCCAGAGACCACTATCTAGAGTCCTTCAAAAACTGCTGTCCATCCCAACACTTCAACATCTCAGACAGGGTCTGTATCACCAGCAAGGGAGAGAGAGCTATTACTCCTGCTACAATAAGAGGGGAGACTAAAAGCTCGATATTTGATATTCCAATCTGCCAATCACTTATCCCAGCCCCCCAACTTAAAGACCTACACCACCAAGAGAGAGGGGGCAAGACAGATCACTTGAGTGCAGGGGCCTCTGACAGCTGTGCACACAGCTGTCTCAATGCTTCAATTTCCCATGACTCTTCAATCAGCTTTTATGTTGACTTTGACTTTTCTTGTTAGCTACGGTTGTGTCATCTTGCTTTTGGAATACACCTTCCACATGGGATGTTTTTATCCGGTCCCTTCTGAACTGCTTCCAGAAATTCCAGCCATTATTGCTCTGCTGTCATCCCTGCCGGTGTTCTTTTCCAATTAATTCTGGCCATCTCTTCTCTCATGCCTTTGCAATTTCCTATAATCTACTGTAATACTGATTCATCTGACTTTAACTTCTCCTTCTCAAATCTCAGGGTGGATTCCATCGAACCATAGAAACCATAGAAAAACTACAGCACAGAAACAGGCCTTTTGGCCCTTCTTGGCTGTGCCGAACCATTTTCTGCCTAGTCCCACTGACCTGCACACGGACCATATCCCTCCATACACCTCCCATCCATGTATCTGTCCAATTTATTCTTAAATGTTAAAAAAGAACCCGCATTTACCACCTCGTCTGGCAGCTCATTCCATATTCCCACCACTCTCTGTGTGAAGAAGCCCCCCCAATGGTCCCTTTAAACTTTCCCCCCTCACCCTTAACCCATGTCCTCTGTTTTTTTTCTCCCCTTGCCTCTGTGGAAAAAGCCTGCTTGCATTCACTCTATCTATACCCATCATAATTTTATATACCTCTATCAAATCTCTCCTCATTCTTCTACGCTCCAGGGAATAAAGTCCTAACATATTCAACCTTTCTCTGTAACTGAGTTTCTCAAGTCCCGGCAACATCCTTGTAAACCTTCTCTGCACTCTTTCAACCTTATTTATATCCCTCCTGTAATTTGGTGACCAAAACTGAACACAATACTCCAGATTCGGCCTCACCAATGCCTTATACAACCTCATCATAACATTCCAGCTCTTATACTCAATACTTCGATTAATAAAGGCCAATGTACCAAAAGCTCTCTTTACGACCCTATCTACCTGTGACGCCACTTTTAGGGAATTTTGTATCTGTATTCCCAGATCCCTCTGTTCTACTGCACTCCTCAGTGCCTTATCATTAACCCTGTATGTTCTACCTTGGTTTGTCCTTCCAATGTGCAATACCTCACACTTGTCTGTACTAAACTCCATCTGCCATTTTTCAGCCCATTTTTCCAGCTGGTCCAAGTCCCTCTGCAGGTACTGAAAACCTTCCTCACTGTCTAATACACCTCCAATCTTTGTATCATCAACAAATTTGCTGATCTAATTTACCACATTATCATCCAGATCATTGATATAGATGACAAATAACAATGGACCCAGCACTGATCCTTGTGGCACACCACTAGTCACAGGCCTCCACTCGGAGAAGCAATTCTCTACTACCACTCTTTGGCTTCTACCACTGAGCCAATGTCTAATCCAATTTACCACCTCTCCATGTATACCTAGCGAATTAATTTTCCTAACTAACCTCCCATGAGGGACCTTGTCAAAGGCCTTACTGAAGTCCATGTAGACAATATCCACTGCCTTCCCTTCATCCACTTTCCTGGTAACCTCGTCGAAAAAGCCCAATAGATTGGTCAAACATGACCTACCACGCACAAAGCCATGTTGACTCTCCCTAATAAGTCCCTGTCTATCCAAATGCTTGTAGATTCTGTCTCTTAGTACTCCCTCCAATAACTTACCTACTACCGACGTTAAACTTACTGGCCTATAATTTCCCGGATTACTTTTCGATCCTTTTTTAAACAACGGAACAACATGAGCCACTCTCCAATCCTTCAGCACCTCACCTGTAGACAGCGACATTTTAAGTATTTCTGCCAGGGCCGCTGCAATTTCAACACTAGTCTCCTTCAAGGTCCGAGGGAACACCCTATCAGGTCCCGGGGATTTATCCACTTTAATTTTCCTCAAGACAGCAAGCACCTCCTCCTTTTCAATCGGTACAGTCTCCATGATCTCACTACTTGTTTCCCTTAACTCCATAGACTTCATGCCAGTTTCCTTAGTAAGCACAGACGCAAAAAACCTATTTATGATCTCCCCCATTTCCTTTGGTTCCGCACATAGCCGACCACTCTGATCTTCAAGAGGACCAATTTTATCCCTTACAATCCTTTTGCTCTTAACATACCTGTAAAAGCTCTTTGGATTATCCTTCACTTTGACTGCCAAGGCAACCTCATGTCTTCTTTTAGCCCTCCTGATCTCTTTCTTAAGTATTTTCTTGCACTTCTTATACTCCTCAAGCACCATATTTACTCCCTGTTTCCTATACATGTCATACAACTCCCTCTTCTTCTTTATCAGAGTTGCAATATCCCTTGAGAACTAAGGTTCCTTATTCCTATTCACTTTGCCTTTAATCCTGACAGGAACATACAAACTCTCAAAATTACTCCTTTGAAGGCTTCCCACCTACCAATCACACCTTTGCCAGAGAACAACCAATCATATTATGAACACTTTTCCCTAAGTATTCTTTTACCTTAAACTCTCTAATCAATTTTGGTTTATTGCACAACACTCAATCCAGAATAGCTGATCCCCTAGTGGGCTCAACCACAAGCTGCTCTGAAAAGCCACTTCACAGGTATTCGATAAACTCCCTCTCTTGGAATTCTACACCTAATGGATTTTCCCAATCTACCTGCATATTGAAATCCCCCATGACTATTGTAACATTACCCTTTTGGAATGAATTTTGGAATAAAAGGATCCTTTTCTGGTTGGCTGCCAGTGACTAGCTGTGTTCCGTTAGAGTCAGTGTTGGGACCCCTTCTTTTATGCTGTATATAAATGATTTAGATGATGGAATGGATGGCTTTGTTGCCAAGTTTGCAGATGATACGAAGATTGGTGAAGGGGCAGGTAGTGTTGAGGAAACAGGTAGGATGCAGATTAGGATAATGGGCAAGAAAGTGGCAAATAAAATACGATGTTGAAAAATGCATGGTCATGCACTTCGGTAGTAGAAAAAAATATGTGGACTATTTTCTAACTGGAGAGATAATCCAGAAATCTGTGCTGCAGAGAGACTTGGGAGCCCCTGTGCAGAATATCCAGGTTAACTGGCAGGTTGAGTTGGTGGTGAGGAAGGCAAATGTCTTGCTAGCATTCATTTCAAGAGGGGTGGAATACAAGAGCAAGGATGTGACGCTGAGGCATTATAAGGCACAGGTGAAGCCTCACCTTGAGTATTGTGAACAGTTTTGGCCCCTCATCTTAGAAAAGATGTGCTGGTATTGGTAAGAGTCCAGAGGAGGTTCACAAGGAATGTTCCAGGAATGAAAGTGTTATCATACGATGAACGTTTGATGGCTCTGGGTCTGTACACACTGGATTTCAGAAGGATGAGGGGGGATCTCATAGAAACCTTTTGAATGTTGAAAGGCCCAGACAGAATAGATGTGGAAAGGATGTTTCTCATGGTGGGAGCATCTAGGACAAGAGGGCACAGCCTCAGGATAGAGGAGCACCGTTTCAAAACAGAGATGCGAAGAAATTTCTTTTGCCAAAGGGTGGTGTATTTATGGAATTTGTTGCTACATTAGGCTGTGGAGGCCAGGACTTTGGGTGTATTTAAGACAGAGACTGATAGATTTTTGATTGGACATGACATCAAAGGTTATGGGGAGAAGGCTCGGAACTGGGGTTGAGGAGGAGATGGAAAAAAAGGAACAGCCATGAATAAATGGCGGAGCAGACTCGATGGGCCAGATGGCCTAATTCTGCTCCTATGTCTTATGGTCTTTGTGGAATTGTCTATCTTCCGTTGTAACTTGTAAACCACATCCTTACTACCGTTTGGGGGGGTCCACATAAAACTCCCATCAGGGTCTCTTCACCCCTGCAGTTCCTTAGCTCAGTCCACAATGATTCAACACCTTTTGACCCTATGTCACCTCTTTCTATTGACTTAATTTCAATTTTTTACCAACAGAGCAGCGCTGCTCCCCTCTACAATGTTTATCCTTGGACAGTAAGCTCCCCGCTATAATCTTCTTTAAACCATGATTCAGTAATGTCTACAACATCATACTTGACACTACTGCAAGTTCATCGACTTTATTCTGTATACTATGCACATTCAAATATAACACCTTTAATCCTGTATTCACCTTTTTCGATTTTGTCCACATTTTACATTGCAACTCATCAGTAAGTTTGCCCTGCCTTCTACTTCTCCTTGCAAGGAATATCACCCATCACCTCTGTTTGTAAACCAATTACTTCATCTTCAGCACTATCACTGCATTTCCCAACCCCCTAGAAAATTAGTTTAAACCCACCTAAGCAACTCAAGCCAACCTGTCCGCAATGATATTGGATCCTCTCGGGTTCGGGTGTAACCCATCCCTTTTGTACAGGTCATACCTTCCCCAGAAGAGATCCCATTGATCCATAAATTTGAACCCCTGCCACCTGCACCAGTTCCTCAGCCATGCATTCATCTGCTAAAGCATCCTATTCTTACTCTCACTGGCATGTGGCACAGGTGACAATCCAGAGATTACTACCCTGGAGGTCCTGTTTTTCAGCTTTCTACCTAGCTCCCTAAAATCCCTCTGCAGGACCTCCTCACCTTGTCTACCTATGTCATCAGTACCAATATGTACCAAGATTTCTGGCTGCTCACCCTCACCCTTGAGAATGCCATGAACATGATCTGAGACATCCATAATCCTGGCATCAGGGATGCAACATACCATCCAGGTGTCCCTATCACATCCACAGAGCATTGTCCCTGTTTCTTCTGACTAAGGAATCCCCTAACAACACTGAAATCCTTTTCACCTCTCTAATTTACTGAGCCACAGCAGCAGACATGCCAGAGACCTGGTCCCTGTGGCTACCCCCCACCGTCCCCCCCCCCCCGCCACTACCCCTAGTAACTAGACTTAGCAGTTCTAAGTTATAGAAAAGTGAAAAACAAAACAGTAAGAGTATAGATAAACACAAGAAATTCTGCAGCAGCTGGAAATCCAAAGCAACACACAAAAATGCTGGTGAAACTCAGTAGGTCAGGCAACATCTTTGGAAATGAATAAACAGTCGATGTTTCGGCTCGAGACACTTTCTCAGGACTTCAGACCCTTCTCTGGGACCTGCTGAGTTCCGGCAGCATTCTGTGTGCGTGTTGCATAGGACTGTAAATTCTTCTTTGGGACATAGCCAGTTTTTCTAGATCGAGACATGATTGTGCAAGATATCTACTTGAAAACAATTCAGTCTCAGAGCCATGGGAAGCATTAAAATGAGGTTAAAGGGGTTCAGGGTAAATGACTTTTCAAAAAATATTGGATTCAAGGTGAACAAGTTCTATATCGTAAAAAGGATGAGCTACCAAATAGTGAGGGTAAGAAAGAAAGCTCATGTAGGACAGTCTGGAAGATTATAGAAAATGTATGGGTGAAATTAAAAGAGAGACCTGTATAATGAAAGGAGTGCCTGAAAATATTCAGAAGTTGAGGACTTTTTATGAGTATGTAAAGAGCAAGAAGATTAATAAGGAAAAAAATAAGCCCATTTATGTTAATAGGATATGGAAACAGAGTATATGTGCAAAGTTCTTAAAAAAATTGCAATTGCTTTCACGAAAGACTGATTGTTATTTATTGGACGGGAACAAAACAGGTTCTATCAAGAGGTTTAACACCTTTGGAAACAGATAAATTATCTGGCCCAGTTAAAATACCAAAGTGATAAAAGTAAGGAAAAAAAGATTTACGGAAACTCTGACAGCAATTTCACAAAACAAGGATGATGCCAACGATTGGAGAATAAATAGCATTTGCAATAGTTGGTTAGTTTAACTTCCATGATGGGGAAGTTTTCAGACCTCATGCTGAGGGACAAAATAAATCTTGTTTAGAAAAATCAGGAGCAGTCTGCATGGTTTTGTTATGGGGAAGATTGACTTTATTTACTGATTTTTTGATACAGTAACAATTGTGTGAGTAAGGACATTTCGTCTGCATGAATTTTAGCAAGTCCTTTGACAAGATTCATGCATGAAGTAAAAGGCAAAATCCCATGGGATCAGAGAAGCTTTTTAAATAGTATCCAAAATTATCACAGTGGCAGGAAGCCAAGTATATTAGTCAACATGTCATTTTTGAGTGAAATCTGCCATCATTTAGGTTCCACAGGTCTCAGTGCTTGGTCCTTTGTTTTTTGTAATATACGAAAATAATTGATATCTAAGGGTAAACAACATCGAATAAAAGTCTGTCAACAATATTCATATCATATCTGCTTGACACTGATGAGGTAAACTTTAAATTGCAGGACCCTGACCCAGGTCAAGTGGTGTGGCCAGCTGGGTGGAAAAACAGAGGGGTGTAGTCAATCCAGATATTTGTTTTGTAATATATTTCAGGTAGTTCACTGAGGTATAAATGTCACAAAGTCCTCATTATCCATTGATATACTCCCCATGATCCATGTATTCACATGGTTAGCCTTATATTACTGACAATGTTAGTAAATATAGTGCATTTTCCCAGTGCCCTCTCTTGTGGTGCCTGTGAAATCTGCTGTTGTGAGATTGTTTGGATCTGATATCTTAAACAGTGATGAAATGCTTTGAGAGGTTGGTCATGACTAGACTGAACTCCCGCTCAGCAATTGCAATTTAGCTATCGCCACAATAGGTTAACGGCAGAGGCAATCTCAATAGCTCTCCACACGGCTTTAGACCACCTAGACAACACAAACACCTATGTCAGGATGCTGTTCATCGACTATAGCTCAGCATTTAATACCATCATTCCCACAATTCTGATTGAGAAGTTGCAGAACCTGGGCCTCTGTACCTCCCTCTGCAATTGGATCCTCGACTTCATAACCAGAAGACCACAATCTGTGCAGATTGGTAATAACATATCCTTCTCGCTGACGATCAACACTGGTGCACCTCAGGGGTGTGTGCTTAGCCCACTGCTCTACTCTCTATGTACACATAACTGTGTGGCTTGGCATAGCTCAAATACCATCTATAAATTTGCTGATGATACAACCATTGTTGGTAAAATCTCAGGTGGTGATGAGAGGGCATACAGGAATGAGATATGCCAACTAGTGGAGTGCTGCTGCAGTAACAACCTGGCACTCAATGTCAGTAAGACAAAGGAGCTGATTGTGGACTTCAAGAAGGGTAAGACGAAGGAACACATACCAATCCTCCTAGAGGGATCAGAAGTGGAATGAGTGAGCAGTTTCAAGTTCCTGGGCATCTAGATCTCTGAGGATCTAACCTGGTCGCAACATATTGATGTAGTTACAAAGAAGGCATGACAGTGCCCATACTTCATTAAGAGTTTGAAGAGATTTGGTATGTCAACAAATACACTCAAAAACTTCCATAGTTGTACCATGGAGTGCATTCTGACAGGCTGCATCACTGTCTGGTATGGAGGGGCTACTGCAAACAGGAAAGAAGCTGCAGAAGTTTGTAAATCTAGACAGCTCCATCTTGGGTTCTAGCCTACAAAGTACCCAGGACATCTTCAAGGAGAGGTGTGTCAGAAAGACACATTATTAAGGACCTCCTGCACCCAGGGCATGCCCTTTTCTCACTGTTACCATCAGGTAGGAGGTACAGAAGCCTGAAGGCACACACTCAGTGATTCAGGAACAGCTTCCTCCCCTCTGCATCCAATTCCTAAATGGACATTGAATCCTTGGATACTACCTCACTTTTTTTAATATACAGTATTTCTGTTTTTTGCACTTTTTTACAACTATTCAATATCTGTATACTATAATTGATATACTTCTCTATTTTTTTGAATTTTATTTATTTTTTTCTCTCTGCTGGATTATGTATTGCATTGAACTGCTGCTGCTAAGTTAACAAATTTCACATCACGTGCTGGTGTTAATAAACCTGATTCTGACTCTGGTTGTGCTGCCGTGAAATATCAGTCGCTGTGCAACTGGAGGCAGGGCTGGGGACAGGAATGTGAACATTGGGAACTTGCGAAGTCAGTTCTGCACTAGGATCAGAGTCCAGAGTATGGATTGGTTTTGCGGCTGGAGTCAGGGTCAAGGGAATCCACCCAGGACAATTATGAACACCCAAAGACTTATGGAAAATCCCAAAAGAAAAGAGCTCCCATAAAATTGTTAAATTCAGTAGTCTGATGTAAGACCATAAGACATAGGCACAGAATTAGGCAATTTGGCCCATCGAGTCTGCTCCGCCATTCAATCATGACATAAGTGCATGTTCATTCCTGTGAAAGGTAGAACTAGTTTCCTTTCTCTCTTTCCACATTTAGTAATTGTTCTTTCTTATCAATTTTATATTCTTTTGATGCCCTTCATTCCAATACTGTAGAGGTACAGTTACTATATCATGTCATTTTGGTTTATTTTCACAGAAAATCAACTTATAGATGTTTGTAAAAGCAGAACCTGTTTATTCCCTGAGGAAGGCCTGCACTGATAGGTTTGTAAGTAGAGTTGAGTTGTTTCAGTTTGTTTGGTGAACCTGAAATGCATAAGCTGAAAGTTACATAGAAATAGTTAATATCAATGTATGGATTTATTAGTACATATGATTAGTGCAAGAATTTAAACAGGGGGATATTAACCAGTGCAGAGGCACAGATATTGGCAGATGCTTAAAGGTAGAAAAACAAATCAATAAGATTTTTTTTTCATTGGCTGAAACGTAGAATGTAAGAACAAAGGTTATGTTGTTACTGTATACAACACTGCATAGGTCACAGTGTGAGTATTGTATACAGTTCTTTTCACCACAGTACTGGGGAGATGTGTTTGCACAAGGAGAGTTATGAAGATGTTGTCAAGGCTGGTAGCTTTGAGGCAGGATTCGATACGTTAAGACTGTCTTCTTTGGAAGAGAGGAAGTCAAGGAGAAAAATAATTGAGGTGTATACAGTTCTGAGGCATTACATAAATTGAATAGGAAAAGCCTATTCCTGAGCAGATAAGTCAAAAACTCAGTGAGCACTGATATTAAAGAAGTTGATAGAAGAGTTAAAGAAAGATAAGGAAATATTTCTATTTGCAAGACATAGGCAAGGGATTGGAGCTCACTGCCAGAAAGGGTGGTAAAGGCAGAAACCCCCAATCACACTTAAAAGTCCTTGGACAAGTACTTGTAGAACTAGAATCATCTAGGGTATATCTCTCTGCCGAAAGATAGGACTAGGGTGGATATCTCCTTATTGATCAGCAGAAACACAGTGGGCTGGCTAAATGGACAATTGTCAATTTTCTATGCTTCTAATTCTATTTTAAATTTTCCACCATTGGTTGACCAAGGGAAGAGACACTTACTATTCACTCCTACACTTAATCCTACACAATGTCTGACTAGCTATTTTTCCATTTTAAATGTCCTTGGATTCTATTATATTGCTAATCATTTGTTTTAATGTTCTGTTTGGTTGGGATTAAAATATCCACAGATTTGATCTGCGTGTTCAGTTTAGTTTTAAATCCAGCATGATAAATAATAAAAGACTGATGAATTTCTGTCAGAAGAGACAACTTGAGACAAAGTGAAGACAGTGGTGGATGAGTTAATTTCCAGTTGATAATAAGAGTAAAAATAGAGTCCTGTCCACCATTATTTTTCTGTGGAACACTCTTTGCTGCTCAGCTCAAAGGATCCAGTCACAACATCATGGTTTCTATAGCAACAGAATGCTTTATACAGATTGTACACAGTGAAGGAAGGAAAAGAAATAGCACTTTGAATTAAAGGAAAGAAAATTGCTTGCTGGATCATTTTTACCGAACATAAAAAAAAATCTGAACTGTACACAGAAGCATCCTTCCTTGCAATCAAAATCATCTAAAGGAATAGAAATTAGTAGGTGTTATGATGTAAGCAATGTAAACATGAAACATTTTCTCCTGGAATTCTTGTCCCAGATGCAGAGTGTGACCTCTGATGCCTTCTTTCCCATGTCAATCTCCTTTTCCCATATCTGAAAAGAAAAAAAGGTACAAAAGAGAAGCAGAGAGAGGAAAACAGAGAAGAAATAGCTATAAAGAGAATTGGAGGAAGTTGCATTATTTTCTCTGGAGTGCCAGAGGGCTGAGGGAGTGACCTGATAGAAGTATGTAAAATTATGAAAGGAGGATTTGGTAGACAGAGTCTTATTGTAGGGTGGAAAAGTCATATACTATTTCTTTAAGGTGAAATGTTGTAGAGGATTTATGAAGCAAGTTTTTATTTATACAGAGAGTGGAAGGTACCTGGAATGTGCTGCCAGAGGAGGTGCTGGATGTTGATACTTTAAACAGGCACATGATCAGGCAGGAAATGACATCATGGTCAACCTGGACATTATGGACAGAAGGACAGATCCTGTGCTGAGGAGAGAGTTATAGGGACAAAATAGGATCCAGGGAAATATAAGCAGAGGAAGAAGCATCAAGTTCAAACGTTCATTTATTATCAAAGTATGTATGCAATATACAACTCTGAGATTATTCTTCTCCAGATAGACACAAAACGAAGAAAACCATGGAAGCCAATTGAAAGAGAAACAACAAACCCACCCACCCCGCACAATAAAAAGATGATCAACAACCCCCTTCAAACCCCTTCCCCTCGCACAAAGAACAACAAGAACATCAGCCTGTCCCCAAATCTCCCTCCCCTGCACAAAAAAAACTAACAAAAATGCACCAAGAACATTGACCCCCAAACAGAAAGCAACAAGAGTACCGGCCCCCAAATCCCCCTCCCCGCACAAAAAAATGAACATAAATGCAATAAACCCATCCATTGACCCCCCTAAAACCCTTCCCCTGCACAAAAAAAGGAGAAAGAATGGGCAGCAACACAGAATATAAAAACCTGAAAAAGTCCATCGTCTGTTGTCGAAATCCATGAAAACAGAACCTCAGTAACATCCTTTAACATCAGTGAAAGAGAGACACACCACTCGAATGCAGAGGCCTACCCTCCAGACCACACAGTGATAGGCCACACAGGCCTCTTCTGTGGTTCTACAATGGCAAAGCGATCCCATCAGTGATCAAAAGGCAGATAGTCAGCATTGAAACCATGCTCACCTTCCTTATTGGAATTTATGTTCCAATCTTGCTCATCACTTTAATCGGTGAATAGTGAAAGCTTTAGTCAGCAAAATGGAGTCAAACATCGAATTGTACCTCGTCTTGTAGAGTTTTTTTTCTCGTCCAGGCTCGTGTTCAGTTCCTGGAATCTTCTCAGAGACAGCAAAGTGCTGGATCACTCAATTGATCACCATACTGTAAATCGTAGGCCCTAGCAGTTCCAGAAACACACTTAAGATGAAAAACAGACATAAAAGAAGTGAAATAAACAGCTTCACGGTCTTTCGAGAAGATAGCAAGCAAAGGAGCCTATATGCTCTTACTTACTGTGTGTAATAATGTGGAAGTACAACTGGTCAATGAAAAATCTTATTAAAAACTTAAGACTACTGTAGTTATTTTCAACATTTAAACTAGCATTAGGTGGATCAGCCAATACCAAGAATGCCAATAACTTTCACTTTTAACACATTCCAAACTTTTTCAGATTGATACCAAGCAACAAGGAAATATTTTATGTCTATAAAAAAACAGTGAGGTCAGATTTAAAAGAGTGTCTCAAAGAATGGAATGGAGAAGTAGAAAGATTTAGAAAGGCATCTTATGACCTTGACAGTTAAAGTTATGTTATGAAAAATAGAAATTATGGAGTAGAATTTAAGATAAGCTGAGATCCTGGGGATTTTGGGAAATTTACAGAAGTAGGGAAGATACAGGTGGATAGGGTACAGATTCAAGTTGAGGGTGGAAAGGTTTAATAGGAACTTTTTCACCTAGAGAAAGTGGCCGAGGCAGGTTCAAAAACAACATTTTTAAGTACTTGGGTGGAAAGGTGGTACAGGAGCCTTAGGTCCCATACGACCAATTTCAGGAACAGTTATTACCCTTCAACCATCAGGCTCCTGAACCAGCATAGATATCTTCACTCACCTCAACAATGAACTGATTCCACAACCTATGGACTCGCTTTCAATGACTCTACAACTCATGTTCCCTGCATTATTTATTTATTTGTTTAGTTAATTTGTTTGTTTTTGCATTTTCACAGTTTGTGTTCTTTTGCAGATTAGTTGCCTGTCAGTCTTTGTGTGTAGTTTTTCATTGATTCTACTGTGTTTCTTTGCATCTACTGTGAATACCTGCAAGATATTGAATCTCAGAGTTGTATCTGGTGACATATATGTATTTCGATAATAAATTTACTTTGAACTTTGAGGTACATGGATAGAAAAGGTTTTGAGGAATTTGGAACAAGTATGTATAATTGGGAGTAGTTTAGATGGGAATCTTGGTCAGCATGCACCAGTTGGGCCAAAAGACCATGCTGTATGATTCTATGATTGGAAAACAAGAATGAGATTTTTTTTAAGTCAAGTTATTAACAACCCACTCTGAGTTCTACAAATCCACTGACTCCTGTAGTTACCTGGACTTCCCGGTCTGTTGCTTGCAAGGATGTAGTTTTTCTTCTCTCAGTTCCTCAGTTTCCACTGAGGATTTTCCACTGCAGGAGATCTGAGACATGCACCTTTTAAAGGGAAAGGAGTTTCCACCCAACGAATATCAAAAGAGCCCTCACTCACATCTCTTCTATTTCCCATCTGCCCTTGCCCTATCACCCTACTCAGATATAAGAGGGATAGAGTCCTCCAAGTCCTCACCTACCAGGCCACGAGACAGGTTCATTCTTCACAGGTTCCATCATCTTCAACAGCACATTTCGACACATCTTCCCCTCCCCTCCTCTCTCTGCTGTCTGCAAGGATCTCTGTCTCTTTCTGTCTCTCTGTGACTCTATTGTCCGCTTGTTCCTTACCATTAACCCCCCGCCCCCTCCAGGCACTTATTCCTGCAACTTCATTGACTGTTACATTTGCCCCCACACCTCCTCCCTCACCACCATTCAGGACCCTAAACAGTCATTTCAAGTGCGACATTTCTTCACATGTCTATCTACTGGTGTATTTTATAGTATTTGGTGCTCTCAGTGTGACCTTCCCTATGTCAGTGAGACCTGACACCAAATGGGTACCGTTTTGTCAAGCACCTTCACTTCATCTGCTATCCAGGTGGAATCTCCTTGGATCCAGCCATTTTAACACCACTTCCCATTCCCACAGTGACATGACAGTCCATGACCTCCTGTACTGCCAAGTTGAAGCCAGACACAGATTAGAGGAATAGCACCTCATGTTTTCCCTTGGTAGTCTCCAAATTAATGGCACATCATTGATTTCTCTAACTTCCAGTAGCCATTGTTCCTTACCTCATTTGGCTCCCATCACCCCAAATCTTTCATTTCCTTCCCCACTTCAATTTGCCAATCATCTACACATTCCTCCCATTGGTTCTCGCCTCATCTCCTTCCCTTTATTCAGTGTTCCATTGTTCTGTCCAATCAGATTCCATCTTCTTCAGCTCTTTATGACTTCCACCCATCACCTTGCAGCTTCTGACATCTTTCCCACTCTCCCTCCTCTCCTCACTTGGATCTGCCTCTCACCTGCCAACTATTCTTCCACTCCTCTCCCCCCACCAGCACCTTTTTATACTTGCTGTTTCCCTCTTCTTTCAGGTCAAGATGAAGTGTCTCAACCCGAAACATTGACCATATATTTCTCTCCCGAGATGCTGCCTGACCTGCTGAGTTTCTCCATCTCTATCATCTGCTGCTCAACCAGACAAGAAGCTAATTTATAGCAGAAGGCTCAGGGCCAATATTTTGCAAAGAACTTAATGTGATCTAGGATATGGGCTGTAGGGTTTTGATTTAAGCACAACTTATTAAACAACTTGGGATGAGGTTGACCAGGAATTTATTGGAACAGTTGAACTAATAAGCAGCAAAAGCATAGATATGGGTTTTAAGAACAGGTAGACTGAAGGTGTGGGGAAACAGTCAAAGTACTGAGGTAATTGTAATATAATGTACATCAGGATAAAATAAGGTGCTAAGTTTGCAAACAAACTCTGCAATATTAACCATAACTATTTAAGGCTTTGCATTTTCTAACTTATAAAGTATATGATATTACATTTAAAACAATGTAATCTAGCAGTGCTTCTATACACATCAGAGTCAAACGATAGGCATTCCTTGCCTAACAAAGCATGATTATCAATCTTTTTCACTGACATTTGCAGTGGTCTGAAGGCAGCTTTGTATATATTTTCATCTGATGGAAGCTTAGTTTAATACACAGCACACAGGATGAAAATAGATTTTTCGATTTCCACTCAAATCTCTTCCTATTCTTCCCCATCCAGAAATCAAAGTGATAACATGTTCATAATTTTTAAATGTCCATCCGGTCACTCTTCTCTCTTCTCTATTCAATGAAGAACTGAGCTGGCATGTTTTCCAATACGTATTGTATTTCATCAAACTCAACTGCAGTTAATGCCCGTAAGTCCACCGAAAATTGAAACTTATTGCCTTTATGTCAAGTTTCCTGACAAGAATAAAGAGGGCCCATATGAGTGGAGTCTGTTAGCCACCTTCTGCACAGTCTGATGCTTTACCTGCATCAGTAGGCTCAGCAAGTAGCCCTTCACCATCCTGTTATGCTTCTTAATCTTCTCCTACAGCATCTGTCTTGAGCCATTTCATCTTTCTGTTATCCCAACAAATCTTTAATGTCACACGACAACAAGGTACACTTTCGCTACAATTAGTAGTGTTGGAGGCTGAAACACTTGAAAGCTCATGATCACTGATAGAACATTTTCTGTCCAATTCCCATCCCCACTCCAACAGCCTGAATGAGATTTACAGTGATATTTTTTCACTCCACAGCGAGTGGGTTCCCTCTAATATTATCACAATGACATTCAAATATAAATTTACCATCATTCAGCTCAGAATGCAAAGATGATGGATCCATGCTGTACTAGTGTATAATTAGCTCATAACCTGCCAGGTGATACTTTTTCATACAGTGCCAATGTGATTAATATATTGTTATACTCACTGCAGCATTCTTATGCTTAAAGACTGACAGCTTTTCTTATTTGATTTGATAATATATTCTAATTTTTCAGTGGAAAACATAGGCATGATTTAGTTAAGTGATCAAGCTGAATCAAAGGGATCCAAATGGAATGGCTGCCAATTAGAACATCCCAGCCTTTGAAAGCCCTGTTGTAAATCTGGATTGACCAGAGGAACAGAGGACACAGCATCATTCTCTCTGCTGTCTCAGGAGAGTGTATGAATCTGCCTTACATTCCTACACCAGCCCACCTTGGTGTAGGATTGGAATATGGGAACTTATGAATTGAAGTAAAATGGAAGTTAGGTCACCTTCTATAATTTTATTTTAATGTTTTAATTATGTAGTATTTTGAATATTTTAAATTTGAAAATGTCATAACATTTAAGAAATTATATAAAGTGATTTTAATAGATACTTTAATATGCTTGTGTTAAAAAAAAATCTCTTAAAAAGGCTCTTAGGCTTTAACAGGCAGTGAAACAATTGGCCCAGCCTGTAAAAATGCTGTCCTACTGTCCTACGAACAAGGTCTCTGTTAAATCTTCAGCACATTTCACTATCTAATCCAGGACAATTGGCCTCATGCACTGGTTAGTATGCAACGGTATGAGCTAGTTCAGGTAGCTAGTGCTCAGTCAGTTATGTCTGTACCTAGTGGCACTGCAGCCTGACTATGGCTAACTAGGTGTGTTGCCCCTTGAGGTAATTCAAATGACCTTCCCCGGAGGACAGCACTGTACCTCACTTGTCACTTGGCGGTGGTCAGGCTTAATAGTTTTAACAATACATGGGTGCCATCTACTGGCATTTGAGATATATTCTGTGCCATGTTGTATGCTGATTTCTCTACTTCATGAGGGCACGCATCCTTTTCTTGATACATTTACAGAACCACCTGGCTGATATGGCATATGTCACCACTCTGATTATGTAACAGCTCCTCCTGTGATCCATATTGTGTACTGGTTAATCTCCAAGAGATACCAGCCTTGTACCTCAGTCACAGAAGACATGCTGACTACATGTCCAGGAGGAAATTCTGCACACTAAATATAGATCCTCCACAGAGAGCAGATGTGAACACGACACTTCATCTGTCACTACAATGGTATTTTGTCCACTTTAAACTTTACTGTTCTAAATTACTGAGTAATAGTGAGCCCACAAAGACATAGCATTCCTAACAACTTTTGTACTGCTTCAATTAAACTAGGAATCGAAAGGACTTTCCAAAAAAAGTTGAAGTCCTTAGAAACAAATAGATAAAATAAACATGCTACCTAGTTTCAATGGTCAATGAGAAAAAAAAATTACACAAAGCATCAAAATTGGAGAGTTTTAAAATGTAAAAACGAAAAGTTATCTTTGCTGCTAATTCAAGGGGATGTTGAGCCTATTCAGTCTCTTTCCTATTGTAATAATTTTAACAAACTTCTTCCTGAAATCTGTAATTTGATCAGAATTTATGTTGTATAATGATGTCTCCATACAGCACCTCAGTTGATACAATATGTAAAGAAACAGTTAAATACAAATTATGTACTAATATTTGAAATAAAATGTGTAAGTTTAAAGTTCAAAGTAAATTTATATTCAAAGTACATGCATGTCATCATATACAGCCCTAAGATATATTTTATTGTGGGCATATTTATTAAATCCATAATTGAATAATACTGTTATGTTTCGTAACTCAAAAATTTTAAATTAATCCAAAGGAAGTCACAGGAGTCAGAACCGTGAGTCTAACTTCGTGTTTACTTTAAGCAGGCTGCACATGTGTTATGTGGTAGCGTGATATCATATGCTATTTGCATATTTATACATATAACCTGTAATGAGTTATTTAAATGAACAATAATGCTTAATCAAACTATATATATAATATATATATATACACAAGATAACTCAAATATTATTGAAATATGAAATACACTACACTCCTTGCTATGAACTTCATATTCTCTATAAACATCAACTCAACAGAGAATGCATCTCAATAATATACAAAGTATACTATATAATACAACTACTATTATACATATATCCACAGCATAGACAATTTTTAAATTGTCCCATTCAGGCATAAATATAGTGGGATAACATCTTACCTGACAAGGGAGGTCTCTCTGCTTGGCAGGTGAGACTTGTAGTTCGGAAACAATCTCAGATTTTGGAGCCTTCTCCATAGTGGTTGAAGGAGTTGATTCTGAGATTGCAAAAGGTAGTTCTGACAGCTCTGGACACTTTCTTCTCCATCCTTTTTCTTCTTCTAATTTATGCAGCTTGATCTTGGGAAGACACTTTTAGTTCATGGAAGTATTCTCTTATTAATCCACCACTAGGGATCCTTCTTAAGGTTTTTTTGTCAGTTATTACGTAGACTGGATTTTCTCAATATCATCTCATGGGTATGCATTGACCTTGAATTGTTTACATTTTATGTCTAATTGTTTGTCCTTGCACTACCCCTGGTTTTTCACTTTGTTTTGTAGGTGTTTCATTTGGGATCACTGGGAATTGTTAAATTCTTCATTCTTACCACTTCCGTTCAATTTGGGTTAATTTAATTAGCAGGGTACAGTCAATGTCCGGAAGTCTTATGTGCTTCAGGCTGTATTTCAGGAGTGCATGCCAACCCCTCTTTGTTGGGTGAAACTCAGAGCAAGTTCTTCCTTGTATCGTCACTGATTTCTGTTCATCAAGATTCTGCTTAGTTTGCCTGAGATCTTGTTAGTTTTTTGATAATTGTTGTAATAAATCTTCAGTTTTGTTTGAATCGCTGGAATCTCTGCACCTGAGTTCACTAGTGATCCTCACAATTGCTTCCTTTACCATCTGATCTTTCCTCTTGGTTTCCGCATCCACAGCATCATCTGCTTTGGTTCTCCATTGACTTCTTTCTTTTTGTACACTATCCATCCAGCTGAGCTTTGGGCTTTGTATCTACTTCTACAAGCGACTTTTTGTCTTCCATTTGAATTTCATGCAACAACCTTAATGCATGCAGTCAATTCGGGTTCTTTATCCTCACAAAAGCCAAATACTTGCAACTTTCCTGAACCTCCTTGAACTCTCTTCCATCTTAAAACAATGCCACATTTCACAACATATCAGAGGCTTTCCCAGATGTTACCAACAAAAACTGTTGTAGTTGGACCATTGCTTTTGTTACTTTAATGCTTCCTCTGAACAGCATGGTCCTTCTCTGGTCTAATACGCTTTCCAACCAGAGGCTCAGAGGTTGGCACCAACATCTGTTCAGCCTCTGCTGGGGAACGGTTCATGGTGTACAGCATGGAGGTAGTTATAGCATCATCTAATAATGGATACCTGTACCCAGCTGGAAGCTCAAGGACAGATCATTCATCATCTAGTACCATTATTAATTCACTTTCAGTTGGCTTCATTTGAGAGGATGTGACATGCAAATTGTGTCTCAGCCAATCACGTCCTGCAATGCTGGTCCTGTTTTTACCACATACAAGAAATGTGGATTGTGGTTGTACTTCACTGTTATGAATGTCATTCCTACAGGAGTTATATTTTCTCCATTGTAAGTTCTTAGTTAGATATCTGCAGGATTCAGTTCAGTATCTTTGAAATGTTTTTCAAACTCATTTTGTGGAATGACTGAAACAGCCAAACCAGTGACTAATTCTATTTTAATTCATTTGCCATTCACTTGTGTTATAAGCCATGTTGCTTGTCTACTGTTAATTTATACCTTGTAAATCTCAAGACTACGCATTCCTGTTTCACTATCACTATCAGATTTTTCATCAATAGCATGCTATTTATTGCCCTTTTTGAAATTTTAACTTGGCTTTTTATCTTTTTCTCTTCTCTTTCAGTCCACTTATATTTTGTCTGTCCAGCATGGTCTTTGTATATATCCTACATTGTTGCATTTTCTTCAAGTTTTGCCTTTGACCCTGTATTGGTCTGGTGTATGTGAACCCTTGCCACAATGATAACGCAAATTGTTCAGCCAAGTTGCTCTTTGTATAGACACTGCAATTTCATTCATGGTCACTATCATTCCTGACTACAACTTGATTGTGTCTCTGCCTGCAGTTTCCATTGAAACAGTTATTTCAACTCTCTTAAATGTGAGTTGTGCTTCAGTTAGGACCCATTTTTGAATGTTTTCTTGTAAGATTCCGCAAACTAAATAATCTCACAGTGCATCATTAAGACCATTACCAAACTGACAATGCTCATACAAACTCTTCAATTCAGCCACATATACTACTATGGACTCCCCTTCCTTTTGATTTTGCTTATGAAACCTAGAATGGTCTGTAATCAACAATGGCTTCATTTTTAATGCTCCTCCATTAGTTTGACAATATCAGCTAAGCTCATTTCAGTTGATTTGTTGCAGTAGTTAAACTTTAAAGCAAATTGTATGCCTTTAAACCCAATGCACTCATTTCTCATTGGCTATTTCATTTCCTTCAAAATACTTTTCAATTGTCTCAGTATACATGAGCCTTGGGGAACCAAACGTCCCAATCTTTCTAATGCAACCAGTCATTTTTGCTGTTTTTTTATTATTATCACCTGTACTCACTATGAATATGCAAATTCTTCTGATTTCTGCCTTTTATTTTAACTTGACTGTCTCTGCATTTGCTAGGCCACATTTTCCACCAGCTGTTCCTCACTGCACTTTTAAAAAATTCAAATATCTCGCTGCACTTAGACAAGTTGGTAGCTATCCTGGTAGTTTGTTTTAAAAATACCTCATCACCACTGTTATGTTTTATAACTTCAAAACATTAAACTAATTCAAAGGAAGACATGGAAGTCCAAAATGTGAGTCTAACTTTGTGTTTACTTCAAGTGAGGCACTTATCACCTGGTACTGTGATGATATATGCAATTCATGGTTTTATACATATAACCCATAATGAATTATTTTAAAGAACAGGAATGCTAAATCAAGAAATATGTATGCAAGATTACTCAAATATTTCTGAATTATTAAATATGCCACAATAACCATAATAGAATCAATGAAGGACTGCACCAATGTGGGCATTCAACCCATGTGCAAAAGACAACTGTGCAAACATAACAAGGATGAAATTATAATCATAAATAAATGAGCAATAAATATCTAGAACATGAGTTGAAGAGTGCATGAATGTGAATCCCCAGGTTGTGAGAACATTGCAATAACAGAGTAAGTGAAGTTGAGTGGTTACCCATTTTGTTCAAGTACCTGATTGTTGAGGGGTAATAACTGTTCCTGAATTTGGTGTTGTGACTCCTGAGGCTCCTGTACCTTCTTCCTGATGGTAGCAGTGAGAAGAAAGGAAATCATAGGTACTGGGTGGTCCCTAATGATGGTTGCTGTTTTCCTGCAACAACGTTTTGTGTAAGTGTGCTCAATGGTGGAAAAGGCTTTACCTATGATAGACTGGGCGGTATCCACAACTTTTTGTATGATTTTCCATTCTAGGGGATTGGGTGTGTCCATACCAGGCTGTTATGCAGCCAATCAATATACTCTCCACTTCACATCTCTAAAAGTTTGTCAAAGTTTCAATGTTGTGCTAAATCTTCGCAAACTTCTGAGGAAGTAGAGTTGCTGGCATGCTTCCTTCACTTACGTGCAATTACATGCCCAGGACAGGTGCTCCAAAATATTAATAATTTAAAGTTTCCACCTTTGATCTTCTGATGAGGACTGGCTGAGGGACCCCTGGTTTAACTAAAAGCTTTGAAGTTTAAAGCTAAGGTGCCACAGTAGTGTAGTGTAGTCGTAAGCTCAACGCAATTACAGCTGGGGGGGGGCAGTGGTGGAGTTCAGAGTTCATTTCTGACATAATCTGTAAGAAGCCTGGTTATCCTCTCCATGGAATGCATATGGAGCTCCAGTTTCCTCCCACAATCCAAAGATGTGTTAGTTTAAGGGTTAATTGATCTTTGTAAATTGTTCCTGGTTAGGCTAGGGTTAAATCGGGAGCTGCTGAGCAGCATAGCTTGAAGTGCCGGGAGGCCTATTCTGCACTGTACCTCAACAAATAAATGAATATGATTTAAATCTTTAAAAGCAAAACACCATGAGAATTGAATTCCTCAAAGTTTTCAATTCATTTAAGAATTCTAAGTCACAGAACTAAAAATTAAAATACGTTTGCTGTGCAAAGGTTACAGAAGCAATTGACAGACCAAGAAGATCAGGTGTGAATTTCCATTGAGAATCAAAAAAAAATGCTGGAAATCTGAAATAAGAAACAGAAAATGCTAGAAAAACTCAGAAAATCTGAGTTACCATTTCACATTTGAGACCTGTCATTCTGACAATAGTCTTAGACCTGAGATGTTTACTTTGTATTAATTTGGGTTCTTCTGCAACTCACTGTAACCTCAGTGCTTTATAATTGTTGTTCTAAAAACATCCATTGAATTAGCTGAAGAAAATGTCTTGGAATGAAGATGTTTTCCCTGTTCTCCATTATTAGCACATATCCTCACTTTTGATCATCACAGTATTCACTGCCCTTTGTGCTTGTGAATAATTATTATGAATTTGATGAGTTAAATGGGTTATACTTTTTTTTACCCGTTTTATGCTCTTATGAATACCATCAAAAGCAAATAGAAAAATAGACTGAAATGTTTGACATTTTTATACTAAAATTCTGTCCAGAGCTAATGAATGGATTTCTTTTTATAGATCTCCACAAATCAATTATGTCTGTAAGTCAAAAATGCACAAAAATCTGTCAATATAGTAACTGTATCAAAACAGTTTTGTAATGAACACATAAAACTGATAAGGAAGAACAAATACTAAAATACAAGTACATTACTAGAAAGAGAGGAAACTAGTTTTCCATTTTGAAGGATTGAATATATATTTGTGTGTATGCTGGGAATTTTAATAATATTATGGTAGCTCCTTCGTATGTAGGGATGTGCACAAATTGGGTGTTTGTAATCCAGGGATGGCTTCTATTTATAATAAAGCCATACTTTTCTTTCTGTGTTCAGTAAAAGCACTTTAAAAATAGGGAAGAAAAAGAGGCAATGACACTTTTTTTGCTGACTACTCCTCAAAGATTAGTCTGATATATGCACAACTATTGTTACACAGGCTGACGAGCTTGTTGAAAAGTGATCAAAGATCTTAACCAATTTAGTTAGTAAATATTGAATCATTATTTATACCTTCATTTCAACTTTATTTCCTGAAACTATTCATAAATTGCTTGAGAACGCTGCATTGCTAAGTTATCAATTTTATTTGAAATTCAAAATAAATCAGTAGGACTGTCAACAATTACTTTGATTACCAGTTTATTGGTTTGTATTGTACTTCAATAGTTAATCATTTCTATCCTCTAAACTTCATGTGTTAAAATATAAATGTAAAACAAATTAATTGTTTGTTAGACCACACTAACACTTTTTATCTTCATGGAAGGTAGTCTTTCAATTCTGGACTTCACAAATTCTTAGTATATCACTCCATGACACTAACTTTCATCATGCAGGTCACTTGAAGTAAACTGATTTGGAGTGGAAATTGTAAGTGGTGCTGAAATCAAAGGTGAGAATAAAATGCATTTACACCCTTGTTTGTTGCCAGCTTATGGTTTTTGATTAACTAACAAGCCATTGCTATTAGTAAAAATCCCTACAGTCAATAACTTCACCTCAGCAAGCACCAGACTGCAGCAAATGAGGCTAATGGTTAACAGTAAAGAGATATTTCGTGTTGACATAGCTAAGCACAAGATTGCATGCCCACCAAAACAAATGGCGATATTTCTCATTCCACTGAGACATGTAGCTCAAGGCTACAATAAAAGGAATTGTTAAATATTGTAATTGTTGCACTCTAGATTCTTAGTACGGATTAGAACAATGTTAATGTCAGAATTTAATGTTTTGGAAATTAAACATAATTATAAATGCTGAAGAATTATTGACCCGTTCATGCGTTTACATTATTACTGAGAGGTAGAAGGATGAACAGGCTGTTTGCTTGGTGTAAGTGAAATGGATTCTCAATAGACAAAACTGCGCTGGCATTTGAAAATACTTCCCCTCAAATGAAATACCTTGTTGGCATTTAGTTGATGCTCAGATTAAGAGATATGAAGCAGCAGGTGTTCTTATAGGTGGAAAGAATATATTGTCCTATCTTGTTCAACAAAATATTTCTCTTCAGATAATTCATTGGGATCATTGTTCCCTCTCCTATCTGAGGAAGACACTAGGCTGCCAGCAGGGCAGCTGAGTGGTAGGAAAATGTTGGAAAGTTATTTTCCTGAAATATATGTACAGATAAATAATTTATTCTTGGGGAATTTTACAAAGTGCATTGCTTTTTCTTTAAGTATTCTGCTTTCTTAAGAAGTCTATCCCCAATTTAGCAGGTCTCACTTCCCTTTGGGAATCTTATATATCTGTAGTCTGCAACTTCAATGTATCTTGCGAAGACAGATGCAAAATATTCATTAAGAGCTAGATACAAACGTTCCACCACTATTATAATGTTGGTCTCTAAAAGGTCTACATTTCAGTTATTATCTTCCTGCACTTTTTGTAGGAATAAAACATCTTGGTTTTCCTTCAGCCTGTCTTTTTAAGCAGCTGCATTGCAGATTATTTAGAGTTGATTCAGGCCTTCTCGATAATCTATTCTGCACCGTATCACTTGCAACTTTTCTTCTGTCAGCAGAGTTATCTTGAACTTTAATTATAGGGACTACGTAACATTTACATAACACTTTATCATATCCTCCGAAATGTTCCATATGGCTTATAATCAATGATTCACTTTTATAGTGCAGACAATGTTGCAATCTCGACAAACAAAGCTGCAAATCGTGTATGCTAAGGTCTTGTAAAGAACAGATAAGATGTATGATCAAGCAAAAGTAAATATTGATGTATAGTATGAGGAAACACTTCCATCAAAATAATATTCAGACAGTTAAGAGATGCAGATGGCATTCATAAGCTTTCAGTTTAGTTGTATTGGCATTGAGGAGTCACCACTATAAATCAAACAGGCTCAGTGGTGACAATAAGTGTAAATGTTGGAGGAAAAGTATCCAGTTCCTGCATTGGCCTCCTTCATCTTGATAGGAGCAAGATTCTAAATTATTAATACCCTTTATTTGATGAATGATTGTGCCAGAATCAGATCAGTGGCAATGGCACAGTGGCAATGTAAATGAAACCATTTGCATTCTTTCAAAGAGCGGGTGCAATATTAGTGGATTGAAGGCCCAAAATTATTTTGCCATGACGATCAATCTCTAATCATAATTCTCTTTGAAAATTGCCCCACTAGCTCTTCTCGAAGATATTAAACAAGTAGAAAAATTGTACTTTGATCTAAATTATTTAATTTTATTTTAAACTGCCTAATGCTGCCTTAAGAATGTGCTTCTATGAGCACCTTATTCTTAATTTTGTTTGAAATAAGTGTATTCAAGCATAAATCCCAGTAAATGTGTGCGTCAGTTACAATACATTTCTGTTATACAAAAACAACCAATTTACACAACAGTAATTTGCAATAGGTCTGTACTCTGTGTTTAGTTTGGATCACTGGGAAGGAGACAAGGGCATAATTAAGACAATAGGAATTAATCAAGTTCTGTTTTTTGTACTGAAAAGGGTATTTGAAAGTGCTTAGCAACAGCATTGATGAGAGCACCAACACCGTGGAACAAAGAAGGGATTGCATCACTTCAAAGTCACTTTCTGGAAAACAATTTTTACCCATCAATGATCTTTGCAGACCTCTGTGGTTTTCTTGTATGTATTTTTGCACATTTTAAAATGTAACATTCCAGAGGGAGTAGCCCCAACCTTGTCCTTGGGCAGTCAATGCTCTCTCAATCGCATTTGCATAACTCAGAGCTGAATACAGATTCACGTTTCAAGTATCCATGCTCTTATCTTGCTTCAAATAAAATGATATTTGGCATAGAAAGTTGCTCTAGTAAATCATTGATATTAATGATTGGAACATTCTTTTCATATTTTGAACTGCCAGCTGGTTACTGTCATAATACTTATTTTGATTTTCTGCACTCCTCTGCAATTGTCATTCTGATAGGAATAAATGCCAGTGCCCATTCTTTCTGCACTGAATAAAATAATATGTAAGAACAGGTTATTTGAGATCTCAGATCCAAATTTTCACTTGATATCCTGATAAGCTGGAATGAGAAATTTTTATAAGCATGAACTTCCTGTAATGAATTCCTGGTTAAGTTCCCCCTTTCATAGATTCTGAAGCTAAGAAGGGTCCAGCTAATTTTTCACTTACCCCATCTTTTATATTACTGTCAATTGAGTATAAGAGCTGGAATGTTATGATGAGGTTGTATAAGGCATTGGTGAGGCCGAATCTGGAGTATTGTGTTCAGTTTTGGTCACCAAATTACAGGAAGGATATAAATAAGGTTGAAAGAGTGCAGAGAAGGTTTACAAGGATGTTGCCGGGACTTGAGAAACTCAGTTACAGAGAAAGGTTGAATAGGTTAGGACTTTATTCCCTGGAGTGTAGAAGAATGAGGGGAGATTTGATAGAGGTATATAAAATTATGATGGATATAGATAGAGTGAATGCAAGCAGGCTTTTTCCACTGAGGCAAGGGGAGAAAAAAACCAGAGGACATGGGTTAAAGGTGAAGGGGGAAAGTTTAAAGGGAACATTAGTGGGGGCTTCTTCACACAGAGAGTGGTGGGAGTATGGAATGAGCTGCCAGACGAGGTGGTAAATGCGGGTTATTTTTTAACATTTAAGAATAAATTGGACAGATACATGGATGGGAGGTGTATGGAGGGATATGGTCCGTGTGCAGGTCAGTGGGACTAGGCAGAAAATGGTTCGGCACAGCCAGGAAGGGCTGAAAGGCCTGTTTCTGTGCTGTAGTTTCTATGGTTCTATGGTTCTATGGTTCTATGGTCCCTGGCATCTGAGAAGACAATTGTGTCCAGTATAGTTGTGAAGTGCAGACACAAGACTGTTGACACAGAAACCTAGAGTAATTAACAAACTGCTGGAGGAACTCAGCATTTTGATCAGCATCTGTGGCAAGAAAGGGCTTGTCAAAACCCTGCATAGTTATAAAATGCCTTATGAAGTGTTCTGATTTGCAATATTTTCAAATGACAGAAATAGTTTCATCTCTCACTTATAGTTGTTGCATTTTAAAAGCATATTTTTAGTTTTATTCTTTGTAGTCTATTTGGGAATCTCTGTGCTGATGATATCTTAAGAGATTTTGGGGTTAATTGACAGATGCATCACTTCATCATGATATCACCTTGGAAGAATTACAGCTCTATCTGCACCCACATGCTTTTCGAGAATGCTTCCCTGCTTGGAGCATAGCTTCATGAGCTTACTCTATAGTTTGATGCGGTTAATGAGCCTTGAGTGTAAGGGAGCTGCAGGAACTACAATGAACGTAGTTATTAAGCCATCCACTCAGTTATATTATGAAATTACTTCCGAGAACATCTGCAAGCATCCAGCAATATGACTAACTTCACAGCCCAGTCATCAGAAGCAAGGAAGTCCTCTTGAATTTGGCATTTATTCTCTGCCAGCACTCAAACAATGCAGATAACGATAGGTATTGTGCAGGAATTATCTGGCATCAGATAAGCATTTTGAATGACACAATTAGAATCAGATTTATTATCAGTGATATAGGTTGCAAAATGTGATGTGTTGTGAAAGCATTCAGTGCAAGACGTAAAAAAAACTATAAATTACAAAAAGAAATATCAAAAATAATAGTGCAAAAGAGAGAAAAATAGCGAAGGAGTGTTTGTGTTTTCATGGACTGTTCGGAAATCTGATGGAGGAGAGGAAGCTCCCTGATGGTATTAATGAGAAGGGGCCATGTCTTGGATAGCGAATGTGCTTCATGATGAATGCCACCTTCTTAGGGCATCACCTTTTGAAGATGCCCTTGACGGTCAGGAGGCTAGTGCCCGTAATGGAGCCGACTAAGTTAACAAAACTCTCCAGCTTTTTTCTGATGCTGTGCACCTCCTTACCAGATGGTGATGTAACCAGTTAGAGTCCTCTCCACATTACATATGTAAAAATTTGCTACAGTCTTTGGTGACATACCAAATCTCTTCAAACTCTGAAATAAATATAACCGCCAGTGTGCCTTCTTCATAATTGCATCAATATGTTGAACCCAGGACAGACCTTCAGAGAGGACGACACCCAGGAACTTGAAGCTCCTCACTCTTTCCACTCTGGCCTTTTGATGAGCACTGCTGAAGCAAATCAGAAAAGCACTTACAACATTGACACCATCAATCTACGACTTCAGCTTGTCAATGGCAATGTCTGGTACAATAAAGTCCTCAAAAGTCATTGGGGTTCTGGGCAACTAGAGGATCAGAGGGATGATGTTTGGGAGCTCAAGCAAGCAGAAGCTTCAAAATCAGATAATATGGACCTTGAGAGATCGAAGGCTTGAAGAATTTGATGTTTAGAAATCGGAATCAGAGCCCAGAGAAGTGTAACTTCTCAGATTCTGAGGGTCAACTGATTAGGGCCTCAGGTGAGTGGGGATAAAGCAGGCCAGGAGAGCATAGATTTGAGGAGATGGAATGACTGAAAAGATTAGGTGATTCAGGCTTTGGCAAGTGATCATAGCATTGATCCATCAAATGATCAGATGATCTGTGATTCTGCCTCAGATAGTCAAAAGTTAGGTGATCAGCCAAATGGGTGGTCAGAAGTTAGGTCATCACCACCACAGGATGGTGGAGGGTTCAGGATCAGGTAACTGAGGGCTTGTAACCAAAATGATATGGATATTAAGACAATGGATAGCCTGGAAATTGAAGGTTCTGTGGCCAAACTGATCAAGAGGCCACAGGTTGAGTTTAGGGTGTCAAAATGTGAGATTTTGATGAGGGCAGTTTGTTCTGAAAGGTAGGAAGGAAATTTGATGTTTAACTTGGTGGACTCCATTCTGGCAGAGAACATTGCCTGGGAGTGATAAGGCTCTTCGGTAACAATTTAAAACTAGTGCACGTGGGGCTAATTTCGTGAGTGCTGTGAAGCAAGCCATGAGGAATGACTTTTTTGTGTGTTTTATGCTGTCACTGTGGCATTTTCAATCACACAGAGTTCAGTCTACAGGCAGCGACAAGCCTTAAAGGAGTCATTTGTCACATGTAGGTGCAATAATGAATGTTCAGTGGCTGTTTGCTTCAGGAAAGGATGAGATGCATTCGAAGGGACTGATCCTGTTCTTGCCTGACATCCACACAGGCAAGAGCCATTGGACAGCAGTAAGGGTTCTAAGGCCAGCACTGTAACCCAGTTGCTGTTTTTTCTGGTATTAGCTGTCTCTACATGGCAGGGGCATAAAGCGTGATACCTTATAGCTTCATTACATCACAGTGTTGTGTGAGTCAATAGATCACATGAAGGAGCAAAATTCTAAAGAGTTCAGGGAAAAATACATTTTTTTGTGATTGTTCTTTTGGAAGTGTGCGATTAATTTTTACTTCTCCCTAATTTCATTAATAAACAATTGCTCCACGAAAAGAAAATAGAATTCGAGATCAGCTTCAGCACAATATCTGGTCAATCAGAATGATTAACACTTGAAATAATTAATGTAATTATGAGAAATGTTTAAATTAATATTGATTTTCACAATAAGTATTCAGGTGATTGGAAACCTTCAAAGAATTCTGCACTTCAGTACGAGAATCTGTTATCAGAGTAGCTGTTGACCAGAAGTGTTGAAGAAAATTAATATTAAAAAGAAGTTACATTACAAAATACTGGAAGTAGATACTGTAACTGATTTGTGAGCATCTTTTGAGGATCTTTGTGTAAAATGTTGATCAATATACTCTTGGTTTTTAAAGGCCCACAGCCAATGTAAATTTCTGTTTATTACAGTTAAGGTAACTTATTCCCATTTGCTTCCCAATTGGTCCAGCATTACCCTCCCCAGCAGGCAGAGAGCTTTTTGTTTAGTCAGATTTCATAGTGGTTTAAATTATCCCCCACACTTCTCACTCCTTCTTCTGCACATCGTAAGTGGATGACCCAAGAACAGAGTTCTCATTTTACCATCCCTGTAGCACTCAATTAGTGGTCAGTGACAGTAATCCATTCAAGTGGATTTTCAGTTAGAATAGGGAAGTTTCTAAAATGTGTGGTCTGGCTACACTACCATTCCAGCCCAGATGCAAAGTTGAAAATTATTTCCTTATTTTTTAACCTTTTCTTTGCATGTGCCTGCTGCGCAATACTCGTTAACCAATTTTAGTGATTTGTGTCACTGTCTGGAGATGCAATGCATTTCAACAGTATGATATATGAAGACTTAATTGAGCTAAAGTGCAAACATGTGCTTGGCTTGCTGCATTCACAGCACATTCATAGACTGAGCTTAACAATGGTACTCTGCCTTCACGCTGAGCATGTACATTATCAGGGATAATCAACAATAAAAGGAATAACTTGCATCACTGCACCCCCCCCCCTCCAATTTAAAAAAAATCCTTTTTAACACAAAATCTGAGTTAAATGCAATTTAAGACCTCGATTTAATCAGGATAGAGCTCCTAATGAAAGCCTCTGCTATGAGAGCCAAACAGTTCATCTTATATTTGTTTTCTTTACTAGGTATCATAACATTTTATACATAAATAAATATTGTATTTATTCAAATTATATTTTTCTACTAAGTGAATTATTGGAAGCATTTATATCAATAGAGCTTTTTAATTTTTACCTTAGAGAAAGATCTAGGTAAGAAATAATTCACTCAATATGACAGAAAGAGAGGGACTTTAAGACACGTGCCATGAAAGTCTTGAGGGAAAGATTCTTTCACTTGAACTGGTGGCAGTGGGTAACATCTTTTCACAAAATTTAAGCATACAGAGCTAGAGAGGAGATTGTCTATTCAGAATAATCAAAGAAGTATCTGCATTCTAATAATCACATGATAAAGCTATCTATTTAATACCTTATGAATGTCAGCAGAATCCCGAACTGAACTGCATTGTGTAACTATCCCCTGCCTTCTGATGTTTATATTCTAACTATATGGTATTTAGTGCATTATGAAGATACTGCAAAATGATTAAGTAACACATATGATTATGCTTATGTGATCCAAGGAGAATGTTAATATCATGCAGTAGTATCACTCTGACATTCATGAAAGGGTATCTGAGCTGACACTGATGTCCAAAAAGCAGAATGACATTGCCTTATTCCCAGGAGAATGGAACAGGGCAGATTATAAGGCAGATTGCTTTTTGCACTGTAGTTTACAAAGCTGGTGCAGGCTCACTTTGTGCATCTGGTTTTATAATTAGAGCAGCACAGCTTTCTTTAGGTAGCTATTTAATAGTTATTTTATTACCCTTTTCTTAAAAGATGAAAAGAAAATGCTGCCTTTTGTTACCTATAACTCCTGAAATGTTAACCCACAAATTTTGCCACCTTTAGTTTTAATTTGCATGTTGCGGCATTCTCAGTGCGACTAGCGTTTATTGCCCATCTATAATTGCACTTGAGAAGGTGGTGACAAGGTGCCAGGTTGAATAACTGGAGTCTTTCTGATAAAGGTTGGGCAGAGTATTCCAAGATAATGATAGGAAGAAAGAGTAAGTTAAGATGTTATGTGATAGAGGTCACAGGTGTAGAGGGAAATGGTGAAGAGTATAAGTTCCCACCCCGAAGAAGAGTTTCATTCTGAAACATTTACTGTTTACTGTTTTCCATAGAAGCTGCCTGACCTCCTGAGTTCCTCCAGCATCTTGTGTGTCCTGCTGCACATATTGTAGAAAGAATGAATGTTAAAGATGATAGATGGGATGCTAATTAAGTGGGTTGCTTTGTTCTTGATAGTTTTGAATTGCTTGAGTGCTGTTGAAGTTGTACTCACCTGCAAGGCAGAAGACATAGATATGATCGAATTTGGGAATCAGGAGTCACGTTCTGCCGGATACTCAGCTTTTGATCTGTCTTAATAGCTATAAGAATTGGTTCAATTAACTTTCTTCTCCATTGCTTAGATTTTCTGAGTTTCTTCTCATCCCTCCTGGGGGCACATTTTCTAAAGTAATATAGTCTATGGATAGACTGAATTATCTCATTCAAATGGCTATTGCTTAGGTATGAGCTTGAACAATTGCTGCTAGTAGTCTATTCGCCTGCATAAAAAATGCCTGAATCAAAGTCTGGGAAGAATACTTCTTTGTATTTGCTCTAAAATATATCCATATTGCACCTTACGTGGTTTCAAAATGTTTGTCAAAAAGCACATGGCTTGGTACACTCTGTGATCATCTTCAACAATTCACAAAAACTCACGTCAATATGCAAAAGGAATCAGCCTAAAATAGGAGATTTTTTAATTGTGTTTCTTTAGGATTGTGATTGTATTGGGTTCTCTGCAAAACCTGAAATTCAAAAGAAAATTGTAAGCTCTATCTGATATAGGTAATTATGTGTGTCTTCACTATAGGCAGGTTATACTATATCCACCTACTCTTCAAGGACTAGCTTAAGCCCCTCTCTAGCTCTGCGGTAAGATTTAGCTGCCAATACCTACTGCTTGAGTAGTGGGTCCCCCTTCCTTCCAAGGAGAAGATACTTCCAACTAACAAAGTAGCTTAAACACTTTTTATTTTTAATGATACACATTTAATTTTAGACAAAAAGTTCTTAACACATAGTTAAAACTCACAGAGCATTTCTGATTTAGGAAACATGTCTGAATTACAAAAGATTTACAAACTACAAAGAAATTCCAAACACAGATATAATACTTGCAAACTAAAAGTACATGCCATCAAGTTGTCTGTCACAGAAACTGAGGTTGAGGAATAAGCTCTATTTACTCTTTCTGTCACCTCACTTTCCTGTCATTCTCCTTGTCGGTCCTCACAATCCCAAATTTTTTTTCAAATATTTATACTGTTCAGCTGCCAGTTTATGTTATTTGCATATGATGTTTTCCAGATACCTTTGCTGTGCCAAGAAATTTACACAGATAATCTAATAGCTTCTGGGGACAGAGGTCCCAGACATCTAAATTTAATACTGAGGACTGACTTTCAGAGTACACAAGTATCCTAACTGTTGATAGATCAGCTATGCCTGTGACAATATTTGATATGCTAAGTGATATAATCCCATTGCCTTGCATTTGCCTAATGCTGATAAGAAGCCTCATAGCCACTTCACTTTGTAACTCTTAAGTCTGGAGCAGCCAGCTCAAGGGCAGTCTGTGTTCTATAATCAATGTTGTTTGCAAAGCTGTTTTTTTTAACTTTAAGCTGATTGCTGCTTGCAATTTACATTCAGAACTGAAGACTGGTTTTTGTTTACAACAAAAAGCTGAGCAAGAAATATTTGTTAGAAATTTAACTTTGTCACAAACAGTTGTGACCCTCTGAAAAAGATTATGTTGGTGTGCCAGAATGCTAAGGTAGCAATAAACTTCTTGATCCCTGATAACAAAATACCCATCACAGGATCTGCTGTGGGTTCTCTCAACATTACGAGCAATGTTCAATTAAAATAATTTTTATGTTCCTTAATTGCAATTTTTGCAAACAGTTTTGGAAAAATCCTTACTGCGATACATTCTGTTTTGCTTTGGCAAGATCAGGGATCACAGTAAAAATTTAAGGTACTGCCAGTTGCATGTTTTATAATATATTGAATATATTGTTACTAATGTGCCTGAAGAAAGAGCGTAGTGAGTAGGAACTTCAGATTCAAAAAGAGAAAGATATGAATGCGGCACTGGGGCTTCCTCAGACCCTGGTTGTTTATGCTACTTTCTTTCCATTCACTCTATTTATGTTCTAATGCAACTGGGGGGACAATTGGCTGAAATTTCACACTGACAAAATGAACCATGAAAGCACAGATATTACAACACAAAATGATGAAGTACAGCTCCCTGTAGAGCCATTAATGCAGGCCATGCTATTTTTCCTGTAGTCTTCCAAATTATTTCTTCTCATGTTCCTAACCAATTGTCTTTTCAAAGCTCTGATTGACTCCATTTGCAATAGCCTTTCAGTTCCACATGAGTTCAACGTTGATTGCAATTTTGTGTTGAACTCCCAATGGCAGCATTAACAGTGCTAGATGAACTCAACGGGTCAGAGAGAGCATCTCCGGAGAGAAATAAATTGTTGACATTTTGGGGCGAGATCCTATCAGGACTGGAAAGAAAGAGGGAAGATAGCTAGTATAAAAAAAATGGGGAGAAGGGGTGGAACAGTAGTTGGCAGGCAATAGGTAGATTCACGTGAGCAGGTGATAGATAGGTGAGCGTGGGCCAGAGTAGGAATGATGTAGGAAACCAAGAGATAAGAGGTTGAAGCAACAAAGGGCTGAAGAAGATGGAATCTGATGGAAGAGGACAGTAGATGATGGTATAAAGGAAAAGAGATAACGAGGGTCATTGGTGGGAGAAATGTGTGGGTGATGGGCAGAACAAGAAAGCAGAGGAGAGGTAAGAAATTGGATAATGGAAAAAAAGGGACAGAGGGGAGAAGTTACCAATATTTTTTGTCAGTTTTGTTTCTTTAGACCAATATTCCCTGACTTGTCTTTAGCCATGTGCTTTCACAAACTTTTCTTGTTCATCCCTTCCAACTGCTGTTTCTCCTCCCCCATCCATTCTTTCTGCATATTCTTATTTTCCAACAAGCTCTCTTAATCCCTTTACATCGCACTTTCAACTATAATTTCTTCCCCTTTTCTACAGGTTATTATCTCATCCCTTGCTTCAAACAAAGCTATCTTGAAGAAGATATGCACAAGAACTGTCTCAATTTTCTTCGAGAGCTAAGGCAACCTCCATTTCCTGGGTTTTCTGCAACCTTGTAATGCCTTTTATAAGTTTTCAATCACTATAGAAAGGAATCTTCAACCTGAAATATCGACTCTGTTTCTCTTCACACAGATGTGGTCTGACCTGTTGAGTACCTCCAACATTTTCTATTTTTACTTTAAGTTTCCAGCACCTGCAATTGTTTGATATTATTCACTACTTTTGGATCCCTATTTTCACTATTTTCACCATCTATGAATAAAAAAGAATAAAAAGTTGATGTTTTGGCCAAGACTCTTCATCAGGTTCTGATCTGATACGTATCCTTCTATGGGGCAGAACATTCCAAAGGTTCAATAGCTTCTGAGAGAAGAATTTTCTATGCAACTCACTTTTAAATGACCAGCCTCCTATTTTGTAGCTATGTCTTCTTTTTCATAACACTTCTGTAAGCGAGAATATTTCAACACTTATAACCATATAACCATATAACAATTACAGCACAGAAACAGGCCATCTTGGCCCTTCTAGTCCATGCTGAACTCTTACTCTCACCTAGTCCCACCAACCTGCACTCAGCCCATAACCCTCCATTCCTTTCCTGTCAATATAGCTGTCCAATTTAACTTTAAATGACAACATCGAACCTGCTTCTACTACTTCTGCTGGAAGCTCGTTCCACACAGCTACCACTCTCTGAGTAAAGAAGATCCCTCTCGTGTTACCCCTAAACTTTTGCCCTTTAACTCTCAACTCATGTCCTCTTGTTTGAATCTCCCCCACTCTCAATGGAAAAAGCCTATCCTTGTCAACTCTATCTATCCCCCTCATAATTTTAAATACCTCTATCAAGTCCCCCCTCAATCTTCTACGTTCCAAAGAATAAAGACCCAACCTGTTCAACCTTTCTCTGTAACTTAGGTGATGAAACCCAGGTAACATTCTAGTAAATCTTCTCTGTACTCTCTCTATTTTGTTGATATCTTTCCTATAATTCAGTGACCAAAACTGTACACAATAATCCAAATTTGGCCTCACCAATGCCTTGTACAATTTCAACATTATATCCCAACTCCTATACTCAATGCTCTGATTTATAAAGGACAGCATACAAAAAGCTTTCTTCACCACCCTATCCACAAGAGATTCCACCTTCAGGGAACTATGGGTTCTAGATTCTTCTGTTCTACTGCATTTACCATGTATGTCCTATTTTGATTAGTCCTACCAAAATGTAGCACCTCACATTTTTCAGCATTAAGCTCCATCTGCCATCTTTCTAACTGTCCTAAATCTCTCTGTGAACTTTGAAAACCTACTTCATTATCCACAACTCCACCTATCTTAGTATCATCTGCATACTTACTCATCCAATTTACCACCCCATCATCCAGATCATTAATGTATATGACAAACAACATTGGACCCAGTACAGATCCCTGAGGCACACCACTAGTCACCGACCTCCAACCTGACAAACAGTTATCCACCACCACTCTCTGGCGTCTCCATTATAGCCACCACTGAATCTAACTTACTACTTCAATATTAATACCTAACGATTGAACCTTATTCTCTGAAGCCCTGTTTGAATCTTATATGTGTGGAAAAAAACCTATCCCCTGTTCTTTTGAAATCCAGGAATACAATCCTGATCATCCTAAAGGCATGTCTCTGCAGTAGGCATTAGATCATGCCCATATGTTGCTATCTATGCTGTCCGCTCATCCACCTCATTAAAAATGCCATGTGCATTTAAATAAAAACTATTAAATTTTAATTATTTATTGTTCACCCTACTTCTGAATTTCCTCCGTGTGACAAACTCTCTTCCCCTGTATTGGTGCCAGTGTCACACCATGTCTTAATCCTTCATTTAACATAAAATCCTGAACATCTATGTTAAGTCAAAATATTTTAATTCTCGCGCCTTCCCCGGTCTTAACCATGGGTCTTAATGTCGAGTGTGGCCTTGGATCTCTATCCCAAAACGGACATAATGATGACCGGGAGGTGGTGCATCAATCATCTATTATGTAACCCATCTATTTTTTGCTTCCATTAAAATCAATAAAAGGAAAAAAAATCTGTGAGTGTTAAAGCTGATGATTCACAGAATCTGTCTATGTGGATGTGTAATGCAAATATTAAAATAAATGAAGGTAAGAACAAATGCAAAAACAGATGAATGGAGTTGCACAGCACGTACAATGGCTTCTGAAAAGATAAAGTGATGTTCCTGCTCTGGATAGAAATCTTTCATGATATCAAGTTTCAGAACTGATCCCCATGAGAGATATTCCCTAATATATGGTTCTAGCCTCTTTTGTAAAATTGGCTAAGAAGTTCCTATTTCTGTTCATAGCACTTTCCACTAAAATTATGGTTTATTTTCATTTCTGAAAATGCTTCTCAGTGTCTGAATGGAAAAATTAATGCACTTCCTACCAGAGGGACACAAAAATCTGCTGAGGATCAGATCAGTGGCATTTAGATCTGGTGACCAAGTAAAATACAAGAAGTCCACGTATGACCTCTGGAAAGCCATCTCACACGCAAAGTGTCAATCCTGAACCAAACTGGAATCACAGAAGGATGCTGGACGGTGTAGCAGGTCTTGGATACTATCACCTCCTACAAAGTAAAACCAAGTCACATACGTGATAACAAGGTTTAACTCCCAGATGAATCCAATGCCTTTTATGCTTGCTTTGACCATCAAAACATGGGGGAACCATCAAAAACTCCCACAGTCCCCAATGACCCTGTGATCAGTCTCTGAGGCCATGTGAAAGTATCCTTCAGGAGGGTGAACCCATGGAAAGCACCTTGCCCATACAGTGTGCCTGGCCAAGCACCAAAGACCTGTGCTGATCAAATTGGCTGGAGTGTTCACTGAGATTTTAACCTCTCGCTTTGGCACCTGCTTCAAGCAGGCTTCAATTATACCAGTGCCCAAGAAGAATGTGGTAATCTGCCTCATGACTATCATCTGGTAGCACTAACATCCATAGTGATGAAGTGTTTTGAGAAGTTGGTGATGAAATGTAACAGCTCCTGTTTGAGGAGTGACTGGATCCACTACAATTTGCCTACCAGAGCAACATTTCTACAACAGATGCCATTTCATGGGTTCTTCATTTAACCCTGGAAAATCTAGACAGGGAAGTTGCATTCATCAGGATGCTCTTCATTGACTAGAGTTTTGCATTAATACTTCCATCCCCTCAAAACTAATCAATAAGCTCCGAAGTCCAGGTTTCAATACCTTGCTGTGCAACTGGATTCTCCATTTTCTCACTTGCAGACTCCACTCAGTTCAGAGAACAACATCTCCTCCCCAATTACCATCAGCACAGTAGCACCACAGGGCTATGTGCTTAGTCCGCTGCTCTACTCATCTGTCCTGGGTCTGGCATGTACGTGCCATTACAAAGAAGGCCTGAATGTTCCTCTACTTTCTTAGAAGCTTGTGAAGATTTGGCATGTCATCGAAAATTTTAACTAACTTCTATAGATGCATGGTAGAGAGCATGCTGACTGGTTGCATCAAGGCCTAGTATGCAAACATCAATGCTCTTGAATGGAAAAGCTCACAAAAAGTGTTGGACGCAGCCCAATCCATCAAGGATAAAGCCCTCCCCACCACTGAGCACATCTACAAGGAGTGTTGTCAGAGAAAAGCAATATGCATCACCAAGGACCCCACTGTCCAGGCCACCGTCTTTTCTTGCTGCTCAGGGAGGAAGTACAGGAGCTTCAGGTCCCATACCACTGGGTTCACAAAGAGGTATTATCCCACCACCATCAGGCTCTTGAATCAGATGGGATAACTTCACTCAGCTTCACTTACCCAACGCTGAACTCCCACAACCTATGGATTCACTTTAAGGAATCTTTATCTTATGTTTTTAATATTTATTGCTTATTTATTATTACTATTTTGTTTTCTTTCTCTACTTGCATGGTTATTGTCTTTTGCACATGGGTTGTTTGTCTTTGTTGTGTACGGTTTTTCACTGATTCCATTGCGTTTCTTTGTATTTGCTGTGAGTGCCCACAATACAATGAATCTCAGGATTGTATACGGTGACATACATGTAATTTGATAATAAATTTACTTTGAACTTTGAACTTGAATGAAATGCAGGAAAATGGAATAATACATAAAAATCAGACAGGTCTAAGTGTTACAGAAAAAAGAACAGAGAAATGTTAGATCCCATGGTGCTGGCTAAATGCTCTGTTACAGAATATTAGAGCCAGTGGATGTTGAAATGGGATTGTTTTGCTTCATTCAAGCAATTCTGTCCAGATGTAGAAGCAGTTTGTACAAATACAACATGACAATTAAAAATTCTCCTTCACTTTTTCACAATCTTCCATTCAAGCCAGTGCTAAAACTCACAGATTACCTGCTTCTGGCCATACATTCACCGTATTACATGTCAGCACGTTTTAATCAACAAGAGTCAATTTAGTTGACAACTGAAAGTAGAATTACTGAATAATTTAAACTGAAAACTATTCTGATACGTTCCTTCTTTAGACAATTTCAAATGATTTTAATAGCTTTAGTCTTCAGAAGATGGTAATTCATTCTTGAGTGTCAGCAATGAGAATTGCTGGAATACTTTAGGGGTTAGAATACCGGACCTATTCCTTACATATGCATTCTTTTTTCAACAGCAGTCAATCTGACATAAGAACTTACTTTCTCCTACTCTTTCAGTGGGGTGCAATTGTAACAATCTCTTATGCACTTGGTAGGCACCAATAAAAAGAAGCAAGGTGTAAGCTGAACGGCTATTGTTGGAGTGGGCTAGTGTTAAAGTGATCAGCCATGATTAAGCCAGGAAAGGAACAAGCTATAACTTAAGCTTGATAAGCTGGAGGTATAACCATTGTAGGTAGGATGGTAGTTAAGGCAGTGGAGTGCCCCTCCTGCAAGATGTGGCATTTCAAAGTACCTAACAGTCTCCCTGATCACTATATCTTCAGGAAGTGCACCCAAATTCTGCTCCTGACTGACATGGTCAAGGAACTGGAGCTGGAGCTGGATGTACTCAGGATCATCCAGGAGGCTGAAAACCTTGCAGATGAGGCTTTTGGAGAGGTGGCCACACCCAGTGTGCAGGCTTCTGGTAGTAGCTGGGTGACCACCAGGAAAAGTAAGGGGAGTAAGCAGTCAGTGCAGGGCTCTCCGTGACCATTTCAGTCAGCAACAAGTATGCTCCTTTAGATACCACTGTGGGAATGACCTATCAGGGCACAGCTGCAGCAACTAGGCCAGTGGCACTGTGTCTGACACTGAGGCTCGACAGGGAAGGGTAATGTCAAACAGAGACAGTGATAGGGGACTTGATAAGGGGATGGACAGGAAATTTTGTGGCCGTGAAAAAGACAGCAGGATGGTGTGTTACTTCTAAGGTGCTAGCATCCAAGATAACTCAGAGTGGTTGCAGAGAGTAGCCAGAAAGTTGTGGTGCACATGGGTAGAAATGGAGAAGTGGTCCTGTGCAATGCATATAGGGAATTAAGGAAGAGGATGAAAAGATCGTTATCTCTGGATTACTCCCAGTATTACGTGTTAGTCAGGACAAGAATAAGAGGATAATGCAGATGAATGAGTGGTTGAGGAAGTAGTGCAGGAGACAGTGTTTCAGACTTCTGGAGCATTGGGTTCTCTTCTAGGGAAGGTATGACCTGGACAAAAAGGATGGCTTACACCTGAACCCAAGGGGAACTAATATCCTTGTGAGCAGGTTTGCTAGAGCTGTAGGGGAGGGTTTAAATTAATTTGGCAGGAGATGGGAACTGGAATGAAAGAGCTTAGAACGGGACATGCTGACGCATCGTCAATACCTTGTGTAGTGAGTCTGTGAGGAAGGACAAGCAGATGATAGGGCAAAATTGCACTCAGTGAGATGAGTTGAAGTGTAACATGGGGGCAAAATCAAAAATGGTGATGAATACAGAACTGAAGGTTTTAGTTTTGAATGCACAAAGTATATGGAATAAGGTAGATGATCTTATAACTCAGTTAGAGATTAGCGGGTATGACGATGTCAGCATCACTAAGCCGTAAGTGAAAGGAGATCATATTTGGGATCTTAACATCCAAGAATACACATTGTATCATAAGGACAAGCAGGTCGACAGAGGGGATGGGGTGGTAAAACTATTGGTAAAATATAAAATCAAATCATTAGAAAGAGGTAATATAGGAACGGAAGAAGTAGAATCCTGGGTAAGAAGCTGCAAGGGTAAAAAAGTGCTGAAGGGAGTTACATACAGGCCCCCGAACTTCAGCCAGAATGTGAGATATAAACTAAAACTGGAGATTGAGATGGAATGTTAATAAAGCAATGTCATGATAGTGACGATGCATTTGAATATGCAGATAGATCTCGGTAGGTGCTGGATCCCAAGAGGGAGAATTTGTAGAATGCCTACGAGATAGCATTTTAGAGCAGCTTGTGTTTGAGCCCACTAGGGAAAAGCAATTCTGGATTGGGTGTTGTGTAGTGAACCAGTTTAGATTTGGGAGCTTAAATAAAGGAAATCTTAGGAGGCAGTGATCACAATATGACAGAATTCACCCTGCAGTTTGAGGGGGATAAGATCAAAAGAGATTTTTTATTATTACAGTGGAATGAAGGGAATTACAGAGGCATGAGAGAGGAGCTCGCCAAACTTGATTGGAAGGGGACACTATGAGGGATGATGGCAGAACAGCAGTAGCTGGAATTTATGGGGATAATTTGAAAGGTGCAGAATAGATACATCCCAAAAATGGAGTATTCCAAAGAGAGGATGAGGCAACCGGGGATGACAAAGGAAGTTAAAGCATAAAAGCAAAACAGAGGACATATAATACAGCAACAATTAGAGGGAAGTTAGAGAATTGGGAAGCTTTAAAAAAAACAGAAGACAACTAAAAAATCAAGAAGGAGAGAAAAGGTGAAATATGAAGGTAAGCAGGGCAATAATATAAAAGAGAATACCAAAGGTTTTCTTAGATAAATGGTATAAAGAAACAAAGAGGTTAGAGGGAATATGAGACCACTGGAAAATGATGCTGGAGAGGTAGTAATGGGGGACAAAGAAATGGCAGACAAACTTAATAAGTATTTTGCATCAGTTTTCACTGTGGAAGACACTAGCAGTATGCCAGAAATGTGAGAGTCAGGAGGCGGAAGTGAGTGTAGTTGTTATTAATAATAGGAAGGTGCTTGGGAAGCTGAAAGGTCTGAAGGTAGATAGGTCAACTGGACCAGATGGACTGCACCCCATGGTTCTGAAAGTGTAGCGGAGATTGTGGAAGCTTTAGTCATGACCTTTCAAGAACCACTAGATTCTGGAATGGTTCCGGAGGACTGCAAAATTGTAAATTGCACACCATTCTTTAAGAAGGGAGGGGGCAGAATAAAGGAAATTATGGACCAGTTAGCTTACTTCATTGGTTGGAAAGATGTTGGACTCCATTATTAAGGATGAGCTTTTGGAGAACTTGGAGGCACATGATAAAGTAGGCCAAAGTCAGCATGGTTTTCTAAAGAGGAAATCTTGCCTGACAAATCTGTTGAAATTCTGTGGGGAAATAATAGGCAGGATCTACAAAGAAGAGTCAATGAATGTTACTTACTTGAATTTTCAGAAGGCCTTTGACGAAGGTGTCACATGTGAGACTGCTTAACAATATAAGAACCCATAGTACACAGGAAAGGTATGAGCATGGATTGAAAATAGGCTGATTAGAGCCTATTCTGGCTGGTTGCTGTTGGCCAGTGGTGTTCTGTAAGGGCCAGTACCACTTTCCCACTATTGATCTCAGGCTCATTTGCCTATAATTTCCTGCATTATTCTTAAAGCCTCTCTTAAACAATGTAACAACATTAATCTTACAGCACCTTACACATAGCTAAGGATATTTTAATTATCTCTGCTAAGACCTCTGGAATTTCTATTGTAGCTTCTCCCAGGGTCCAAGGGAACACCTTGTCAGAGCTTGGGATTTATCCTCTCTAATTTGCCAAGACAGAAAACACCTCCTCCTCTGGAATCTTTAAAGAGTCCATGACCTCACTGTTGCATTGCTTCACTTCTATAGATTCTGTGTCCCAAGTAAATACAGATACATAAATCCATTTAAGATCTCCCACATCTCTTTTGGCTCCACACTTAGATTACCATTGATATTTCAGAGGACCAATTTTGTCCACTGCAATCATTTTCCTCTTAATATATCTGTAGAAGCTCTTAGGCTGCTCCTTCACTTTATCTGCTAGAGCAACCTCATGTCTTCTTTTAGCCCCCCGGTTTACTTCTCAAGCGTACTGTTGCATTTCTTTTCCTCCTCAAGTACCTCATTTGTTCCTAACTGCCTATACCTGCCATGCATTTCATTCTTTTTCTTAACCAGGGCCTCAATATCTCATGAAAGCCAAGGTTTGTGAGATACTGAGCTCATGGTTAAGAATCTGGTATTCTTGCCTTTTATTCTGACAGGAACATACAAACTCTGTACTCTCAAAATTTCACTTTTGAAGTCCTCCCACTTACCAAGTACACCTTTGCCAGAAAACAATCCATATCTGCCAGATCCTTTCTGATACCATTCAAATTGGCCTTACTCCAATTTAGAATCTTAACCTACAGACTAGACCTATCCTTTTCCATAATTACCTTGAAAGTAATGGCATTATGATCACAAGATGCCAAGTGTTCCCCTACACAAATTTCTGTCACCTGCCTTGTTTCATTCTCTAATAGGAGATCCAATATCACACTCCCTCCAGTTGGGACTTCTACGTGCTGATTAAGGAAACTTTTCTGGACACTAGTAAGCGTTCCTGCTCGGATGTGAGATCCCTCCATTCAAATGCAAACAGTCCCATCTGTACATGTCTCTTCCTCCCCCTATGTAAGCCAGTATCTTCTTGGGACCAAGGCATGCAAAATGTCATATGGTCTAGTCACAGTTCCCGAATTGTTAATTCAACTAATAATCAGCTGACCAGGTGCTGAATCTGGAATACCTTAATTAGTATTTTTCCTTTACCAAGAAACACAGCAACTCTTTTATCTGCAATATGATAATGCATTCCTGCAGTGATAAATTGAGGAGTATTGATCAACACTCAGATCTCATTACCAGTGTGGATCAAATTTCTTTGTGGTTTATGTCTTCTTTCCTGGAGCACGATGCCTATGGAGTGGCCAACAAGCAGACTGCATCTTAGCTAAACCTCCACCTCCTCATGGCCAATCAGAAAGGAAGAAGAGCGATCCTAGTTCTTGAGTAGTTCATAACTTGTCTGCCAAACTTTCAGGGCAACTAGAATGACTGAGGAGATAATGAATGGTAATACAAGGCAGAAATGCAGTTGGGCATCAATATTGTTAAAGAAAGAGGCAAGCGTGTATTGAAACAACTCAAAAAGGGTATGAATTATATGAGTCTCTGTTTGTTTTGTTATGATTCTGAAGTGTTAGATGCAAGCACTCTGTGATTACTATCATTTTCTATCTGGCTATATCCAAGGTATAGCAAGAATTTCATCCATGTTGAAACTATTGGAAGATTATGTGAAAGCCTCTGTTAAAGCATCATGGCTTCTAAACTTGATTTTCAGACAGCTATGATGATTTTTTTGTTGTGATTCATATTTGTAATTACCGAAAAGTAGAATGACTAAGCATGAAACACAGTAAGCAATGAAGCTGAAGCAATATATGTCTCTCGATCATTTGCAATAACAAATATAGTTACTATTGGTCTGTAAGACTCTAACTCAGTGTCTTAGTAATTGTGTTTTCTCCCCCAACTGTAAATCTGTGATATATTTTACTGCAAAATTTCATTGGTTTCTCTCTGACAGTAGTTGTTAGGTCACTGACTGCTTTGGCTGGCCATAACGTTGATATCGAATTTTTAAGCTCCTATTTTTCTATAAAGAGGAGACATAACAAACTGGTGCAATATTTTTTGTCAACTGCTCCAAAACACAACAGGGATTGAGCTATATGATTTTGTTCATGAACTGAATTTTAATGATTTCTTCCTTTCTTTTGCTACCTCTTTTCTTTCACTTGTGAAATGACTGTGCTGGTAAAGCAGTCTCAAACCTAGCTTCTTTTCCTTTGAACCTATTTTAGCAAGCATTGACTTGAAGTCTATTTCTCATTTCTGTACTGCAAGTGTCCCTGTTTAGTCTAGAAATATTCCTAGTATGTAAACTTTAAAAGGAGACAACTGAGAGGAACTTACCCAGAATATATTCAAACTTCTTATATCTTTAAGAGTATGTTAGAGGCCTAACAATCAATCAGGCCAGCAAAATACTGTGCTAATCAAAGCCCAGGGCATGAGATGCTACTGACCATTGAATTTGGTTGGGGAGGTTCTGGAGATAGCCACTGATCAGGGCTTGACACAGATGGGCACAGAAATCAGTGCAAGGATCAGTGGACTGAAATGTGAGTTCTTGGTAGGCCTTTGGTTGTGATTGGAGGCCTGAGGTAAGAGAATGGGGTTCGGGAATTGGAAGAAGGGGGTGGGAAAGAGAGGGGGGCCCTTAGTGGTGAGATAATTTGCAGGATGGGCCATCAGGAGATGGTGGGAAAGGAAAGTGGCCAATGAGTATGTATACAGAGAGAAACCACAAAATTTAAAAGAACACAAGGAATTTTGTTCATTCTGTGATGATATTGGGTTTCCTGTTTACAAAGTCCTAAGCTCAAAGAAGATTTTATGCCCAATCCAATATAGATATCTACAGGTAGCGTCACTATAGGGCAGTTTAGGGCACTATAGGGCACTAAGGAGCTGGTGGTAGACCTGAGGAGGGCTAAGGTGCCGGTGACCGCTGTTTCCATCCAGGGGGTCAGTGTGGACATGGTGGAGGATTACAAATACTTGGGGATACGAATTGACAATAAACTGGACTGGTCAAAGAACACTGAGGCTGTCTACAAGAAGGTTCAGAGCCGTCTCTAATTCCTGAGGAGACTGAGGTCCTTTAACATCTGTCGGACGATGCTGAGGATGTTCTACGAGTCTGTAGTGGCCAGTGCTACCGTGTTTGCTGTTGTGTGCTGGGGCAGCAGGCTGAGGGTAGCAGACACCAACAGAATCAACAAACTCATTCGTAAGGCCAGTGATGTTGTGGGGATGGAACTGAACTCTCTGACGGTGGTGTCTGAAAAGAGGATGCTGTCCAAGTTGTATGCCATCTTGGACAATGTCTCCCATCCACTACATAATGGACTGGTTGGGCACAGGAGTACATTCAGCCAGAGACTCATTCCACCGAGATGCAACACTGAGCATCATAGGAAGTCATTCCTGCCTGTGGCCATCAAACTTTACAACTCCTCCCTTGGAGGGTCAGACACCCTGAGCCAATAGGCTGGTCCTGGACTTATTTCCTGGCATAATTTACATATTACTATTTAATTATTTATGGTTTTATTACTACTTAATTATTTATGGTGCAACTGTAACGAAAACCAATTTCCCTCGGGATCAATAAAGTATGTCTATGACTATGATTATGACTATGTTATACTGTATCCGCCTACTCTTAAAGGACTAGCTTACTTCCCTGTCTAACTGTCAGTACCTGCTGCTTGAGTGGCAGCTCACCCCTCCCTACCCAGGAGGAGATTCTTGCCTCTAATGTAGTAGTTTAAACACAGTTATTTTAACTTGTAATGGAACATGTTTAAATTCAGACAAAAAGTTCTTAACACACATTTATCACTCACAGAGGATTTCTGATTTATAAAAAATTTTTGAATTACAAAAGCTTTACAAACTACAAAAGATTTCCAAACATAGGTATAATTCTTATGAACTAAAATTACATACCATTAAGTTGCAAATGCATAAGTTATCCTTCGCAGAAAATGAAGGTTGAGGAGTGAATTCTAGTTCTACTTACTGTAACTCCACCTGTCTGTTAAGCTCTCTGTTATTCCTAACAATCCCTAAACTATAATGTTACTTATACTGCTTTCTACAAGATGACATCATCTGTATCATGACCTACTCTTCTTCAGGCACACATCCCAAATAGAGACTAAAATTAATGCAAGCTTTGGCCTTCCCCACCCTTTATAACAGTGAGTTCTATACCCCTTCTATGTATACTTCAGAGCTAACTTTCACATATGGGTTGTTTCACCCTTTCTAATTTGGTCATAATTTTGTCATAAGGAGGAGGAGAAGATGGCGACGCGACGCAGCACGCGTGGCCTCTCCGGTGAATGATATCTGTAATCTGTCAAGTAGGGGACCATGCACAATTCTGATTTGATGAAGACAGACAGAGGAACATCTGGAGAAACTTCTGAAATGCCCGCTTTGCTGCCGCTGCTACTGTGTGATAACCAGAATCTCCGGAGCAGAAGGCCCCGAATCCTCGGCTTTGCTTGTTTCAGCGGCCGGGGCAAGGTTGAAGGCACTCGGCAGAGGATGGCGCTCGGGAGGCTGTATCGGAGGGGCTGGTCGGAGGCTCGAAGTTTTCGGATGGACGGACTCAGTGTCAGCAGTGGTCGGCTGCTTCCAATGCATCAGCAGTTGTCGGTGCCTGGAGGTTTATGGCAGGGAGTTTCTCCCTTTTGCTGCCTGCTATCGGGGACTCGGGAGTCGATCGGGACTTTGAGACTTTTTTTTTACCGTGCCCATGGTCTGTTCTTTATCAAATTATGGTATTGCTTTGCACTGCTGTAACTCTATGTTATAATTATGTGGTTCTGTCAGTGTTAGTCTTTGGTTTCTCCTGTTTTTCTGTGTTATCAGTCTGGAGGAACATTGTATCATTCCTTAATGCATGTATGCATTTCTAAATGACAATAAACGAGGACGGAGTGTTCTCATAATCTAATCTAAATTTTGTTTCAGTCCTGAAATCTCCCCTCACTTTTTTTTGCACCAAGAAAGCACATCACAATCTAATCATGTTTTCCAATTCTGACAACATCCTTTCAAGTCTCTGCACCCTACGTTATGCTGGCATTTTTTTTCTATTGTGCAGAACTGTAGATAATATTCTATCTGTAATCTAATTAGTGTTTTGTACTCCACTAGTTCTCTAAAATTGTCACATCCCTTTTTAAGTACCTTATCTACTTGTAACGTCACCTTATGAGTTATGTGGAGATGCACCCCAAGATCCCTCTGTTGCTTTATACTGTATTGCTTGGCATCCTACAGCTTATCATGTATTGCATAGCTTCACACTTCACCAGATTGAATTCCAAGCATCGGTCGATTAATTTCTTCTTGTACCTTAAATGTTTTTACCTCACTATTAGCACCACGTCAACTCTGTGTCCAAAACCATGCCTGGTGGATTGAGCACAGGGAACATAGACTACAAAGCATGCCTTTAATTAAGTCTAGTGGGAAGGGATAAGGGATTATCCAGAAGTTGTGATTTGCGGGGTAGCACCAAATCTTCATAGTTGAATTTCCACACCAATACACAAGAGATGTTTAAAAAAAGATTAAATAATTTAGAGAAAGTCCAAGCACTGATTCAGGGTGTTGTAGAAGACAGATCATGAATCACTGTCAGGAAGATTTACTTCATGCCAAAAGTGATTTCTGCTTGAAATAGGCTTCCAGGAATAAGAGTGAAAGTGCAAATCTTGAGTTTCCTGGTGTGAGGTACGAATATTCAATTTCTTGTAGTTTTATTTGGTTGGCCTAAAATGACCTTTCCACTTGTAATTATGAACTTGTAAATCACAAATATTATGTTTTTAAATTTCAGTTTTAGATCCCCATATGATGTAATATAGAAAGTTTGTTTGTGAGATCAAGCTGAAGCTATGATAGAGAGATTAGAGCAGGTCCTGTGCTCCATGGAAGAGAGAAGATAGGGAAATGATTTGATGGAGGTGTTGAAAATAATGACAGGTTTATTTGGGTGAATTGATAAAATGCTGTGTACATTGGTGGATGGCTCACTGAAACAGATAATCTGATTTTAAATTCTGCTTAAAGGTTGGCGGGAACATGGTGGGGGAGATGTGAGAAACATTTACATACATGGAACAGTCAAGATCACCGTCTGCTACTGTAGTGAGAACTGAAACAGTCAGACAATTTGATAGGCATTTGAGAAGAAATAATTTTTAGGGCCCTGGAGAAAGGCAGACATGAAGCTGCTTCTGTGCTTTTAGAGTTTTATGATTCTAAACTGTCAGTAAATCTCTCCAACTTGGAATTATGAATTTGTTACAAATATATAGAGAAATCAGTCTTTATATTTTCAGAGGAAATTATCCTTGGACCACTTTACTAAGGTGATTTTACCTTCCCTCACCTCATGTGTGAAGATAAAATTTTTCCACCTTACATCTGGGACATTACTATGTGTATAGATGTCATATTTATGAAAGGATGTATAAATCAGCAAACTTTATAATACTGCAGTAGGTCTGCTGAATTTGCATTCCTGGCACAAATCAAAGTCAGCAAGGTGCAAGAAAGGCTGACATCATCACTAATGACAGATAGGGTCTGCACTCAGGTTTATGTTGTCAGCCAAAGTAATGTGCCGCCCACACTTTCTGACTCAATGCTGTCGACTGAAGAAAAATGACAATAAACTGTGTGGCGTTCACACGCAGTATTAACTGAAGGATAGCTGGTTCAGTTTCTGCCCTCCTCTTTAACTAAACACATACCCAGTAATCTGCACATAATTCCTTCACTGGACAGCAGATACCAAAATTCAAAGTACCATATTTATAATAATAAGCATGCGTTCATAGTCTGTAGAAGCTAATTTTTGTTAGTTTTTCACGGTGGTCTCATTGGTGACTCACCCTGTGCTGACACTTCAGAAATCTCTGTAGCTTTCAAGCTCTTCACTTCAAAATCGATTTTTTTTGCCTGGCATTGGATAGCGAGTAGCCATCAGGCAATGTAACATGGAAAATTTGATGCTGCCCTATCACAGTATCCAAAGATGAACAAAGCAAGATTCTCTTTCAAATTTCTGGGCCTTTGTTTGTTCATAATTTATTCTCATCTTAATATTGGTGTAAGTGCAGCATCAATCCTGTTTACTCACCACATATGCCTCATGAGGTTAGAACAGAGCACCGGCTGAGTGTTTAATGCTGGTCAGGACCCCTGAGTAGCAGGACGAATCATTTCTGTCCTTGGACCAGTAACTCTGACCAATTGCATTGCTGGCATTTGTGTCTTATCTATAGATGGTTATACAACATAGAGCATTAATCATTAATGTACAGTAGATCCTGCATGTGATTTTGTCTGTTAAGTGGCTGGGATGGGTGTCAGAATATGCGTTCACATTTATGACATTCCCATGGAACATTATATAATTCTGATTAGACTGTTGTCCTAGCACTTTGATAAATCAGAAATATACTAGTTCAGAAATACAAGAGTAGAGTTCAACATCACTTCCAAAAATATCATTTTCGATAAGCGCTATTAATATCAAATTAGAGATTCTATAGTCCTTTTATATCAGTTTGCCCCCACTATCAAATTTGTTTCATGTAAGCTATACAGTAGTTCAAATCAAATTTTGCAGAATGAAGTGCAGTTAATTGAAAGACATTTACACATTATAGTTTTACATTAGCTGATTTTAAACAGCAGTCATTGTTGAGAAATACTAAAAGAATCCAAACTCCTTCATCCTGATCTCCTTTTCTCATCAGAAGATTGAACATTCCCCTAGCCATTTGGTGGCATCTCTAGCACAGTGCATATCCAACAATATATATAATTAACCCTTCACACTTATCCAAAGCTAGAGTACTTTATTATCAACAACAGCTAAAGGTCATTGATTTCAGACTTGTTGCTCAGAATTCTTTTGCTACATTTATTCTTTTTATTCTCTTAATGGAAAGTTTCAGTACAGAGGACCTCATAATGAGGAAATCATGCCTCATCCGAGGGGTTAGTAATGAGAAGGAATAATATTTGTAAATAAAATGTGTTTTACTGTACTCCATTAAAAGCCGGCGTGTCTTGAAGTAAATTGTCTAGTAATTGTTTTTGCTAGTGGTAATTAAATGATTATTTCAAAAATGCTATGCTCAATTGACTTTAATTTACTTCATTATGTTTACTAATTGAAGCTGTCAGATATAGTGTGATGGGAAGCAACTATAGCGGTATTTTCTCTTCACAGCAAAAAAAATACTATTTAGAAGAGGCAATGTGAGTGTAAGTTCATAATTTAATAGCTTACAAAGGTATCATAATTCTGAATGCACTGTAAAAGTAACTGTGTAAAGTCGAAGCCAGATCATTCTCTATGTACCTCGTAAAGCCCAATCGCTGTTGGAGGTTTTATACAATTCTTACATAATTATAAAAGCATGTTTTCACATAAACTATGGCATTGCAAGGTATGGGGATAAATAGATACTGCAATGTATAAGAGTTTAGTTGACAAATATTGTATATGCACTCAGTGTCCACAGCTTTAGGTCATTTTTAATGAGGCAGCAGCTCAGTGCATAAAAGCATGCAGACATGGTCAAGAGGTTTAGCTATTGTTCAGACTAAACATCAGAATGGGGAAGAAATGTGATCTAAGTGACTTTAACTGTGGAATGATTGTTGGTGTCAGTCGAGCTAGTTTGAGTATCTCAGAAACCGCTGATTTCCTTGGATTTTCACACACAACAGTCTCTAAAGTTTACAGGGAAAAACAAAAAAAAAATCCTGTGAGTGCCAGTTCTGTGAATGAAAACACCTTGTTAATGAAAGCGGTCAGAGGAGATAGGCCAGATTGGTTCAAACTGACAGGAAAGTGATCATAACTCAAATAACCGTATGTTAGAACAGTGGTATGCAGAACAACTCTGAACACACAACACATTGAACCTTGAAGAGAATCGGCTACAGCTGCAGAAGACCACAAGCATACACTCAGTGGCCACTTTATTAAGAATAGGATGTACCTCATAAGGTGGCCACTGATGCAATTTTAGAATATTTATAATATTTAGTATAATTTTAGAATTATACCTATAGTTTACTGTCCAATAAAAGAAAGTAAAAAGGCTCATTGAGCTGACTAAGCCAGTTAGATTCAGTAGACTTTTCATAACCTTCCCGCTGTTTAGGCAAATACTGGCCAGAATTTTGTTGATCATCTTGAAGCTAAGTGCTTCAGTCACCGGTGAAGAAAGCTGACCATGAAAATCTAATGATCACTTTGATCTGTGCATTTTTTACACTTTGGTTGCCTATAGTTGTTAGTTAAATGGAATTCTGGGCATTCAGCTGCTGTGATGTTATCTACTGGTTAATCACATGGTGATGAAACATTCTCAGAGACAACAAGCAAGCAAGTAAAACAATAATTTTAACTAATATTTTTTAATTTTACATAGTACAGGTTGGAACTTACATGTAAGATAAAGAAAGAAGCTGAAAGATAGTAAAAAAGCAAAATATATTTTATAAATTAACTTTTAAAATCTTTTCTTTCTGAGGCAATTACATTCCATATACAAATTTTTGGAGCCAATATGTTTGCAAGACTCTAATTATGGATCGGTTTCCAATTCAGCAGGAGCTGCTGGATTTCCACGTTACTAAATATGTATCTGTGCCAGATGTTGCCAGCTGTCTCACAGCGTGATGATGACAAACACTGGCAGGATCACAATCATGACCACACAATCTGGACCATTCCATTACTGCAGTCCCTTGTTCTAATTACCATGTTCTCTGATACTGAGCAGATTGATTACTTAGACGTTAACCCACTAGGAACATGGAAGAATTGTAAAGGACCAACTGCTGGGTGTCAATTTATACAGTGCTTTAAAGAAAAAAGTGTTACATGAGACAGGTTATTTAGCAATCAAACAAGGGCATGACTTAAGGATTGAAGGGCGCCCATTCAGAACAGAGATGCGAAGAAATTTTTTTAGCCAGAGGGTAGTGAATCTATGGAATTTGTTGCCACGGGGGGCAGTGAAGGCCAATTCATTGGGTGTACTTAAGGCAGAGATTGATAGGTATCTGAGTAGACAGGGCATCAAAAGTTATGGTGAGAAGGTGGGAGTGTGGGACTAAATGGGAGAATGGATCAGCTCATGATAAAATGGCAGAGCAGACTCGATGGGCCGAATAGCCGACTTCTGCTCCTTTGTCTTATGGTCTTGTGGTCTTAAGTGGGCAACATGTAAATCCCACATAAAATATGTAAAGTGGAATGCAAACAATTCTAGTTGGGCAGGATACTTTTAAACTATGAATCATTAATTGAAAATATGAATAAAGTATTTTAAACTAATGAATGTTTCTTGCCAAGGAAGAGAAATAACAACAAAGCCAAAGTAGCATGCAGCTTCAGTAATTTGACTCTTCCACTCACCCTTAAATATGTAATAGGGATTAACTTCCACCAATGAGAGTTAAAGACCTAAAAAGTTTTCCAAAGATGTTGCTTAAACCCATTGTTTCCTTTGGTTTCTCTGTAATATTTTCTAGTTTAATTAATTATTGCATGAATCATTTTTTCAAAGGAGGCCCACATTGCAGTCATTCCATTCTTGAAGTAATTTTTGTTGCTCTTTTTAATCATCCCACTCACTTTCATCTTGAGTAACCACCTTCTCATATTTCGTCATAAATTAGCTACGCTCAGCTTTGATTTTTAGTGATCATCTCCACCTCCATCTCATTCCACATGACCACAAGCTAAAATTCAAATCTTCCATTTTAATTCCAGTGTCTTTGATACTCCATATCATTATAAGCTTTGCTCTTGCTCAAAGTTCAAAGTAAATTTATTATCAAGGTACGTATACAGTATGTCACCTTATGGTACCTAGGGATTCATTTTGTTTCAGGCATTTACAGGGAAATAAAGGAATATAATAGAATTTATGAAAAACTATAAATAACAAAGACTGACCAACAACCAATGTATAAAAGAAAACAAGTCATGCAAATACAGTGGATTCAATTAATTGGGACACATCAGAACCAGTGCATTTTGGCCCCAGTTAGCTGTAGTTTCATGGAAGTGATTAAAAAGGAATAAAAAGACAAACTATCCCTTAACTGAGAAAAATAATGCATTTAAATGAATTTGCAGACCAAATTAGAACACAACCAATGCGACTACAATACTATAAAACTGTATATAAGTTCCTCATAGCTATGAACAGAAGAATTCATCCAGTGTACATCATGTATAGAATACCCAGAAAGGATTATCACCTCTGGTGAAGGGGCATGTTGTGTCCATTCTGTGGCAGCTCACTCACGTTTGATCTCCACTGGACACCCAGCTCTCACCTGTGGCTCCAAGTAGCTCTTTGCATGCGACAACCCAATCACCCCAGTTCACTGCTTTGACAGGTGGACTAAACCAGGTGAAGGTAGTCGGTAGGCTTCATACTCTGGTGAAATAGGGACGTGCCTGTCCTGGCTTGTGAAGTCAACTCTGGTAGACTGGATGAATGAGATCAAGAATGAGATCTAACGGCCGACTAGGCCATTCTGTAACGCTTTGTGGAAGGCAAAGGACATGATAAGGCAGAGAAGTTATGGTTATCCATTGCAACAATGGAAGATTCCAGTCTGTGATGACTACTAGTACCAACGGACCTGAACTTCTAAGGCCAGGAGAGTGGAGCTGTCCCTGTGCAACAGCTTTTCAATTTTAAAAACTCTCTGGTACAGATTCACCATCATTGTCAGATACAATGAGCAACCAACACACTGCTATGTTCTTTTGATTGACTGTAAATGAGCAAAATTAGATAGACGCCTAAGACAGATAATGGACTGCCTTCATACAATGATCTTGATGATTATAGACTTCAAATCTTCATTTTCATTGTAACATTTAAGATCATTGTCAATACCTTCAAATTCTTTGTAGTTCCTAACTTGTTGAAGTAGTGAAATTGTTTCATTTTCAGTCCCACCCATTTCTAGCATCTCCAAGCCTGAATGCTTGAAACCACAGTGAGCAAGAAATTCTAAATTGTCTAACTACTTATTTCTCACCAACTACTCTAAGCATGGTGTAGGGTGTAATGGCCACACAAATACACATGACTGATGATAGTTAGAAGGTGTTAGGCAAAAGTCTTTTGTCCCAATTAAGCAATGTAGAATCCTAAATAAGTGAAAGAATTCCCGACTGTTTTCTCAATTATTCTTTAGTCTTTGAGTTGTCCCAAATGAGCAGCAGGCCTGATCAACCTATAGACCGATTAAGCAAATCCATTACAATAAGAAAAAGTGAATAAATAATACTGAAAACATGAGTTTGGTCCCTTGTAAGTGGGATAAAAACGCTTCCATTTTCCACCAGCATGCACTGGGAAAAATGAATACTTCTGCTTTTACAACACCTTTAAATTACTTAATATATCACTTTTGTACAAATTGCTTAGTGTATTCATTGCTTTATCTTTATCAGTAAAAATGTGACAGATAATTATTGTTCTGGCAATTTTTTTGAGGTACCTTCTGATATCATGTGATGAACTGATGACTGTTGACTGTAATAAGTTTCAAAAGGCAATTAAATCAGTATTGCAAAAGGTAAGTGTTGCTGCCTCACAGTTCCTGCAACCCAAGACTGATCCTGACCAAGGGAGTTTATTTGGGGTTTTTGTCCAGTCTGAATGCCTGCTTTTCCTTTGGAGGTCCTGATTTGCTCTGACATCTGAAAAATAGGCAGTGAGGTTAATTAGCCACAGTAAGTTATCTCTTTTGTGGTGTATGACTGGAGAATTGAGAGGTGGAGTGCAGGAGGTGTTGATAAGCATGTGAGACCGAATAGATTATAGGAAGATAAATAGGCACATGAGTTTGATGGGTGTGCTTTGAGAATAGGCATGGATATGATGGGTCAAATCTTTGAATTCTGTGTCATAAAGAAATATAAGATATGAGGAAAAAACACAGCAATATGAGTGGGCAGTTCCTTGCAGACTACTAACATGGTCTGTACAGTTGTGGGTTACCTTTGTATTGATACTATTCTATGATTCAATTGATGCAACACAACTACTTTTGGAACAATTTAGCCATATCAACACAGCTGAATCCTCAGAGACTGTCATTTTCCCTCATTGACCTTATCGCTGACGTAATTAATTAATAAAACTTCTAAGTTAACTTTACAGCAACTTTAACAATGAAAGCCAGACAGGTGTGTAAAGTAATCTCATTGTCGTCTTTTACGTTCACAAATATTCAGTGGATACATATCAGCCAATTGTTTTAGAACTGTTTTGAACAAAGAAGAATGAATCGCTAAATATTTACAAAATAAACAAAAAGAACACAATTTAAATTCTGATAGTTAACCTGTGTTATTATCTCCTATGGTGGATGCCTAAGTACTAAACAGCTTACTTCAGTTCACGGCAATTCCATTTATTGATTGAGCTGTGAAAGGTTGTAGTCCGATAGAAGGATATGAATACATAAATAGACTGGTATACCAAGGCTGCAGTTTGTCATAAAATTTGGGAAGTTAAAGTGAAGACCTATCTACCCCACCCCCCCGAAAAAAATCAACATCCTCATCTTTCTTTTTATTGTTGACTATGAGGTATTTCTGTCCAAATTTAACAATTGTTACTGTGCACTGAATCAGGGTACTTATTAGCAATATTATCAATTGCTGCTTAAATAGAACAAACCTTTTGACCAATGTGGTCATGCTGTGTAATAGGTCATGCTAAGAACTGGGTAGTAATTTAGCCAACTGTGTCCAGTCCAAATAAAAAAAAGACATGTTTAATGATGATCACTTTTAAAATTTTATGTAAAACACGGTCCTCACAGTAGTAACTCTTTGAGTGAAAAAATGTTAACCCACAAAATTTCAATAACTTATTTAGCATTTCATATTTCAACACATGCAAGAATGAATATATGAAAATCTTTTTAAACTGTGGGGCAGTTCTGTGCAGATGTAATTCAGTAAATGTTTAGCATTAATTAAATTGTGATATTGAAGTTTTTAAAACATTTGATTTCTACACCCCAGTAAATGAGAAGTAAATCACCTCATATATCCAGTACATGCTCATGAGACTCTTGTTTTATAATTGTTTATTTTTTAATGCTTTTCCCAACATACAGTATTTTTCTTAGCTTTAATATTAATGACTCTTTCACATTCATGTATCTGACTTGAAACGTAATGAATTAAAATTTTTAACTATTTAATGATAGCTAGCATTTTACTGCTTTACTGGGAAAGACTACATTGTAATAGGTTCCATCTTTCAGGTGATATGTAAAAATATATCTAAATGCTTAACTGCATCACAAAAATAATTATCTGACTGTCAATTTATATAGAACAAAGTATTGTGGATAGTTTATTGCAGAATACTGACACATCATTAGTTATAACACTAATGAATATTTTGAGGCAATGCGAGGCTCCATACAAATGCAAGCTGCATTTTCGCTTGTGAGTTCTGAAAATTTGATTGCATTGTCTGAAACTACTGGGAACTGATGTGCAGATGAAATTAAAGGAACAAGATATGTCACCTGAGAGAGTCTTGCCCAAAGACCAAATATTTTCAAACTTTGAGCTGGAGCTCAGATTACCAAGGTTGATAATATAAGTTTATCTTCAACTGTTGTACTGTAAAAATGCACTGAAGCTATTTCAAAGCAATAACTTTCAAAGAAAATATTTTTACCTTTAGATTTCAATCCATAACTGTTTCAGTCATAAAATTGCTTCAGATTATGAAGGCCCTTTGGTCCATTGATCTCATCCTTCCAGAACATAACACGTGCCATCACACAGTCAGAACTTTTAGATGTTTTAGAAATAAGCTCTGTGCAATAGTGACAAAGTCTGAACTATATCCCAACATTGATTTCCTACTGGATGAAGAAATACCAACTTGGTATTCTTCCATATACCCAAATTACTGATCAAACATTTGAGTCAATACATTCTTTATTGTTCGGGTTCCATCTCTATTGTTAGATAATTGCCTTTAGTTAAAATAACCAACTACAGACTATGTCAACCTCTTCAAAGATCTGTAAAAATTGCCAATTTAAATTGATATTAACAAACTACACCTTATGATGGTTAATTATCCTTCCCTGGCAGAAAACTTCAAAGTAATTGAGCAAAAAATGTTGATACTAACCTAACACTGTGACCTCTATGGAAATCAAATAGTCTGCAGATGCTGGAAATCTGAAATAAAAACAAAATATTGGAAGCACTCAACACACCATTGACCAGAAGTATTTACCCTTTTACTGTCCACAGATGCTGGCTGGGTGTTTTCATTTTTATATGTGTCCACAGCAATGATCTCTTTGATTGTTTAAACTTTTGATTCAGGGAAGTTCATACAATATGACGGATTTCTTTTGTTATGGCTGTATTGATAAATATGTTTCATTCGGTATATTTCTGCAAAACATAAATAAATTCTGTCACATTAGTGCATTAGAAATATGTAGTTACAAGCCGCATTCCAAACATCAGGCATTGTCCAGTGTTTGATGGCTCTGGGCCTGTATTTGCTGAGGGTTAGAAGAATGAGGGAGCTCTCATTGAAACCTACCAAATATTCAAAGTGAATGTGGAGAGAATGATTCCATTTGTGGGAGAGTCTAGGACCCAAGGGCCACAAATTCAGAATAGAGGAATGTCCATTTAGAACAGAGATGAGGGAGAATTCTTTAACCAGAGTGTGGTGAATCTGTGGAATTCATTGTCTCAGATGACAGTGAAGACGATGTTACCGAATATATTTAAAGCAGAGGTTGATAGGTTCTTGATTAGTAAGGGCATCAAAGATTACAGGGAGAAGGCGGGAAAATGCGGTTGAGAGGGATAATAAGTCAACCATAATTGGATGGCCAAATGGCATAATACTACTCCTATATTAAGCAACACACACAAAATGCTGGTGGAATGCAGCAGACCAGATTTCCTCGCATCTGCAGATTTCCTCATGTTTGTGCTACTCCTATATTATATGGTCTTAAGGTTTTTACTGACAGTGCAGTACAGCCTGCAATTCCTTCTTTTGAATGCTCCTTATGTGTCACGCCCACCTAAAACCTTCTGGCTTCTGTCTCAATGTACACACCCCCCCCCCGCTTTTTATCTGCCTCTCTCCCCACTCCTCACCCTTTATCCAGCTTTTGCTTGCTATATTTAAACGCAAACAACAGGAATTCTGCAGATGCTGGAAATTCAAGCAACACACATAAAAGTTGCTGGTGAACGCAGCAGGCCAGGCAGCATCTCTAGGAAGAGGTGCAGTCGACGTTTCGGGCTGAGACCCTTCGTCAGGATTAACTGAAGGAAGAGTGAGTAAGGGATTTGAAAGTTGGAGGGGGAGGGAGAGATCCAAAATGATAAGAGAAGACAGGAGAGGGAGGGATGGAGCCAAGGGCTGGACAGGTGATAGGCAAAAGAGATACGAGAGGATCATGGGACAGGAGGTCCGGGAAGAAAGACAAGGGGAGGGGGACCCAGAGGATGGGCAAGGGGTATATTCAGAGGGACAGAGGGAGAAAAAGGAGAGTGAGAGAAAGAATGCGTGTATAAAAATAAGTAACAGATGGGGTACGAGGGGGAGGTGGGGCATTAGCGGAAGTTAGAGAAGTCGATGTTCATGCCATCAGGTTGGAGGCTACCCAGACGGAATATAAGGTGTTGTTCCTCCAACCTGAGTGTGGCTTCATCTTTACAGTAGAGGAGGCCGTGGATAGACATGTCAGAATGGGAATGGGATGTGGAATTAAAATGTGTGGCCACTGGGAGATCCTGCTTTCTCTGGCGGACAGAGCGTAGATGTTCAGCAAAGCGGTCTCCCAGTCTGCGTCGGGTCTCGCCAATATATAAAAAGCCACATCGGGAGCACCGGACGCAGTATATCACCCCAGCCGACTCACAGGTGAAGTGTTGCCTCACCTGGAAGGACTGTTTGGGGCCCTGAATGGTGGTAAGGGAGAAAGTGTAAGGGCGGAAGTGTAAGGGCATGTGTAGCACTTGTTCCGCTTACACTGATAAGTGCCAGGAGGGAGATCAGTGGGGAGGGATGGGGGGGACGAATGGACAAGGGATTTGCGTAGGGAGCGATGCCTGTGGAATGCAGAGGGGGGGGGAGGGAAAGATGTGCTTAGTGGTGGGATCCCGTTGGAGGTGGCGGAAGTTACGGAGAATAATATGTTGGACCCGGAGGCTGGTGGGGTGGTAGGTGAGGACCAGGGGAACCCTATTCCTAGTGGGGTGGCGGGAGGATGGAGTGAAAGCAGATGTACGTGAAATGGGGGAGATGCGTTTAAGAGCAGAGTTGATAGTGGAGGAAGGGAAGCCCCTTTCTTTAAAAAAGGAAGTCATCTCCCTCTTCCTAGAATGAAAAGCCTCATCCTGAGAGCAGATGCGGCGGAGACGGAGGAATTGCGAGAAAGGGATGGCGTTGTTGCAAGAGACAGGGTGAGAAGAGGAATAGTCCAGATAGCTGTGAGAATCAGTAGGCTTATAGTAGACATCAGTGAATAAGCTGTCTCCAGAGACAGAGACAGAAAAATCTAGAAAGGGGAGGGAGGTGTCAGAAATGGACCAGGTAAACTTGAGGGCAGGGTGAAAGTTGGAGGCAAAGTTAATAAAGTCAACGAGCTCTGCATGCTTGCAGGAAGCAGCGCCAATGCAGTCGTCGATGTAGTGATGTGGTTTGCTTGCTATATCTTGCTTCATCCTTCCCCTTCACCATTTTATACTGACCACCTCCCCTCTGTATTTCAGTCCAGGTGAAAGGACACAAGCCAAAATGCTGATGTCCATTTCCCTTAATAGGTGATGTCTGACTCATTCCGTTCCTCTAGATCTTTCTTTTTGCTCTGGATTCTAACAGCTGCAGTCTTGTCAGGAGATATGAGAGTAGCATCAGCTTTAATCTTAACATTTGTGACAGTTTATAATTAGCTGCAATATCAGAAGATTCACTCAACTTGTTACTGACAAATAATACACAATCAGCGCCTCTTGAAAATCATATTTTTTTAAGAGAGCAGATGGGGGTGAGAGATGAAAGGAAAGAAAAGGTTGTCCTTTTTGGAATACAATTCTTTAGTAATTGCAGCGAGCTTTTGGCACAAGCTATGCAGATTTTTTGTCCATATGGCAAGGTGAAAAACACATGACACACAGTCCTGTTTAAAAATAGCCAAAGACTATCTCTAGATTTCAGTGTGCCAGGGAGTCACAAAATATGCAGTTAAAAATGAACTTGTTGAACGTCCCTGGAAACTTGCAGATTCTTGATATCTGTGAAGGTGAAGCTACAGCATGACCAGTCCTAATGCAAGCATCTGTTAACATGAATTACCATTTCCAGATGAAATATCGAATCTGAATTAGCTGATCCATTTTATCCAAGATGCAGCCTGGATAAGGAAGCATGTCTTAAGAGAATAGGTTGAGCATTTATCTCTTTGGAATGAGAGAGGATGAAAGATGACTTGACAGAGGTATACAAGATGATAAAAGGCATAGATCGAGTGGACAGCCAGAGACTTTTGACCTGGGCAGAAATGGTCAATACAAGAGGACATAATTTGAAGGTGAGTGGAGGACAGTATAGGGGGGAATGTCAGAGGTACTTTTTTAGCAGAGTGGTGGGGGTGTGGAATGTGCTACCAGGGGTGGTGGTTGATACTTAGGGACATTTAAGGGACTCTTAAATAGGCACACTAATGATAGGAAAATGGAGATAGTTTGATCTTACAGTAAGTTAAAAGCACAACATCATGGGCTGAAGGATTTGTACTGTGCTGTGTTTGATGTTCTTGGTTAAAAGTAACAGTTTACTGAGCAACTCAGGGCAACTATTCAGAGAGGACAAGGGATTCTTTTTACTATTTTGTGTCCTTCTGTTCAAAGTGATAAATATTTAGACATGTAAATGAAAACTCAGTTAGGCATAGGTGTGCTGCCTTTATCTTGAATAGCTAACAAGCACATGTACTCAATAGGGTACAAATGCATAATGGGTTAAGTTACTGAGGAATAATCTGTGTTCTGCATCATTACTCCAGAGGCATGAGTTCATGGGATGCTAGGAATTTTAAACTGAGTAATTATATTAATGTGAATTTTAAACTTAAGACTGATCTCAGTCGTAGTAGTAGCACCAAGTGTGAACATGATCACCACTGACCTTCATGGATGGAAATCCTTCTCCCAAATCTGGTTGAGTTGAAGTGCGACTCCAGGCTTACCAAAGCGGATTGACTCTTATCAGCCTGCACATTCCAGAGCTGTAAAAGGAAATTTTAAAATCTAAATTCATATGAAGGATACAAGATCTGAATGTGTCTTGGATTCCTCTGACTTTAGGCATTTATTATAACAATGCATTAACTATTCCAGGGGAGAAGGAAGACAATTGCATTGTCAGTAGGGAATGAGAATTATGAAAGGGGGAAGAGGGCATCAGCTAGATTCTTAAAGCAATTTGGTATTTAAGTTATGAATACTGATGTACAATCCATCTATAATTTAGCATCGACTGTTACAAGCTCTTCATTAATGGCAAAAAACAGCACCAGAAACCTCCTCTACAATATATAATTTAACATTAAACATTAATGTATCATGAATCCTGATTTGACTTTGATTACTTATGAGTCCCCTCGTTAAGTAAAGGAACAATAAAAAAGCATCCTCTTACTATCACATAGATGTTATATTGGCTCCCAAAGATATCATTACAGAGAAGGTTTATTACAACAGATCTCCAGCACTAAACCCATTCTCAGTTTCATATCTTTCGGCAAACATGTTCTTTATGACTCTCAAGGACAGTCTTACAGAAAGGGACGGCTATATTTGTGAAAAATGATGATTACCAACGATGGATTACAAGATCATAGTCAAATTGAAAGATTCAAACAAAATCATCCATAATAAAAGCAACTCAAGATCTTTTACTATTACCTGAATGCCCCACTTGCTACCTTAAAATCAATCTATAGTGTTTGCATTTATATCATATTCAGATTGAACACTGTTGAATTGATAGAATATTTTGTTTAATTCTGGGTCCAGTTATTATATGATAATTGGGGTCACTGGGTAGATATCTCTAATATAGAACAATTTATTTGGAGTAAAAAATGGTGGTTTCCTATTGATTGAATTCCACATTCATCTTGGCTGCAAGGAAAATAATGGATACAGCCCAGTCCATCACAGGTAAAGCCCTCCCCACCATTGAGCACATCTACATGAAACACTGCTCAGGAAAGCAGCATACATATTCAGGGAACCCCACAAACCAGGATATACAAGCAACACACATAAAAGTTGCTGGTGAATGCAGCAGGCCAGGCAGCATCTATAGGAAGAGGGACAGTCGACGTTTCAGGCCAAGACCCTTCGTCAGGACTAACTGAAAGAAGAGCTAGAAAGAGATTTGGAAGTGGGAGGTGGAGGGGGAGATCCGAAATGATAGAAGAAGACAGGAGGGGGAGGGATGGAGCCAAGAGCTGGACAGTTGATTGGCAAAAAGGATATGAGAGGATCATGGGACAGGAGGCCTAGAGAGAAAGAAAGGGGGGGGAACCCAGAGGATGGGCAAGGGGTATAGTGAGAGGGACAGAAGGAGAAAAAGGAGAGAGAGAAAAAAGAATGTATATATAAATAAATAACGTTTGGGGTACAAGGGGGAAGTGGGGCATTACCGGAAGTTTGAGAAGTCAATGTTCATGCTATCAGGTTGGAGGCTACCCAGACGGAATATAAGATGTTGTTGCTTTCTTTTCACTGCTGCCATCAGGAAGAAGGAACAAGAACCTCAAAACTCACACAACCAGCTTCAGGCCAGGCAGCATCTCTAGGAAGAGGTACAGTCGACGTTTCGGGCCAAGACCCTTCGTCAGGATTCGGCCCGAAACATCGACTGTACCTCTTCCTAGAGATGCTGCCTGGCCTGTTGCGTTCACCAGCAACTTTTATGTGTGTTGCTTGAAATATCAGCATCTGCAGATTTCCTCGTATTTGCAACCAGCTTCAGGAACAGTTGCTTCCCCTTAATCATCAGCTCTTGATCCAAATGAGATAACTTCACTCAACTTCATTTGCCCCATCATTGAAATATTTCCTCAACCAATAGATCCACTTTCAAGTACTCTTCATCTCATGTTCTTGATATTTATTGCATATTTATTCATTATTATTATTTCTTTGTTTTTATATTTGAACAGTTTGTTTTCTATTGCACACTGTTTGAATGTCCAAAGTCACATTGGAGAACATTAATGAACTAAGCCACTATTAATTGATTATTCACTTGTTTCACAAAATCCGGCTCTAACCAACAGTCAGAAACAATAAGCAATGTTTTCAACTTGACACCTGAACACCATAGATCTAAACTCCCTCAGGAGGACATAGCCTTGTAGATTACTTTGGCACCCAACTATGTTATACAGGAAGTTATGCATTCCTGGAAAGGCTGTCCTTCTGATGGAATGCTATATGCACTTTGTGTTTCACTCTCTCTCTCACCCCATCTCTCTCTCACCTTTTTTCTCCTGCTCTATCTCTCTCTCCCCCTCCCTTTCTCGCGATCACTCTGTCTCTCTCTCTCTAGCTCTCACTCTCACTCTCACTCCCACTCACTTTCTTTCTCTCTTTACTGATGTTTTCATTTATATTTAGAGATTACTGAGCCCTTTTAACAATCATTAAATGAATTACGTGTGTTCTCATTCGTGCAGTTACCGGCTATCTTAAGTTCCAGCCTTGAAACCTATCCTTCTTTTATCTATTACACATATGTCTGTTGGTTCCCAGATGAACGGGTTCACATGTAGCAATTATGTTTCTCTCTCTCTAATTGCAGAGAAGCAAAGGGCCATTTTGAGGCTTCCATTCAATGTTGTGATAAGTGATTAGCAATTTCTCTTAGAGCTTCTTTCACTGTTAAGATTCCTTTTAATTCTCCACATTGATTTTGCAATACTAAGAGCTAAATTGGACTATACTAAACCAAAATCAGGTAAACTATGATTAGTATAAGAAAGTATAGAACAAATTAACCAAGTTATTGATTATATTACTCACTCTATACAAAAGACATATGTGTTTTATTACGCATTTTTGTTAGTATAATTAACCAAGACAAAGAATAGAAATGATAAAAGTAAAATGCTCAAATTATCATTAGCTTTGGACTTTTCCTTACACTTTGCCCAAATTTCATTTTTTGATTATTTTCAGTTTCTCTCTTAATAGCCATTTCATCTTCTCAGTTCTATTTCCCAGGGTATCATTAATTCCATATAATAGGATTAGGGACAGTAGTCTGAGTAAACAGTGAAGTGGAATTTTAAACAATCAATGAGTCAAAATGTTTATGTGAGTTTTTAAACTATATTTTAAAAGAAGCAGCACACTACTTTTCTTTTGTCCATGGTTACAACTTGCATGCTGTGTAATTCTGTAAAAAAATCCCAATCTATTTTCTACATATCAAAACCTTAGAACCAGAGCTAAAGCAATGGAGTTTGACATTCTTATATTTCTGAGCTGAGGAAATCTAAGTAAGACTAATTCTGTAGTCACAGCTACCATTTCTGCTGTTTCTAGTACCTATTTTCCCCCAGACTACAAGAGATCCATTTAAATTCAACTCATTCATTTTATTCAAGCGCTCTATTTACTTACATATTCCACTTTCTAAACCAATCCTCACATGCTTGATGGTACCATGAATTGTATGTTAAAGTATATCTGTAATTGGATTAAACTCTCAACCCTCTTCTTGTCACATAGTAATAAGTGAGAATGTGACATTATGTGACAGTTGTTACCCTGAGACAGAATCCCTCAGGTACTTTTATACTGGATATTGAGCACAGGAGAGTCAAACAAAAGTATTAACTTAATGGCCTTCAAACACTAGCCTTGCCTTTTTTTATAGAAGGGTTGTTCTTGTTTGAAAAGTAATAAGAAAACTAGCCTTGTTGCCTCCAATGATATGGAATATGGAAAGAAAACAAATCCTAGATGTTGGTGCACATGAAGAATGTAAGTGCCAAGAAGTTTCAACCAAGGGTATACTATTACTATCCACATTCCCCATGCTAAGTGATTGTATCAAATGAAATTATACTTTTGACTCCATATACAGCCCATTTCCAAGTAATAAATAGGTTTCATATTTTTATATAATTTTTATTGATACATGAGAAAAAAAATATCTACCCTCCCCCTCTCCTTAACCCTCCCCCCTGATATATACTCCTACCTAAAAAGAAAAGAAAAAAACAAAAAAAAAATGGAACCGCCTGAATATTGGAAGGTTTGCACATGCTCCATGGGATAAAAATAAATTTAATATATATTTGTTGCTTTTCCCCAAAGAATCCAGATCTTCATCATCAGAGCTATAAATAAGGGCTCCAAATATTCAAAAATGTTACATATTTATCTCTTAAAATCTAAAACCTTATTTAGCTTCTCAACTCTCATAGCTCCCTGGGGAATCTCTTTGAACTTCACCATGTTGCTATGTGTTTCCCTCCCAATCATCCAGGCAAAAAGATAAGATACAAAAAAAGAAACAAACAAAATACCCCCCCACTAATGTTGTGAATGAAAAGATACACAACACTACCCCCCTCCATTGTGCGGATCGTGGCTATTGCCACGCTTGTACACATGAATAACGTAGCGATTGGTCAGTGTTTCTTCCAGCTCCCCCGTAACAAGAAATTATATATATATATAGAAAAAAAATTAATGTTATTATTCCCAGCTAATATTCCTCAAATTTTAACCTTTCTTCCCCTCCCTCATATAATTAATAATATATTTATATATTCATCCACCTAAAAATTCAACAGGCCTAATCCTTGATCCAGTCTTCATCTTCAATCCATCTTGCTCCCCTAAGTTTGTTCTTGTATCTGGTGAATATTCAAAGAATCTCGCACAAACTCCTCTTTTTTCTCCACCAGGCAAGAAAATCTTCAAGCTTGCAGGATAACGCAATATAAAGTGATAACCGTGATCCCATAGGGCTCTTTTCACTGGATTAAACTTCTTCCTTCTTTTCAAAAGTTCATAACTTATGTCAGGGTAGAAAAAGATTTTCTTCCCTTCTATCATCAGTGGCCCTTTTCACTTTTTGGCAGCTTGGGCAGCTGCCTGTAGAATCCTTTCTTTGTCTTGAAATCTTAAGAATTTGATTAAAATTGATCGTGGATATTGGTCATCTTGTGGTTTTGGTCTCAGAGCTCTATGTACCCGCTCAATTTCAATTAATCGGTCTTACTCTTTCATTTGCAAGGTTTTCGGAATCCATCTTTGAAAAAATTCTATTGGATTATCTCCCTCTATACCTTCTTTGAGACCAACAATTTTAATGTTATTACGTCTACTAAAATTTTCCAACACGTCCACTTTCTCCAAGAGTCGATTTCTTTCCGTGTTCCAGACAAGCACATTATTTTCTGTTTTTTCCACTCTATCGTTAATATGCTCGATTGTTCTTTTCATCTTCTGAAGTTTCTTATCCATTTTATCCTGTCTTTTCATAGCTTTATCACAGCACATCTTCACGTCTCTAAGCTCTGTTCTTAATTTTCTTAATTCAGCCGTTAACTGCAATAAAGCCTCTCTTATGTCTCCATCGTCTCCCTTACTTCCAATCTCTTCCAGTTCTTCCTCCTCTTCTTCATCTGTATTCTGTGCGATATCCAATTCTGACTCTGAGTCACTTTCAGTTGCAGTGGCCGTCGGTTCTTGTAGTTTAAATTGTGTCGATTTGCGCATGCGCAATTCCGGCATTTTCTTCCGAGAGACCGCTACCGCCGCCATTGCTCCCCGTTCTTCTACGCCAGAGATAAAATGCGTCTCCTCTGAAGGAGATCCAACCTGAATCCGAGGCTCCATCACCGCAGTAGGCCCTTTTTTCTTCCCACCTCGCGGCCACTTCACAACAACAGACTTCTTCTGTTGCGGTTTACGAGGCATATCGTAGAGTAGTCTTATGAAGTTTATAAGTAGTTTTCGGAAAGTATTTATTAACTTTACTTTGTTTAAACGGTACTTTGCTGATTTTTGATGGGAGAGCTGGATTTACACGTCTCAATCCTAAGTCATCACGTGACGCCCCTCAAATAGGTTTCATATTGACAGATATACAAAAACCAGTTTTTCAAAGTACAAAATATATTGTTCATTATGGCGTCCGTTCCTCCACAGTACTGCAATGAATGGCATCAAATGCACATAAAACTGATGACAAAGAGTAATTACTAAAAGTGAAAAGAGAGAGGGAACTAGTTCCGTCCTTCAGTCCTGCTGAAGTGTCTCAGCTCGAAACATCAACTATACTCTTTTCCATAGTTTCTGCGTAACCTGCAGAGTTCCTCCAGCATTTTGTGGACGTTGCTTAGATTTCCAGCATCTGCAGATTTTCTCTAGTTTGTGATTGGAAACTAGTTCTGCTGTTTGTCAGAACAAATGTCTGTACATACATTGAACTTTTGAACTTCATAATGTTATAGGAGATCAGTTGTATGTACAAGTGTCCAAAATTCAGGCAGTTGTAACCCAAGGTTAGCCTGACATATTTAATAATTAATTAAAACTATTTAAGTCCAAAGATAAGGGGTTGTGTGCTCTTAAGTCATTTTGACAGTGCTTATAATTTCCTGAAGAACTCCATCTAAAGATCTTCGGTTGGATCTGAAAGATCTTTTATGTTATTATTCCACAAGGATTTTAAATTGAATTGAATTGACTTTATTTCTTACATTCTTCACATACAGAAGGAGTAAAAGTCTTTACGTTATGTCTCAGTCTGAATGGGCAATGCTGCAATTTATAGTAATTTGTAATAAATAGTATGTACAACAGTACCGTCAATATAGCATAGAAATACAATTGTATCAGCATGAACTAATCAGTCTGATGGTCTGGTGGAGGAAGCTGTCCTGGAGCCTGCTGGTCCTGTCTTTAATACTTCAGTACCGTTTCCCAGATGGGAGTAGTTGGAACAGTTTGTGGTTGGGGTGACTCAGGTCCCCAAAGATCCTTCAGGCCCTTTTTACACTCCTGTCTCTGTAAATGGCACGGAGGAGGAGGAGAAGATGGCGGCGCGACACAACGCGCGCGGCCTCTCCGGAGAATGATATTTGTAATCTTTCAAGTAGGGTACCGTGCACAATTCTGATTTGATGGCGACAGATGGAGAAACATCTGGAGAAACTTCTGAAATGCCCGCTTCGCTGTCGCTGCTACTGTGTGGTAACCAGAATCTCTGGAGTAGAAGGCCCTGAATCCTCGGCTTTGCTTGTTTCGGCAGCTGGGGTTAGGTCGAAGGCGCTCGGCAGACGATGGCGCTCGGGAGGCTATATCGGAGGGGCTGGTCGGAGGCCCGAAGTTTTCAGATGGCTGTGCTCGGGTGCTTGCAATGCATCGGCAGTTGGTGGTGCTTGGAGGTTTACGGCAGGGAGCTTCTCCCTTTTGCCACCCGCTATTGGGGACTCGGGACTCGATCGGGTCTTGAGACCTTTTTTTTACAGTGCCCATGGTCTGTTCTTTATCAAATTATGGTATTGCTTTGCACTGCTGTAACTATATGTTATAATTATGTGGTTCTGTCAGTGTTAGTCTTTGGTTTGTCCTGTTTTTCTGTGAAATCACTCTGGAGGAACATTGTATCATTTCTTAATGCATGTATGCATCTCTAAATGACAATAAAAGAGGACTGCGTGTTCTCATAATCTAAAAAAAATCAAAATGTCCTGAATAGTGGGACGTTCACATCTACAGATGCACTGGGCTGTCTGCACCACTCTCTGCAAAGTCCTCAACTGTGGGAAGCACAGTTCCCATACCAACCAGTGATGCAGCCAATCAAGATGCTTTCAATTGTGCCCCTGTTGGAAGTCCTTGGGATTTGGGGACTCATGTAAACTTCTTCAACTGTCTGAGATGAAAGAGCCACTAATGTGCCTTTTTTCACCCACAGCCAGTATGTACAAACCACATGAGATCCTCGGTGATGTTTATGCCGAGGAACTTAAAGCTGTTCATCCTCTCAACACCAGATCCATTGATGTCAATAGGGGTTAGCCTATCTCCACTCCCCCTGTAGTCCACAACCAGCTCCTTTGGTTTTGAGACATTGAGGGAGAGGTTGTTTCCTTGACACCACTGTGTCAGGGTGATGACTTCTTCTCTGTAGGCTGCCTCATAATTATTTGAGATTAGGCCAATCAATGTAGTATCATCAGCAAGTTTACTTAGCAGATTGGACCTGCGGGTGGTGACACAGGCATGGGTATACAGAGAATAAAGGAGGGGGTTTAGGACACAGCTCTGAGGGGCTTCTGTGTTGAGAGTCAAATGGGCAGAGGTGAGGGAGCCCACACTTACCACCTGCTGGCGATCTGACAGGAAGTCCAGGATGCAGCTGCACAAGGCTAAGGTCACTGAGCTTCTTGTCAAGCCTGGAGGGAATTATGGTGTTCAATGCTGAGCTGTTGTCGAAGAACAAAATTTTCACATAAGGTTCCCTTTCTCCATCTAGGGACGGTATGTAGAGTTGTTTTCAACAGGGTTTACTTTTATTAAATATTGTCAACAAGGTTTACTTTTATTTCTTGAGGTGACAAGTTTTACCTACAACAGCATCTCAAAGATCAGATTCCCTAAGGCCACTGAATAACCTGAGGTGACAGACTCATCCCTTATCCCAAAACCTATTCACATCAACAAGGCACAAGCCATGAACGTGAATAGAATACTCTCCACTTGCCTGGATGAATTAAGCTCCAGCAACTTCCAAGAACTCAATACCATCCAGGAAGAAAGCAATCAGCTTGATTGACAGCATATCAACTGTACTAAATATACAGTGCTTCCACTACTTGTGCATAATAGCTGGTGTGTACTATTTATAAAATGTTACTGTCTTGAGTTATTTCAACAGCTCCTCCCAAATCCAGAAATTCCAGCATCAAAAATGAAAGAAAGGTCAGGTGCATGGAAACACCACCACCTCCAGGTTCCACTCCAAGTTGTACACGACCCTAATTTGGTACTATATTATTAATCCTAAATCTTGGAACTCCTTCCTCAGCACATTGTGCAAGGACATTCAGCAAAAGGGCAGTAGCAGTAAAAGAATGTAATATCCATTACATTTTCAAGGGCAATTAGACATGGCCTAAATATGGCCAGCACCTAAAACAATAAAAATATAATCTCTTTATCTCTTTCCCATGAAGCTGGTATCTAATTCCTAACCTGCACCAATTGATTCATCCATATACATACTAATTTCAAGGACTGGTCACTCTTATTTTCAGATCCTCTTGTGTTACAGTCATCTCCTCTAGGCCTATAGCCATAGAAATATCAAGCTTCCACCAGTTACAGATTCTTCTCACTCCTTGTTTTTGCGCACAGTGACTGCCATTTTTACGCATTATCTGTCACATATACATTGAAGCATCAAGTGAATCGTTCCATTTTGCACCAATGACCAACACACCCTAAGAAAGTGCCGAGGTCATCCCACAAGCGTCATTGTGCAACTGGCGCTGGCATGGTGCGCCCACAATTTACTGACCCTAACCCATACATACATTTTTGGAATGTGGGAGGAAACCAGAGGACCCAGAGGAAATACACACAGTCACAGGGAGAATGTAAGAGCTCCCCATAGACAGTGGTGAGAATCGAACTCTGATCTCTGATCACTGAAACTCTAGAGCATTGCACTCACCACTATCTACCATACCGCTGTTTGTTGCTGTGCTTTCATCAGTCCAAGTGCTTCTTTCAGATTCTCCTTGAAACACAACTCATTTTTTTAAACTTTGCCATGTATGGTTCAGTGACAAATTTTGTTTGTTCTTGTGTTTCTGAAATACTTTGTGAGATCTTTTATCATATAAGAGTTGTTTCTGAATTATCTCCATTCTCACTGCCAGTTAGAATAGTCTGCTTCCATGACAAAAGTGCTTTTGAGATATTCAAATTAGATTAGATTAGATTATGAGGACACTCAGTCCTCGTTTATTGTCACTTAGAAATGCATGCATTAAAAATGATACAACGTTCCTCCAGAATGATGTCACAAGAAAACACAGGACAAACCAAGACTAAAACTGACAAAACCACATAATTGTAACATATAGTTACAACAATGCAAAGCAATATCAAAATTTGATAAAGAGCAGACCATGGGCACAGTAAAAAAAAAGTCTCAAAGTCCCGATAGCCTCATCATCTCATGCAGGCAGTAGAAGAACGAAACTCTCCCTGCCATGAATCTCTAAGCGCTGCAAACTTGCTGATACAGCACCGTCGGAAGCACCTGACCGCAGCGGACTCTGAGTCCATCTGAAAACTTCGAGCCTCCGACCAGCCCCTCTGACACAGCCTCTCCGAGCACCATCCCCTGCTGAGCACTTCGACCCCACCCCGGCCGCCGAGCAACAAACAAAGCTGAGGACTCGGGGCCTTCCCCTCCGGAGTTTCTGGACCACACAGTAGCAGCAGCAGTGAAGCAGCCATTTCAGAATTTTCACCAGATATTTCCCTGTGCTCTCACGTCCGTCTCCATCAAATCAGGATTGTGCATGGCACCCTACTTGACAAATAACAGACATCACCACCAGAGTGGCTGCTGCGAGCTGTGTCACGCCGCCATCTTCCCCTCCCTCCAAATGATTCTCTCTTCAGGTTTTTGATCTAGGGTAGTGGCAGATTATTAATAGGAAGTGTCCCACCTCATTGCACATCCACCAATGCAAATTAGTTAACAAGATTTATATACTTAAAATTTGCAGATAATGAGAATGACACAAAAAAACTGTTTCTGAAGTTTCCTCAACATTTCAACTAGCATCTAATCACTGATTGCATCCAATTGACCGTGGAGCTCAGGTTATGTTCTGGTTTATTATCACGTAGGTGATATGAACTATAGTAGGAAATGATTCCACACAGAAATATAGTACACTAGTGAATGAAAGTCTGAAATAAAACACAACATGTCAGAGATAAGGCAGACATTTTAGGTTAATGATCTTTCATTAAAATAGCGAAATGTTAGAGATGCAGGGAATGAGGATCAGAAGAGAAGGCCCATAGGAGTGTACAGGACAGGAAAAAAAATAAAACAACATGGGGGCAACGAAGTTGAATGGCAGAGAGTGGTAAACGGAATCATGAATAACAAAAGGTAAGTCTGGAGGTCTTAATGGGAAAAAATCTAATATAGATATGAAATTACTAAGAGTAATGATGAAAATTCTGTAGGTGCTAGAAATATTCTGAAATCACTGATTCAGTATGTAGGTGGGAAGACTATAATGTGCTCAGTCAGAAGGCAAGGTGCTGTTTCTTGACTTGCATTGGACTTGGTTGGGATAGTGTAGGACATCAAAGGTGGAGAATTAAGAGTGGGCACAGGAAGGAAAATTCAAGTGACAAGTGACTATTACTCAGGTTCACCACAGTGGATGGAACAAATATAATTTACGAAACAGTCACCTAATCTGAACGTGTTCTTCCCAATTTAGGGTACCCCCATGTCATGAGCAGTGACTGCAATGAACCAAACTGGAAAAAATGCAGATGTGTTGAAGGAATGGTGAGACATATCTTTGTGTTACAGTAGTGACATATCTTCTGCAGCTCTCATTTCTAAGGCATAACCAGTCATTCTTTCCATTAAGTGTAGGAGTATAAACGTCAGATAAAGAGAAATTAAGTCTGAAGTTCACATCAGATTCTTGGATATTTTTGAAATGCTGGATATTTGCCAGCATTTACTATTAAGGTTCATGCAAGAGGGTGACACAGCAGGTCGATGCAATGGGAGGATGAATCGTGCAGAACTGCATGATTACAAATTTGAAAACAATCTGTACTGAGACGGCTGAGACAGGTAATGGACGAGGTAGTGATTGTGAACGTACTTGTAAATCATGACCAAGAAGCTCTCATTACCTTTAAAAGAAGGGGTAAAAGTGCCACGAAGTATGAGGCATAAAAGATATAAATGCACAGCAGAAATTGAATCCAAGAACTGACAACAGATATTTTCAACCTGGATCAAAGAAAATAAAATTAAGTGGGAAGAATACTTAGTTAGACTGTGCCTGACCTTGTCATATCATTTCATTAACCAGGATGAATGAAATCTTGGAAAAACCACAATGTTTGTCTGCCATCATCTAGTTTAAAAACATTCCTTTGTCCAAAATTGAATTGGCATCTGTCGAATTTTACAGAGGCAACAGTATAATGTAAAGATAATTCTGAAGCTGGAAGCTGCTAAATTTCTCCGTAGTCTTGATAGTGTTTTTGTGACACAGCTTTACAGGAGATCTTTTTAGTTGTAATTTTTCCCGTCTAAGTCTATTTCTGATAAATGATGAAAATGACATAGGAATCCATCTGTACAAAGCACAAAAGCCACCAATTCACTGACTAACATTTTGCTTGTTTAGCATTAGTCGATTTTCCATACCTTTGTAGGGGAATAGATTCTAATCATTCAAATTGTAAGGTCTCTGGCGAGAGAATTATTTTATACCCTGGGACTGCTTCTAGCATCTGGCTTCTAAACTGATGTCAACAGTAATTTAATAGACAAAATAAATTCACGTGTTGAAAATTATTTAATTAATTAACGGAGGAACCAGCTGGTAATAAAAGTTGATCAAGGATCAAGCACATTTCTCTTGAATCATGTGCAGAGCGCAGCACAATTCTTTGACAACCCAGTTTTTTGCAGATAAACTCAAACAAGGATCCCATGCACTGATAGCCCACGTCAATTATACAGGTTCCCCTCGGAATTAAAGGGCCAAAAAGAGATGTCAACATTTTTGTCATGGTCTTCATTTCAGGAAGTGGCTTTCAAGCTGTCATGCCACAATGCAACAATTACTGGGGAGTGTTGCAAAAATGAGTGCTTGCTAAAGTAATGTGAAGTGGGTGGCAGAGTCCTCCTCGGAGACAGAAAAACTTGTGGACTTCAGAAGAGCAGTGTGAGCAGAGAAAGTGGAACTGATAGTAGGAGGTGCCATGGATATTTCAGCAAGGGTTTGAGTTCCCCTGATAAGTGGATTGGAGGGAGGGACAGGGCTTGTCTTTCTGTTGTTGTTTTGTTGTTTGTTATGCTCTGCGTTGATCAGCCAAGCATCGTGGGTATGCTATGTTGGCACTGGAATGTGAGGTGACACTTTGCGGGCTGCCCCCACCACATTCATAGGCTGTTAAATCAAATAGTACATTTCACTGTATGTGTCAATATACATGTGATCATAAAAGAATGCTAAGATTTTATTCACCAAAAGTGAAAAGTTTACTTCTTTGATTATAACTTGGAGGTTTTGTACAGAAGACTATTACATCTGGCATGCCCATCTGCAGATTCTGAGCCAAAGTGTCTAAGAGTTTCTGAAACTGGAGGGATCCTCGATTTTGTTTTTGTGGCACTTGTACTTATGGTTCTCCGAGTCCATGGCAAATCACATGTAGCAAGCAAACATAGATGTCTGCCCTACTCTCAAAGTCAAAGTCAAAGTCAAGGTCACCCTCACTCTCAGAAATCTTTCCTCGGTAGCATTATAGGCAATTTTTACTAATAAAACTCACACGTAATACTTTGCTGAACTACAAAATTCAAACAATGCTCACCTGGCAAACCTTTGACCGCTAGTCAATGCGATTTGCAATCATATCCAGAGAAGACACTTTGACTGCATTGGAAGGCTCACCTATGGCTTGGGTATTCATAGAATGTGTTCATAACCTTATTTTCTGACAACTTCATGTCATCAATATACTTTGCATAAGGAAGTAACTTCTTGTATGCCATGCTTGTGCATTCAGGTTGCTTTGTTTCTCTGAGAGTGAGGCAGCAGGGCAGTTTTGAAAGAAATCATAAAATCTTAATTTATTTTAAAGAGTACTTCTTGAGATCAGAGCTATGAGGATCAATGTCACTGACATAGGAAATTCAATCTCATATGATTGCCATGTCTGAAGCATGATAGCAATACACAAGGTGCTCCTCTACCACCTTTTGGAACTGGTGCAACAAACCTTGCTGAGTTTCTGAACTTTCCATAGTGGTTTACAAATGCTATTTTATAACTGGAAAAATAAAGTAAGTGAATTTATAGCCCTGTTACTCTTAACAAACTACTAAATGAGTTCCAATTCAATCCTTAACTGCAACAAAATAACACATACTCACCTGACGACTGGTGTATTTGTTAAGAAAACTTTTCAGCAGAGGATTCCTTACAAGTATATAGGAAAGAAGGGTGATCAAGAAAGGATATGAATAATACGAAGGATATTCATGTGCTGCTATAAAAAGTGACAAATTTATGAGCATGTATTTTCCTGTAAATTGTTCTACCTCTTTGCTCCCTGACTCCTGGAAATGAAGCACTAATGATATTTTTCAACACTACCCTGCCACATCACAATTAGTTATTCAGGATCATTGGTGATTGAACTGATACATTGTCCATTTATTGTAGAGAATTGGGAGAACTAATATTTCCCAGCTGTCTCTTGTGCAAATTACTAAGGAGTTAGGATTGATTTTATTTTCCTGTACCTTCATTAAATCGGAATTTGGACCATTTGGACCCACACTGCCTGCAACCTTATAGTTGGGTAATAGAAATCATTTGTGTTTTCTAACATTTTCCAGCACATATTCTGTCAGTAATTGGAGATTTACTGTGTTTCTGAACAAGGTTCTGTGTGCTTACAACTTAGAAAATGGGATTGATGGTACTTCTTAGCAGTGTCCTGAACCTTCACTCTCGGGGAATGAAAATTTATGGAGTGTTCGAGATGTATGCTGCATATTTACTACTGATGAAGTGGGATCAATGCTGTTTCCTTATAGTTTTCTTTGCATTTATGACTATAGAGTGGTGGCAATTGGTATTTCATGATGCTGCTGTATTTTAATGCAGCTTAGAGAATGAGGATTGATAATTCTTGCCAATGTTCTCCAATATATTTATAATTTGGCCATAGCAAAAGTCTGGTGAAAAATGTATTATTAGTGGGATTAATAGGAGAGGTAGCAATTTTCCTAACTGGACCTCACCTAATTTTCCCCCTTACTGAAATCATTGGAAAACGAAATAAGGCGTGGCAAGAAAACTGCTACATTTGTTTTGGCCTCTGTTAAAATTCTGTTGTGACTCCAACTGTTGTACCTAATGCCTAGTGCTGCAAATAAAGGCACCTGAAGTTTGTGGAGTATTGCTGCAACATCAGTGAATTATCCCAATCCTCCTCGTCCACTTATGACACAACATTTTAAGGTTCAAGGTTCATTTATTGTCGAAGTATGCATGTGCGATACAACTCTGGCATTTGTCTTCTCCAGATAGCCATGAAATAAGAATGGAAAAAGTAAATGAAACAGAACTTGAAGACCCCAAAATCTTTCACCCCCCCACAGAAAAAAGAACAGCAATAATAACAATCCCCAACCCCTCCCTGTAGAAAAAACAGCAACAATACAATCCCCACCCCCCAGAAAAATATTGCAACCAACACCCTCACTTGCAAAAAAGAAGAGCGACAGTAGCTTCAAAAGTCCTCTACCACTCCACACACACAAGCACACATACACACAAACCAAGAACTTACAGATCACCCACCCACCAATCAGCCCCAAGAAAGAAAATGACGAAAATCTGAAGGAGACAAATACAAAATACAGATCAATCACATAAAACTCAGAACACTGAACAGTCTTTCCGTGTCTCAGAACTCACACCTGGTCCAAAAGGGACCTCCGTTGGGAGCAATTACTGATCATTTTCAAGTCAAAAAGTTAATATATTTTGAGAGCTCTGAAATAAAGGTTAGCATAGTTTGATAAATTATTAACCTCAGTTGTAAGCATTCCAGAAACATTGTAACTGAACCATGTCTTATTAGGTCATTTGGATAAGGATCATGAAACAATAATACACATGAAGTATGCAAAAACCAGCAGTGAATGTAAAGAGTACGGACATACAGCATGAACATGTATTGACTTTCAGTGACTGCAATAATACCAAAAATAGGAAGTTATGCAGTGGAACCTAATTCTGTTATCAACTTTTATTGATAATACTTATTCATTGTCTGAGGCATTTGTCAAAATAAAAGCTGACCACAGGTTTACCTAAAGCAACACACAAAATTGCTGGGGGAATTTAGCAAGTCAGAAAGCATCAAAGAAGGAACAAGAACAGTTGACATTTTGTGAATGCGCCCTTTGTTAGGAATGAGAAAAGAGGACAGAAGCCCAAAAAAATGGGTGGAGCATGAGTTGGCAAGTGATAGGTGAGAGGAGGAAGGTGGGGGTGGGGTGGGGACAAGTGGGAATGATGTAAGAAACATAGAAAGCCTACAGCACAATACAGGCCCTTCGGCCCACAATGCTGTGCCGAACATGGACTTACTTTAAAAATTACCTCGGGTTACCCATAGCCCTCTGTTTTTCTAAGCTAAATGTACCTATCCAGGAGTCTCTTAAAAGATCTGTAATTGCAGTGGTGCCCTGGGGAAGAGGCGCTGGCTGTTCACTCTATCTATTCCTCTTAATATCTTGTATACCTCTATCATGTCTCCTCTCATCCTCCCTCTCTACAAAGAGTAAAGCCCTAAATCCCTTAATCTCTGATCATAATGCATACTCTCTAAACCAGGCAGCATCCTGTATAGGGGCAGGTGTAAGGCATCCAATCCCTGCACTTCAATCCCCCATCAGGAAGGGTTTTTTTAGATAACAAATCCAACCAATTTCCCTCCACCTCCACCCAAATCCCTTACCAACTGAACAAGGATAGGGTTCCCTCATCGTCACCCACCAACCCACAAGCCTCTGCATCTGACATATTATTCTCTGCAAAGTCTTCTACTATAGTATCTCAGTACTATATACATCCTCCATTCCTTCTCCACTCTTTTCAGGGATTGCTCCCTGTGACTCCACACCAATCACCTTCCAAGTAAGTGTAGCAACTACCTCTACACCTCCTCACCCACCACAATTAAGGGCCTTGAACTGTCCATCCAGGTAGCACTTCACATGTGAATCCATTAGTATCATTAATTTCATATGGTGATCCTGCTGCAGCCTCCTCTACATCATGAATTCTAACTCAGATCTGTGGATCACTTCATCGAGCATTTTCACTCCGTCCACTGTAACAGCCAGGATCTCCCAGTATCCAACCATTTTAATTCCACTTCCCATTCCCACACTGACCTGTCTTTCCACAGTATAGAGTCTAGACACAGATTAGAGGAATAAAATCTCATATTCTGTCTTGGTTTTCTCCAACCTAATGGCATCAGCATCTATTTCTATAATTTCCAGTAGCCACTCTCTGTCCATTGCCAGATATTGAAAAAGATCAAAAAATTTATGGATGCCTGAAATTGGAAATATAAACAGAAAAGTTGTAAGTGCTCTACAAGGTTAGGCAACATCTGTGGATAAAGAAACTGGGTTATGTTTCCAGGGTGACTGGCATTTATCAGAACCAAGAAAAGTAGAAATAACAAGTCTTGTAAGTTGCAGAACAAGACAGAATGGTAAGAGCAAAGGAATGTCTACAGTAGGGTTAAGATCAAGAGAGACTGATGCAAGAGGGTCTGGTGATGATTCATTAATCACAGCTGCTCTGCCTGGAAGAGGTCTAAAATGAGGAAGATAAATAAGGATGGAGTAAAGGAAAAAAGCCAAAAAAAGCCAATGCCATCTTCTCTCATTTAGCATCAGTCCTTCTCGATCAGAGACTTCTCTGCAAAAGCATAGGTGTTTTCTAACATGTGCTAATTCTGGTGAAAAGTCATTGACTTTAATTGTTTAGTCTAGTTTGGAGATAATGTGCGGTAAAGGCTCTTGCAACCTAACAGGCCCAAACAGCCTATTTACACGCATATGACAAAGTAACCTGCTAACCCTTACATCTTTGGAATGTGGGAGGAAACCGGAGCACCCAGGAGATACCCATGAGGTCATGGGCAGAGTATACAAACTCCTTACCGACAACGGCAGATTTCAACCTGGCTCAGTGGAGCTGTAATAGTGCTTGATTGTCGTGCCACCCACAGTTGTTAACGATGTTTCCCCCTCTATAAAGAATTACATACATTGAAAGCATGAAGCAGAAATGCTTGAATCATTCTGCAGAAGATCAGCTTCTGTAGAGAAAAGAAATAAGTGAACATTTTAAATGGAGACCTTAGGGGAAGCTTTTTGCTTCTGTCACTCATGCTTCATCAAGATGAGTCAAAATGATTATTATGCCTCATTAAGGGAATATCCTAAAGGTTGATTTTTAAGTAAGAACAGTAAATTAATATGGCTGTATCACAGATAATAGCATTAAAATCAGAGAAAACAGAGAAAAAGCAAACATAAAATTCAGAATCAGAAGAATCAGGTTTAATGTCTGTCATATGTTGTAAACTCTGTTATGCAGCAGCAGTACAATGTAATACTTAATAATAAAAACTAAAAAAAAACTATGTTACTGTAAGTATTTAAAAAGTTGAATTAAATATGTGGTGCAAAAAGAGAAAAGAAAGTAGTGAAATAGTGTTTGTGGGTTCAATGTCCATTCAGAGATTGTGATGGCAGAGGGGAAGAAGCTATTCCTGAGTGTGTCACTTAAGGCTCCTGTACCTCTTCCCAATGGTAGCAATAAGAAGAGGTTATGTCCTGGCTGGGGGGTCCTTAATCTTGTATGACAACTTTTTGAGGCATCACTTCTTGAAGATATCCTAGATGCTGGGGAGACATGTGCCTATGAGGGAGCTGACAGAGTTAACAACATCCTGCAGCTTCATTTGATCCTGTGCTGACGCAAACCACCTCCCCCGCCCCATACCAAATAGAACAACCATGGCTGACAAGGGAAGTCAAAGCTAATGTAAAAGCAAAGGAGAGGGCATACAAAAAAGCAAAAATTAGTGGTAAGACTGAGGATTGGGAAGCTTTTAAAACCCTACAGAGAACAGTTAAAAGAATCATTAGGATAGAAAGATGAAATATGAAAGCAAGCTAGCAATCAATATAGGGTAGGATAGGGTAGTTATGAAAGTTTGAGGGGTGTTAGCTTTCATAAGTCGAGGAATAGAGTTTAAGAGTCGTGATGTAATTGTAGCCCCCCCTGGCCACCCTCAGGGTCGCTCGGCTCACTGTCGTCTAGGGAAACAGCCTCGGCCCCGGCAAACTGGGTAATAGTTTGTGTGGATGCTGTGTGAGGTACCCCATCCCGCCCGAATAACAGACAATACAGATGCGATTAAATGATATACAGTTTATAGATATTACTGGAACTATATAATTAAAAGAGAATAAAATATAAAAGGAAAATAAAAGGCGCCACACTTATCAAAGTTCAATCTCTTCGTGCACAATAAAACCGTTGGAGCTCAAGGACCTCCTTCTTCACCCTGCGACCCCTCGGACCACCTCGACCAGCCGCCTGGGACCAACAACGGTGGTCGACAAGACGCTCCACACGAGTCCGTCTCTGTCTCCTCGCCGAACATCCCGCTTGGGGTCCGACCCCGTTAGCGAACTCACAGCACCTCGTCCATCCTCTGTCTCGCTCTCCCGCCTTCTCCCCCAAAACCCCGTGCATACAGTATCTTCAAATACACCAAAACCATAACAACTATCCCAATTGGTTAATAGCACTCTCTTATCAGACTCTAAAGCAAAAACAAGCTGCTAGCGCAAACTTTCTCAGCGTTTAACACAACAAAGCCGCATTCCCCAGATTAACATAACAAAGACACCATTTTAATTAGCCTCCGCAGTAACATAAAAATCGAAACCCCCTTACACTCTCCCCCCACCAAATAAAGTCATGTCCTCATGACTTCTAAATAACTCGCCAACCAGTCCTGCAGACACACAACACACACATACACAGAGACACACAGTGACAGTTCTCCCCAAACAGTGGACCTTACTCCCGTCCCACGGGCGCTACATAGGCCAACCTATCTGGGAGCTTCTTAACCCTCTGAGACCTCCGTATCCCCTCACCTAAACCCAAAAGGCTCAGACACTACTAGGGATACCTCGGGCCTGCTTGCCAACTCCTCTCTCACTCAGGCCACCACTACAGCTCAGAGCCCCCAGTCCCGTGTCCGGGGCCCCGCCTCTCCTCCTTCCTGATCCTGCCGTAACTCAGACTGCCCACAGCTAGCCCTCCCCACTACACCTGACTCAGTGGGAGAAGGGCCAAAGGTCTCTTCCTCAATCACGGGGAAGTTAGCGAAAGGCAGCATGTTCCACATGTGCAGCACATCATCCTTCGAATCCGTATCCTTCCTCATTCCCTCGATCGGTAGCTGCTGTTTCAGTTTCTCCTAACTGAAACATTTAGCCGGGGCTATCCCTTCAGCCTCCTGCAGTCGAGACGTCAGCTTCTTCGGGGACTCATTCAACTCTCGCCACAGCCTCCGCAGCTCTGACTCAGGGTTCCTGGCCATCTCAATCTGGGACGCAGTTACCCCACCAGCTTCTTCCACCCTGACCTGAAAAGCAGCAGTTAAAGAATGTTCAGCCTCCGGTTGTTTCTTCCTGAGGGCATCTTCCAGGTCAACTTTCAGTTTTTCCACTTCATTTAAACTCGCGATAGTCAAGCATCTGCCTCCCTTTTCCGAGATCTGTCCTCCATTTCTTCACCTCCTCGGGAGCGTAGTCAAACTCCCCTCCCTGGGCTCTCGGTTTTCTGTTGACCTTAGTCAGAACACTTCCTTGATCTTCCCCCATGGTCTTCCTCATGACCCGCGGGAAGGATGCAGGGGCACCGGATATGCCCTTGGGCATCTTTTCGGATCGGAAGAATCCTAGGGAACTAATAACGGCCGTCTTCGGCTCAACAGCTGCGCTTCTCAGGATCTGGCAACATCCACTCCTCAGATCCAGCACATTAAACCACATCGCATCATCCCCACACACGCTGCCTTCATCTTCCACGCCGCTAGGGTACATTTGCCGTGACCTCTCTCTCACTGAGGTGTCTCCAGCGGTCAACTCTCCTCCCTCGTGGTGGTTCGGAGCATCTACTAAGAGGGTCTCACCCTCAGCTACTTTCCCCAGGCCGTACCACCGCTGGGTCTCGTTTAAATTCGGTACCGGCTCAAGGCTGCTACACACGTCCTCAGAAGCAACTCGACACGCTGGGTGCCCAGAAAATGCCTCCATGAACTCCAGGGTCATTAACCAATCATCGTCTTCTGGATAACTACTGCCACTAGTGCCCAAAGTCTCCGGTGCCCTTGCGGTTGTCAAGGATAAATGCTTCAGACACCGGTTGTAAAACCAACTGTACAACAACTTGATCTGTGCCCCGGGGTCGAGGATAGCTTTAGCATCGCTTCCCTCTATCCATAATGACACCCTGGGGCGTGGTCCCTCTAAGCCTTCAGGAATAGGGTCTTTTCCTTGCGGAAGTTCAGTGGTACATTGCTGGGAACGTGCTTCCCCAGAGACCCCAAGCCGTTCCCCCACTGGGCCTCCACTAAGTTTCTCGATCCCTCTCCGATCAGCTGAACAACTGAGGGAGGGGCTGATCCCCTGAAATGATCCCCCTGGCACTGCAAGCAATTTAGCCGCCCTCCTAGCCAGAGAAGACACACTGAAAACTTTACCCCCTCTTTCTTTCAAATAACTGACAGCTGTCACTATGGTGTAAGTGAACCTGACAGCTCTAACACCGTCACCAGCCCGCCTACTCAAACTTTCAACCAATCCCTATCGCTCTCCCTCAACCGAGCACTGCCACTCAACTAACAACTGCGAGATCCGCTTCGCCCGCGTCTCGCACGTCTCCACCCCTCTTGGGGTGGACACTATCCGCAGTGCCAGGAGGAGCCTGCCAGAGCTAGAACATTTATTCGCAGACCCTACCTCCAAATCAGACCACTCTTTCCTCTCTCTCCCAACTGCATTGACAGCCCCGAGTGCCACCTCCAACTCGTCAATGCCAGCCTGAACTCGACCAAAGACCTCACCCACAATGCATACAGCAATAACCAGCAAATAACCCACAGAGACACACTTTACAGATTTAAACAGGGCACCCACACAGCATACCAGCAGGCTCAATCCCGGACGAGCCCCCACAATGTAGTCCCCCCCCCCCGGCCACCCTCAGGGTCGCTCGGCTCGCCGTCGTCTAGGGAAACAGCCTTAGCCCCGCCAAACTGGGTAATAGTTTGTGTGGATGCTGTGTGAGGTACCCCACCCCACCCAAATAACAGACAATACACCAGGTGCAATTAAATGATATACAGTTTATAGATATTACTGGAACTATATAATTAAAAGAGAATAAAATATAAAAGGAAAATAAAAGGCGCCACACTTATCAAAGTTCAATCCCTTCGTGCACAAAAACCGTTGGAGCTCAAGGACCTTCTTCTTCACCCTGCGACCCCCTCAGACCACCTTGACTGGCCGCCTGGGACCAACAACGGTGGTCGACAAGACGCTCCACACGAGTCCGTCTCCGTCTCCTCGCCAAACATCCCGCTCGGGGTCCGACCCCGTTAGCGGATTCACAGCACCTCATCCATCCTCTGTCTCGCTCTCCCACCTTCTGCCCCAAAACCCCGCGCATACAGTATCTTCAAATAAACCAAAACCATAACAACTATCTTAATTGGTTAATAGTACTCTCTTATCAGACTCTAAAGCAAAAACAAGCTGCTAGCGCAAACTTTCTCAGTGTTTAACACAACAAAGCCGCATTCTCCAGATTAACATAACAAAGACGCCATTTTAATTAGCCTCCCCAGTAACATAAAAATCGAAACCCCCTTACATAATGATGCAGCTCTGTAAAACTCTAGTTAGGCCACACTTGGAGTACTATGTCCAGTTCTGGTTGCCTCACTATAGGAAGGATGTGGAAGCATTGGAAATGGTACAGAGGGGATTTACCAAGATGCTGCTTGGTTTAGAGAGTATTGTGATCAGAGATTAAGGGAGCTAAGGCTTTACTCTTTGGAGAGAAGGACGATGACAGGAGGCATGATAGAGGTGTACAAGATAATAAGAGGAATAGATAGAGTGGATAGCCAGTGCCTCTTCCCCAGGGCACCACTGCTCAATACAAGAGGACACAGCTTTAAGGTAAGGGGTGCGAAGTTCAAGGGGGATATTAGAGGAAGGTTTTTTACTCAGAGAGTGGTTGGTGCGTGGAATGCACTGCCTGAGTCAGTGGTGGAGGCAGATACACTAGTGAAGTTTAAGAGACTACTAGACAGGTATATAGAGGAATTTAAGGTGGGGGGTTATATGGGAGGCAGGGTTTGAGGGTCGGCACAACATTGTGGGCCGAAGGGCCTCTACTGTGCTGTACTATTCTAAGTTCTATGTTCTATATCAAAGTGGATAGTAAAAGCTTTTTTAAGTATGTAAAAATAAAAGAGAGATGAGAGTGGATTTAGGACAGCGAGAAATTGAGGCCGGAAAAATAATAAGGGGGACAAGGAGATGGAAAATAAACTAAATGAGTATTTTGCATCATTCTTCACTGTGGAATACACTAGCAGTGTGCCAGATGTTGAAGGCTGCGAGGGAAGAGAAGTGAGTGCAGTTACAAGGCAGAAGATGCTCAAAAAACTGTAAGACTAAAGGGTACATAAGTCACCTGAACCAGATGAACTGCACTCTTGAGTTCTGAAAGAGGTAGTAGTAGAAATCGTGGAAGCATTAGTAATAATCTTTCAAAATTCATTGGACTCTGGCATGATGCCAGAGGTCTGTAAAATTGCAAATGTCATTTCACTCTTTAAGAAAGGAAGAAGGCAGCAGAAGGGAAACTATAGACTAGTTAGTCTGACCTCAGTGGTTGGGAAGATGTTGGAATCAATTGTCAAGGATGAGGTTATGGAGTACTTGATTATACAGGACAAGATAGGACAAAGTCAGCATTGTTTCCTTAAGGGAAAGTCTTACCTGATGAACTTGTTGGAATTCTTTGAGGAGATGATAAGTAGAATAAATAAAGGAGATGCAGTGGGTGTTGTATATTTGGACTTCCAGAAGGCCTTTGACAGATGCCACACATAAGGCTGCTTACCAAGTTAAGAGCCCATGGTATTACAAGAAAGTTACAAATATGGTTAGAGCATTGGCTAAATGGTAGGAGGTAGTGAGTGGGAATAAAAGGATCCTTTTCTGGTTGGCTGCCTGTGACTAGTGGTGCTCCACAGGAGTCTGTGTTAGGAACGTCTTCTTTTTATGCTGTGTAACAATGATTTAGATGATGGAATAGATGGCTTTGTTGCCAAGTTTGCAGATGATATGAAGATTGGTGGTGGGGCGGGTAGTGTTAAGGAAACAGCTAGGCTGCGGAAGGACTTAGACAGATTAGGAGAATGGGCAAGAAAATGGTAAAATAAATACAATGTTGGAAAATGCAAGGTCATGCACTTTGATAGAAGAAATAAATGTGCAGATTATTTTCTAATAGGGAGAAAATCCAAAAATCTGAGCTACAAAGGGACTTGGGAGTCCTAAAGGTTAACTTGCAGGTTCAGTCGGTGGTGAGGAAGGCAAATGTAATATTAGTTTTCATTTGAAGAGGTCCAGAATACAAGAGAAGGGATGTAATGCTGAGGCTTTATAGAGCACTGGTGAGGCAACTCCATGAACAGTTTTGGGCTCCTTATCTAAGAAGTGATTTGCTGCCATTGAAGAGGGTTCAGAAGAGGTCCAGAAGGATGATTCCAGGAATGAAAGGATTATCATACAAGGAACGTTTTATAGCTCTGGGTCAGTACTTGCTGGAATTTAGAAGGATGAGGGGGATTCTCATTGAAATCATTTGAATGTTGAAAGGCCTAAACAGAGCAAATGTGGAAAGGATATTTCCATTGGTGGGGGAATGTAGGACAAGAGAACATAGCCTCAGGATAGAGGAGCATCCATTTAAAACAGTGATGCAGAGAAATTTCTTTTACCAGACGGTGGTGAATTTGTGGAATTTATTACATAGGCAGCTGTGGAGGCCAGGTTGTTGGGTGTATTTAAGGCAGAGCTTGATAGTTCTTGATTAGACATGACATCAAAAGTTACGAGGAGAAGGGTTGGGAGTGGGGCTGAGGAGGGAAAATAAGGATCAGCCCTGATTGAATGGCAGAGCAAACTCAATGGGCCAAATGGCCTAATTCTGCTCCTATGCATTATGGTCCAATGGTCTATATACCAGTTAGAATGCTCTTCATGGTACATCTGTAAAAATTTTATAAGTGTCTTTAGTGATTTACCTCAAATCTCCTCAAACTCCTAATGTAATACAATAGCTGCTGTGTCTTCTTTGTAACTACTTCAATATACTGGGCCCAGGACAGAACCTCAGAGATGTTGACACCCAGGAACTTGAAGCTGATCACTCTTTCCACTTCTGATCTTTCTATAAGGACTGCTATGTGTTCCCTCATCTTACCCTTTCTGAAGTCCACAGTCAATTCTTTGTTCTTAGTGACGTTGAGTGCAAGGTTGTTGCTGCGGCACCGCTCAACCAGACGATCTAGCTCACTCCTACATTCCTCCTTGTCACCATCTGAAATTCTGCCAACAAATTTATAGATGGCATTTGAGCCATGCCTAACCTCACAGTCATGGGTTTAGAGGGAGTGGGGCAGTGGGCTAAGCACACATCCCTGAGGTGTGAGAGTGCTGATTGTCCGTGAGATGGAAATGTTATTTCCAATCTGCATAGATTGTGGTCTTCTTTTAAGGAAGCCGAGGATCCAATTGCAGAGGGAGATACAAAGACCCAGGTTTTGGAGTTTTTTGATCAGGAATGATTGTGTTAAATGCTGTGCTATAGTCAATAAATTCAGAGATGAAGTAGAATTTGCTGTGCTTAAATTGAAGGCATCATCACTGTGTACGCTTCAGATACTCTAGTTTTCATTCATGTGTCATTGTTTAGATGCAGAGGCATGGATCCATCAACACAGAATGCAAGTTGTTTGCCCTTTCTTTCCTTTCTTTTTTGGCGTCAAGTCATAACATTCCTCTATGAACTAGGCACCAGCTGATAGAAGTTGTAGCAGCACTTAGTGTCCATCTCTTCCTAGAGTCAGGTAAAAATCCTTTAAATTCATTGAAAGGGTAAGCAAACCAGCAGCAATATCGTCTCCCAGGCCAATACCCTTTAGTTACACTGAGTAAGCTACAAGAGACAAGCTAGATGTTCACGTGCTCAACACCAGACTCCAGAATTAGAACTCTATTCTGAGCTCTCTCATGCGAAGAGATCACCAGCTGTAATTCTCCTCTGGACACATCTACTGTGATTAACAAGGCTTTGGGAATAGAGTACCCAGCAGAAAGGCAGCAGCACCAAGACTCGTGGGAATCTGGTTAATGACTGCTCAGAATAGAGGAAGCACATTTGGTGTGGCATTGAGATTTCAAGGACATGCATTGACAGAATATGGAGCCCTTCCTTAAACAGTGGAATTAACAGCTCACCTCCCAAACTGCATTATCCGACTGCTCCCTTTGCCTGGCCCATCTATGGAAGAGTCAGAGATTTCTACGCAAACAACAGGAATTCTGCAGATGCTGGAAATTCAAGCAACAAACATCAAAGTTGCTGGTGAACGCAGCAGGCCAGGCAGCATCTGTAGGAAGAGGTGCAGTCGACGTTTCAGGCCGAGACCCTTCGTCAGGACTAACTGAAGGAAGAGTGAGTAAGGGATTTGAAAGTTGGAGGGGGAGGGGGAGATCCAAAATGATAGGAGAAGACAGGAGGGGGAGGGATAGAGCCAAGAGCTGGACAGGTGATAGACAAAGGGGATATGAGAGGATCATGGGACAGGAGGTCCGGGAAGAAAGACAAGGCGGGGGGGACCCAGAGGATGGGCAAGATGTATATTCAGAGGGACAGAGGGAGAAAAAGGAGAGTGAGAGAAAGAATGTGTGCACAAAAATGAGTAACAGATGGGGAACGAGGGGGAGGTGGGGCCTTAGCGGAAGTTAGAGAAGTTGATGTTCATGCCATCAGGTTGGAGGCTACCCAGACGGAATATAAGGTGTTGTTCCTCCAACCTGAGTGTGGCTTCATCTTTACAGTAGAGGAGGCCGTGGATGGACATGTCAGAATGGGAATGGGATGTGGAATTAAAATGTGTGGCCACTGGGAGTTCCTGCTTTCTCTGGCGGACAGATTTCTACTTTGGCTTTATCAGTCAACAAAGAGCTCTGAAAACCAGAGTGTAAATCATCTTGAATCTCACAGGATTGTCCAAGATGAAGATCTATGCAGTGGTAGTCAAGCAGCCAACGTCTAGGAACCATTGCTTGAACACCGATGTTTTGGGCTTTAGTGAGAATACAGCTGAGAGTATAGAAATATCCCTGTGTTCTCCAATATCTCACCAGAAAATTAAAGTTCAAAATTCAAAGAAAATTTATTGTGTAAGTAC